>NC_090445.1:720843661-721468661 GCF_031143425.1 Pleurodeles waltl | reverse complement strand
ATGCTAATATGCCAGAATACTCATTGATTATGTAAATTAGCTTCATTTAGATTCGTTCTATGTACATTTATTTTATCTGGAGCTCATGGAAATCTATAATGGATTCGGCTTTCATTGACTTACATTGGTCACCTCAACATAGTGGGTTACAGCTGCATGGATGGGTATTATTTTTTCTCAAAAGACCTGAGGTACTAGCATGAATACAGGGTAACACACACTCATGTCCGTTGTGTGTGTCTGTATGTGTGTTTGTGAAGCAGGTGACTGCAAGAGAAGGCCAGTCTGTTGATGACAAATGTGGAAGAGGATGCCAGTTGCGGCCCTGTTTTTAGAGTCTTTGCTTGGGAGACCTTGTAGTTTCATCCCTTTTGTGGTGTGCGAACGTCTCTGCAGGAAGAGTTTTGGAGCTGTAGAGTCTGATTTAAGGTGAGTTTGGCCTTGTAGGTGATGCAGAGTGATTCGAGGTTGATTCACACTGGGAGGTTGAACTAGTGTGAATCATGTAGGGTGGGGTGATGTGGATACGCTTTTATTGTCAAGTAGTGAAGAATGCAGTGACTTTAAGAGAGTAAAGAATAGACTTTGGGAGGCCATTACAGAAGCTTCTAGATGTGCCAAAGAATGAGAACTGTCATTCTAAAGTAGAAAATGTGGGTTGAGAGGAAGTGTTTGATTCTAAGCTGATCTGGCTAATCACAAACTTTAATCATGTGGTGGTTTTTGAGTGAGAGGCAGATGTAGACTTGATATTCAATGAGTGAATGACAAGGAGAGCGCTAAAAGGATTTGTGACATTTCACAGTGGGGCAAATACCGACACACTCTCAATGCCGGTGTTTGCCTTGCAGTGATTACCTTTCTTTTTTTTTTTTTTTTTTTTTTTCAGGGATGCTACTCCCTGCCTTTCCCAACCCGCTCACGGCCATTTCCCCAACTACAGCTGCAGCTCGGTTTGATTAAGTGCTGCTGTTCAGGTGACGAAATGTCTGTCAGCATAATAAAAGCTGCACAAAGTCTGCATGCAGTTGAATGAGACTTTGATGTGTTATATGTACTGCCACTATTGATAGCAAGAGAATCCCTTCTGGTAGGGCTTTGGTGAATACTGTTGACATTCATAATTTTTAATGTCCAAACATTGTCTTGGGTAGTGTATGACAGAGACTGAAGACCACTTGAGATAAAGCTTTGCGTTTTTGCCTTATTAGTTTAGGGTTCTGTCTTGCGCAGCCTATGAGACTCTGAGCTTCCAAGAGAAGATTGAAAATCTCGAGGACTGAAATGGTATCTTAGAGAAGTTCTCGTTTGATAGGTTTTTGGGATGACTTAAAAGAGTTCCATTTGTATATGGGAGAAACAAGATCATTTTGAATGATACTTTTGTAGGTGGATGGAGTCAAGAAGGCCACTTAGAGATTAAGAAGGACAAAGAGGATTGCTAGTAATTTACAGGCAGTGTTAATGACCGTAAAATTGCAGTTTCTGTACTGCAAGTGGACATAAACCTAATTGGTAGGCTTGGGGAGGTGGGGATTGTGTTGGTTGATGATTCTAGTTTGAAGTTGTAGTGCTCCTGCTTTTCCTGGGACTCAATTGAGAAAAGCAGGGTGGTATGTGCTGTATTATGCATGTTTGATTGTTACAGGGACTTTAGGCTGGTAACCAGGTTGTCAATAGAGAGCGACTTAAACTGTGATGCTGTCACAGTGTGAATGCTGTTGATTTTGTCAACATAAAAATGGCGTACGTTGCTCTTTCAGTGGAGTGTAGGATGACAGGTGGTAGGGGTTGGATTTATGTAATGTTAGATTGTGATAGTTAAAACTTTGCTCTCATCGTGGCATCAGATGCTTTTGATATAGATTTGATTTGAAGATGTAGTTTGTAGACTTTATATGCAGTATTGAGAGCTGGGCAGTGCTTGGGGCAGTGAGAGAGGCATCAGAATATTTCAAGCTTATCAAGTGCTTTAAGGTGTTGAGATAAGTTGGATACCTTTGAACCAAACTCACTTCACTTCCTAAATTAAACTGTCATTGATCGAGGGTTGCTTGGCAGTGCAGGCAAAATATCTCTGAACATTTCTCAATGAAAGCAATTTCTATTTTCCCTGACATTGCTTTCATATGAAGATGGCTGTGATTAGGGGCACAGGCTTTGTTGGATGAGACAGATAGATGACAGTGGGGTCCTCAGAGCTTTTTATGTGTTTGACTGATAGACTATTTTGTGTGTAGATCATTGCTGCACCAGGTCTCAAACCGCAAGACTCTAGCTTTAATGATATATCCTCAGTGCATCATTATCTACACTGGTATTCTGTGACCATCAGATTCTAATACAAGGTGGTAGCATACACCAAAACGTTGTTTTACTAATGTTGAACCCAGAATCTGCATACTGGGTTGAAAGGCCAGCCAAAAAGCACTGATCTAAAGTCTTGAAAATGTTGGCCTCTGCTAGAAATGGGGTCTCTAGTTGGCAGTCAGTTTGCACCCTGTCCAAGTAGGGACCCTCATTCTAGTCAGGATAAGGGAGATACCCACTCAGATAACCCATGCTCACCTCCTTGGTAGCTTGGCACGAGTAGTCAGGCTTATCTCAAAAGCAATGTGTAAAGCATTTGCACATAACACACAGTAATAAGTGAAAACACTACAAAAGGACACCACAGCAGTTTTAGAAAAATAGCCAATATTTATCTATATAAAACAAGACCAAATACGATAAAAATCCAACATACAGTAAGAAAAATATGAATTCTGCAAGACTTACTCAGAACTACAGTTCTTTTAAGTTGATAGCTCCACCTGGGGCTATCATGGCGTCGTGATCAACAAAACCAACAGTTCAGGCCGGCCGCGGCATTGCGCGCCAGCTACGGTGTCGGGAAGACCCGCAAACAGTACTTTGGATTTGCAGGGCGTTGAGATCCTCGTGGTGAGCTCCGGAGAGCGGCGTCACGGACATCGCAGTGTCGGTTCCGAAGTCGGTGCAGGAGTTGTCGGGCCCTTGAGGTCACCCGCGTTGCAGATTGAACTCCAAGCTGATGAAGTCAGGTGCGCTGGCGTGGATGGCGTCGGGGCTGCGGTGCAAAGCGGGACGATGCGACGTGCGGTGTCCACAGGTCACGGTGCAGGCAGCAGCTCGGTGACAGCGTCCAGCGGCAGCAGTGAGACCAGGGCTGCGGTGTGAAGCGGGGCGGTGCGACGTGCGGTGTCCACAGGTCACAGTGCAGGCAGAGTCGTCGTCATTGCTGAAGCACTGTCGTCGGTCGGCCCAAGCCAGCGGGACGGGGCGATGCTTCGTGACCCTCACGAGCGGTGTCCACAGGCCACAGCGCAGGCAGGATGCCTGGTGACGACACAGGAGTCGATGGTGCTGGCGTCGGTGGACCGGGGCTGCGGTGCGGGATGGGACGGTGCTTCGTGTACCTCACGAGCAGTGTCCACAGGCCACGGTGTCAGCAGGAGCGGCGTTGTCGGGGATGCCCAGGCTGCAGTGTGAGCAGGCAATGCTGGAGTGCGGGGCCCACAGGTCGCGGTGCAAGCAGCGGCTCGGTGAAGTCGTCCGATGACGGCGTCGGGGAGACCAGGGTCACGTTGCGAAGCGGGGCAATACGACTCCATGTGACGTCGGCAGGTCACGGTGCAGGCCAGCGGCATCATTGTCGCAGTGGTTTCTCCTCTTGAACAGCACAAAACACACAGTTCCCAGTGCTGCAGATTGAGGAAACTGAAGTCTTTGGTGTCCCTGAGACTTCCAACAGGAGGCAAGCTCTACTCCAAGCCCTTGGAGAATTTTCTCAAGCAGGACACACAGCAAAATTCACCCTTCGCACTCTTTTCAGGCAGAAGCAGCAACTGCAGGCCAGTCCAGCAAAGCAACACAGCAGAGGGACAGTACTCCTCCTTCAGCTCTTCTCCTGGGCAGAGGTTCCTCTTGATTCCAGAAAGATTCTAAAAGTCTGGGGTTTTGGGTCTTCTTCTTATACCCAGTTCTGCCTTTGAAGTTGGCAAACTTCAAAGCAAAGTCTCAAGTGTTTGCAAGATCCTTCCTTGTCCAGGCCAGGCCCCAGACACACACCAGGGGGTCGGAGACTGCATTGTGTGAGGGCAGGCACAGTCCTTTCAGGTGTGAACGACCACTCCTCCCTCCTCTCTAGCTCAGATTGCTCATCAGGATATGCTGGCTACACCTCCGCCCCCTTTTGTGTCACTGTCTAGAGAGGTGCAAAACAGCCCAACTGTCAAACTGACCCAGACAGACAATCCACAACCAGCCAGAGTCACAGAATGGTATAAGCAAGACAATGCCCATTTTCTAAAAGTGGTATTTTCAAACAGACAATTTAAAAACCAACTTCACTAAAAGATATATTTTTAAATTGTGAGTTCAGAGACCCTAAACTCCACATTTTTATCTACTCTCAAAGGGAATATGCGCTTTAAGGATATTTAAAGGCAGCCCCCATGTTAACCTATGAGAGAGATGGGCCTTGCACAGTGAAGACAGAATTTGGCAGTATTTCACTGTTAGGACATATAAAACACACTAGTATATGTCCTACCTTAAACATACACTGCACCCTGCCCCTGGGGCTACCTAGGGCCTAGCCTAGGGGTGCCTTACATGTAGTAAAAGGGAAGGTTGAGGCCTGGCAAGTGGGTTCACTTGCCAAGTCGAATTGACAGTTTAAAACCGCTCACACAGACATTGCAATGGCAGGTCTGAGTCATGTTTACAGGGCTACTAATGTGGGTGGCACAACCAGTGCTGCAGGCCCACTAGTAGCATTTGATTCACAGGCCCTGGGCACCTCTAGGGCACGTTACTAGGGATTTATTAGTAAATTAAATATGCCAATTATGGATAAACCAATCCACAGTACAATTTATAGGGGGAGCACTTGCACTTTAGCACTGATTAGCAGTGGTAAAGTGCGCAAAGATAATAAACCAGCAAAAACAGAGTCCAAAACCAGGAGGTCAGAAGGCAAAAAGACAGGGGAGACATGCCAAAAAGCTGCCAGGTTTAACAGCCTCTTACCCACAAGTTGTAATATCATGTATGGTACTGTTTATATTTTCTCTACCTTATGTACATCCATTATTCTTTCTCAAGTATCTGCCTTGATATCAATCTCATCCACCAGCTCAATGAATGTACCTTTATCTTTCTGCTGTACAGAATAGATATGATAGAAATGTGTCTTCTTGTTCATCAGTAAAATATAATCCTCACTTGAAAGAGCCAGAATGCTGGAGAGTAGAGCTATGTGTGTAAGCACCCTTCTAATTTCAAAATATTCTGTGTGGGTTGCAAGACTCTTAAACTCTGCCTGATTTTTCATTAAGTTTGATCAGTACATGTCTATTGCTGTCTTTTATCTTCTCAAGATTTTTGTTTTTATTGTTATAAAGTCATCTCTGGCGAACACCTGGAGTAATGCTGTAATCAACTTTTAAATCTAAAAAAGAAATAAAAATGAGAGAAATCTGTGGTTAACCCTCTGCTCTCTCAACTCTGGGATTCATTTGTGACATCAATGTGGAGTTATGCATTCTCGTTGGTAGTGCTTTTGTAATTACACAGGCATGTTTGCTATTGAAATTTTGACATTTATTAATTGCCTCACTATCTCAAAGGACTGTCCTTTGAGACATTTAAGAGGTTATTTATCACATAGTGATATATGCGATACAAAATCTATACGCATATGAAAGTATTTTTTTATTTTGTTGTGTGTTGGAATCTGATTTATCAGATTTCATGTTGTTAACATATCATTTGTATATATTAATTCTCCTTACTGTAATGTTCTGTGTTGAATCCATAAATCATAACCGACCTTTTAGTTTCTGTTATTTCAGATTCAAATATAATGTAAGGAGTACTGGCCATTCATTTCTAGTACCACTACTACATTAGCATCTTTTTTTATCATTACATTTGGGAGCACTGAAGCCCAAGTCATTAATATTTTATTTTTGAATTTTGCATTGAAACCATAGCTCTTGGAGTGTTAACAATGTACGTCTGAGGACCCCCCCCAACTTTCAAAGTCCTGTTGGTCTGCATAATAAATAAAGCCCTGACAAAGGGGGAGTGCAAAAAAATCCTCGTAGTGAAAGGTGTAATGCTATTCAATATTGATAGGCAACTATACTCGTCCCATGTATGGTACCAATGAGGAAAACCTGAAGTCGCAAGCAATGGAAAGCAGAGGGCGAACATAAAATTAAACAAGTTGAAAAACATAAGTGTAGTTTAGACTCTGGAATATCTTCAATGTCCTGTCTATCTAGAATTTTTCAAAGAGCCATATAGATATGCAAAATCACTGACTACGACTGGACGGACGGTCACTATCTAGTCACTTTGGATGTCACCTCATTGTACACTAGTATCCCGAGAACAGAGGGGCTTACTGCCATCCTACACTACCTAGACACTAGGGATGCTGCCTTACTAGACCATACAAACATGCTCATGGACCTGATAAGTTTAGTCTTAGACAACAACGTTTTCCTACATAATGGATGCTGGTATCGCCAGATACAGGGAGTGGCAATGGGAGCTAAATTCTCCCCATCATATGCTAACCTTTATATGGGTTACCTAGAGAAAGTACATGTGTGGCGTTCCTGTCCTCCACCCCTTACACAACACATTCTATATTGGGGCAGATACATTGATGATATCTTAGTTTTTTGGTCAGGCGATGTACCCTCACTCCTGTTGTTCACAGAACATCTTAACAACAACATTTTCAACATGAAGTTCACACATGAGGCCAGCCAATCTTCCATCAATTTTCTTGACCTCACCATCTACATAAAGAATGGTAAAATATGCACCAGACTATTCAGAAAGCCCACAGCATGCAATGCTTTACTGCATGCCACCAGTTCACATCCTAAATCCCAAATTGATGCCATTCCATATGGGGAAGCAACCAGGATCCGACGCAACTGTAGCGAGGAACTGACATTCCGTGAAGAATTACACAACATGGAACAACGCTTTAGGCACAGAGGTTATCATCCTCAGACCCTGAATAAAGCCGTTAATAAGATCATGAAAATGAAACGTCCCAATTTACTTACTAGCACAAAGAAGAACGGGTCACAGGAACACACATCCTTGGTTATAAAACACAGTGCACTAAGCACACAAATCTACAAGACTGTACGTAAACATTGGTCTACATTACTAACAGACGACATTTTAAAAAATGGACTTACTACCAACCCTAGCATCATTTACATGAGAGGCACCACCCTACGGGATAAGTTATGTCACAGCTTTATGCCACCAGAGAATAGGGATACCTGGATGCCCAAACCACCACCTGGCACGTACAGATGTGGACACTGTAACATCTGTGGATACATCAAAGATAAGACAGTGAATTTCCAATACAATACACAGATCACGCATAAACTCAAGCATTTTATTAATTGCAACACAAGTTTTGTGGTGTATTGCATTGTTTGTACATGTGGACTCATCTATGTGGGAAGTACCATCCGACCATTGAAAGAGAGAATCCAAGAGCACTTGAGAGCCATTCGATCTTCGAACATTAATTATCCCTTTGCGACCCATTATAATGAGACACATGGACGTAGAGAAGTCCTGGACATTCTTATCCACGGGGTTGACCCTGTAAAAAAGATGCCTCGAGGAGGTAACCGCACTTTGGCCCTCAGACGCCTTGAAAGTAGGTGGATCATTAAGCTACGAGCAGTAGAACAGGGCCTTAACATGAATAAGGACCTGCATGTTTTTCTCTAACAAAGGTGCAGTGCCCCACCTCCCTACTATATCCCTAATACATTAGTCACCTGTACATCAATAGGATCCAGATTTTGGTATTTACGCAGTTCCTTATAGCTGTCCCTTTAGACTATATATAAAAAAATAAAAAATAAAAATATAGAAAATTAAAAACAACTCATAATAATATACGTGCCCCAAGATGTTCCATACGTATTGCAACATTGTAATGCCTAATGTAACTCTCGCATTATACTTGGTCTTTATCCCCAATGTATTGTAAGCACCTGGCACTAATATGAACAACTTTTACATTCTGTTTTAATAATCCTCTCAACATTTCCTATTTCTGCCTCTCTCTATAAACCTTGGAGTGTTTTTGTTTGTGCCATCCATAATATACCTATATGAAAATGCCAATACAGTAGTATTGTTAAATACACCATGTTAAATTTTCTACAAATTGTACACTGTATGTATATAGATTTTCAATGGATACTCATGCATTTATTGGTTGTTCTGTTTTTTACATCCCTCCCTGTTTTCTTCTTTACGTAATTCACTATGCATGCACTCTCTCTTGTCTTCCACCCCTCCATTTAACAGTACTCATTTATCAGTCGAATTCTAGTAAGCATGTAGTTAGTCTGGTGAATTTGGTCTCCACACAATACCACTTTCTTGCTTCCTATATATATCAGTGGCACCCACTCGCCTGCTTTATAATGTAGTGTGACCATGGTCTCTCACACAACCATTGTGGTACATAGATACTGACTATCCGCTCTATTTCTTCCAATATGGCGTCCATGGAGTGCTCCTATCACGGAGCCTTCATCTCCATGCGCCAATGCAGACTAGACGCTAGTCCCTCTTTTGTTTTCGGAGTACGCGTATACCTACGCCAACACTCCTCAAACGTTCTGTTGTCGGACTGAATACGGCAGCGTTAGCATGCGCTTTCGATCGCTCACACACACTCTGGTGTGCAGTTTCCCGGAATCTGGGGAAACACGGGTACGTGCTTTTACTGCATATCCCTGTAGTTTATTTAGCTCCGCAATATAACCTGATTAGAGTAATGGGTTTTACTCTTTTTACAACATGCCCCGGCGCACGGAAATAGAAGTCGTTTGACTTCGGATAGCTAGCAGGGGACTAATCCTGGTATCTCTGGGGAATGGCCCTTTACCTCTTGACATACTTAAAGCTATAGAAACTAAGACCCGTGTTTTATATAAAGATATTTGTTCGTGTTTTTGTTTTCTCTCCCACTTGCACTTTAGTTAACTGGAATCTCCCGTACAGCTATCCTAGTTGATACTCTCGGTCCTATGCTATGATTTTAATTGGAACTCATTCTCCCCTTTCTCCCTAGCTCAACTTATACAGACTGGTTTTACCAAGGCCGCATTCAGAGTGTTCTTCCTACTACGGACACACTCTACATGATAGCTTGCTAGCTTCCTAAAACAATACTCGTTTCTTGAATATAAAGGGACCTTGTTACTATGATGGAGAACCCTTCGGTCTCCCTGATAGGTCATATGTTTGACCTCGATACACTTATTTTCCCTTTTTATACTTTATCCATATGAGCCCTCTACACTAGTAATATGTTTTTCCTCTGGGCTTTCTCTACCATTCTAGAATTCTCACGTGGAACTCCAACGGGAACATTTTGATTCCCATTTACAGTTTAGTTCATGAGGTAATTTTATTTCTCTACGGGCACCATGTTAGATCACTCATGTGCATGGAATGTCAATCCTAGCACGACCCTCTCTCCTGGAAAGAACTTACACCCCCCGCAGCACACCCCGTTTCCCAGTGATGGGTGTTACTATCTTCATCAGTCACAAACAATAACGTCTGGGTTTTCTCACTGTCACGCACCACTTTTGTCATCTAAAGTAATACTCTTTGGACACAACACACCACGTACGAATGGGTTATCTCTACTTTGATTGTATATTACCCATAATGGGTCTTTACACTTGACCTATATAAAATGTTCGCTTCTCACTATTTTCAATTTACAATTAAGGTCTTAATTCATACATGTACCTACCGGATGGTAGTGAATTTATATTTTTTAAGAGCTCCAATCTGTTTTTGTTTCCAGCCTTGAAGAAGTCCGTTGAGGACGAAACATGTGTTGGCTGTTACCGAATTTTCATGCATTTATCAGAACATATGGACACTATTATTACTGTATAAATATTAAGTTATCACCATGGAGGTTTACTAATAAATTCCTCTGCTAATCTACGTATCTCGGTTCCATGACTTAGGAGTGCCCTGGTTGCCTTTTTTCCCTTACTTTTAGCCATTTAGATATATTGACTCCGTTTGAGTGCTCATCAGAAATGCAGGAGCCTTAAGCAGTAGTTACACGTGAAGCTGAAAAGCAAAGCATAGAAACTAAATCACTGCTCAGGAAGAAAAAGGCCCCCCAAGCTGAGACTTCCTAATAATAGCCTGTTTTTTGATTATTAGCCTGTGGGTTGATATTGCATAGTCAAGCTTATTTAGTCAAGTGGTGTATGGGATGCTGACACTCAAAGTCAAATAGCGTAACCATATATATTTTCTAAAGATTCATTCATTACTTTGTAATAGAACAAAATACAACTTGTAGAAATATTTTCAAATATGTATATGTTTAAATATTTTTTCGGTAATATAAGTAGTGAATAATGAACCAGAAGAGAAACATATTGCTGACTATTTCTGAACATTTGACTTAAATCTGTTATGTGAGATTTGCCTTCATTACAGTTTTGAGCTGAAATCGATCCTCAAGCTTGGAGAAAGCCACAGGCCTGCATGTCTAAAGGGGGCGAAACATGTGTTAGCTGTGAAATGTAACCTTCTGTCCTGTGATTTGAAACGTGATTAATTATCTAAACATCACACTCTGAAAACGACCCCATTGACATGGAATACAGCTGTTGTCAATTTTTTCTTGCGTTCAGGATGCTTCGTTAGTTAGCACAGACATTGTCAATATTTATGATTTTCTTCTGGTTTATTATTTACCAAAAATATACAATGTATGCAGATTTGAAAATCATTGTACCAGGTATTCTGTTACGAAATAATGTCAAAATAAGTATGTATATATGCATTACACTATTTGATTTTGAGTGTCAGTATCTCACATACCTAGAAAATAACAAACATTGGCAAAGCCATACTATGAAAGTCCCATAGTGAAGCTATATTTTGTGCTACAATGAAATGCAAAATGGCAACCTGTGATAGGGTCTTTTAGATTTCAGCTTTACCCCCAAAGAAGAAAATTATGAAAAGGAGTAAGAAGTTGAAGCCAGAGGTAAACCGTTTTTAAACGCAGTCTTGTTTCCTTTTAGGAACATTGCTGCGGCTTAAAAGAAATACTTTAAATGCAGTCACAGACATGATGGACTGTTTACCCCAGCAGGCCATCATCCCGTTCAAGGCATCCAATTAGAGTGAGTTGCAGCTTGCATCATACCTCAATAATAATTATGAGGAAGGCCAGATTGCGACCCACTTAAAATGGGAATTTTGGGAAGTGACCTGGTTGTAGATAGGTTGATTTCAGAATTTCACACTTGTTGCAAAATTACTCGGTGCGATTTGTAGCCACTATTTTGAGACCATCAGTTTGTACTTAAGGCCCAACATCCTTTAGTAATCGGGTCAACAAGAAACAATCTTCTCCCCCACCCATTTGCTTCATTCATCTTTTCAGGAACCAGACAGATAGATGTGATCTCAGATCATGTTAGACTTGCTTCTTTTCTCACATGGTCTGTGAGTATGCTGCATCTAAAACAATAAAATGTGTACTGCGTAAAAGCAGGGTTGTATTAACTGAGTGCAGGAAAAACCAAAAAGGCAGAAAAAATTATAAAGAAGTAACCAAAACACTGAAAATAAAAATGATGGGAAAAGGATACATAAAAAACACATCCCAGACAGTGCACGTGTTAAATATAGATGGCTTAGGAGACCACAGAAAGAAAGTAGTTCCCTTAAAGAAATGTTTTTATAAAAGTTTAATCGAAAAGAAAGGTTCTCTCCTAGGGGATCTCCATGTATAATCATAAGCATTGAATAGTTCTGCCTCCTTGCGGGGACCCTGGAGCACGTTTTCCAATATAAATTCTTAAGTGTCCATGTTCGCCTTACTTCAGAAAGGCCTGCCAAGTCACTTAAGAATGTCCATATGCAGCCTACAGGAAAGGCTTCAGTGTCCAAAATTATTCATCCAGTTTGCTTTTAAAAGGGACAAATTTGAGACACATGCATTCAAATGCCTGAATGAATGAAAACTTTTGCAGAAAAAAATCCTTCACAAACCTTTTTTATATTGCAAAACAATGATGGAGTGCAGGGCAGTGTAGCACATTGACTGCCATTATTAATGAAGAAAAAGGAGACTGTGCCTTTAAGAGCAGCCAGTCCTCCAGTATCCCATTATGCCTAGAGGGAGGTAGTTGCCACAGTTCTTTTTTCCGGCTCCTGCTGACAGAACCCTGGAGCATTGAGCTCGACCTATTTAGGTTTTTTCTTCTAAAATACAGTAAACATTTTGATGACAAATGCTTCACTCGAAGTCTTTTGACTTTCCCTCTTGATGTTTGTCTTCTTCTGACTGGAATAAAGGCGTTTTTTCCCAGTAAAAGGCCTTCTCTATTCGACAGATGTCTACGATGTGGCAGGAAAAAGGCCAAAACAGACCCTCACGATTGCCGTCTTCGCACATTCCTGCCTCCTGTAACATCTGCAAAACATTTTCCAGATGTACCCTGCGTGACAGGGAGAAGATGTGCCTTCAAGGGAGAGCAGAGGGCGACGCCAGGAAGCGAGTGGGACCTCTGAGCGAGGGGAAGGTCAGTCTTCCACCAGAGCTCTTCCCTCAGCCTCCAGTGGACGTGAAAGGTCTGAGAGGCGTTCTATCAGAAAACGCTTTCGGTCCCGGACGACGTTGAGGAGATCGACATCGAGAGGAGGTACGGCACCGACATGCTCACCGTTGAAGTCTGGCTTGACGTCGCACAAGCATCGCCGCTTGACGTCAAGACACCGCACGATGTCGAAGTCTCCACGACACACGACGTTGAGGAGCATATCGACGTCGTTGGAATCGACATTGATACGAAAACGCAGACGTCGTGTTTCGCCGTTGAGGTCCCGCTCAACGTCGCGGAGACAGAAACGGAGAAGGATCTATTCATCAACGGATTCGCACCATTCCCCTTCTCTGGTGCTTCTTCTTTCATCACCTTCTCCTCATGCCTCTCCTCCACCAGCTACTAACCCTTCTTTTCAACCTTCATGAAGTCTGACTCTGCTGCGGTTGACTGATCTGGTTCTCTCTGCACCCGCGCCACTTCCAGTGCCTCAAGTGCCTATCAGTGCCCCAGCTCCCAGACCGGGCTTAACATCGCCATGGCCATCAGTCATCAGGCCGCTCAAGGTCATAACACTCTCACCAGATCTAGACCTAGATCAAGATCACATGCCCATCTGAGAGATTCTTCGTCCATTACCAGAGATTACTCCCCTACTTTAACGGATTCACCTCCACCTCGGTCCTCGCCGGTTGATGATATCAATACCTTTCATGAAGTTCTGGTCTGAGGTGTGACAAAACTCAACATTCCGATGGCTGACCCTACTCCATCTACTTTGATTATATTTGAGACTTTCCAGCAGCGCATTGCCACCAGACCTTTGCTACCTCTGGTACCTGGCCTTCTGGAACCTGCTATGGAAGTCTTCCTTACGCCGGCTACGACTAAGTCTGCTCCCTCCAGACTACAGAAAAAGTATCGCCCTCCAGAGCAAAATCCTTTGTTTCTGCGTTCCGACCCTCCACCTGATTTGGTGGTAATATTGGCTGCTCGCGATTCCCACACTACCTTTCCATCTTCTACCTCTCCTCCCGACAAATAGAGTAAGAAAGTGGATTCAACAGGCCGCAAAGTCTGTAGTTCGGCTGCAACATACATGAAGACGGCAAACACAACAGCCCTCTTGGGCAGATACGATAGGGCCCTGTGGGATTCCCTGCTCCAGTTTGCAGAACATCTCCGGAGAGATCATAGGGAGGATTTTTGGAGATCATCCAAGAGGGTGCCATGGTCTTGAATCAGATCATTAGTGCAGCATCGGACTCTTCCTTGCTTTCGGCGCATACATACTGCCATGGAGTAACGCTACAGAGACATTCATGGCTGCGTCTTACATCACTGAAGCCTGATGCTCAGCAGCGCATTCTGAACCTGCCATTTTCAGGCTCCACTCTATTCGGCTCCCACGCCGACAATGAGATGGCAAGGATGAAGGCTGAGGTGGACACATTGAAGGCAGTGGGTCTTGAAAAACCCAAAGAACACTGAAGGCCCTCCAACCTTTCCAACGTTGCTATTCCACTCAGAGGGTTCAAACCCCTCAGTGGCTCCCTGCAAGAACTCACCAGCAATTCCAAAGATATTACCAACCTCAGCGAAAAACACAGAGAGGACGATCGACACATCAGTCCAATCAGGGTTCTCGACAACCTTCAGCCTCAAAACCCTGAAAATGTCCTTCCCCCCCAACTCCGTCACCCACTCCAGTAGGGGGAAGCGTCACCAATTGCCTGGGAGAGTGGCAACGGATTACAACAGACGCTTGGGTCTTAAACATTGTACAGAATTGGTATTGTCTCAGGTTTTCCACTATGCCCCCCCAAGCATTCCGCCGAAATCCACCACTTCTCATTTCAGATTCTAAAGGCAGAAGTTTCCATCCTCGAAAAGAAAGCAGTAGAACCCGTTCACCTCAACGAGCGGGGGAAAGGCATTTACTCCAAGTATTTTCTCATTCCAAAAAACGACAAGAGAGAGTTCAGACCCATTCTAGATCTTAAAATTGCCAACAAATGGATCCGAAAGGAAAAGTTCAGGATGTTGTCATTACACCAGATATACCCCCAGATTCAGCAGGGGGACTGGCTTTGCTCAGTTGACCTACACAATGCCTACTTTCACATCCCCATCGCGAAAAAGCATTGAGGGTTCCTGAGATTTGTTTTGGGTCAAGATCACTTCCAATACACCGTCCTACCATTCAGTCTCAGGTCAGCACCCAGACCTTTTTCCAAATGCATGGCTGTGGTGGCAGCACATCTCCGAAGATATCGGATCTTCATCTGTCCAAATCTGGCCGACTGGCTAATCAAAGCATCCACCTGTGCAGAAGCCCAACTGTATTTCCAGTGGACTTGCGATCTCCTTTACTGGCTAGAGCTTCATGTCAACTATCACATGTCTACGACAGTTCCTGCCCAGAAGTTGCACTACTTAGGAGCTACCATAGACACACTGCAGGCAAAAGTGTGTCCTTCGGAGGAATGACGCTTATCCATTCTCCAGAAGTGTCGGGCACTCCAAACTATGCATCACCCAACAGTGCGCACAGTCTCCTCACTTCTCGGCTCCATGGCCTCCTGCATCTTTCGGACACCCAACGCTCGCCTCCACATGCGACCTCTTCAGGAGTGCCTGGAGGACCAATGGAATCAACTGTCAGGAAACTGGGAAGACCGAATTCTTCTGTCCACCCACGCAATCAGATCCCTTGCTTGGTGGTGTTCTCCAGCCAATCTCCTAAAAGGGATGCCTTTCCATCCACAGCCTCCAGCCCAGACTGTCGTGACAGCTGCCCCTCTCCTCGGTTGGAGAGCCCATATGGGTCACCTACAAACACAAGGCCTCTGGTCTCCCAAGGAGTCATCATACCACATCAATCTCCACGAGCTCCGTGCGGTGCACCTAGCTCTCAAGGCCTTTCTCCCGTCATTCACCACTGACAACTTGCTTGTCCAGACATACAATACAACCATTATGTATTATCTAAACAAGCAGGGGGGCACCAGATCCAGAGTCTTGTCTTAAGAGTCCCAGACAATATGGCACCGGCTCTTAGCCAGGAGGTAGAACATAGTGGCAACTCACCTTCCAGGTGCTCAGAATGTACAAGCGGATGCCCTCAGCAGAGTTCTCGAAGCGAACCACAAGTGGGTGCTCAACGAAGATGTTGTTCAAGATAACTTCCGTTTGTGGGGCACACCTTCTATGGACCTCTTTGCCACAGAGGAAAACAGAAAATTCTGCACCTTCGCCGTCAGGTTTTACCACCCAGAATCACTGGGGAATGCTGTGTGGATAGACTGGTGCAACAAATTTCTGTACGCCTTTCCACCAAGTCTAATCATCCCAGCAGTCCTCAAACTCTCAGTGACTTAAGCCACAATGATCCTCATTGCCCCAGAGAGGCCGAGGCAGTGGTGGTTCCCGGACCTTCTTCACTGGTCACTCTGTCCACATCTCAGGCTACCATGCAGCCTGGACCTCCTGACAAAGTTCTGAGGGCAGATGAGACACCCCAATCTCTCCTCCTTGAATTTGGCAGCATGGCTCCTGAGTTAGTTCAGTATGGACACCTAAATCTTCCACAGGATTGTATGGAAATCCTAAAAGAGGCGAAGCGGCCATCTACCCGTTCGGCATATTCCTTCAAATGGAAGAGATTCTGCATCTGTTGTTCTTCTAAGAGAATAGACCCTACATCTTGCCAGGAAGATGTCATTCTTCCATACTTGTTACATTTGGCTCAATCTGGTCTGCAACACTCTTCAATAAAGGTCCGTTTGGCAGCTTTGACTACATACAGAAAAAGTCCTTCGCAAACCTCTTTCTTTAGGATTCCAGTCATCAAAGATTTCCTAGAAGGGTTAAAGAAGGTCTTTCCTCCAGTTAGGTGCCCTTCTCCACCATGGGAACTTAATGTGGTCCATTCGCGACTCATGCAAAATCCGTTTGAGCACATACGCAAGGCATCTCTCCAACACCTAACTTGGAAAACTGCTTTCCTTGTGGCAGTCACATCAACACAAAGGGTTAGCGAGATTGAGGCTCTCTGTGCCCACGAGCCTTACACAGTATTTCACTCCTCCAAGGTAGTACTGTGTACACATCTCCAGTTCCTGCCCAAGGTTATATCTGACTTTCATGTCAACCAGCCGATTTCCTTGCCAACTTTCTTTCAAAACCCATCTACTCCAGCAGAGAGGGCTCTCCATTCTGTAGATGTGAAAAGGGTGTTAAAATTCCACTTAGATAGGACCAGTTCTCTTCGGAGGTCTTCACAATTGTTTGTTAATTATGGTCCGGTTCATACCGGTCTGGCCACTTCCAAACAATCAATATCTAGATGGATTGTCTCCTGTATTCTATTTTGCTACCAACTAGCTAACAAAAACACTAGCTTGCAGACCAAAAGCACATTCTACCAGAGGCAAGTCGGCAACGACTGCCTTAATGAGGAATGTTTCCTTAGAGCTGTGACTTGGAGGTCTATTCAAACCCTTACTAAGCATTATTGTCTTGACTCCTATGCCAGGGCAGATGCTCAAGTAGGACAGGCTTCTCTCAGGAACCTTATTGCTTAAAAGTGTATTTTATGACTGTTCTGGCTACTCCTCCGCTGTCTATGGGATGGGCTTGCTACTCTATTCAACACTTATGACTATACATGGAAATCCCCTACGAGAGCAGGAATAGTTTCTTACCTGTAACTCCAGTTCTCTCGTAGGGGTATTTCCATGATAGTCATAAGCAACCCTCCGCCTCCCCGGTGGAGTAGACAGATTACTAACTCAGGTTGATCATTACTCTCAGCTAGGACTGCCCACAAAAAGAACTGAGGTAACTGCCTATTTCTAGGCATGATGGGATACTGGAGGACTGGCTGCTCTTAAAGGCACAGTCTCCTTTTCCTTCATTATTAATGGCAGCTTATGGGCTACAGTGCCCTGTACTCCTTCATCATTGCTTTGCAATATACAAAGGTTTGTGAAGGAATTGTTCTGCAAAAATTTTCATTCATTCAGGCATTTGAATGCATGTGTCTCAAATGTGTCCCTTTTAAAAGCAAACTGGATGAAAAATTTTGGACACTGTAGCCTTTCCACTAGGCTGCATATGGACATTCTTGAGTGACTTGGCAGGCCTTCCTGAAGTAAAGCGAACATAGACGCTTAAGAAGTTATATTAGAAAAAGTGTTCCGGGGTCCCTGCAAGCAGGCGGAACTATTCAACGCTTATTACTATCATGGAAATACCCCTATGAGAGAACTGGAGTTACAGGTAAGAAACTATTCCTTCCTAATGCGCTCATGACCAAAAGAGTTGGCATGCAGTAGTTCTCGGTTGTGTGCATTCCATAATCGTGGTGCATCAAGAGAGAGATTGCCGGCAGCTCCTCTAGAACGTATACAGGCAGCATTAGAACCGTTGGCTTGAAGTCTACCAGCAGATTCTGAACAGAATGTACGAGGGGAAGCCAGTGATTGAAACACTGAAAAGCAGTGATGCAAACAAAATACTTAGTCCTAGCCTCCAAATATGCCGCATAATTAATGTTGGCTTTTACAGGAGCTGAGGTGAAAATGAAAGATCAGTAAGAGAGACAGTGAGGGAAGAGAAAATATGCGATATTGTCAGATTTTTGAAAAATGAAGTTGAAAAAAACAAAGTTTTGAAAATCCATAGTCAGTCGGAGATGGTATAAGAAATACTGTGCTTAGTAAGGGCAGATAACAGAGATTGATCAATGAGTCAAATGGAGAATAAGAAAGCATAAGAAATAGTGTAGGAATGGTTCATTTTACAGGAAGTGACTTGTCATCCAGTCTTCTGTGACACAGACAGAGTCACTCAGGCGATGGACTTTAGTCTGTAACAGCACTTACAAATAGAGATGAAAGTCATCCGCATTCTGCTGTGTAAAGATGCTGTAGCTTAGGCCCAAATGTAACAGCAGTGCCAACACAATGTGCCAGGATTGAGGGCAGCCTTCATAACTTAGAAAGTGTAAATGAAAGTGAGTGTGGGTTCTTGACATGGGGTATATTGCAATTGTTGAGATGTTGTTTAAAACCTGGAGGTCAATGTTTAATAATCCGTTGGATTTAAAGAATGATAATAACCAAAGTGGGCAAACTGAAAAAAAACTGGAACAAGCTTGTTAATGTATTTGTTTTAATTTAAAGTGACTGGATTTGCTTGTTACAAGTCACAAGTTTCATAGAACCCTCAAATCTGACCTGCTTTCCTGTATGAGAGTTTAATGTAGGTAGGCATTCCTTGGGAAAGTGAATTGTACTATTAGGCAGAAACATGTTAGCAATATGTTCTTGATCATCCAAGTCTAGCATCGCCTTAACAACACATCCATGTCTATGTCAACTGGAGAAAGTTTGCATTTATCAAATGACTGGTATACAAAGTGTGATTCATCTGAAAAATTTGACAAAATAATGATTGCAAATATTTAGTTGGAAAACTACATGATCTGTAATAGTGGAGAGAAAGGAAGTATAAGCTGGCATTTGTCAACACAGATGTCCAAATAGCTTAAGAAGGTAGCAGGGAGAGCACTTCTGTTTCTTTGGGGTATATATCCCCTACTTGCCGCCAACTGTCTTGTCCTACCCAGCCTGGTAGCATGCACAAGAACACACCAACATACGGAGCTCGTCGTAAGCGTCTTCACTCATCAGTGTACAACATGTAGCTAACTCTTAATATCCTAATATCCGTTAAGACCACACCTTGACACCACCCTGATTGATTATGTAATTTCCTTCTTTAGTCCACCCCTATTTACGGGGTCCTAACACGTACAGTTCTAAGACACTACAGGTTATTGGCAGGCGGTTATGCTGCTCGAGATGGTGCTTGAGTTCAGTGACTGTGAAACTATAACTTATTTATGCATGTTTTGTGTTTGTTTTATTTTCTTAATGAAACTAAAGGTTAACAGAGATGTTTATTTTTTTACTTCAACCCAAAACACTTGGTCGACATTTTGTAACAAATACCCCAATCTTACTAACATATCATTGCACACAGTGTCACAGATTATACAACACATAGAATTGTTTTATTTATCTGCCATTTTGAAGCATTCTGCATGCACAACTGACTGTCTGTATTAAAGGTGCTTTAGAAATCCACTTTATTTAAAGAAATGCATTCACTGTTTCGGATGAAGGCAGGCGGTAAAACTTGATATATTTGTATTTCCAGGGAAGCGATAGGCAGCAGATGCTGCAGATGCTGGTTGTACTTTTGCACTGTATTGTAGCATTTATGGAATGTTTACTATCTATGTGTGGGATGATCAAGGGCTTGTTGATATCGGTAGCAGGCTACAGCTTGCATGGTGTGTGATTGGAAGAGTGCTATATATCGTTGTGAGATATGTGTGGAAGAATTTTGGTGTTGAACGTGAATAGGAGAGGTGCTCTTGTCTAGCGTCATAGCACATAGAAATGCTGGGAAAAAGTGTGCCCCCGCAGTTCACATTGAGACTATCCTACGTGGCATTTATTAAACCACTAGGGTATGTACACCATGCGGGGCCCATCCAGCACCAAACAACCACTGGGGCACTGTTGAGGAGTCAGGGTGTATGTTACCAACTCTGAGGGATAGAGGGTAGAATCCTTAGATGGACTAAAACATACAGGTAGCTACCACTCACCATCCTTGCCAAAAGAAGGGGCTTTCATAAAAGGCAGAATAATCCAAATAGCAACATGCACAAAGCAGGGATCAACAGCAAATGAGTAAAATAATGCCTAATTTGTGACATTAGGGCTGCAACAGGAATGGAAGTTACTGGCAAGAGGAGGAGGCATACAGATTTTAAGCCAGGCATAGTGCCTAGTGTTATGCAATTCCACTTGAGTGAGGTAAGCAATGTGAGAACAGGCTGGCAACCTGAACGAAAGCTACACAATCATTAAGAGCCCAAGCATAATGTACTCTTGATATGCTGAAAGAGGCCACATTTTTTAACAGAGGTTTGGGCCCCATGCTGGTTTTAACTCCTGAAGGCTCCCAAAGGTGGGAGAGTCCTAGTTGGGTCGTGCCTCAGACTCAAACCAGATTGTTACCCTTAATATGGTAAGTTGAGACACAAATCGTTTGGTAGGTTACTTCCCTGACTAAACAAGTCTGAAACAACCCACAATGGGTTATCCTTTTATCGTCACACCTCCATGCGAGTCCAATTCTTTCTTTTAGAATCCTGACACCCTTTTTCTCTCCCTTGTTTGCTTCAGGTGGTGTCATTCTTCCATTTTAGAATTTCCTCCCAGACAGTTCCACTTTCACTGTTAATAGGAAAATGACATTTCAGGATAAAATAGAAGTAGTATGCTGAAAAGAAGAGACTTGCCATACCTCCCAAGACTTAGCTGGGACATCAGCATGCAGTGTTTCCTTTGTAAAGAAGGAATGCCGGTGCCCGAAGCTCTGCTCAGATGCCTGCGGCCGGTGCAATTAAACATGAGTGGGCCGACTATCAACACTGGCAGTTTTAAATCCCCCCTTGCCTCGTTAATCCACTACCGAGCACAACTCTGCCCCTTTATCTCATACTTGCTAGGTGCTGCTTTCTCCTTTCGTGAAAGGTTTCCATCTCTCTTCCTCTGTCTTTACGATTTGTATGTTTTTCTATCCCTTACTTTTGGAAAATGTCTGATGCAGAAAAATGAGTGCCGGTCCCCAAAAATGAGTGTTGGTGGCCTCCACCAGCTCATATTAAGCTTTGCCAGTATGACAGACCTGTGGTAGTGCTGATTTTTTTCCCAGTTTTAGTCTGGATCTTCTCTGATCTGTTAGCCTTTCAACAACACATTTTTTATACATCTTAACTTTTATTTCACTCTGCTCTGTTACGCCCCTCCCCAATGTCCCCATCACTCTAAATTTCCTTTGCTCTCATCTCTATCAAGAGGCCTTTCGTAAAGACAATAGTAGACAAGACACATGTCATTTCCTGTTCTAGACAAAACCTAAGCAGTTTTTCTGGAAGCAGGCTGCAACTAGCAGAGTGTGCTGATTGAGTCTATTGGACACTGCAGCTCCCATCTGCCCCATGAGAGGGGAATGTGGCCCACCTTGTACCTCTCAGAAACCTAGCCTTGGGACCCAGGGAAATTCAACCTCCCCCAATTACCTCTATGTTGGACACACTGCCTCCAGCCAGCTACCCTTCTGCGTGGGCACGTGATCCTGTCTTGCAGACCCTTTAGCTTTGCACAGATATCTCCTTCAATCTGTTTTCTTTGCATTTTCAGTCTTAGTGTAGTGATATGTGTTGTATCTTGGTTACTGTTGTTATGTGAGATATTGGATTTTGGAATGTCGGGGCAGTTGAGCTGAGGCAGGTCAGTTGGAGAAATTGCGATGTGGGGTGGATATGCCTATGCTCGCTCTCAAATAAATCTTTTCCTACTTGAAAATATTGTGAACAGTTCTTACAGTTTGGTAACTAGGAAGATCATCACTATTGGGTGGCCCCATTCAGTGAAAACTCTGCTGAGTACTGCTGTCTGAGGATCTTATGCGAAGATGGTGAGAGTGAGCAGGGTGAGCAGCTTCACACAGGTCTGTGATTTGGATCTCCATCTGTGCTGTGGTCTGAGTATGATTTAGAAGTCCATACTGCCCTGTTGCCCAATTTTGGAGGAGGAACCAAGCTCACCGGTAAGAGTTTACTTTAGCGCTTGCAACTTGATGTGTGATGCATCACGTAGCCATGTTAGGATGTGTGTCGCACCATTGGAGTTGAGACGCATATACAACTCCTCACTAAATCGGATGCCGACATTTTGTATTGGGAGATCATGACTTCAGGGCCGTTTTAGAAGGAATGTGACGTGTTTAGCAGTGACTTGTGCACCTATGGTGATGTGCACACCTTACTAAACAAGTTGCCACGATTATTTTTGTGGGTTTGAAGCTTAATCTTGGTATCAGGTGCAGCAACACTGCACCCTGCAGAGGTATTGAAGTCTCCCAACACTTTATAAGTACGCTACATTTGACTAGGTCTGCGGTGATGCACACACTTGAGAGGATTTATTAAGCATTATACTTACCATTGTATCTGCTATGATGTGCATACCAGATTAAGAACAACTTGTGTGTGGATCTATTAGGCGTTATACTCATCAGCAGATCTGCAGTGATGCGTACACCAGATTAAGTACTACTCGTGTGTTTATTTTGCCATATTTAAAACAAAAATACACATCATTATAATGGGGTCATAATTTTGTCTATTTATAACAGTGTAGTCTCTTAGGGTTTCAGTATCTACATCATTATATTTTGTATTTGTTAAATTCAGTTTGCGCATTGCCATGTGTGCTCAAACATTTTCTCTTCTGCCTCTATTATCCTTCCTCCCCTCTCCTGGTCAACCGCAAATGAAGTTGTCGGAGTGGAATGACTACTTCTATAATTACATTTCAGCATTGGAGGAGGAAGGGTCAGAGGACTTCTTGTCAACAAAGAAGAAGAATATTTTACTATACAGTTTAGGTCCAGGCGGCCTGCAGGTTTATGAACAATTGGAAAAGAAAGCAAGGTCTGCAGAAGACGTAGATATGTTTCAGCATGTTTTACAGGCTTTAGATGGTTATTACCAACCAGTGGTTTGAGCAGCTATTGATAGATACTGTTTCGTCCAAAGAAAACAGGAAGCTAGAAACTGTGGAAGATTATGTATCTGCTCCTAAAAAGTTAACTGTTCCTTGCAAATTCAGAGTGAATTGAATCTAGTTCTGTTTGTAAAGATTCTGGATCATTCTCTAAAAAGGAGAATTGGAGTGGGAAACAGATGGGGGAAAGATTCTAGCATTAAGATTCGGAGTGACAATTATAGTATGAACAAGTGTCCGATCTGCTTTAGATGTGAAAACAGAGGGCAATTAGCTTGGGACAAGAATTGTCCAGCTATCAAGTGAGAATATTCTTATTGTGGGGTTTTTGGTCATTTTGCTAGTGTGTGCATGAAAAAAGTAGAAATATGAAAGTAAAATGTGTCATGGATGGGTTGGATGCTGAACAAGTACAGGATGAAGAAACAGCATGTGCTGACAGTATCTTGAGCATTGTCGGCCCAGTCCTGAATGTGGATGCATTGCTAAAAACAAGCCAACTTATATGATCTATACCGGAGAAGGTGAGATAAATACTGTGGTCCATTCGGGCTCCCTGTACACCACTGTACAACATTCAGTGTGGGAGGACAATTTGTAAATGTCTTGGGGGATAAGTTGAATCCCACTGATATTCATCCTGCTACTTTCACAGGTGAGAGAATTCCTCTAGTAGGATTCAGAACGCCTACCTTTGAGTTCAAAGGAAGAATAACAGAAGGCAAGTTGTATGTGGCAGAAAAGGGAACCTCAGTTTTAGGATCAATAGATCAAGGTGCTTTGGAAGTCACACCTAATCCCAATAGTAAAGATTATGTTTTGTTACTACATAACCAGTATGACTTAAAATAAGAGGTAGACCTTTAAGCATGAGTGAGTGCTGAGGTGGGTAAAGAACTAAACAGATTAGAGGAAGGAGGAATTATAGAGCCAGTTGAGTGGCAAGTGCTCTTGATGGTTACCAGGAAGCCTGATAGCAGGACAGGATTGTGTGTTGATCTTAGAGATCTAAATAAAAACATAGTGGTGTCCACTCCTAAAAATTGATGGGCTTTTGCAAAACACTAAAGGAATTCATTGGTTTTACATCACCATTCCACCAAAATTTCCCTTCATCCTGCGAGCAAAAAATGTAACTATTTTTGTTACCCCTTCCCCCTTTTGGATGTTACAGATTTATACATGTGCCATTTGGTCTAGCCTCTGCAGCGACTGTTTTCCAATGTCTCCTGTGTCTTTTGTTCAAGGCCTTAAAACGGGTAAAATACTTTCAGGATGGCATTTTGGTTATGGGGACTGACAAACGGGAACATGATTATAGGCTTAAATTAGTTTTAGAGAGACTGGCAGCCAAAAATTTAACAGCTGAACTCAAAAAGTGTACATTTGCAATGATGTCTATACTTGTCTGGAGCATGAAGTGAGACCATTTTCCCCCCAAAAAAGATATAGTAGTATCCATTAGAAAGTCTCCGGCGCCCACTTTGAAGGATGAAGTTAGATACTTTTTGGGTTGTTTTTTTTTGGGGGGGGGGAGGGAAATGTGTTAGATTTACTAGACATTTTTGTAAAATGTTGCTGTCAAAGATTATGTATTAAGACAGTTAATAATAGAATGCCAGTGATTTATGTGGTGTGATTTGTTACAGAAAGAATTAGAAAGTATAAACGGGACATATGTAAAGCAGTTCCCCTGCAAGGTTTTGACATGATCTTGTCAACAGTATTTTGACAACTAATGCTACTGGCAAAGGCTAGGAAGCGGTTTTGATGCAAGTTTTGGATGAGGGTTCTGAAAGCACAGTAGCATTTGCCTTCCAATCTTTAACTCCTGCTGATAAGAAATTTTCAGTAATTGACAGAGAAATGTTGGCAGCCGTATATGGGCTATTAAGAAATTCTGACAATAGCTGTGGGGTGTGCGATTTACTTTGCACACTGATCATAAACCATTATTGAAGATTTTGACAGCAGGAGGAGCATTAAGGGCCACACCTCATATTGTGAGATTATCCTTATGTCTCCTTGATTACATATATGTTCACAAGAATAGAGTGGCAGATTACTGAAGCAGATAACCTTTGACATTGAAGGAACATGTGTATAGCAAGTGGGAGGAGCTCAGTGTTGCCTTGATATCGGAGTTGAAGGATTTGTTTGTGAGAAACAACTAGATATCTGGTTATGAAGAGAATGAAACCCGACAAGATGTGAGGAGATATATTATCGATGGTTGGCCTTGCAAGCGGGACCTTAAAGGAAGTTGTACAATGTTTTGTGATTTGAGGAATGAGTCATCCATAAGTGAAAATGGGTTCATTCTGAGAGAAGAAAGAGTTCTGCTACCTGACTGTCTCAGGGCAAAGATTTTAAGTCTTGTGCATGAAGTTCATTTAGGCATAGTAAATTTCAAGAAACACATTAAGTCCTTGTGTTGGTGGTCGGGTATTGATTTGGACATGGAAACATTTATGAGATAATGTGATGATTGTGTGCTAAAGTGCATAAGTCAGTTTCTGTTTTTGGATGTCCGTTAAGCAGTAGTCAATGCCTAGAAAAGCCTTGGGAAGACTGGGGAATTGGCATTATTGGACCCATTTTAGATTGTAAGGGTGTGTCTAGGCATGTAATTGTTCTTTTAGATTTATATTGCATGAGGTTAAAGTGGTGGATAAAGTAGATTTTGCTATGGTTGTCTCTTTTCTTAAAAGAATATTTTTTAGAGAAGGCATTCCCAAATCTCTGAGTGACAATGGACTTCAATTTATAGCTGAATACTTAAGATTTTTTAAAATGCAGGAATGGTATCATAGTAAAACGCACACCGGTGTATCATCCTGTGGATAATGGCGCCGTAGAATGCTTTAATAATTTTATCATGAGTAGAGTACAAGCTGCTATTAATTAAAAAAACATTTATTCAACACTATCACATTAGGCCATGCAAGGAACAGATAATGCAAAAAATACAGTACATGTACGGTGGGGGACTGTATGGTCGCAGTCTTGCAGTTCTCTTCGGGTTGAGGACAACACCTTTCTAAGGCGCCGTTTGTGTATCTCCGCCTCAACACCACCCTTAATTGCCCACAAGGAAGTGGGGATAATTCACCTGGAAGACCTGCTTTCGCTTAAACCTATCTTACTCTGGCACTCAATTTGGGCAAAAACTGAGGCAGTTTTTGTGAAAGCCATTATTTAGGATTGTTTAGTGCTAGATTATGCTTGTAATATTCTGTGGCTTTCCTATATTAATGAAATCTCTGAATTAATGTTTTGCTCTTGTGGGCTTCAAGATCCCTCTAGGATTCTTACTTTCCAGAAAACCAGGATCATGGTCTTCTTTCTAATCATTGGGTTGGAACAAAGAGCCCTTGTTGATGCTAGGAAACCCACTGATGTCACATACCTGCCGAATGCTTTCCTGGAGAGCCTCCAACTGTGCCAGTCTCTGGTGACAAATGTCAAACATTGCTTTGATTGGGTGATATTACATCATCTCGTCACCTTCCCCATTATGACTTAGTGGCACAGGGCCACTGCACTGTCCACTTGGGATGGCACATCGAAACAGAGCACCCAGCTGCTGGCAATGCAAGTTTGGATTGGAGGAAAGATTCAAACAGTATGATCTGGGCATATCAGATTATTCCTACTTTGACAGGATACAGACCATTCAGGATCTTAAGGGGTAGAGAACCGTTTACAAAGGACAATTCTGCATGGATGGCTAAGAAATTGCACAGCAGATTGTTTCCTGCAGCTGGTAATGCCAATTTAAGGAAGGTACAAAGTTTGTACAAGGAGTACTATAAAAAGAAACATGGTGTAAAGAAAGAAGTACTTGAACAAGGTTATTGGGTTAGAGTTAAATTGGCTATTATGACTAGGAAGGAAATAATAAATTCTCTGCACCCCTGCAAGTGAAAAGTGTTTATTCAAATTCATCCTGATTAAAAAAGTATGGCATTTTGGACGACTTATCAAGTGCAATAAACTTTTGGCATGGTATTTGCTTAGAGATGTACATGAAGTGGTTGAAAAACATAACGTGTGGCTGTGAGAGGAGGATCAGTACAGTTGAATAAATATGGACAATTTGAATGGTTGTGACAATGTGGACATTGCAACCAGAGTGAATGATAATGTCTTCTCTGAAAATGTAGGAGGTGAAGATAATGAATGGAAAGGAAGACATTTGTGATAAAGTAAATAATCTGGATAATGTATTAGAACCTACTAAATGTGACCTCGCAGACTCTACTATGTTGTCAGGTGGGTCAGCAATTCAGCTTAAGCAGTCTGCTGTGTCTACCCGTTGGGGTGGAACATCTGCATTTCCTGCCAAGCATAAACATTATATGGTGGTCTGATGTTTTGCTATTCCTTTAGCTGAGAAGTAATTATCATTTGGGTTTGAGAAATATTTGTACTCGTATACATGAGTATGTAAGTTTCATGGGAATATTATATTCATGTGAAATATAGTTCTTTTAAGGGTGAAGATATATGGTATCTGGGCTACTGTTGTTTTGTGAGTCGTTGGGTTCTGAAATGTTTGACTTTATCGTGGCATTAGACATTGCAGTTGAGACATTGCTGTTGAGCTGTGTTTTTCCACATGGTAAACTGTGCTTTTGTTTCGTACTTTTCTCCCCGAACAGTTAGTCAGTCAACATGATAAGAATGTACGTGGTTTTTTTCAGTGCAGGGAACGGTTTGGCCTTTGGAGAAGAGCCTTGAGAATTTGGCCACTTTTCAAACCTTTTCTTCCAACTGTGACCTACAGTAGCCAGCATGTTTGAATATTTCTCTTTCATGGGAGTTTTTTATTTCCAGAAAGCCCTTTCGGTTCTTTAAAGTATAAAAAAAGGAGGCCCTGCTTAGTAGCGAGAGAATTTCCAAGACCTCGATTAGACGTCGAATGCCTGACAAACACACTTGTCCCGTGAGGGTGGATATCTCTTTCTCGCAGTTGAACGGGGTCATCTTCTTGCTGGCATGAGAAAGATGAAGAGCTTGACAGGCCCTATGGTGATGAATTTTTACTTTATTCTTTGCTTTGCAATTATGCTATAATATAATCACATATTAGTGCTGTGTACATTGCAGTTGAGAATCATTTTGATATATTTTCCTTTCATTGCTGTGAGTATTTTTAAACGTGTGCTTTCGACCTACTAATCTCATTTTTTAGGAACCTGGTGGTGAAATAATAATAAATGTCTTCTTTGAACTGAGAAGTGCATTCCAGAGATTTTTGTCAGCTCGGTCATTAGTGAAAGCAAAACACATGCCTATGCTGGCTCTCATATAATTCCGTTTCTACTGGAAAGTATTGTCAACAGTTCTTACAATACGTATATGTAATCTTTAAATTGCTAACCTTCATTTTAAGTTTTGATTCATGTGGTAGGAGAAGAGACCGCTCGCTGGAGAAGTGTTTCTCTCACATCTCATTTGGCTACCTTGAGCACTGAGGGACTCTTTACTCAGCCTTGATGTCATATCGTTCCTGCAAGAGTCCCCACTCTGCCACACTTCCTCATTTGAAATGAGGTAGTTTGATGATGTGTCCGAGAGTATGTATGTTCTGGATAGCATAACCAGTTCAGTACTTGCACAACTCACGTTTTTGGTAAGGAATTTGTTAGAACTTATGTTCCGCCATACCCACGTTTAATACGCCCATAGTCACCTAATTATTTCCCACTTCTCCCAAAATTGTAATTTCAACTAACCTGACTCGACTATGTTTACTGTATGTAGGGATGTGTGGAGGCTCGTTATCTGAAATTATTTATGTAGGTAAAGTTAAATTTCACTATTTAGTTTGGCACATTTGAATCTTCCTTTTGCCATAACCTAATGTGTTCTGTAACCAATTTTGGTCAGTGGCTGGATAAAGTAATAATATTTTTTACTAAACTAATATAAAGTGCTCTCTAGGTGCTGGTGACGGCCTTATTTTTTTCCAAGTCTTAGTGGCCTTCAGCTTGCACACATCTACAGAGCGCCCAGCAGTTTTTAGCCTGTGTAACTGGTTGACACTGCATTGAGCCTTCTTTCTGCCATAAATGTGTTTTCATATATTTAAAATGTGTTTAATATTGTGACTCTCAAAATTGTGTTTTTCATAGTAAATACATAAGTAACAAAGTCATCCATGAGAAAGGACGAGAGCCTGAAACGTCTATGTTTGTGTGGAGCAAAACTTTATTTTCAGAGCTTGGCTATCTAAAAACAGACTTCTCGTAAATATTTACGCTTTGTTGCAGGCTTGCCCTGCTTAATCAGCTTCTGGGAAGTAAAACATCCCCCTGCCTATTCGGTGTAAGATGTACTGCAGAAGCATTTGGGTAAATGCTGTAAATAAATTTTGAATTGGGACTGTTCTGCCGTGCATTGTAGTGGCGCCTGACATTTTTACTGTTAAGGGCCTCACTGCTACACCTTCAGATTGAAATGATTCAATGTTAATTCATTTATTGTATTTTAAAAAGCAAAAAAAAAGATGGAGAAGGAACAAGAGGATTACCTCGTTGAAATACCCACAACGCAGCAAACCAGTCTGTTCCTCGCCATGTTTAAGGTGATGTTAAGGTTGAAAGGTGAGCATTTCAAGAATATAGGAATGACATGGATAGTTACCCTATGTACCAGTCCTTAATTTGTAAATAAAAAACGTGCCGGTGCCCAACGCTATTTCATGAGACACGCGGCTGCTGCATTTAAATGTGTGAGCACGAAATACTGAGGCAGTGTAATGCTAAAGCCATCTGGGGCCTCTTTATTTACAGCCACTCCTCCTCCTTCAGCTCACTCTTGCAGCTTTCTGCTTTCTCCTTTTGTGAAGCTTTTCAGTTTTTCTCTTCCTCCTACTTTCCCAATAGTTTATTTTGCTCGCAGTAAATGCCTGATGCAGAAAACGAAGTGCCAGCCTTAAAAAAATATGTACAGGTGCCTGCAACGAAAACCACAGGCTCAAACTAGGCACTGCTATGTACTAAACGCAGACACTCAATTCCAAAGTGGGGCACACGGCTGCATTCCAGTAATGGTTCTTTTTGGATAAAGGGAAGGATATATTTGTTCTTTGGGATCTTAATAGTGCACTTTGTTCATTGCTGAATGTGCTGTACGTCTTTTTCATTTATTTAGTTTCAGTGGGTTGAATGACTAACGATTGCCTGCCCTGAAGTAATTAATATGTTGAAACGCATCTTTTGACGAATAGCTTTGATGCAATGGTATGTGCATTCAGGTGGGGTATGGTTACACTAATGTGTTGTGAGTGTTTCTGAGATTGTATGTTATGGTAGTGATTTGGAGTTTGCAACATTTTACACAATTATTTTTCTGTTTGTTGGCCTATCTTTCTCTCTGGAAAACATAAGGCTGGCAAGATTGCTAAAGCTGCCTCTAGGCCATTTCTAAGGAAGGATAAAGAAAACAGGCAAGATGGTACTGCAATAGCTTAGGCGCTCGGCAACAGCCATTTAGAATCAACCTTTTTCATAGTTATATAGTTTTCATAGTTTTAAGACGTTCACCATGCAGCTACGTAACACTGGAAGCATAGATCATTGTACAGTGTAGAACGTTTTAAGGCAACTCCCACTAAGGGGATCATGGGTCGGTTGGCCATGATCACCTCAAGCATGGTTCCCCATGCAAGGTTGAATATTATGACAGGCTCTTACTTGCGCAGCTTGCTGTGGAATAATCTAAGATGATCAGGTCCCGTTATGACTTACTGTTGGTAGCTCAGAAGTACAGAAGAGATTACAGTTGTAGAAGCTGCACAATTTTATGATCGCCAGAACCTTCACAGACCCTTACTGCAGGTGACCATCACTAAAGATGCATCACAGACAGGCTCTCGTTCTCATATTAACAGCCTCTATACATTGTAGATGGGTGTTAATAGAAGCACGCTTTGCCATCAGCGCCATCAGCGGATTGTGAATGAAGGCAATAGGATTAGCTCTACCTATGTTCTGAGATAAGTTCAAGGGTGTTGTTGATGTTATAATTCAAACAGGCAGCTTGACAAAGTGTTACTTGCAAATATGAGGAGACCTATTAGTTGTACATGGTAGCGTAAAAGACATGGCATTGGGCAGATAATTGAACTTGCAAGGTGCATACGTCTTTCGGGACACATGCCAGGCATAGAAAACAACCTGGAAGGCAGTTTTAGTGGAGATCATAAACAGACACACAAATGGGAGATAAGCCACATGCTCCCACAAATATAGGGATAGGGCACACTTACTGTAGATTCATAGATGCAGGAAAAAGTACACTACTCCTGCAGATATCTGCCCTCCTCCCCAAGTATCAGAAGATAGGTGGTGGGTTGAAGGGAATGTTGGACGCACAAATTCTTCAGGTGTATTTAATATTTGAATACACTTTCCCCTCTTTGCCATTTGCCCCCCTTGTAGTTTGAAAGGAAAAGCAATAGGTCCTATGGGGACAGGTCAGGCTTAGTTCTTCCATCTCACGTAAATGTTGGTAGAAGATTTCAGAAAACTACCTCCCCAGTATAACCTTCTTACGCCGAAAGAAAGTAGGCTATCTGTCAGTCAGTCTTACAATATGCTTTCTGAAGTCATATAGCTGAATACACAAATGTGCCCGAGAATGCATGCATCATGCACCACTTTGATGGATTATACACTATGGCTCCTTAATACCAGGCGCTAGGAAATAGTGGATGAGAGCCGTAAATGTCATTAATAAGCCCAGAAACTTAAGAATGCCCATACTTTCATATTCCGTTATTTACAACAACAAAAAACCCAAAAAAACATCTGGCAAGTTCGTTTGTCGACCTTTGTTGGTACGAAAGACAGAAAGTATCTGTCCTGCTATAGAGTTTACTGTTGAAGGTTTTTGTTGTGACTACTTTTCCTAAGGTGGGTAAGAGTTCACTTATATGATTCTGTAACTTTAGAGAGACCTTTTTATTCAAAGCAATCACCTATGCTAGTATCTTTTTTTTTTTATATATAGCTGCATTGTATTTTCATAAAAAAGAACTCTGGCATCTTTTACGTTTCTTCAGCTCCAAAGCTAACAAACCTGCGCTATATTTAACCACATAGGCCCTCATTATGACCCTGGCGGTCCATGGACTGCTAGGGCCGTGGTGGCGGTCTCGCCGCCGCAGGACCGGCGGTGAAGACTGGCATATTACGACCGTGGCGGTTTGGCCAGTGCCAAACTGCCGCTTTCCCACCCGTCCTGCTGCTTTACCGCATCCCGCCGGGCTAGAGGTTTGCACCTCCCGCCCAGCTGGAGTCGAATAACCACTGAGGTTATTTCGACTCGGGACACCACCAGCATTTTCTTGCCCGTCTCAAAGCCACACAAGTGCTGGCAGAAAGGTATCCCGACAACAGGAACTTGTGTTCCTGTTGCCTGGATACCCCCCAAACACCTACGCACACATGCACCCACACACACACAATCACAGAAAGACACATCCTATTCACACAGGCACTCACAACATACCTACCAATACACATCACACACGTATACACTCTCCATCCCCCCTCCCTTCAACTACATACATACATACACAACCCCCACTTATCGTCACACAAACACCACCCACCCCCTAATCGTACCTCTCCGCACACACACACACACCATACACACAGACAACCATACACACACTTGCATGCACACACTCACTCTCCCTCCCCTTTTCCATAACTCATCCACTCATGCCCCTTTACCCCTTACTCATTCACCCATGCACACCCCCCAACCCCGTCCGCATGCATACACACACACACGGCCCAACCCACCATACACATTCACCCACACACGCATCACCATCACCACATTTACACACAGGCACGCGCAAACACTCCCCTTCCCCCATTCATGACACGCATACAGACTCGCACACACCCATTCACACACACCCCGCCCCCTCCCTTTGTGGACGACACTTACCTCGTCGGAGGTGCTCCTCCGTGAGGGGATGGGACCCGGCGCTCCCACCGCCGGCAGCACCCCACCACCAGAAGACCACCACACAGAATTACGGGTCGTAATTCTGTGGGTGGTCTTTTTCTTACGTGGTGGTGCCGGCGGTCGAACCGCCTAAGTGCCGCCAACGCCGTTGCAAATGCCACCGGATATCCAGTAGTGCGGATTTCTGGCGGTAGTCGTAATACGGCAGTCGGAAGACCGCCAGCACTGGAGGTCTTCTGCTGACCGCGGGGTCTTCAGAAAAGACTGCTACAGTTGTAATGAGGGCCATAGTGTTTACCCCAGACATGTTTGACTGGTCTCTGAGAACCTATGCCTTTTTCAAAACATCATAAAAGAAACGAATGTGAAAGGAACATTTATAAATTCAGTAATAACGAGTGGCTCTAATTACAGATGATGGGCTATCTTTCTCTTGCTGTGCAGGAATCCAACCAAGGTCGCACTGTCGGAGGCTTCTGTACATGTTGTAGGTAGAGTTGGTACTGCAAGAGAGCAGTAAATGTTTTTGGATTTCGCCTAAACAGCGCGTGCGCTGTGCTTGCAAGGGGTATTGTTTACAGTAAGGGGCTTGAAGTCTGTCTTAGCTTCCCTTTTGTTGACTCCATTGTCGCTCTTCTTTGCTGGCTTCTGATTCACCGGCGCACATCATGTGTCATTTCCTGTTTCCAATCTGGTGCATAGATGAAGTACAGATTGATTCCTTTTGATTAATCTCCATCTGCGGCACACACTGGCAATGATGTGCTGTTTTTATTGTTTATTGTCCTTGCGCTGGCTTGTCTTGCTTACCCGTCCCTTGACCTCCTCACCTCTTTGCTGTTTGACCACCTCTCCTCCTGCTCCACTGTCACTGCTGCTTGCTACCTCAGTCGATCGTTGCTTCCTCTGTTCTGCTTTTTTTAGGCCTGGGGAGATAAAGTGATGTGCCCACAGTCACAGGCTGCTAAGCCTACACCGGGACTCGACTCAAACTCAGTTTCTCAGTTACAAAGTCGGCAGCTTTGGCCTTAAGTGTAAGCATGGTAATGGCTGCTATTACTATCCATATTCACTGGCTTGCTGTCATCTAGTGTTCGGCGAACGTGCAGCAGGGCAGTGCTTATATTGATCTGGAAAACGGAACAGAAGGAACGTAAGATGTAAGTGCTTCAGAAGCATCTGGCATTTTATGGTAGCTGTAAGACAATTTGTCTGCTTTTGTGGGGCCGGGCCGCACATAGATATAGTCCCTTATCGCTTTACACCTGTGCCACTGGGCTCTTTTAAGAGCGTGTGTAACTGTATAAACTTTGCATGTGGCCACTCCCAATCATGAATGCACAACTTACACTTGATACGTTTGGAAGTTAAGGGCCGCAGCTTTATTCATGTCTTTACATCATCCCAAACTTTAATGCCCAAAACTCAGGGCCTACTGTACTATCAACAGGTCATAAATCACACCAAAAACATTTCGTCAAGTTCATTGCTGCCTAACACTGACCTGGTCAAAACTCAAACCATAAAACCAATTAAGTCATAAACACTTCGACCTAGCAATAAATCAAACCATAAATCATTGTGGCAGGTCATTATTCATAAATCAATGGACCAGGCATTTTTTATGATGATTTCCAGTCACTTAGCCTGTATCAGTCCAGTGTTTAATGCTGATGATTGTGGTCGTTGAGCTGGAGCTTAACAGTTTTTTCCAGGGGGGGGGGGATGGGCGGAGAAGGGGCATTCCATCAGCTCTTTACTTTCGGCCCAACTCGCTACCTTTGATCAACTGATGCTCTCCGCCACCCAGTGGGCTGGGCTGTGAGTGCCGTGTTGTTCTCCCCTTCTTCTCTTGGACCGCCTTGCCCTGACGTGAGACATCCCAAAATTTGGTACTGTCACATCAAGCTTTTTCCAGAATCCTTCAGGGGCGATGGTGGACCAGGCCCCCTTCATCTTCTTCCTGGGCACGATTTTGGACCACAGCACTTTTGTGCTGCCCAGACTTGTGGGCACAATTCGAATAATGCTTGGTCTCCCCATAGGCTGAGTGCTAGCGCCACTTCCTTCCTGTCTTTTGGCGACTTTGCCACCTTCACCTTTGCCCTGCCCGAGAAAAGGAGGGGAGAGAGGGAAAGGGTGGGGTGCTATTTCCGTTCCTACGCCTTTGTCCCTTCGTCCCTCGGGACCGGATATTAGCGGGCCTTGGCGTTGTTTACTGCGCCAGCCCCTCTACGCACCATTTGGGTGCGGGCCTCTGCCAACTTGAATTACACAGAGTAGAAAAGAGCAAACCAGCCGCTCGTATTTGTTACTCTATCAACCACCATTCAAAGCAAACTCGAGTAGATATTATCCCCCGCTTCTGCATGCATTTTGGCAAAATGACCGCAATTAAACTAGCCATGGGCGTGTACCGAACACTACCATTTGTATAGAAATCAGTTTTCAGATAGGAGATTCATGCCTTCCACTGAAAACAGAGAGAAGCTGGATTCACCTAATGTCACAAAATATAAATTTAAATGAATTCAGACTTTCACCAGTTGTGTCCAGGGCAAATGGGCCTGTTTGTATGTAAATGCTTGTATTTTTGTTTCCATGACTCAACATGTCAAGGCACGAAACTACTACAATACACAGAGGCGAATCATTTCCAGCAGTAGTTCATGCCTGGGAGGGAGAATGACAAGCGTTGTATCAATAAAATACAATACACTTAAAACACGGGAGGTTTGACAACACTCTAGGCAGTTCTGCGCAACAGTATAGCAAGATTATCACTGAGATATGGAAATGTTTCTTATTCTATCTTGCAATACTCTCCTCAACCTTATATCAGATGTTGCTATATATTGAAAATAGTGGTTTTCCCTTTGCAAAATTTGTTTAAGGGCACCTAAAATATTTCTGGGATGACTGCTGGACGGGTACATAATGCCAATAGTCAGATTATAGGGCTATTAAACAGTGTGGGTGTCATGTGCTGCAGGGCTCCAGAGTCTTATGTAATGAAACTGCTTGAAAGCCATTTCTTTTTGTATTTCTAATTAGAAAATGTACTTAACAATTAATTTGGCGTATTTAATTTAAATTGCTTATTTTGTCATTAGGATTTTTATGAAGTACTACACAACACCTGGGCCACTTCATATCAGTTGAAAACCTGATAGTTGTGAGAAGCCACGAGTGATAGCAATAACATTTTAAAATGTTTTAATTTTCAGGGGTGAGGACTTTGAGCCCGATAATTCATCCTTTAAGCTATAACTCTGATTTTGTGGGTTTCTCAGTATGACTCCTTTCCTCTTAGAGTTCACATTAACTTAACCTCTCAGAGGTATGCTTTCGTGCTGCCATTTTTGCCATGCATGTTGTGTTAAATAGCCCCTTTAATTTTAGATGCGTTCTGTTATTTGCAAAACATTAATAATACTATGACTTATTTTGTTTTACCTTGCCTAATGGAAAGGCACTTCATTGGCTTCAACTCAGACACAACTCCAAAGCTCCTTTGCATGGGGTACGAAAATGCCCATGAAAAACGAATCTGTCCAGCGAAGAAAACATCTATCTCTGGTGGCTGAGGGAACCTATTCCAAGACTTCCAAGGATTGGCAAAGCCAGTAGGTCTCGCCATGTTGTGCAGTGTGGCTAAAAGTATAAAAGTTCTATGATGCAGTCAATGCTGGCCACCTCATAGCACTTTTTCCTATAATTTTAGCCATGTTACACAATAGCTGAGCTCTGCAACATGGCTAAAAAAAGATTGACAAAGCCAATAGGTCTTGTATAGGCAAGACCTACTGGCTTTGTCAATGCTTATTAAGCTGTTCTCTCGATACGGAAGTAAGGGTTTACACATACCCCACCTGCGTCACTCCTGTTCACTCATCGCCTCACACATTCAGGATGTAAACACATTTGGGCTAGAACTTGTGAGAACCCCGTAGTGGGAAAGCACCCAGCCCTGTGTTACTGGGTACTTAGTGAAGCCTGATAAGATAACAGGGGATCGCAGATGAGTGCTCCTGCTTGAGAACACCACCTAGCTAGCAGGCTAGTATTCTGAGTTTTATAGGCTTAATTCCTACATAAAGTTCATAAGCCACGTTCAAAATCTCTTTTGTCAAAATTGAAGTCATTCTTACTCACTGTCCCTTTGCTTTGGAGGGCTGTTACCTCATCTGTTCTGGCTGCGTCGCATAGCCCTTAAAGTACATGCTTCAGACTGTGGGCTCCAGGTCACAATATGACTGGAGTAGAAAGTTTCTTCTAAGCCACTAGTACGGATTTCTGTGCAAGGCTGATAGTGGATGTTACTTCTTTTATGCATGTAAATAAACCCACAAGACTTAGAGGAAACACAGAAAGCAAGAATGCAGCACTAACAAACCTGTACCATCAGTGTTCTCCTGTAACATTATTCAAGCGTGATTTTTACCTTATCCAACAGACTGCAGTTAATGGGCCTTTGGATATACCCCCTGTCTAATTTAGCACTATGATGTAAATACCCACAGTATTTTACTTTGCCACCTGTGGAATTGTTTTAACTCGTCAACAAAAAAATACGTGTATCATTTTAATCATTTGTACAGTATATGATTATACTGAAACATTGTCATATTTCCGTTAGTTCTACTACATTTGACAACCCTCGTCCAGACTCCGGAGTATCCTTCTTTTGTAAGTTCTCCTCCCTTTCTTCAACTTCATTTTCTGACTGATGTGCAGGCTCCTAGACCAGTCCTGCTGCATGTATACAAAAGCACTGAATCTTGTATTGTGTGTATTTCTAATAGCAGTACTTTTGAGGTTGAAGTACAGGTTTTGTCAGTACCCTGCCACAGTTCAGTATTTCCTAATTCTGTTTATAACGAAACTTATCAAAGACAAAAATATGTCCACCTCACAAACTTTGATTCAAAGGGAAAATGCATATTTTGCCCATATCCTCACTCTGCTAGAAAAACGATTCTGCCTTACCCCATGTTAGGGGGACCCATTCAGTTAATTATTTCTCATAGAATTAATAATATTTCAAGTGAAGAAAAGTTTATGCATAGCCTTTTCCCTATTGACTTGCCACTTCAACCAGAGGCTGAGCAGAATCTCTGTTGGCCGTTGAAGGGGAGAGAGAGTTCAGTGGATTAATATGAAAATAAGGCGTACAATATTACAGTTTCAGGTTTTGGATCCATACTCTCTGAATCATTCTTGAGTGTTTTAACGAAACAACTGAAAGCATGGCTACATGGTCCCCTATCACTCTCTTACCCACCCTATACAGCAACCTGTCATCCCAGTGACAATTTCACCCAAAAAGGCTAAGGTGGTTACAGCCACTAACACAGAATATGAAGTTATGAATTGTTAGGACCCACCACATCCAACTAAGCAGTGCTATACTGTAATGCTAAACCCTTAACACGGACTGATTACAGGTTGACCCTAGCGGGGATACCGTTTCATGCATTCAGAAGCGGCGTGGTGTTTCTGTACCGTGTTCAGTTTTACTGGGATAAAATGTACCTAGTTAAAATCAAGTGTGGCTTAGGTCACTGGCTTCAAGCAGAAGAGCAATCTGGCCCCTGCCCATCCCCCGTCCTACAGCATGGGCACAGAATGAAACGCTCTACTCCCGAACCTCCCTCCTTCCCCCAAACAACCATCTTTGACCTTAGACTCTACCCGGGCAATATCAGTCCCTCTCTTGATCAATGGGATTAGAAAAAGGCCCGTTATTGGGACAGGAATTTGGATCCTCACTGGCGACCCTCATGGGCAGCACCTGCAGCATGTGCTACACTATTTCAAGACAGAGACACAGCAAGTGCTCAGAGATACCATCACACTATTTTTCCTTTCATAGTGTCTCTGCTGCTCGCATTGTCATGGGAAGCAGTGTCTTTTAGCTTTGTTCCCCCATTCAACGTTAATATCAGCCCATTAGCAGTGAGAAGTTTCTGTTGGAATTTGAAAGGCTTTCTCTGCCCACTCACCTACTTGGCTGCTTAGCACTCAAGAAAAAAGGAGAAATCCAAGAAAAATATTTTATTTTACATTTCACAATTATTTCAAGTGCACTATGACATATTAGCCATTCCCTGCTTTTCAGCCAACATCATTTTGCATTGCAGGGTCTGTATTTTCACATTAACATGTAGGTTCAAAGCCCCAGACTGCAAAGCTATGTTGGCTAAAAAGCCAGAACTGGCCTAAGGTCTTAAATTAAGTTACGGAGCCACATTTCAGATCTATTTTGAAATTTTACTTCATCTAGTCCATTTCAAAATCTTCTTGTTTTACAAAAAAAAACAAAAGCAGACTCTGCTTTCATTCACACCATACATAAACATGAGCATTGGATTCCACACTGTTTTGTCTTTTGTGTCATGGAAAGTTTTATACCGAGCGTAAAAAAACAACATAGTTAGAACATGGACAGTAGTCGTTCAGCTTTCCCTAAAACAATGAATAAGTAAAGGGCTGGTGGCAGTAGCAGGAGGAACATCACATGATTAACACTTCAAAGACAGATACTGCACAGGTGGTTAACACACTAATCAGGGAAAGGCAGTAATGGACTGTTGTATGCTGTCTGTAGCCATAAACATACAGAAACAGCAAAACCTCTTATGAAAGTACCATGCATTTATGTGCCCACAGTATATGATGAACACTCACCTACCTAATGCATCCGAGAGTACTACTGTTCACTGGTTGTTCAGTCTCATAGTTATGGCTTCCCTAGTTTTGGTAAGGTTATGTCCCTTATGTTTTTTTAAACAGATTTTTATTGCTTTTACCTAGGAACATACAGTGCGTTATGAATCAAGGTCAAAGTACTTTCAGATGTTACACCCAACGTGATACATATATTACATGTTAATTACACATTTTTCTTCACAATATGGGAAGCTTTGCAGTGCTATTCATTTCGGTTTGATCATCTCATGCACTTAAATAACTAGAAACCGTTAACTCCTGTTTCCCCTCTTCCTCTGCTCCCACCCCAGGTTACACACAAAAATTGGATTCAGTGGGAGTCACCTAAACAATGTTGGCAACTGTCTTCTCCATTCCCAGTTATGGTCTAGGTATGTCCTAATCATTTTCAGACAGTGAGGAACCCTTAGGGGAGTCTGGATCGTGTTATTTTAGGCATTCTCCAGGACGTCCCAAGACGTCACTGCTTCTATAGTCCTATGTCCTCTCTTCACCTCCTAGAACAGTACTGCTCCCTCGTATCCTGCCCATTTCATGAGGGTCTCTTTCCATTTATGTACCAGAGGGCTCATAGCTGCTTTCCATTTCATTGTAATCTCTTGTTAGCAGGGTGAGGGGACCATCCCAGTAGACAAGTTAGTCCTGAGCAGGGAATTGTCCCGTGTGTTAAATCATTAATGCAGTCCACCACTCCTTTCAATAGTCTCTCATATGAGGTCAGTCCCACACCATATGGATCATTTTGGCCCCTTGTTCTCCAAAAACGTGGGCACTGCGCATCTTGCGACCCATAAATTTGCATACTTTTACCCAGAGATAGATAAGCTCTATGGAATTAAAAGTAGTCAACCAATTTGAATCTGGCATTACAAGATACCGTGTATGTATTGGTGAGGATTGTTGGCCATTGGGTATCTGTAATCGGGAGTCCTAAATCATCCTATTTTTGTCTAAGTTCTGCGAGTGGTGTATTGAGAAATGCTCTAAGTGCTTGGTACAAGAGTGTGATTGCCCACCTTTTGCCAGCTGTAGGGCAAAGTATGCTACTACTCAAGTGGGTTGGTGGATTCCGTAATCCACCAACCCCAATGTTTTCATACTGTCATCGTCACTGTACGAGGCAATAGGAAATGCCCTGGGTAGAACTCATATGTCCTTGGCAATAAAATACACTGTTCCAAAGAGAAAGTAAGGAATTCCTAATTCTAGGAGCAAGAATCCTCACACACCCAACTGAGTGTCATTCTTCATCATCGGAAGTGCTCCTCGTCAGACTGGCGCTGCAATGTCTGACGGGCACCCCCGTAGGGGGGCTCTTTGCCGGAGATCTTAACTCGATGATGCCAAGGCCCCACAAGTGAGCTTGGGAAGAGCTAATGAAGAAACAAGAGAAGTGGGACAAGTGGAACTACCACCCTATTGTTAGGGACAACCTGGTAGTTCCACTTGTCCCACCTCTCTTGTTTCTTCATTATATGTGGTTGAGAGTGTTTTGACCATTATACTCACTTCACTCTCCACATTATTTTTTAGTCTTGGCCTCTACCCTTTATGGTAAAATAAAAGTGTTATCCCTTGGTCCTGGGTTCAGAGCCAATTTTAAATACCCTTACTACCTCACTCTTTCCTTTTCTCCTCTTCCCAAGCTCACTTGTGGGGCCTTGGCATCATCGAGTTAAGATCTCCGGCAAAGAGCCCCCCTACGGGGGGTGCCCGTCAGACATTGCAGCGCCAGTCTGACGAGGAGCACTTCCGATGATGAAGCATGACACTCAGTTGGGTGTGTGAGGATTCTTGCTCCTAGAATTAGGACTTCCTTTCTTTCTCTTTGGAACAGTGTATTTTATTGCCAAGTACATTATATTAGGGAGGTCATACAGTGGACCATTATTCCTCCCCATCCCTTCTCTTATAGAACTCATATGTCTCCATCAATGCTGTAAAGGTGAGCAATTCACCATCCCTAAAAAGATCACCCACTCGGTTAATGTCATATGTTGCCCATTACGTTACTCCCTGCAGGATCCCTGTCTTGACTATAGTCCCCAGGGCCTTTAACTGCAAATCCGGGGAGTAGGCGTGAGGGTTCGGGTGCGCTGCAGGCAATGCAGCCAGCAGTGGTGGATCACCTGTTGCTCTCCCGCAGTGTCGGTGATGGGCTTTTTAGTTATTAGAAGGATCTGAGACAGTGCATCAAGGGTTGGGATGCCCCTAGGGATCCCCCCTCAGAGTTCAATCATATGTAAAGGCATTGATTGAACCATTGGATTTGGGCTACTAAGTAGTATAGTTTGAGGTCAGGAGCAGCCAGCCCCCCATCTGTGGTGGGTCTGCACAATTTAGTCATAGCCACTCGGCGCCTACCCAGGCTCCATGTAAGTTCTATCATCTGTGAGTTTAGTTCCACAAACCATTAGCAGAGGATCACTCTTGGAAACGTAGCAAAAAAATTAAGCAGACAGGGGAGTTCCACCATCTTAACCACTGTTATCTACCGAAAGAGGAAGTGTTTTCCAAAAGCCCACGCTCGTACAAAAAGCTCTAATGGCTGTACCTGTATTGCCCTTCAGGATATCTTTGGGGCTGTGGCATACCCTAACTCCTAGATATTTCATGAAGGAGCCCTCCCACATGAGCGCCAAAAGGTTCCATGGCTTTAGCATATGGCGGCTCAGGGGGCACATCGGTGATTTCTGCCAGTTTATACAAAGACCAGAGATGGTGCCAAACCGGTATCAAAGCTAAATAGATCCAGAGAGGTGCCTTTCCGCATTAGCCAGGAATAGGAGCATATCATCCACATATATTGCAGTCTTCTGAGAGGCACTGCATTGGTTCAGCCCTTGGTATGAGGGCTCGGACCGTGCTCTGCTGGCCAACTGTTCAACTGAGAGGGCAAATAAAAGGGGCGAGAGGGGACAGCCCTGTCTGGTTCCTTTGCCAACCTCATAGGAATCAGATATTACTCTACCAGTCCGCTCCCGTGTGAGGGCCCGGTGTAGAGGAGTTTAGTCCAGCTGGCAAATCCCACCCTCAATCTCACAGCCTCTAAGACATGGTACAAGTAGTCCCATTTCATGCTATCAAAGGCTTTTTCTAGGTCTGTCGATACAATCACTGCCCTGTCGTCCGCACAGACTCCAAGATAGAGAGCAATCTGTGTATGTTAAAGGCAGTGTTCTGTCCCGGGATGAGTCCATTCTGATTAGGGTGTATGAGCCTTGTCATATGTGGAAGGGGGCGTGATGCCAATATACAACTCTGGATGTTATAATCTACATTAAGCATTGTTAGTGGTCAGTATGATTTGACATCATGAGATGGTCACCCTGGCTTCACAAGGGGAATCACTAGTCCCTCCTCTGTGATAGTGGGTAGTTGGCCAGCCTCACATGAAGCAGCATATAAGTCAACAAGTTTATGAGACAGCTCATCTATAAATGCTGCATAGAACTCGATAGGAAAGCCATCTGTTCACTGCACCTTCCCCCGAGCCATGTGCTTAATGGCAGATTGCACCTCTTGCACTATTATAGGGTTTCCCAGCTCCTCAGCATCCTCTGCGGCAATATTGCAGGACTCAAAAATGCCTCTGGGTATCCTGTTGTGTTTCAGGAGGAGGGGCATACAGGGTCGCTTAGTAGCCTTGAAATCTGTGGTTGATATTGCCTTGGACATAGAGGCGCCCACCCATGTCTGATTCCACCTCTGGTGTCTGAGAACACCTGGTGGCAGGGTTTGTGAGCTATGCCAGCAGGGGTCCTGCCTTATCTTGCTCTGCTTGTGCTTTGATCATGTATTCACAATAGTCGAAACACCCAACTTTTCTAGGCATACTACTAATTGCACTTTAGCTACAAGAAGTTGTTGTTGCTACCCTGGGTTGCCAGGGCGAGCTTTCATCGGGGTTCTCAGCGCCTCCTCCTGGGTCTCAACTTCCCAGATAATAGTGTGTTGGACTCCCAAAACTTCAGCTATGCACCTGCCTCTTAACACTGTTTTGAATGTGTCCCACTCCTTCAGGGGGGGTTCCTGTTGGGCATGCATTTTTCACAAAGTAGTCTTGGACAGCCTTTCCAATAGTCTGTCAGAACGCTGGGGTCATCTAATACCTCTACATGCAGATGGCAATCTGACATTTTGGGTCGTTCCCTGTGCCAGTCCAGCACCATCAGTAGCAGATTGTGATCTGACACTGTGCGACAGAGGTATTCTTTGTGTCATTCTGTTCGGTGTACCGCTGAGGGGGGACAAAGGAAGGTGTCTAATCTCACATGTTGGTCGTGCATGCTAGAAAAGAAAGAGTAATCCCTGGTCTTAGGGTGTAGTCTTTTCCAGGAATCCATGAGGCCCCACCTCTATTACCAGGTGCGAAATGTTTGTGCCAACGGTATCACTGGAGAATCCTTGTGAACAAATAAGGGTCGGGTTGGTGAAACTATTATAGTCTCCCCCAAAAATGATTGGTTGAGTCAGGTGTAGCGCCAGTGCACGTGACAGCTTGGCAAAGAACTACCCTCCACTCTCCCCCCGATTAGTCCTGCCCAGCCAGTCTGCCCCAGATGAGAACGTATCTCCCATTGGGGTCTATGAGTTCATATGTTTTCTGAAAGGGGGCCCCCGGTCTGATCTAGATCAGAATGGCCCTTGCAGAGGCAGAGTACATTGTCACATATATCTGTCTCTTCCAGCGTTTGCGAAGCACTTCCCTCTCAGGATCTGTTAAGTGGGTTTCCTGTATGCTAGCAATATAAATCCACGCCTCTTTAGATCTGCATGCACTTTGTATTGTTTTTCATACTGTTTAGGCCCCTGATGTTCCAGTTATTATATACATCGGGGGCCATGGCGGTGGTATGTAGTAGCATCCCCGCTGTTTCTCCCAAAGGGGGATACTATAGTATGGATCGGAGTATTCTGCCCATCATCTAGCAAGCGGGGTAATGGAGGCGGATGGTGCCTGTAACAACAGTTCTAGAAAACACACAACAATTTCGCAACACCACAACCCCAGGACAAGATGTGAACATACCCCCATCCAAACTAGTGGCTAACGAGGCAACATTTGCGAAGTCGTCACATGCACAACTTAAAGTCAAGAGTGGTGGTCTCTCTGTAGGGAGGTCCCAGGTGTGCCTCCTGCCACCCAGATATTAAGCAGAATCATAGAAGGCCAATCTCGCCCATACTATCCTTGTCCCATATTACGTTCTTGGGTAGTGTACTCGCATTTCCTCCATCCTCTCTTTCAGGGTCACCCTTTTATACCTTTGGCATTTAGGGGGTTATTCTAACTTTGGAGGAGTGTTAATCCGTCCCAAAAGTGACGGTAAAGTGACGGATATACCACCAGCCGTATTACGAGTTCCATAGGATATAATGGACTCGTAATACGACTGGTGGTAAATCCGTCACTTTTCCGTCACTTTTGGGACGGATTAACACCTCCTCCAAAGTTAGAATAACCCCCTTAGTAACTTGTAGATTCAGCAGTGTTCATCACCATTGTGGAGCTTAGGGTCCATACCACCCCCCTTCATCCCAGATTTGGTACACTACTTCATTCAGCAGGCCTAGATTAGGTCAATTTATGTTCTGGGTGTAACCTGTGGGAAGAAAACATCAGAGGTACATGTTATTTTCGAGGTCAGGTCCGAGTCTGAGTCGTCCAGTTCATCACCTCCCACCTCTGATGGGGGAGCGGACCTCACTCCGATGATAGCTGCTACTTCCTCCACCTCGCGCTGGCATTCCTGCAGGGCCTGAGATTGTGATGGAATCATCTTCCCATCCAATTTTGCCTGCCTCCTCTATTCCTGCCGGGATCCACACTGCTTGTCAGGGGAAGGGTTGCTATCCTGACAGGGGAGTTGTTCAATCCACTCCCATGTCTAGAGTCGGGATGCGAAAAAGTAGTTACAACTAAGATGAGAAGGGAACAGCATTGCATAGGTAAAGACCAGTTTCCTAAGTTGCAGTTTGGCCTCCGTGAAGGAGGCTCTCTGCCAATGAACTGCCTTAGTGAAATCAGAGAGAAGCATGACTTTGTTGTTTTCCACATTGATTTCTCCCTTCAGCCGGGCCTATATAGTCACTGTCTTTGAAATGCAGTACACTAGCAATGACAGGTCAATGTCCTGATCCAGGGGGGTAGAGGCCGGGTGATACTCGATGGGCTCTCTCATGTGAAAATAATGGTAAAAAGCCCTTGGGTGCTGTCTCAGTACAGAGACATGTCTCCAGGAATTCAGTCATGTCAGCTCAAGTGCCCTCTAGGCACTCAGGCAGACCAACAACTTGTATGTTATTCCTCCTGGCCCTGTTCTCGCGATCTTCTGCCTGCAGCTCCAACACTTTGACTCTGTTTTTCATCTCAGTCAGTTGGTTTGTTTCTGAGGCCACCTCTGGAATTATGTTCTTCAAAGTATGTTCCTTTGTTGTAAGTCTCTCTGCTAATCGCCTATGGTCATCTCAGAGGAGTCCAGGTCCATGACCATGGTATCTATTTTGAGTTCCAGTGCCTCTCAGGATGATGCTATTGCCTGCAGGATAAAGTCCAGTGCAGTGCCCTGTCGTCCCTCCGTAGGGGCCCCCATCCCCAGCCATGGTGCCAGATGTAGTGGTAGTAACGTTCTGGTCTTGATCACGGTCTCTGGCGTCTCTTTTCTTTATATATTTTCCCATTGCAAAGTATAGGGGTGGGACAGTGCCGTGGTCTCCCCAAGTGAATCTCCTGCTGCCAGTAGTGGGTGTCTTGGGCCAGGCTCAATCGCATTAGCCATCCGGGTGATCAGACTGGAATTTCACAAATGCCCCACTTTTCAGTTGGGTCGGGCACAATGTGCTAGCTGCGCAGCAGGTAGAGCGCCCCTCTAAGTCCAGTGTGAGACTACAGTTCAGGCTGGGAGCAGCTTTCTGCTCATCATTCTCAGGGTGGTATCTGTTGGGGCCCCCCTCCCAGCCGTTAGATCTGGTTCCATTTTATTGCACCCTGGGTCCCCCAGGAAGTCCGTTTGGGGTGCCTCCTTGTCCTCAAGGGTGGGAGGGGCTATCAAGAGCTGGGCAGAGATGGTACCTGTCTCATGAGGGATATCTGCACCCAGTGCAGTGTGCCCGATGCATTGCCGGGGCTCCTCGCTCTGCCATGTAGGAAGACCTCTTGCTGCGGCAGCTAGTTGCTCCCCATACGTGAGGTGTGCAGCGTGGCCTCTGTCATCTCTTTCCCTACTGTTGTGGTCCCCGTTGTGGCAGTTGCAGGCTGTGTCAGGCCCATGGGGACAAAGTTATCCACCCCCTCATGGTGTTAGTCTGTGCCCGGGGAGGGAAGGCCCTGTTGTCCTCAGATTAGGTTGGAGCGGCAAAGATAGGGCTGATAAGATGTTCCCTGTCTGACAGCCGCCTGTGAAATGTGCACGCGGTACAGATGCTGCCGTCTCTGGTGTCCCCACTCTGCTTCTCTATCTTGCACATGGCGGATGGGTCTCAGGACACTCCAGATTAAATCCAACGTCCAGCACCGCTCCCAGCCCCAGTGACACCAGCCAGGGGCACCCGCCAGTGATTAGGTGCGTGTGTTAGGCTCGGCGGCCGCCATCTTTATCTGCAGGTGCACTGAATGGCAGCGTGGCCCGTGCTCTCCAACTTCGGCAGGGCACTGCACCACCCAGGTGGGGCTGCCATCGAACAGAGGGGGAGACCAGGGGGATCACTCTCATTAATTTTTGCGGGGCGAAAGTAGCTCCAATCTCAGTGGATGCGTCTGGATGTTGGAGCCCACACAGGAGCTTTCTAGGTTCGATCCCTATCGCACTGGTACAAATCACGCCCCCAAGGTTGCGTCCCTTATATCTAGATTTATGCTCTGCCCCTTGTTAAATTCTCAGACTTATATAAAAATTGTGTGTGGGTGAGCTAAAAACGTTTTACTGGTGTCTCCCTGCCATAAGATTAAAACGAAGGTAGCACAACAAACCATGATTCTCTTTTCCATCATCCTGTTTTGAGCGTCGACTATTGCCCCTGACGGAGTGGTAACTATAGGCAACTCCAATATTTAGAGGATTAATGTAACCGGAAACATGAAGTTCCGCACCACACTGGGCCCAAGAGGTGGGAACTTGGAAGTGAGAAAATGGGTGAGAGCTGAAATTCATTCAACAGGTTGTCAATAATTTTAATTATCATTCCGTTTGATAGGAGTCAATAATGAGATTGTTGGACAGTTTTCAAACTCTTCATTTAAATATTTTTAGTTGTTAAATTCTTTAGTATTAGCATATCATCAGAATTTCAGTGCAGTTACAGAATAAAGTATGTAGTGCATTCTCTATAATTATCCCTATTCTAAGATAAAGAGAAATAGAGCATCAGCAGAACGCATAAAGAGTTCAAGGTTCGAGAAGTGAAAGCACAAAAGCTGCAATAGAACTTCCCATATAGAAAAGTTCATGAGTCTCAGTAGAGTCTCAGGACAGAATCAAAAGTATTTCACAAAATTATTCTGAGAAACATCAGCAAAGAGTCTGTGTCAGAATGAATCTGAGTTGAAGTGCTCTCCAGAAAGTCTGTGAAAGGGATTCAAGTGGTCTAGGAAAAGCCTCTTCTCTCTAGTCTGGGAAAACGCATTTGTACAATGAAATATATCAGCGAAATGCAACATTTGTAAAGTTTCACAAAGATAGTGGTGCATCTAGATCAGTAGGACGAGGATGTCTTCATGGGAACAGGACAGCTTCCGTTGATTTAGCAAGTTTAACAAAGAATGTCCCAAACTCGTAGCACAATTAATGATTTGGTTTCATGCTTTCAGCACTTCTTTCTATAAGACAAAACAAGTCAAAGTAAGTACAGCACATAACTCTGTGAAATCACTCCTGTTCCCATATGCTTCTGTTGTCAACCCCTCTTCATAAAGAAAAAACTTTTTAGATTAAACTAATAATTTCATTATAATATTATATTTCACATATGTCAAATGGGTAAGCAAGTTAAATACCAACACAGTCCCCATTCATATTGCTGTTGCAAGAATGCATTTGCTTCATGAAAAGATATACACTTATGACCATAATACAAGCCGGAGCAAAACAAGGAAATAGGAAAGTGTTTTAAGCTGAATACTTCTTCATAAAACTCTGTATGCAAACCCAAATTTTAAGCAGCATTCAGTTGAGGCTTACATGACATATACGAGTTGATTATGCTAATCTTTAATTAGTAAAGATGCTTTCACACCCCTTTTGGGATAAAAACTTCCTCCTAACTAAAGGCTTCTCACATCACACACTGGAAAAGTCTCTGATCATAGGACGAGCCTTGAAAGTGCATTCTTTATGTCTTTTTCACTTCTTAAGCAGTGGAACCTCCCCTTCTTCACAGAAAGGGTACACATTTGTCAGAAATAGTGCAAGCTTTCCTCTTTCAGAGGACAAATATAGATAGCACAAAAGCATGTAAACTTTCCCCATCACAGGGCATATGCAAATCAGGCTTCAGCAGTGCAAGTTTTACTTCCTCACAGAATTAGTACCGGATGGTAGTAGCAAAGCAAGCTTCCCACTCTCCCAGAAGGCCGCAAGTGCAGTCTTCCATTCCCCTCAGAACACATACAACAGGCAAACTAGCAGAAGCTTTCATCGCTAATAGAACATGTACATTTAAGTCATATGTGGCATGTAGGTTACAGATAGAGCACTGAAGGGAGTGGATGCTTAACTCACTGAGGAGAATTTATAGTTGTACAAGTGAGTGAATATGCAAGTCCTGATACCGTTCTTGGTTAAGTAATATTCCACATCAACATCCTGAAACTCCCACGTGTTCCAGATACAGAGAAGCAGCTATTAAATCATAAGTGGTTGTTATTTGGAGCTGGCGAGTCACAATCTACGTAACTGTGCTTCATACAGGCACACAGGCGGCAACCTTTCAAATATGTTTTGAAAGTGCGTTTACCACTTAGCGTTGAAACGGAGCCCCGGAGTTGCATCTGTTCAAAATGTTGAGGTCCACCAGTGTGGATCTACATGCAGTTTTTAATTCGTTAAAACTGGATCAGAATAGTCGCCATTCCCGGTGGAATAGCTCATATAGATAGCTGTGTTTAAGTTTCAGAAGCTTAATTCTGGCCACCTTCTATTTCTGTACTTTAATTCGGGTAAGTTGTAACTAGCCATTTGTTAGAGGTGATCGCTTACCGTTTAGATAAGTACTTGTAGTTATGCTCTAGATTAACTCTTTATACTCCACTTATGAAGATTGAATGTGTCCTTTCCTATAACGAAAATATGCCGTGCTTCACCCACATCATTGCCTACATTCCACGGAGAGAAATAACATGTTCAGTGGATTTGCTAGATAAATGATCCCTCTCCTTAGTTTGTGAAATCTACAAGAAATGTTGGTGTGTGGTTGATAACTATTGTTACAAACTGCTTTCCTCCGGTCTAAATCTAGTGGCCTTAGTTAGTTGTTCTGGAAATAGAAAGCCTCATCTTGTGCTAAAACTAACATTTTATAGAAAAATCTAAACTTCCAGTGTTGGTGGGTATTATTGCAATTTGCTTCTTGTATACCGACTTCTGTAACTGTGCTGCGTCCGTGCCTGCTGCAGACTTGTTTTATTCTGCGTTTACATATCTTTTAGTTATTCCTGGTTTTTAAATAGTTGAAGCACCTGCACATTGACTAGAGCATCTTTTGTTGAGATATGTGAGAAGCAGTTAATTGTTGTCACTCCAAGGTAAACAATTTGAGTTTCTCTGGAGAGATCATGTGTCTTGTGTTCCTATTTGCCTAATGCGTTTTATATTCTTTCATTATTAATTGGATTTGCGTAAGTCTGTATTTTTTTAAAAGTTCAATACTGTACACAATGCTGCATTCAGATTGTTGCAGATTTAAAGGCCTCCTGTTAATTTATTTACTGATCACTGCTTTGGTGTAAAACGATGTTACTCCATGCCCTGGAATCTGTCTGTTTGCGGTTTGTAACTGTATTTCCAAATTATTTTGCTGTTTCTTCGGCTTCTGCTACTTCTACCATAATGCTTTAGGTTCAAGCAGTATGCAGCGTTCCACAGGCTGGGGTAGTGGACCTGCATTCTTTCTGCTCGTTTTGCCTGAGAAGCAACAATCCAGTAAATGCATGTAATGTTTTTATATCTATTGGGTTGAGATCACTTGAGACTCGCCAATTTCATGCAGCTTTAGAGGCCACATAGCAGATGCGTGACATTCACTTTCCAATTTAAAGACAGTCAATAGACAGGCGCAATGGTTCAGATATCGGGCGTGGTGCCTAGCACTTCTATCGTTGAGGAAGTGAGACGCCATGTTCAAGGGCCCAGCCTCGTGGCGGTGTCTGCATTTGCACAGCCTTCTTTCCACTGGTTGCTAATGACGTGATCCTACAACATAAATGAGAGGAGCATTTACTTCACTTCTTCAAAGCGGTAGTTACCTCGGTGACCAAAGCTTTATTTACTCTTGAGACTCTCATACGCAATTTCAAATTATTTATTTATGCTTTGGAACTCAGTCAGCCGAGGTCCACATAAAACCTAGACAATAAATGCAATACATCCATAAAACATTGTCACTACAACAATTTACACACAAAATCAAGTTGAACACATTTAAAAATCCATAGAGTGATAACATTCCATAAAGTGCTCAATATTATTTTTCGCAAATAAACAATTACGAAATGTAGTACTCCAATATAAAGTGCAAAGGCCAGAATAGTGCAAATGCGCAAAACAACATGAATGAGGCAAATCGTGTCCAAAAGCACTAGAACAATTCAAGGTCGTTAAGCTGCATATTAACATAAAGAAAATAAAGTGCAAATGTGCAGGTAAGATACTATAGAGACAATTAGCTAGAAAAAGAGATATGCAGGTATGGCAGTTCAAATGATAAATGTCAAAAACACAAATATTAAAACATACATTCACTTGTAACATGCCGAAGCTCATTTAACCTGCAATTGCAAGCAAAATGAACAAATCTCTCCAAATTCAGTGGGCTACTAAAATCAATTGCACAAATCCTGAAAAAGATTAAAAACATTTTAAAACTTTTTTTTTTTTTGCACAAGTCATTTCAGAGGAAGGAGCAAACCAGCAAAGTCTAGCCTCAAAAGCTGAAGTTACATTATATTTCCAAAAGATCGAACTCAAAATGTGGCAACCCACGAAGTTCACATGATTCAGATTTTGAACACTGGTAATGCGGAACTCACAGTGCCTCTCATCCCGTGGAATACCTTTGCATGCTCCTGTAGTAACACATAGCTGTAATCTGTTGCAATTTTAAATTGAGCATGACTCCATTATCTTACGTGGAAGTTCATGCTTGATATTGCATAATTAAATCTCATCCTTAGTGCAGTGGCTCCAGTACATTACAGTGAGAGATTCAGCACTCCTCCCTCAATGGTTGAGTTTCATGTGGCCAAGTCACAGTCTATTGTGGTGAGTCCAGGGTGATGTACTGTGGAGTCAAACTATCCTAGTCTTCAGGTCATTCACTGTACGTAAGGGTCTGCCTGCTTCAGATTCCGTCTACCTAGCAGTAATGTCCCATCCTGCTATTGCAGGTTTTCAGGTGAGTGATAGAAGGCTTAGGGATCAAATGACAGGCCCAATTTAAGAAGCACAATATGCTATATTCTTCCAAAATCTGGTTCTGGTAACAATTCACTAAACTGAGGGCATCTATATACTGCACTGTAAGTATCACATCTCTAGTTATGAAAGTTGCGTTAGTAAAAAAAAAAAGTGCAGACTGGCTGACAGGCCATGCTGGTCTTGCTGGGAGGTAACACATGTGTCAGACTTGTTTTGATGGACAGGAGGGAATGTAACTCCACTATCTTCTGTTCTTTTCAAGATCTTGGAGGGTAAGAGTGGGGCTTTTGGGTGCCTGCCGATGTTTATTTTGTGAAACTTCTATGGATTTTTCTCTTAAGCAGTATACAGAATTAATTAGTTGAAAACTTAAGTATGTTTATGGATAACAACAGAAAAGTAAAGAACAAAATCCAGGAGACGAATTAAGGTGACAAATGAACTGGCTACAGCAGTAAACACAACAGTTATATTAAGGCATTGGCTTAAGACAGTGATTAAGTCATCGATGCAGATCTCCCAGGTTCTCTAAAAATTAGAAGGTAGGGGAAATTGTACATAAGATAAAATACAGACACCTGGCTTTTGTCCCATAGTTCCAACTTGAAAATACCTTACCTTCTTTATCTTGTGTAGAAACTCGTTTTACACTGCATAAGCACCAGCAGTCTAGGTCAGTCAGGCCCTTTTGATCCAGAGGTTTTGTAGGATGTAAAAGTAGTTTGCGCAGAGGAGATGCCGTACTACTCTGAGTAATGCCAATGGTCACACTTAGAAGGACAACATACACAAAGCTCCATTGAATTAGAGAAGGAACAAGTTTGCCAGTTTATCATCATCGCCGTGGATGTTGGATTCCTTTTATAAATATTTGGAGAACCAAGCTGAGGGTCAGGATATCAGTCTTTCGCTTCACCTTTCTGCATTGCACTGGTTGGTTTTGTTTCTAATATAAATTGATTTGGCACCAGTATTCACACCAGCAGCTCTCTTACCAATGCTTCCTGCTCTAAAGCTAGCACATTTCACCCTGGTGTGCGTCTTCTTAGTCCCTAGTCTGGTCTCTCTGGCTAGGCCTTCCAGTCTGCTGCTACCTTGCATTCTTGAAGAACCCAACACAGTTGTGAATATTGATGCTGCCAGGACAGATAAGGCAAAATACCTGCATCCTGCTAAGAAGTACCTAAGACCGGCTCCTCATTTTTAAATGAAGGCATTTATACCTTGAGTGCCACCTTTGGATCCCTAAAGAAAGCTTTGCTTTCTTCGAAAGCCTAATTACGCAAGCAGACACAAGCCGATCCGAAGTCTCTTTAATAAATACAGTGTTCCCAAAGACCTCCATATCTTTGTCAGTGATATTCGCCCAGCTTGTGGTGTGCTGGTGACAGGTGATGACAGTATATATGCCAGTTGGGAAATTTTGCATTTTCCCTGCAGGGACAAGGAGGCAAACTGTTTCCAGAACTGTGGGAAGAAAATCCAGGGATATCTCAGCCAGATAAGCTAATGCAAATGTGATCATGGGTAGCTCCAGTTTGTGCCTCTGGCATCAGTTTGACCACTATGCACCTGCTCAACAGTAATGTCCAGAAACAGTGTAAATATATTATTTATTATTATTTTGAAGGTTTTGTGAAGTACAGTTACCACTCGAGGGGTCTCTTAGCACTTAAAAACAGAGAACATATTCTGCACCAGCAGGCATTAATCTTTACATGATTAAAGGGTAGGTCCAGGTCTTCAAATATTTCCTGAACTTTATTAATTAGCTTGACTTAGTCTATTGAATGGGCAGACATGGTACATATGGATGGCTTAATGCACCAAATGAACTGCATGGAGCCATCAAGGAACTTACAAAACTCAAGACTCCAAGGCTGGATTGCCTACCTGATAAATATTATCAAGCCAGCTCTAATTTTCTGATCTGAACTTCCTAAAACGTCCAGGGAAGCCTTGGTTATATCACTCCTCAAACCTGGGAGACATACAGAATTGGTTCTGTTGTATCGCTCAAACTCAATGCTGAACCCTGATTTTAAAATACTTAGCAAGGTACAGGGAAGGAGAGCATATAATCACCCACCGTCCCTAATACATAGAGTCCAGAATGGGTTTATATCCTCTTGGAAGGAATACTTCACTCAATCTTAAGAGATTGTACTGAGTACTAGGTGAGATAGATAGGGATCGGTATCAAAGGGCAATGGTCACATCCATAGACTCAGAGAAGGTGTTTGATATGGTTAAATGGCACTTTTTAACTGCCACCATGGCTCATATGGGTCTTGGAATCCAATGGATCCGGTGAATAGAGGTTCTTTATGTTAACCCTGTGGCACCGGTCAAAATGGGTAATTAACTCTTGTCCCAATATCCCATATTCTATGGTCAACGAAAGGGATGTCCTCTCTTCCCACTCCTCTTCATGAAAGTGATTGAACCATTGGCTACGTTGTTTAGAGCAGAGTGCAGAGAAAGGGGAATACCAGTATGGGACAATACACCTATCCTATCATTGTACACAGGCGACCTGGTTTTCTAGGTCAGGTATGGCGTACAGTATTTGATCCAGACACTGCCCAGATTCCCGTATTCCTTTGTAAATGTACTGGTGTGGGTCCAACAAAGTGATTTAAGAGTCTGGATACATTGATCTGAGAACTGGTTTTGGACATAGGTAGACAGAGGATATAGCTGGACAAACTCAGACATCTAATCGCTGAGGATGAATTCAGTGCCCCAGATTATATTTGTTATCAAGCATCATGTAGTCAGTGGATCGCAAGCTGGTTGGACTGTAAATAAGTGGATGAGATGGGGTTAGTCGAGGTGTAAAGGGAGACTAGGTGGCAATCTTGTTACGAAAACCAGCGAAACCTCAGAAACGACCTATATTGCTATCAGTGGCTCTTAGATGCTGGAGAAAGTCTAGAATTGGCAAGGAACTGCCCTCCATATGCTGCAGCATTACTGCTGGTAGGATTGCCCCATGGGGACAGAGACTTATTTTTGACGTCATACCAACTGATGCAGTGGACCGAGGTAGACTTACTAATGGTTGGAAATTGTTTTGTGGTGGGGGCACCATTATCCTAATAGGGCAGCTAATAGAAGATCATGATTTAGTGTCAGGGCAATTCCTGAACTATGGGGCTCTGACCCTTAAATTCTTTTTTTTAATAATACACTTTATTGCTTTCGTGGTTGATCATCAACATAAACAGTTCAAACACTGAGCTGAAGCCACTGGGGGGTGCGGTATAAACATAGCGCAATACAGATAAGTTGCAAAAAGTCATACACAGTATGGAAGATGGCAGCTGTCACTGCCACTAAAGCGGGAATACTCATTACCATTACATTTGACCAGAGCCTCAACAGTCGGACTTCTTGATCCACACCCCCCAGATTAGGTTGAACTTCTGTGGGATGCCTCTCACCTTGTACACCAGTTTTTCAAGAGATGTACATAAGTCCATACCACGAGCCAACTCTTGTAGGGAAGTGTCTAGCTAGATCTCTCTTGGTTACCATATATGCTGTTGCAAAGAGTGAGCTGATTGCCCTAGAATCCCCCACACAGTCCATTATCCACAATAACACAATTTTGGGATCAAGTTCCAGTGGTATACCTATCTCCTGCTCCATGTGTCTGATGACTGACGCCTAGTATGCCTGTTCCCTTGGACACGTCCAGATAGTATGGTTAAAGGTACCTCAGGTGGATCCACAGTGCAAACACGTCGGGTGGTGGGCCCGACCCATCGCCAGATGCATTCAGGAGAGTAATCAACCCTATGAAAGTATTTGAATTGTACTGGGCGTAGTTGCATTAATATCGCTAGCATCCTTGGGGACATCATTGCCTTAACACAGTCATTATCATCTAAGGCCTCAACATCCTCCTCCCACCTGGATCTCTGTGCACCCAGGGGGTCTGGTGTGTTTGTGACCTAGGACTTGCAGTGCATCAGTCACTAATTTGCATTCAAGCGGTTTAAGTCGGTGAGTGTAGGAAGTTGGCTCTGTATATACTATCTCAAAGTGAGAGATAGTGTGCACAGAGTCCAAGGGTTCCCCTTAGAGGTTGATAGTGGCAAAATTAGATAATACTAATGCACTATTTTGTGGTAGTGTGGTCGAGCAGCAGGCTTATCAGAGGGTAGGGTTAAGCGTTTGTTGTACACACACAGGCAATAAATGAGGAACACACACTCAAAGACTTAACTCCATGCCAATAGATTTTATATAGAAAAATATATTTTCTTAATTTATTTTAGAACCACAAGATTCAAGATTTGAAGTAAATACATAAAATGCAAGGTACTCCACACAGGTAAGTAAGGAACTTTGAATTAAGGCAGTAATACACACAATATAGGTTAAAATGGCAATAAGCTATTTTAAAAGTGGACACAGTGCAAAAATCAACAGTTCCTGGGGGAGGTAAGTATGGTTAAATTTCTGAGATAAGTAAAGCATTTACAAGTTCATTTTCCTGGGCATAGGCAGCCCGCCGTTGGGGGTTCAAGGCAACCCCAAAGTCACCGCACCAGCAACACAGGGCTGGTCAGGTGCAGAGGTCAAAGGAGGGCCCAAAACACATAGGCGCCTATGGAGAACAGGGGTGCTCCGGTTCCAGTCTGCCAACAGGTAAGTACCTGTGTCTTCGGTGGGCAGACCCAGGGGGGTTTGTAGAGCCCTGGGGGGACACAAACAGGCACACAAAACACACCCTCAGAGGCACAGGGGCTGCCGGGTGCAGTGTGCTTAGTAGGCGTCAGGTTTTCTGTAGAAATCAATGGAGGGACCTGGGGGTCACTCTAGCATTGCAGGGAGGGCCCAGGGGGGCTTCTCGGGCCAGCCACGGACTGGGCTAGGCAGAGGGCCGTCTGAGGCTCACTCCTGCTCTGGAGGTCTGTTACTTTCGGGCCTGGGGGCATCGGGTTCTTTATTCCAGGCAGTCGTGGTCAGGGGGAGCCTCTGGATCCTCTCTGCAGGCTTCTATGTGGGGGTGTAAGGGGGTCATCTCAGGCTACTCACGAGGTCGTAGTCGCCTGGGAGTCCTCTATGCAGTGTTGGTTCTCTGGCGCTCGAGCCGGGGGCTTCGGGTGCAGAGTGTGAAGTCTCGCGCTTCCGGCGGGAAGAGTGAGTTCTTTAGAAATTGCTAAAAAGTTGCAAAGTTGTTGCTTTTTTTGAACATTGCTGATGTTCTCAGGAGTTTCTTGGTCCTTCGGGTTCAGGGCAGTCCTCTAAGGCTTCAGAGGTTGTTGGTCCCTGTCGGATGCGTCACTATGCAGGTTCTTTGAGTCTGGAGACAGGCCGGTAGGGCTGGGGCCAAATCAGTTGTCATCTCTGTTGTCTCTGCAGGGCTTTCAGGTCAGCAGTCCTTCTTCTTTTTGTAGGTTGCAGGAATCTGATTTCCTGGGTTCTGGGTCGCCCCTAAATACTAGATCAGGAGGGCAGTAGCCAATGGCTACTGTCCTGGAGGGTGGCTACACCCTCTTTGTGCCTCCTTCCTGAGGGGAGGGGGGCACATCCCTAATCCTATTGGGGTAATCCTCCAAACTCAAGATGGAGGATTTCTAAAGGCAGGTGTCACCTCAGGACACCTTAGGGGCTGTCCTGACTTGTGGGTGACTCCTCCTTGTTTTTCTCATTATCTCCTCCAGCCTTGCCGCCAAAAGTGGGGGCAGTGGCCAGAGGGGCAGGCATCTCCACTTGCTGGGATGCCCTGGGGCACTGTAACAAAAGGGGTGAGCCTTTGAGGCTCACCGCCAGGTGTTACAGTTCCTGCATGGGGAGGTGAGAAGCACCTCCACCCAGTACAAGCTTTGTTCCTGGCCACAGAGTGACAAAGGCACTCTCCCAATGTGACCAGAAACTCGTCTGGTTGTGGCAGGTTGGCAGAAACTAGTCAGCCTAGCACTAGGAGTCGGACTGGTATTCATGGGGTATCTCTAAGATGCTCTCTGGGTGCATTTATTGTGCTGAGAAGTTTGATACCAAACGTCCCAGATTTCAGTGTAGCCATTATGAAACTGTGGGGTTCGTGTTTGACAAACTCCCAGACCATATACTCTTCATGGCTATCCTGCACTTACAATGTCCAAGGTTTTGCCTAGACACTGTAGGGGCATAGTGCTCATGCACATATGCCCTCACCTGCGGTATAGTGCACCCAGCCTTAGGGCTGTAAGTCCTTCTAGAGGGTTGACTTACCTATGCCACAGGCAGTGAGAGGTGGGCATGGCACTCTGAGGGGAGTGCCATGTCGACTTAGTCATCTTCTCCCCACCAGCACACACAAGCTGTGAGGCAGTGTGCATGTGCTGAGTGAGGGGTCCCCAGGGTGGCATAAGACATGCTGCAGCCCTTAGAGACCTTCCCTGGCATCGGGCCCTTGGTACCAGGGGTACCATTTACAAGGGACTTATCTGGGTGCCAGGGCTGTGCCAATTGTGGGAACAAAGGTACAGTTTAGGGAAAGAACCCTGGTGCTGGGGCCTGGTTAGCAGGGTCCCAGCACACTTTCAATCATAACTGGCATCAACAAAAGGCAAAAAGTCAGGGGGTAACCATGCCAAGGAGGCATTTCCTTACTGCAAGTGTTTGTGAGTCTGTCTTTGTAGTGCTGCAAAGCATGCCACAAAAGGTGCCCACCAGCTCCAAGAAGGAGCACATATGGCTGTCCCTCCAGACATCTCCCAAGGTGGAAATGCTGATTAGGTTCCACAGTCGAAATCCGTTCAGCTTTGCGGTCTCTGCCAACCACATCCCATGTCACAGGGGGGTGGCTCCTGTTAGTGTGCCATGGCACTGCATATGTTAGAGCGCCAGGTGCCAACAACTGATAGGGACCTAGATTACTGGCGGGGGAGAGCGTGGGGCTGACGAAGCGTGAATTCTAGTCTGTGAGCTGGGTCCCCAGTGTCTGCCTGGAACCAGTCGTCTATGGTGACGAGCTTCGAGGCCGAGTAATATAGACAAACTTCTGCCTAGCATCTCATGGGGGAGGGGCAGCACTTCACGAAATACATTTTTGGGGTCATCCTGGCCCAAAGAGTAATGATAATGTGCGACTGCAGTTGAGTGAAGAACGAGGGTGGTATCGTATAAGGGTAGTGCAGTAGTACGTATAGAAAGCAGGGGAGACCCACCATCTTGAATAGGGCCACCATGCCCGGGATTGACAGCAGCAGTTTGGACCACTCAGACATATCTTGTTGTGTTCGAGCCACCAAGGGGAGTACATTAAGGTCTCGGTATTGTGGCTTGGATAGGTCAACTGACATGCCCAAGTAATGAAAACTATCGCCTGCTATCTTCAGTTGCAGATCCACACAGTCTTTTGACACCACTCCGCAGACAGGTACTATTGTAGATTTGGACCCATTGACACTTAGGCTGTCCGTAGATGTCTCGGAAGCATGTGGCGGGACTCCTGGATGAAAAGGAGCATGTCCGCATACATTGAGACCCTGTCTTCCTCTCCACGTCCCCAGTCAAAGCTGCAGACTCTGCCATCAGTGCCAATGAGCTCCATCAGGGATTACATTACTAGAGTGGATAAGAAACCGTGAGAGCACTGGAGAGGACCTGGTCCCACTGCCCGGTGTAGAAGATCTACACCCACCTGCAGAAGCAGGGACCGACCCCATCTTGTGAAGAACAACGAAGAGATAAGGCTAGTGCACTGTATCGAACGCGTGCTCTATATCTACCAGGAGTAGCATTGCTTCACCCCTCAACTCGCCCGACCGGGCGAGGGCTACGTAAAGCTCCAGCAAGCAGTGGCAAGTGCCCATGTGGCATAAAGGTATTCTGGTCTGTGTGCACTATTGACCAGACCACATCTGCCAGTAGGGTGGCCAGGACCCTGGGCAGGATCTTCACTTCCAAGTTAATAAGGGATATGGGTCGATACGACCTCCAATCCTCTTGTGGCTTATCGGGTTTCAGGATGAATGTGACAGTCTCTGCGCCTCCTCATATAGCAACTTCAGGTGGGGTATTAACAGAGATGCGGACAGTTTATACACCGCCGTTGGGGCCTGGGGCATTTCCCAAGGGCATGGCTGATATCGAACAGTTGAATTTTCTCAGCAATGAGTGACTTATCAAGGTCTCTGGACTCTGAGGTCGATAATTTTCCAACTGGGATGTCAAAGATATGCGGCACTTCCAACTCCCGGACTGCATATAAGTTTTGGAAATGGGAGGCAAAGCATTATGCTAAGCCTACCGCTCCTTTTATAACTTCACCCTCTGCGGAACTGAGCTCGGTAATCCTGGTAAGGGGGCAGTCGCCAGCAAGTAAATAAGCTTGCCCCCCTTGTCACCCATCTCGTAAACCCTACATGTGGAGTGGAGCCAACTCAATTTCACAGAGTTCAGCAGTTTATGCTGGAGTTCTAGATGCACCTGTGCCAACCTATGCTGCTCGGCCTGCGTGCGATTGGCCCCGGTGGTGCCATTGAGGTATCTGATCTCATTCTCTAAGCACTGCAGATCTGCCTCTCAGCGGCACGTGCAACCCCTGATTGCAGAGAAATCCCATCCTCTGAGGACTGTCTTAAACACTTCCCTCAGCAGCACTGTGGAGTCCACAGAGCCCTTGTTGAATCTGAAATAGTCTGTAATAGTCTCTCTGATCTCCTCTGCAAAGTTCTTGTCACATAGCCATCATGTGTTCAGCTGCCTCGTCCCCTTTTGCCTCAGCCGCACCCACCCACCGACAATAGTACCCGAGAATGATCCGATAGTGCCTGGGGAAGAATGCCGGACTGAATAGCCAGTTCTATGTCTGAGGATGGGAGAAGGAAGTAGTCGAGTCGCGAGGATGTGCCGTGCAGAGGCCAGTGGTATGTGTATGGCTGCTCGGTTCGATGATGGAAGTGCCAGACGTCCACTAAGCCTTGGGCGTCTGCCGAGGGTTTAAGCCTGGTAGTTCAGAAAGCTTCTGGAGTGAACGTCGGATCCATCGCAGGGTCCATTAAAGCGTTAAAGTCGCCCCCAATAAAGTGAACTCAGGGACGGCTGCTGTCGGGCACCCTGCCACTGGTTCATGGGTCGCTCCCAGCAACTGTGGCGCTGTGTATACACTCCCCAGCATCCACCCCACTCCATCTAATGTGCCATGGAGGATTAGAGATCTCCCCAACTGTTCATTGTGTAATCGTTGATCAGCAACAGGAAGATGCGATGTAATAATATAGCCACCACCCAATGCAATTATATAGGCACTCTGCTGAACCCTTCTTGTGTAGCCCGAATGATAGACTTGAATAGCTGTGGCAACACAAGAAGGAGCACCGGATCCCCAGCAGAAGGATCTCTTGGATAAGAACTACCATGGGTGTGTGCCTTTCACATATATCATTACTGCCCCTCGTTTGATCTTATAGTTGAGGCTGTTAAAATTAAATGTGATTATCTTGTCTTCTCCTACGTGCCCTGCCATTGTTGCATACCCAAGATAACTGATGTCATGAGGTTATTTTAGCATTTACACTGGCACATTATTTAGCCCGGGTCCTAAAACCTGTGCCTTCTCACCTCGTTACATTTCACTTTTATTCCTTTTATTATTTTAGAAAAGCTTAATTTTAGTGGAGATGTTTTCATTCTTTTATCAGTTGCCCTTCCACTCAGTATTTGTTATTAATTTCCTTGCCAACCTTTTCATCCCGTGCTCAACCCTAGACTGTTCAGAATATTTACTGGGTTTTGCTGGTGCAAAGAGTACATTGTCTGCCATACACAGAAAAATATGTGTTGTCACGTCAGGGCAGTTCTAAGAATAACAGATATGTTATTATAAAACATTACACTGCCCACACCATGGTAGAGGAGACATTCCAGCCAGCTTGCCATCTCATGCTGCACTTTGTCGCAGTTTCTGCTGAAACCCTTTGCTTCCTCTTCTTTTATGTGGGAGAACTCCCAGCAGACTAATAGACCTCTTCTTCACCTCTGAACGCAGGTATGGGGGTTGGGCTTCCCTCCCGGGACCAGAAGAGCGGATTAGGGCTACCAAAGCTACTTGCTCTCATGTAGAAACTTTGTAGTGTAGGTAGGGATGTTAGACACGCTATTGCGACAATATGGTGGTACTCTTCTTGTGTTTCACTTTCCTGGTCACTGAGGAATAATGCTATGTTTCATTATCCTCATAATTGCAATTCATGCCTTTATACATAGAACGCAGTTGCCTCAATAAACTATATATTGACCCAAGATCCTGCTTGTGTTTATGTATGAGACTTGTATAACTGAGAGAAAGGGATATGATATGTTCCACCACAACTTTCCTGAGGAGACTGTATGTTATGCGATAGACTGCCACAAATCACTCTTTCCTTTGGAATTGGTGAGGTGCTGCTAGCTAGGCGGAAGGGTTAGGCCGACAGCTGTCACACAGTGTGGGATCAGACTTCCCCGTACTCGGTGGTGCTGCTGCCTAAAATCCAGCAGTCTTATTACTATAACAGGTGTCTACAACATTGCGCCACCAATGTTGGTTAGGCACTGATTTGACGGATCTCCCAAGTATCTCTGTCTCACTTAATGCAAAGGCACCCTAACTACCTCATACGGAGACGTCCTGGGTATTAGGGAATATCCTCCTCAGCTAGATAGGTAGTACCTATTTGCTGCTGTAGGTTGTTCAAGCTTGAACTCTTAAAATGATTCCTCAGTAGGTGTTTCTATCTCTGAACAATTCAATTCCATTTTAAAAAATGGGGACCATAAGGGGGTTGTAATTGTAGCAAACATGAGACTCCTTCTCACAACACATCTATTAAATAATCGCCTCACAGATGAGTGGGGAGCAGTTACATTTGGTTACATTTGTCGTTGAAGCTCACAACGCATACAGAACAGATTTTTTTTATTTATTCCTGGGTCACTTTTTCAGTTGCAGATGGGAATATACACACATTTCATCGCTACATTCGGTTCCTTTCAGGGCTGGGAAAATGCACCCGCACAATACAGACCATAGTTGTACTTAGAAACACCACTCTCTTATCAAGAAAAACAAAAATTAGCCTGATGGTGCACTACCACATGTTCCACAGGACGTTAGACTGGGTCCTTTGGGTAATGATGGACCTACATGACCAGAGTTTGCTACCTATCCACTACACCCTAATGCAGGTGCAATGCCTTTTGTGGAAGTACACCGCTTATACACTAATTTAGCAGAGATATATAGACGATTAATACAATTTGTAATGCGGATTTTGAATACCGTCCCAGCAAGGCCTGCTCCAATGCAACCACGTGGCCACAGTGGGCATTAATCCTGCTACTGTGCAAAGTACCCACCAAACGTGAAGAGATTCCATTTTGGTTAGCATAAAAAATTAGCACCTTCGAAGCAGTATATCCCCCATATGGGATCCCAAGATAAAAATAGAATTCTCACAATGTGCCTACCTTTTGGGATGGTTCCCTCAGTGGCCAACTGGGTCACTTGGGATGCAGTGGTTGCTGCACTCTACACTACTGCACACGGTACACTGATATTTGTGAATCTTCCAGAAGTGTTAAAACAAATTTAGATCAATATGGGTCTGCCCTGGCCCCAGATCTGGGGATGCAATTAATGGGCAATTTTGCCACAGTATCCTCGATCATATTAAGTAACCTTTAAGGTTAAGCAGTAGGATTGGCAGTATGCCAACAGCTCCGGGATGTTCCCGTACAGGATCAAGAGTGCAAGCTGGCAAAGATTATCGGTGGGTCCTATTCTAGTATAGGTCGGAATAGTCTTGGGGCCAGACTAAGGGGGTCATTCTGACCCCGGCGGTCATGGACCGCCGGGGCCAGGGTTGGCGGGAGCACCGCCAACAGGCTGGCGGTGCCCCGCAGGGCATTCTGACCGCGGCGGTTTGGCCGCGGTCAGATGTGGAAAACCGTCAGTCTCCCACCAGTTTTCCGCTGCCCAAATGAATCCTCCATGGCGGCGCAGCTCGCTGCGCCGCCATGGAGGATTCTGACACCCCATACCGCCATCCTGTTCCTGGCGGTTCGCCCGCCAGGAACAGGATGGCGGTATGGGGTGTCGTGGGGCACCTGGGGGCCCCTGCAGTGCCCATGCCAATGGCATGGGCACTGCAGGGCCCCCCGTAAGAGGGCCCCACTTTGTATTTCAGTGTCTGCTTTGCAGACACTGAAATACGCGACGGGTGCCACTGCACCCGTCGCACCTTCCCACTCCGCCGGCTCCATTCAGAGCCGGCGTCCTCGTGGGAAGGTTGTTTTCCACTGGGCTGGCGGGCGGCCTTTTGGCGGTCGCCCACCAGACCAGTGGAAAACCCAGAATCACTGCAGCGGTCTGACGACCGCAGTGCGGTGTTCTGGCGGGGGTACTTTGGCGGGCGGCCTCCGCCGCCCGCCAAGGTAAGAATCACCCCCTAAGTAAAGCCCAACTGTAAGGTAAATCCAATAAGGATTCTACCAAGCAAGCAGCAGCTGGTTCTAAAAAAACGCTGAGATAAACAGAGTAAAGATTATACAAAACAAAGAAGAAATTCTCCCCCTTGGAGACCTCTGAGAAACACTACAATTTGAGGAATAGAGATAGTTTAAAAACTCCTGTAGATACCAATATATTGATACACACCAATCTGGTTCCTTTCAGGACTCACTGGATAAACGCAGTGAGAGTGGCGGTGTTCCAAACAACAAAACAAGTATTTGAAACCAAGAAAAGATTCACAACGCTCATCTGAACCTTCTTAAAACACACAAAGAAATCACAACAGACAGCACAAATGAAAAAAGGTAAAAGTGGCTGCAGTTTCGGCCAGAAATGCCACACATAATGATAACTTTACTGAAGAACAGGACAAGGGCACCGACTGTGCTAGACAGCGTGGTAAAGGTAACAATAGTTCACTGGAGTCGTCAAGAGCTTCTGGAGGTGAGAGAAACTAGCAACTTTTGGTAAGTCAAAACTGCGGACCTGCAAGCCCTCCCCCCCCCCGATAGGGTTTACGAAGTGAAAATACAAATTGAGGGAGACCTATAGGGCACACAATGAACGTTATATTCTTTGAAAAAGTAAGATTATGTTATGACATCCTATTGGCATAAAAAGATTTCCCACTAAAATCTGTCTGTAAACTCTCACTAGGGGAAGATATCATTATGCCATCTTTCTCTATCCTTGTTCCGGAAGAATTCAGACAAGCTTACACTGTAGATCGGACATTGGCACAAGGTCTGGCACTGTATCACAACCATGTAAAAGGGGATAAAAGACTTCCCCCTACCACATAATACCGATAAGATCAATACCATTACCACAACCACAGTACCCCATTAAACATGAAACTAAAGCACCAGTGAGGGAAATACTCACACAACTTGAGTACCAGTATGTGAGAGAACCCTGCATATCACCAATGAATAAAGCTTTTTTCCCTTGTAGCTAAGCCATACCATTAATCTAGAATAGTCTTAGACTACAGGCATTTAAACAGTCACATACGCACATTTGCTGGAAAAAAACGCACAGAGCACTCATTAACAATTTAGTGCACAAAAAATGCAAAACAATCTTGGATATTTCCAATGTTTTTTCTGCCAAAATATAGCACCTGAGAGCAGGGATTTGACAATCATTTGCGTATTAGGCTCGCAGCTGAAGTTTTGTCGGCTCCCACAAGGGTATAATAACATACTTGGACTGTTTGCAGCACGTGTAACATCCGTAGTGCACAACACTGACACTGAGGCGTTATCCTATGTTGATGACGTCTACCTAACAGATGACAACTTTGTCACCCAGCTAAGATGGGTGGACCGCATAGTGGTGGGTTTGCTGAAATAGGCTACAAATTTAATTTTAAGAAAACAAAAATTGCCTTCCTTAGTGTCCTGTTTTTGGGATACAAGTTATCAGATGAAGGAAAGAACATGACACCCCACTTTCTAGAAAAGTGTGCACAATTACAACCACAAAACACCATCAAAAAGCTACAGTCGTTATTGGGCTTTTTCAATTTTGGCAGAACATACATTCCAGATTATGAGAATGCATAAAACCACTTTTTGACTTGATACGTCCAGATGTTTCAAGTAAATATTAGGCTGTTGAACACATACACTCTTAGGTCATTACAACAGGACATGCTTCAAGCAAAACACTTATATACATGCGATAATAAAACAAGCTTGGTCATCAGAATAATTGGTGGTGCCATTGGGTTCACCTATGTAACATTCAACAAAGGTGATACCGGCGCCATAGATAATTGCGTTTGTATTCAACACCTAAACAACGCTTTGCTCCCACTGAGAGAGTTCTGATTGCTGTTCAAATGGCAGTTATAAAAGAGAGACCTCTAGCCCAGGGGAAACAAATCGTTGCTGTGACCCTAATACTGGCCTTAGAATCTGTGATAAAAGTCTGCATTCCAAAAAGCATTATGTCCAAGTTGGATAAAATGGGCCACCTCTCTGCCACTGATGTTGACTATGTTTTTTGATCCAAAACTTCAGACACAGGAGTTCCTTCAATATGAACTTGAATACCCAACCCCTCAAACATTTTGGCTCGTGGTCAATGTCAAATGATTCTTTACACTGATGGTCAGCGCAGCCAGCAGTAGGTACAAAACAACAATACTCCGCAGATTGCGTGGAGATGAGTGGATTCATGAGGGATGGGAAGTTCTACCCCCAAAGCACATACATGTAGGGGATTGCACTGCACAATTGGCAGAGCTTAAGGCTCTATTATTGGCACTTAAACACATGGATCCTGACCTCCTAACATTGAGTGTGTGTGATTCGTATTATTGTGTTCGGTCCTTTTAATTAATATCTGCATTACTGGCACCAGAATGGGTTCAGAGATTCAAAAGTGAACATCATCAAACACAGACTCCTGTGGGGAAAGTTAGCAGATGTAAAAGAGATGCTACCAAATATCCATGTAGTACATAAAATGTCCCTTTAACGTGTAGGTATACAGGTTGCAGGAAACACTTTGGCTGAAGAAGCAGCCAAGTCAGCAGTAGCCACAGCTTCTGTTGCTGTGATTACTCGTTCCAAGACAAAGTTGGATGATAAAACAGTGGCTACTGTGAAAGCTTTGACTGACAGCAAGCCCTTGCCAAAGTGATTCCCGTAAACTTTTCCTACCATTTAAGTGCCCAAAACGTTGCATTCGTAACAATACCAAGGGTGGGTGATCATAAGATCACCAACCAAGAGCAGTGATTAGATCTAATAAAAGCAGAGCATGAATGGGTTGCTCCTGCCCATGCCCGTGTGGCGGTTACAATTATGTTATTGCAAAAAAGGCTATTGATGGCCAGGTCTATACAGTCAGACGAAACAGTATGTCTTTTGTTGTGACATCTGTCAACAAATAGGATAATCCACTGTTAAACGCCCACCGCAAACACCCCTCCTAATTTCCAACCAACCACTACAACGTGTTTACCCGGACCATTGTGTGGTACCCTAACACATGATGATGAATACAAATACATCTTAGTCGCTGTTGATTCTTGCTCCAGATTTCTATGGAGTATTAAAGATTTGCATGTCTTTATCGGGACATATGCAGTTGTGGCTTTCCACTTAGACCAGGGCCCTGCCTTTTCCTCCAGGGCATTCAGGGACACCATAGGGACGATGGGGGGTCCAACTACATTTCTCGCCTCTATATCATCCTGAGGGAAGCACTGTGGTGGAATGGAAGAATCAAGAATTAAAGCAGTCCTTAACAGCTAAAGTACTAGGTTCAGGTTGTAGTTGGCTTAACTGCCTGTATGGAGTCCAGAGAGCAATTAATAATCTGCACAGAGGATCCTTGGGAGGGTGCACTCCATATGAGGTTCTGTTTGGCATACCAATGTATGTCCCAGATCTCGATGGCTCTGGCGCAGTGGTGGCAAACACAGCCTTTGAATTCAATGAACGTGCCATTGTCTTGCAGGAATTACAACAGTTCTGTGATGAAAACTCATCTGCATGTGCCGCCACCTTGGGAATGAGGGATTCACCAACAACGTTTACCGGCTGGATTCCAAAAGTTGGGGATCAAGTTCATGAAAAGATTGCTGTGAAGAAGGAATTTGGCCGTTCATATCGAGCACTGGTACCAGAACTGTCAGTTTACCACTGCTGCCTGGTTCTAAAGAAAGTCACTTAGTGTAACTTGACACTGTCAATTGAAACAATGGGACCAGTCCTACACAGTAGACCACGAGGACCCCTGAGTAGTTCCCGGACTCACCCTCACTGCTAGTCAGGATGTGCCTTTCCAAAAAGATAACCTACAGTAATGAGACTTCCCCGAGCTTGGGGAGGGTGGAAAATAAACTTTCATTAGTACTTGTCTCTAAATCTACAACAAGAAATGTCCAAAGTTCTCAGCACTAGTACTCAAATTCAACACAAATGGATGGAATAATTTACTAAGAACCACTAAGGGATACATCTGCCAGTTCCCTTCTCCAGCACCGGCTCCAGTAGTTGCACAGACTGCTTCTGGATGTTTCACCCACCTCAACAGTTCCTTTTCAGACTCTTCAGCATCTTCAAACGCATCTGTATCAAAAGCATGTAAGCTATTCAGTGGGCTTAAAACTAACTATATGATTCGTCCATGGAATTTCCTATGGGTCTTATTAACTGTGCTTGCCTTCCTTCTTTGGATTGGTTTTGTCATTGTTTTCTTTCTGCTGATGCATGGTCATTATCCTCCTGAATGCTCTGCTATTAAACTGGTGGATGAGGTTTTGAAGCCTCACCTGTCCTCAAATAAGGTCCTCAGAGACTTGTCCCTAGAGAAGATTTTAGCTATGCCGATTCCTCATGGGATTGTTTGGGATAAAGTAACATTTGATATATTCAGACCAACAGAAATGATTCATATTCCATATGTATTCAAAGTCTCTATGAATGATGTAACAACATCCGGGGTGGTTTCTGATGATTGGGATGTGAAAACAGTTGACTCTATGCTTTCTGAGCTTGAATACTATACTGTGTTTGAAAGTAAGAAATGTACTCAATGTGAACATTGTCCAACTCCACCAGTGGGGAGTTCTAAAAACATATGTAGAAATGTTTGCATATTTTTTTGGGCATGATGTCACAAATGCTGAGTCTTATTATTTTAAATTGCATCCTGTGAAATTCCAGAATGTCCTGTGAACAGACACCAAATTAATCTATTCTGATTCCTTTGTTTCCCAGCTGGCTATTGAAGGCTATGAATATTAGTTGAAGTCACTGACTTAGGCAGTGTGTGCGGAACTAGAAATGGGCAAATGCAGGGATGGGATGCGTTGTTTAGAGCATGCCTTATTTAGTTGCAAATTATATTCTTAAATTAAACTGAACAACAAACACGTTTTTTAGGCTTAGCAAAAATTAAGGAATTGAATATGCTCAGTATTCCGTCACCAGCTACATTGAACAATTGGCAAACGATTTTAAATGTTACTGAAGAACAGCTCGATGGGTGGCTCCAAAATGGAATATTTAACTCAACACTTTCAGGTCCAAATTGGTGGTTATTGTGCCAGTGGCACAAATGGTTGTCATGCCCGTTTTGTAAACTCCTCAGGGGGTTTTAGAGCAAGCCGACCTAACCCTCTTTACATATCATCACAAAATTCTGATATTGTCACCACATATAGTGGCCGGCAAACTATATCAATAATGGTTGAAATCTTCCACATTAACAGCTGTCAAAGAACACTTTAGTTTTCTGTCAGAGAACACAGTCAAGATTTCTTGTTAGGTCCTAGAAAACTATGCACAAAGCGCTTCTTATGTGCAATACGTAACAAAATATGGAAACTTTCACAAAAAGAAGCTGCCGCCAAGTTACAGCAAATAAATCAGGAAAACGTATAGAAAGCTCTAACTGTTGTAGATAATGATAGGAACACTTTATCCAACCACATGAACGATCTAAATAACATTGTTTCATCTGCAATTGACATCATACAAACTGACATGTCATCTTTACAACATGGACAGAGTCTGCTTAGGTCCATTATGTGGTTAGGTTGGACATTCCAAGTTCTGAAAAGTGGTAGCGTGCCCTGACAACACGTCAGCTCCAGGGAATTGTTTGTCGTGTTTAATCTGACATGACAGCAACAAATGATGGCTAGGAAAGAATCAACATACGTTTTGTTAAACTTCTAAAAGTTATAAAAGTTGCCTTTACCTGTGGCGGAAATACCATCTGTTGTTTGGTTAATACACAGGGTTACTAATCTACCCATTTTAACACTTCAATTCACCTCATGTTTGAAGCGCATTCCTGTTGGCAAATTTGAAAAGCTAGAAGATAATTACATCCATGAGGTGTGGGAGCTATCCTTTACATACAAATGTTTCAGTGGCATGAAGTAGGTCTTTCTTAGCGGAAGCAAATGAGGGGAGAAGGAGGAAGCCCAGTGGGCATGCCCCTTTCGCCGTGGTGGTTAATAGGAAGCCTGTGGGGCTGGGCCAAGGCGTCAGTGGTGACGAGTCAAGGGAGATGTCTTTGATGCACCATACACTGGGGGCCTTCACCGCAGGCCCAACACGGTCCCAGGCTGCACCACCGGATGTATGTTAATGGCTGGGCCCGCCCTTAGTCATCACAGAAGGCCAAAGGACAACCCCCTGTATTGAGGTCAGTGCTCCGAAGCCCCCCAGCAGATCAGCATTCCTAGTGAGCCCTACCAGCTCTGACAGTTGTTCCCTGGAGCTCTTAGCAGGATAACAGCTTGAGTGAAGCTGATGAAGATGATTTGCATTTGAATCAAACATTTTGAGATGGAAGATTGGCCGTACTAAGGCGTTTTGGATTTTTTGTAGCTGGTCAGAAGATTTAGACAGGGCAGCAGCATAAGCGGCATTCATTTAGCCTTGACATAATTGCACAGATGCATTTCACTGGTGATAGAGGCAAAACGCAAACAAGTTCACCCTACGAGTACCCCACTTGTCCATGATCATTGGAAAAAGTATTGGATCTAGTTTCCATGCACTGACATCTGTTAAATGTCTCGAATTCCAAACTACAATGCAGTTGAATCTGCTTAAGAGGTGTTACGCTCTGAGGAGATTCCTTGTCCATTCAGAAGTGCCAGAAATCCCTGGTGAGATCTGCTAGCTCCATTCGACCTCATTCCACTGAGTCAGTTGATGAGCGAATGCACTGTGAAGGTTCCTTTGAGCAATTCCAAGCAGTTGTTGTGCAGCTCTTTCCACCTCTGATTGTAGGCGTCCATTGGTGATGTTTCCACAAAGAGCCCCAGCCCAGAAAGCTGGTGCCCCACTCTACAACCACATCTTGTGCCAGTCTGAAGATGACCCTCCTTTTCTAGGCCATCATGCAGCCTAACTACCATTACTCCTTTGTTTGACGTCCTTTAACAGCCTGACTAAAGTTGTTTAGGAAAGGCCCTTTCACTTCTGAGCTGCCTTCAACCTCTTAACAGCTCAGTAGTGTAAGGGACCTGGAAAAAGCTCTTGAATAGAAGAAGTCACAAGACTGATCATTCTTTGGTAAGGGACTTCTCAGTTCTTTGTGTATTTAAGAAATTTTTAATTGAACATTTTGCTGGACTGAGTCTACGCAAACACAGGAAGCACATTGATTGGCAGGGAATTAATTTTGATTCTTGCTTGTTGGTAACGAAGCCAAGAGTTTTCAAAAGAGACTGAGTTAAGGTCGGATTCTGAAGAAGACAACAGGCTCAGAGGTATATTATCATTCCAACTCTTCCCCCTTACAGCGCAACATCTTTTCCGTGGGTCTCTTGACCTTGGTGAAGCAGCACAGAGCAGATGAGAGTCTGAACGGAGGTGTGACAAACTTTTATACCCTGCCATCCCATTTAAACTGCAAAAATCTTTGGTGTGGAGTTCTAATTGGAATGGTGAAGTAAGATTCCCTGAGGTCTAGCCTCACCAACCAGTCGCCTGGTAAGAGAATATCCCACAAAAAATGGAGGCCCTCCATTGCAAAATGGCAATAAAGTGACCATTGTTTGAACTCGTTCGATTTAACATCGGAGTAATACCTTTCTCCTCCCTTCTCAATGAGGAACTGGGTGCCCAGTAACCACATGGGTGTAACTCTGTAGGAACAATTGCCCCTAGGTCCAGGAGAGAGATTACTTCCTGGGTTATCAGCAGAGTATCTAGAGCTGTCAGAAGAATGGGCTTTGGCCATCTAACCTGTACAGGATTTCTGAAGAACAAGAGGAATCTGAGACAGTTTGCAAAACCCATGTGTCCCTTGAAGTCACCCTCCAGTTGTGAAAGAACAGCCCAAGCCGACCCACGAACTTTGATTGGAAAGAATAGGTATTCCCTACATGGTTCTGCACTAGGAACATTAGGAGATGTGCGGAAACCTCCTCTGCCTCCCTGTCCTCGACTGCAGGTCGGGGATAAAGAAACACTAAACCACCTCTGATCCTGGTACTGGTGATTGTCCTAAACTCTTTGGGATGCTGGTGAGTGGGGTCGGCCGGAATATCTCCTCCTGCCTCTCTTGGCCTCTCCAAAAAAACATTTTCCGAACACCCTCTTCCTAGATTACTGGGCCTTGTGCAGCGAAGAAAAGGCCATAATAAACTTGCCCAGTTCCTTATAAACAGACCCCTGTTGGCCACTGGACCTGCCTCACTTGTGACCAGTTCACTTAACTTGGGGTAAATATTTATGAGAAGGGAATGTGGCTCAGACTGCAGGTTGGGCGCTACAGACGCCTGATTGTTTACTGTGGCACAGACGCCGGAAATGGACATTGTGGGGGCGTACTACAAGCCCCAGAGTGCCCTACAGGTAACAGGTGGAGGTGGGGGGAGCCTAAGAGCACCGGTCAGACGGTACAAAACACCAGCTTGTAAACCGCAGTGCGGGATGCACCACAAGGACTGCTTCAGGGGCCTACTACACGCCCCAGAGTGCCCTACAGACAACAGAATCAGGCTGGGGAGCCTACGAGTACTGGTTGGGTGAAAGAAAAAAAATATATATATATACCAGCATATTTACCGCGGCGCGGGATGCACCCGGGTGAGTGCCTAGGCAAAGACCAGGAATAGATCAGGCCGGTCATCTCATCACCGGTAGGAGGCCAGACTTGGGCCCCCCTCGTGGGCTCTGTGCTCAGGACCAAGGGCACATGGTGATCCTACTGACCTATTTCGGACAATTGAAGGTGAGATTTATTTTTGGGCTTTTCTTTATCTGCCTTTGAGTATCTATCCAGGGAAATGCTAAGTTAACTGCTTGAAAAATCTGCCTGTGCTTGGACTTCCTTCTTTGCTGCTGCGGAAGAATAGGGGTTTAGGCTCAAAATGGGCAAACGAAACCTGGTTGCTTCTAACCCAGCAATACCCAAGGATTCCACCCTGGACAGGTTCATTAAGCATGCATGGGGTGTTCTAGATAAAGATATCCAACTTGTGGAGCAGTGGCTATCTCTTGCCACCGATTGTTCAGACCTGTCTCCTCCTGCCATTTCTATTTATTCATTGGCACCCAATGGTGGGGCTCATTGCAGCGGGCCAGACAGTTCTTCTTTAACTGCAGTTCTTCATCATCTTGCTCACCCTCTCTTACTCAGATCCCGCCCTCCACAGCCAGTCCTCCTCTAGCAAAGCGTAAAAAGCAATGCAAGCAATCCAGAGCTACCAATGCTATGTTGGACTCCTCGGCTTCACAATTTCAGGATCTTCCCCGCCCTTTGGATCCCTCCCCCTCAGATTCTGTCTTTAACACCCTTCTCACTGGGATGTCTTAAATGTTGACTAATGCTTTATCCTCCAGCCTTTCTCCAGTTATCGAATGCTTGTCCGTAATTGAACAAAAACTGACTGAGGTTCTAGGTTCAAGAGATGTTATTCTTGGCAGGAGGTTTTCTAACTTTGTCTCAGAGCCTGCGCTTTTACAATATTTAACTCCTATAGATAATAACCAGACCGCACCACAACATTGCTCTTCTTGCCCATTGTTGCCTGATGCCCAGCCTGAGGGACCTGGCATTTATCAGCTCCCTGTGCCTCTAACTCCTCCATTTCCAGAGGGCGGTCTATACCCCATTCCATCGTAGGCTAGCCTTAGGGGGTGCCAATCGGTGCTGCTGCCTTTATGTTGTGGTTTTAGCCAATGTTCCGAGCTTGAAGCCCAGACAACAGAAAGCATTAAGTAGCTAATGAACAAAGTTACGCATTGGTTTCACCCCCATATGCACTGTAAAGCCAATGTGTTCTCGTTCATCTTGTTTGCTTGAAATTGTCTTGGATAGGCACCATGAATAAGGGCTTTGAGGGTGACTGTGCTGTGATTGTGCTACTTTTACAGAGTTGTGGGCCTGGAGGAGGTGCACCAAGGTCCAGGCTTGTTCCTTTGCCACCATGGACTGTATCTTAATCTGTCCCCAGCATTAATCGCTTTTCAGCCTTTTCTGGGGTAGGTGACATTGACTGACGTCATAGTCCGACCTTGCTACCTTCAAGGGATTGTATAACTGGAGGCAATGCATCCCCCAGGGTGTCCACTGTGCAACCTGTTACTGATGCAGTCAAAGACGATGCCCACAATTGTTCTACGAGACTTCCTTCCTTCCCTTTTCATTCTGTTAATAATGCTAAAATGTTGAGTTGGAACATTGCAGGTCTTGCAGCCAAAGTTACTATGGAGAGTTGGATGGACTTCATTTCAGCATTTGATATTTTTATTTTACAGGAGATTTGGGCAACTAAAGATATATATATATATATATATATATATATATATTTTTTTTTTTGTTTTGTTTTGTTTTTCTGTTCTAGAAATACCTTCTGCGATGGGCAGCGCGTGGGCCGGGCTTAGTGTGTGGTTTAAGACCTCTCTCGAGTGTGTTATATCACCTCTTGTCCCAAATAGGCTTTTTCAGGTGTTTTTTGTAAAGTGGCTCAACACCTTAAGCCACTTTATTCCTGATTCATCACATTACAGGGATAATCACAAAGGCCCTCATTTTGACCCTGGCTGTCTTTTGACTGCCAGGGTTAATGTGGCGGTATCATGGCCAACAGGCTAACGGTGTATACCACATTATGAGTGTGACCGGTTGGCCGCAGCCAGCCTGCCACTTCATCTCCACTCATACCGCCATGGCGGTATGAACCGCCAAGCTGGAGATGCGCATCTCCGACCCAGCGGTACATACATGACCGCCAGCGGTATTATGAGCAGCCCTCTTCCATGCTTTCTGCAACAGTACCACAGCCACAAAAGCAATGGCAGTAGGGATACCGGTAACAGGGAATTCCTTTCCTGTCACCGGTAGAAGGCACCCCCACCAATCACCTAACCCCTCCCAACCCACCCCCCTAGAATCACAGCGCACCCCCACCCCTCCAAGAATCACAGCGCCTCCCCCTGACCTCCTCTCCACAATCATGCACACACACACACATCCACCCACACGCACCACGCATGCACCACCACTTCCATACAAACATTCACTCACACTCATCCATACATGCATTCACTCACACATACTCACATGCATACACACTGACATGCAGACACGCAGTCACTGTAATATTCATACATGAATTCACACACATGCATACAACCACGCATACACCACAACACTCATAGACGCACGCACACACACATTCATACACCCAGACACCACACACATACCCCCCCCCCCGTCAGACACCTGACTTACTTTGTCCGGCGAGGAGGTCGTCCAGCAGGGCACAGTAAGGTGCGCTGCTACCACCAGTAGTGCCCCGGCAGCAGGACACCGCTAGGCCGTCTGTATGGTCGGGGCGGTGCAGGTGGTAGCACTTCCCAGGCGCCTAGTATGCTAGCATGGCTGCTGCCGGATTTCTGTCCTAAATGTTGCGGAAATCCGGCAGTATCCATATTATGGCAGCTGGAGACCGCCAGCACTGGCGTCTTCTGGTGCCCATGGCTTTGGTGATATTGCTTTGAGACCGCCAAAGTAATAATTAGTGCCCTAGTGCGGAGGCTGCCTGAGAAGGCATCTAGACTTACACTATGATTAGGATCTCACTCAGGCAGACATTGACTCTATGTTTGATTACTGACAACAGGCTGACACTGACATGTTTGCAGTGCATCTGAAACCAAAATGTCACAAATTTGCCTTCTAGCTTGGCAGAGGTTTGAATCCTTCAGGATTGATTTCTTGCTGAACTGTTTGGGAACATTCCCATGTGCCACCTTGGCCTCTATATCCACCCCACCTGCACCAGACTTAAACTGCCATCTATGACTCCCTTGGCTCCATTCATCCTAATGACGATCAGGAGAACCCCATGTGCTTGCTCATCATAGTACTCACAGACTGTTCTGTCATCTAGCAGAATCAGGTCCGCAAGTGTTTAATAAAGGACCTGGGTAATCCTTGAGTGACCTCCAGCGAGGCGATCAGATATAATATAACTAGCTTACTGCATATAGTGTCTCAGGTCAAGAGATTCCAGGTAGGTGGCACCCTGACTTGCTATATCCCTCCTGACCCACAAGTCACAAAAGCCAACGTCTTGTAAGATGAGGCTATTTTTATTTGAATCCACATTCTTGCTTTCTGTTATGGTGTTAAGGTGTATAGATGAACTGCCAGCTCCATCCACCTCTGAACTGTACACTTGTTTTCAAAGGGTGCGATGGTGCTTTGAACACATCCATCCTTATTTCCAAATGAATTACACTTAAAATACAAGATCTGCCTCCTAGTCTTACCCTGCACCATTCTATGTCTCAGGGGGTCTTACCCAGCATTGTTGCTCTGCGTTTTTATCTGGGCAAAACAAGTTATCTGTATTCAAATGACTGGATTTGTATTGTACCAGGTGGCCTAGATACAGTAGAAGTTATTTCAAATACCCCCATTGCCTAATGGATTACCTTGTTTATAACACTGCTGTTCCTTGCGGATGTAATTCCTTACTTCAGCCAAAGCTGCATAAATAGCATTCCACAGATGTATTTCTGTTCAATTTTGATTGCGTCACTCTGGTTGCAATCACTCTTCCTCCTACACTTTTACAATCCGAGGTTCTTCACACTTTTAAGGATAGTGCTAGTGGGGGGTGCTTAGTGGTGAAAGTTAAGTTGGAAAGATATGTGGTTCTCTGAACATTTTCAGTACATTGACAAATACCAGATCTGTATACTGACAGTGTTAAGAATCAATTTTTGGTCCTAATTTTAGGTGGCAAGTTACCATACCATGTAGGAACATGCACTGTCATTATAAAGGTAACTTGATGATTTTGTCATGAACAAAATGTTGTTTGGATTGTAATACCACTTGCTCCTGAAGACGAAAAAAAAGGATTGCCATAGCCAACCACATCAAATCTAGTGCCAGCCACAGCAAAGAGCTCTTCAACATCATCAGAGAGTTCTCAAATCCTGCAGCCACCGATAACATCATCACTGCTTCCCAGAAACTCTGTGGTACCCTGGCGGACTTCTTCCAGTACAAAATCCCCGCCATCTACAAAATGTTCGAACCCCAACCCACCACCCCGGACATCCTCAGCCACCTCGCACCTGCCGAATCAAACCCTGACCACCTACTAACCACTTGGGACCAGCTCAGCACACAAGACACCACTGCCATCATAACATTTGTTCACTTCGGAGTTCCTGCGGTCCCCTGTCGGTAGGACAGGAGTATAGGAACATGCTCTATCACTTTAAAGGTAACAATGATTTAGTCATGAAAAAAATGTTGTTTGGATTTCAAAACCTCCTGCTCCTGAAGAAGTCAAAAAGGAGCACCCTAGACAACTACATTGCAGCCAGTGCCAACCACAGCTAAGAGCTGTTCACCGTCGTCTTGAGAGTTTTCTAGCCTTGCAGCCACCAATAGCCCCTTCCCAGAAGCTCTGCAATACCCTGGTGGACTTCCTCCATGGCAAGATCTCCACCATGTACAAAAACTTCGAACACCAGCCCACCACTGCCGACACCCTCAGCCACCTTGCACCCATAGAAGTTAACTCTTACCACCTTCACACCACTGGGACCAGCTCAGTACACAAGATACCACTGCCATCATGAAATACACCCACTCTGGAGCTCCAATGGACCCTTGTCTTCATGACATATTCAACTGTGGAAGCAAGATTGCGAGCCAGGAGCTCACCACCATCCTCAAAGCATCAATCACTGCAGCCACCTTCCCCTAAGACAGGATACACACAGAAGTCAAACCAATCTCAAAAAACTGTCTGCCAATCCCAGCGATATCGAGAACTACAGCCCCATCTCTCTGCTCCCCTTCCCTGCAGAAGCCATTGAGGAGGCTATCAACTGCCAAATCACAAAACACCTGGAGAACAACAATCTTCTGGACTGCTCCCAATCTGGATTCCGCATCAACCACAGCACCGAAACCACCCTGATCACTGCCACTGGCGACATCAGAACCCTCCCTGACTGGAGGAAACAGCAGTTCTGATCCTTCTTGGCCTCTCAGCAGCGTTCAAAAACTGTATCCCACCATACCCTTATCCAGAGGCTTCATCACATTGGAATCCAAGGAGACGCCCTCATGGATCGCCTCTTTTCTCATTTATAGAACCCAGAGAATCGGAATGTCACTGTTCAACTCGGAATCTAAGAACATCACTTGCGGCATTCCTCGAGGCCTGTTCTTCAGCCCCAGACTGTTCAACACGTACAGGGCCCCCTTGTCCAACATCGTCAGAACCAATGGACTAAACTTCATATCCTATGCAGACAGCAGGAGGATGAGCTAGGTGCCGTCAGAAGACCCCTCCACTTCAAGGGTCAACTTCCACAGGTGCATGACGATCATCGTCGACTAGATGAAGTACGACTGCCTAAAATTCAACACTGAGAAGACAGATGTGCTGATCTTCAAAAACAACACCTTCCTGTGGAACAACTCATGGTGGCCTCCCGAACTAGGACCCTCTAGACACCGACAGACCACACCAGCAACCTTTAGCATTGTCCTGGACAACAAGCTCACCATGAAAAGCCAGATCAACACATTTTCCGCCGTCTGCTTCCTCATTTTTCACATACTGTATATAAGATATTCAGATGGCTCCCCATCAACATCAGACGAGCGGTCACTCAAGCCCTTGCCACCAGCCGGCTGGACTACGGAAGTGCACTGTACGTAGGGATCTCCACGTACCTTCTGAAGAGACTGCAGAGCAGGCAGAACTCAACAGCCAGACTCATCCTGGACCTTGTGAGATGGACCCACATCACCCCCACCTCAAGAAACTCCACTGGCTCCCCATTCAGAAGAGATGTCAATTCAAGATGCCCTCATTGATGGTCCCGTCAGACATTGCAGTGCCAGTCTGGCGTGGAGCAAGCCTGATGATGATACCTTAAGGCTTATGCTTCTGATGTTATTTCACTTTCAGACTGTTTCTGATAACCTTTTTGGACAGTGTACCTTTATGAGTAATGTGTTATGAGTAAGGAGGACGTACACTGGACCAGCCAACCTCCTAGTCCCCTTTTTTGTGAGATTAATAGCGCAGCTGTCAGCTGTGGGACAATTTGACAATTTTTGCTGACTAACCATGGATAATTTCCAAGGTCTAAGTTATGATGATATCATTGTTAATGCCATACTCCAGACATCTTCTATTCTAGGAATGGACAATTCGGGCCTCTCTGGGACCCTGAAAGAAGACTGGGATAAATTGACTGCACTGAAGAGAGATTTGATTAAAACTATTTTATATGGGACTATAATGACTGAATATTTGAGGGCAAATATAGCCCCCAATGGATTTATTGTCACGAATGTACCCAGGATTTTTTTTACAAGACCTTTTGTTTAGAACCGATTGGGCACAAATAGCGTGGAAGTGTACCCGAGATTGGCTGGTACTCATCATCAATACTTCAAAAAGACTAGCTGAGTCAATTACAGTAGAAATTAATTTTGCAGGATCCACTTTCAAAACAACTTTGTCTCTAGCTTCCTTTAAGAGTCGATTTAGCAGAGATTAATACAGAATTAAATGAGAATAAAGAATACCTGACACCGCAGAAGATCACTAAATTACAGAAAGATATTTCTAGATTTAGTAAATAGAAAGTCTACCCATATATTCGAGAAGACTTTGAAGGTGACAATGCATCACGGTCTTCAGAAGATTCTTCTTCTTCTAAGAAAAGCAATCGAAAGTCGAGTATGAGCTCTTCTTCCGACGGTTGGAGCACGGATGACGGGGCATCTCAACCATATTACAATTTTCCACACTTTCCAGTACAACAGACTCCTGTGTGGCAACCACCATATCCTTTTTTACCAACCACGCCCTCTGCTGCCCTACCCCCCATTTTTAGGCAGAGGCTGGGGCAGAGGAAAAGGCAAGCGCAGAGGAAGAGGAAGGCATGTCCACTGGTCATCACAAGAACCTCAGATGGTCACTCGGAGCCAGGGGAAAGTTCCAGCATTGAGAACTTAGTTGTTAATCTGTCGACGAGAACACTTACTATGGATCAGAATGCCGTCCTTATTAAGGGTCTAGGGTTTGTTCCTACCCCTAAAGATGATCTGTTCAGAACAAACTGTGAATTGGCAACCTTTTTTAGGAAAATCAGACTGTACTTTTACTTCTAAGACAAGCCTGCTGACTCAAGTCCAACAGATACAGGTTAAAGGAATCCCTCTACTTTTCTTCCACCAGTGTCATCAGTTCCTTGTGAGGTAATGGCCTTTGAAAAAGCTGTGATGCTGGATGTACAAAAATTACAACCGAAACAACCATTTTCAAATATTACTACCAAGGAGAGAAAGGCTTTAAAAACTCTGCGAGAAGATCAAATGATCGTCATAAAACCTGCAGACTAAGGTGGAGCCATAGTGGTACAAGATGCATCTACTTATAGAACAGAATGTCTCCGCTTACTGGGTGACTCATCTTACTATACTCCTATATCACAGGACCCAACCGAAAGATTACAACACCAGATTCGGTCTTACATTCATGAAGCTGTTGCCAACTCATGGATAACGCAGAGAGAGGCTGAATTCTTGGATACCAAGAATCCATTAATTCCATGTTTTTATTGCCTGCCAAAGATCCAATAAAACATTACTCCACCTCCAGGTCGTCTGATTGTGTCAGGAATTGGGTCACTATTAGAACCCTTATCCGCCTTTTGTGACGGATTTTTACAACCTATCGTCAGGGAATCATCCACTTTTTTGAAGGACACAAAGGAAGTCTTGAATTTGATTGAGTCTGTCAATGTGACAGAGACGGTCCAAGCATTGATCACTCTTGACGTGGAATCTCTTTATACGAACATCCCGCAGCAAGAGACCTTACGAGTTGTGGAGTCAGCTCTGTTGGAGTCAACTATGATTACAAATACACCAGTACACTTTATTGTGCAATGCGCCACATTAGCATTGACAGAGAATTTATTTCAATTTGAACAACAATTATACCATCATACTCGCGGGACATCGATGGGCAGTACCTTTGCCCCCAGTCTTGCCTGCTTGTATGTATACAATTTTGAACAACAATTCATTTTGAATACCGCCAATCCTTTTCGGGAGAACATCAGAGTGTGGCGAAGATATATTGACGATATCTTAATTATTTGGCAAGGAGAAATTAGTCTAGTCCCTTTTCTGACTGAGTGGATCAATAACTTGGATCCGTTTTAGAAATTTACCTCGACTGTCTCCACAGAGAGTATCACGTTTTTGGACATAACCATCTCTATTTCCAATGGCAAATTACTATCTTGAACTTATCACTAAGACACAGATCGAAATAGCTTACTTTTATATGACAGTTATCACCCAAAGGCTCTAAATGATAATTTGCCATTTGGTCAATTCCTAAGACTTCGCCGGAATTGTAGCAGTGTGTCTATGTTTGAACAGCAAGCTGATGACCTATCAGATAAACTAATGAAGAGACATGACCCCACTAAAATCATCAACACAGCACATAAACGTGCTCGTAATAACAATAGAGAATCTCTACTTGGATCTTCCTCTAAAAACACCTCTTCATGTTTAACGTGTGTGACCACTTTCTCGCCAGTTGCTACTTCTCTGAAGAAATTGAACAAAAAACACTGGTCGATCCTTACTAGCGGAGGAACTCAGATACCAAGACTACTGTTTTGCTTTCATAAGAACATCTAACATAAAAGATTCAGTTGTACATACGAGACCACTATCATTGCATAAGACAGGTGATCAGAATCGATTATGGTCCTTACATCCGGTAAAAGGACACTTTCTATGTGGTGATTGCAATGTCTGTTCCCTTACTGAACGTACGAAGATATTCAAATTGGAACCAATTGGCCTGTGGCATCTGACCAGACACACGGATTGTAATACAACTAATTGTATTTATATGATTCGTTGTCCATGTGAATTACGCTATATAGGGATGACGTCAAGACCAGTCAAGATTAGAATCAACGAACACAGGAGTAATATTCTCTGTGGCCATTTGACAACGAAAATTAGCGTACATTATTTGGAAGCTAAACATACTCCTGACGACCTTTGGTTGATAGTCTTGGAAGTTGTAAAGTCACCATCTAAAACACTTTTACAAGTTGAGCAACGATGGGTGTTCAAATTAGGCACGCATATTTTGGAGTTGAATGTTGAGATACCTTGGCTAAGTGTTGCCGGCGGACTATATGTGTTTATTATTTACGGTATTGCACTTGGTTTATTTTTCTTTAGTGTGTATTTATTTTTCATTGAATTGTCTTCAAGATCACTTTTCAATTTAATTCTCCTCTCTGAGTTTCTGTTTTATTGTTGACAATCCCACAAGATATATATATGAAACCTGTGCTCTGGGTATGACCTCTCCTAACAGGGACTAGCTTCCAAATATTAACAGGTATTTGTTTGTTCTATTTGGTATTGAATAATATATCCCTACATAGGAGCTTTAAAACTGTGATCTTTTATCCCGATTGGGGAGCGGCATTCTGGTCTCCAAAACATATGCAATTCTTGTTGTTCTACTTGATTTTATTTAATGTATGACTTGCCCCCCTTTTCGCTAGATTTTGACCATATGACTCATCTGTAACCAATTTCTGTCAGTGTCACTCGTTTTAAATAAGCGAGCGTTTATTTCATTACACTTGTATCAAAATCACTGATACATTCGTATTGATGATCAGTCCGCTCTCTATGTTTAGTAAAAGACTACCGGTATCAAGGAGTCCTTTTTCTAATCCTCGTTTTGGTGAGGTCACTTTCCTGTGTAGCCCTTGTGATTGTGAAGCTCAATGTAGCGCGTCCTCTATTTCCGGATACACTGCGTCTTGCATTTCCATTGCGGTGTTCGAGAAGTTCGTCCGGAGAGGGGATACGCGTGAGTAGACGCGCGTCCCATTCTCTCTTTTTCTTCTCTGCTCTTTTTCTTTTCTTTTTTGGGCTAACTGGCAACAATATTATTTTTTCTTTGGGGTTAACCCATCACATGTTTAAGTAACTGGATGCTCGAGCTCCCGCTGAGGTCTTGATAACAAAGAATGGCAACAATCCTCTACATAAAAACGATCAGCATATTTTATAATATCCTATTAGACTCAGTTTTTTTGTAGTGTCCTGAAAATAGAACGTTTTCATGTAACACATACGATTGGTATTGAACTGATTGGGTTTTGTTGTACATTTGGACTTATTTTCAACAACATTATAGTTGTGTACCATTTTTGTTTTTTGGTATACAATTTTTCCCTTGCAGAAATTTGGCAAACTGCCTTAGTGACCCCAAGATGGGAATACCATGACTCCACACTAGGGGGTAAGCCTATTATCTTTTCTCTTCTTCTCATTATGGTGCAGTTCAGATCTTGGTCCTAATATTATTATGTATATGTGTTAGGTTTTCTAGCCACAGTCTGCTACAGATTCAATGATACTTACGCGAACTATCAATAGGCTGCCACAGTGTTGCTTCAATTCCAGGTCTGGGAGATATACAGGAGTTCAGCGAACAATTGAGTGAGTAGATCCTCACAATTCATGGACAATAACATTATTTTTGTGCTTGATGGAGAAGATAGTTTATAGTCCTGAAGAAGCGCCACGAGGTCTGTGTAGACAAATAAAGGTGCGAAACATGTTGACTTATTGAGTGGTGCCAGGTAGAATATACTTAACCACTTTATTTGCGTAAGAGTTAAGGACCATTATTTCCCTTGAACTCTCTCGTTGTTTTTAATCTTGACCAACCCTCGCCGTCTATAATTAAAAGAAGTTCTAGAGGAGGGTTGAACCAATTTTAATTTGCTGTTTTGTTTTCTCTCCATTGCCTTGTTGGTTTGACACAGAAGTTTGGCCCAGTGACCTCATTGATGGTCCTGTCAGACATTGTAGTGCCAGTCTGGCATGGAGCAAGCCTGATGATGATACCTGAAGGCTTATGCTTCTGATGTTATTTCACTTTCAGACTGTTTCTGGTAACCTTTTTGGAACAGTGTACCTTTATGAGTAATGTGTTATGAGTAAGGAGGACGTACACTGGACCAGCCAACCTTCTAGTCCCCTTTTTAGTGAGAGAATTCAAGATGCTGACCAACACCTACAAAGCCCTGCACACTCAAGGACCAGCTTTCATCATCCACTGCATGAACGTCGACCAGTACTCAAGGCTCCTGCACTCTGCCTCCCTCTCCCTCGCACACCTCCCCATAATCTGCCAAAGCAACAGTGGAAGATGCTCCTTCTACCATCTCGCCTCTTAGTCTTGGAACAACCTCCCCCTGCACCCCAGGAATTCAGGAAAGGACTCAAGACCTGGCTGTTTAATTGAACCCCCCTCTTCCAGGCCACCTAGCCTCATGGTTGCTTAGCTGTGTGTAGTGTTGCATACAGTGTTGAAACTAGCTTTTATTACAAGTTGAAACATACGGTGCAGCAACAAATAATGTCCTATCTTGATCCTTTCACTCCAGCAACTACCGCTGTCCCTAGTAAGAATTTAGAACACTAAGGATAACGTGCGGAGGAACGAAGGAACCTTACAAATGTAAACACAGGAATGCTTTGTCTTTTACGATTAATTATATACAGCGCTAATACCAAGAACAATTAAAATCTATGAGATAAAAATATACACATTGTCTCTTCCTATAATAACTAAAAATATAAGCGATAAAAATATGAAATAATGACTGCTACCACAAGTATCTACAGTGCTTGTACAATTAATAACAAGAAAAAAAAATACACAAAGAAAAGAAACTTAACACAGATATAAATAGATCTCAGTGTTCACCCATGTCACACACAAAATCAGATAATCACTTCGGTCTGACACGTTTCCTCCTTCAGTTTGACCTTTGTTGTGCAAACTTCCTTCTTGGTAATTGTCATTCTCACAATTACTCACGCCAACTGGTACTTTGAGTGTATCTTCCAATTCTGCTTCATTTCCTGGTGTTTCATACCCAGAACCTTCTTCATCTCTACCCATGACTGTCTCATAAGGTCTCTCATCATTGACAATTACATTCTCCTTATTTGATGTGCTTTCATTCTCACTGCTCACTCTGGAATCCTGATTACCTATTATAGGATCAAACCATGTCTCTTCATTCGAACTTCTGGAGCTCTTCTTGTACACACTTTTGTCTTCTCTTAGAACATCAATTCTTTTGAGGTTCCATACTTTCCCATCACTCAACGAGACTAAGGCCCTCATTATGAACATGGCGGTCTGGACCACCATGCCGGTGGTGGTGGTAATTGCGCCAACGGCATGGCGGTCCAGACTGCCATATAATGAACATGGCTGAACCGCCACGTTTGAAACGCCTCCACCGCCAGGCTTCCGCAACCAGGCAGCCTGGCAGTGGCCGCATTCCTGATCCGACTGGGTAGCGCTGCAAGCAGTGCTGCCCGCCAGATAATGAGTCGGATTCCACCAGCCTTTACCTGGCGGTCTACACTGCCAGGGAAAGGCTGGCTGAATGAGTGACTCGGGCCCCCCTGGGACCCCTGCACTGCCCATGCACTTGGCATGGGCAGTGCAGGGGCCCCCATGCACAGCCCTGTCACGCATTTCACTGCCTGATTTACGGGCAGTGTAATGCGTGACGGGTGCTGCTGCACCCTTCACACTGCTACATTGCCGCCGGCTCCAAAATGTTCAGGCCCTGCATCCAGCTGAGCCGGCTGGCGGAAACACAGTTTCCGCCCACCGACCCATATGGATGTTTATTATGTGGCCGGCGGGGGGTTCTGCGCGCTGGCGGCCTTCTGTTGACCGTCAGAGCCGATCGCCGAGATCGTAATGACCCCCTAAGACTTTACATACTTGGAAAGGTTCAGAGATTTGACTTTCATCTTTTCTTACTTTCCTTTTATTTTTAACCTTCGCCCACATTTCTTCACAAATCTCCACATTCTTAGCATTCTTTTTCTGGTCAAATACTACTTTGTACTTCCAATGTTTATCAATAATTATTTTCCTCACTTCTGCCATTGACATATTCACCTCAGAAGTTTGCATTGACCACTCAGGAGTACATTTTTTTCTCAATCCCCTTCCTCTCATAACTACAAAAACAGACATTTCTAAAGCTTCATGAATGGTAGTTCTGTATGTCCACTCTGTTTTATGTAATTGAATTTCCCAATTTTCACCATTCTTAATAGCTGTTTGCACAGCATTTCTTAAAATTCTGTTAAACCTCTCAATCATCCCATTACCACTAGCATTATTATACAAAGAAGTGGTTCTGTGCTTCACCCCAACTTCTCAAAATAACTCTTTGCCAAGTTAAACCCAAATTGCATATCATTATCACTTATGATTTGGACTGATAGACCTTCATCCACAAAAACTGTCAAAATTCAATACTTCAGTGGTATCAATTTTTTCTACCATTTTAGCTACTGGCCACCTTGAAAACACATCTGTCATTGCTAAAATGTATCTAGATGGATCACCTAATGGAACCATGATGTCCATAACTGCAGTGTGGCATGGTTTCTTAGGGATGATAGCTTCACACATAGTAGGCCTCAAGGTCCTTAGTTATTTGTCATCATTTACACACCATATGCAATTTTTAACTAGTCTGTATGTAATGATGTCCATACCAACCCACCATTAACATGTTTTACTCTTTGCTTTGTCTTAACAATGCTGCTGTGGCCATTATGACACACTTTTATGATGTTTCCTCTCTCAATGTGGATGGCGGAATTGCTCTATCACCCCTAATAACATATCCCTAGATTACAAACAATTCATTTATGACTTCCCAAAATTATTTAAGTTGTTTTGAAACAAGAGATTTGTTTGGCCATCCTTGTTCCACATATTTGGTGAGTTGTTGTAGAATAACATACTTGGTATATTCCCGTTTCCACGCTTCTTCCTTCACTTTAGGGATACCATGGTCATGAATTAAAGCAATTTGTACATCACCCCATTCATTCTTATCACAGTCCTGTATATCAGTTGACATGCATGATAAAAAAAATCAGCTAAAACATTACTTATTCCTGGTACATATTCCACCTTGTATATGGACATCCTTGCTATTCTGGCTGAAGCATTTAGCAAACCTTTTGTCATGAATAGTTTCACGAATGGTTTATGATCTCTTCGTACACTGCATTGTTTGCCCCACACAAATTATCTAAAATGTTCTAGAGCCCACATGCAAGCTAAGGTTTCTTTTTCTATTACTGAAAATCTCTCTTTCATCTGAAATAGGGCCTACAAAGCATAGGAAATTTGTATTTATGTGCCTTCTGTGGGAGACGGTGCTCCCCCAACCCCTTGTTACTTGCATCGACTGGTGTTACATTCTCTATCTCGGGGTTCAAACATTTTAAGATAGGGGCTTCAACTATAGCCTTTATATTTGTACACAAATTCTGTATTATATTCTTCAGACCACTCAACTTTGACTTTGTTTTTTAACAATTGCCTAATGTTGCATACTCTGCTGGCAAATCCCTTAACAAACTTTGAATAAAATTCAACAAGGCCTAAAAAGACCTGACTTCATCTTTGTTAGTTGGTTGCAGAACATTTTGTATAGCTTCTACTAACTTGGGTTTAGTTGTTACTCCTTCACCACACAAAATATGACCCAGATAGGTTACTGATTCTACCGCAGACTTGCACTTAGAGTACTCCACCGTTAAACCTTTATCTTCTAGAGTTCTCAACACCTCTTCCAGTGCACTGTAACACTCTAGTTTATCCTTTCCAAAAATTAAGATATCATCCAAAAACACTTGACCGTTGGATGTTTTCCGAATAACTGACACATGAGTCTTTGGAAGATGGCTGATACAGATGCCAGCCCAAACTGTAACCGTTTGTACTGAAAACCTCCATAAGATATTATGAATGCTGTAGATGGTTTGCTGTCCTCTTGGTGCACTGCTGATATGGTGGAGAATAATTTAGCATCTTTCACTAATGATAACATTTCAGCAATTTTTGGCAACGGAAATTTGTCAACAACTACGTTATTATTCAAATGGCGCAAGTCAATACATAACCTGATTTTACCATTACTTCGTCTTGATACTACAACAGGAGAAATCCACTCACAGGACTCAATAGGTTCTATTATGTCAGCGTCAACCATTTTCTTTTTTTTAATTAATTCTCAACTTCCTGCCTGATAAGTATAGGAACGTTCCTTACTTTATGTATTTTAGAACAAGCACCAGGTTTTAACCAATATGATGTTGAAAATCCTTCAACATGCTATCTTGCCACTAAAAACTTTGGGATTTTTTTTAACATTTCATTACTGAGAGTTTCACTGTCATCCACAATCATAACAGGTTTAGGACTGTTAAGGTCCAAAGTAATGTGCAAATCACCTTGGTCCCTCCACCTTAATACTGAAGGGCCCTTCTTAGCTACATACAGTTTACCCACACATTCTCTATTTTTGAATCTGAACACTAAGGATCTGTATCCAACCATGTCTATCTTTTCTCCAGAGAACCCTTCAGGATGAATGTCAGGTTCTAGTAATTTGTTTCCTAATTTCTTCACAAACTTAGTGTTCCATGCTTCCCTTACTTACAGTTGTGTAAGGCGAACCTGATTAGGCATACATTTGTACTTCCACTCCTCCTATTGTCGTCATACCCAAGGATTTCTTTTTGTCTCCTACTTGTGTGTCAGTCACATTCAAGATAAATAAATCCTTTTTTAGGTCCTGTTGGTTATTTTTTCCTACGTCATTGAGCATAATTTTCTTAACATTACTCTCCTCCTCACTAGAGCTGCCTTCATCTACAGATTTCACTTTTAAACATTTTTTTTTCTTGCACACTCTAACAAAATGTCCAATGACGCCACATGCTGAACACAATTGCTTAATGGCAGGACAAAACTTGCTAGACACTAAATGCGAACTACTGTCACAATTAAAACATTTGAGATTATCTTTCTTAAGAGAATCATGTACCTTGTTATTCAAATTTTTTAATTTGTTAACACCCTTGTTCTTAGCAATACTTATGACTTCTTCATTGGTACCTTTTCACTCTGTCTTAAGATCTTTAGCACTATGGCTGGATAGTTCTGCTTTCCTTACTATTGCTAAAATATCTTTGAGGTCTGCTTCACCATTGAGCCACAATCTTTCTTGAATAGCAGGATCACAAGTGTGCATGACTGTCTGATCACTTATAAGTTGTTCCGTTAAATGATCAAATTTACGATTTCCTGCTGGTTTTTTAAGTGCTGCTGCATACTCATCAATTGTCTGTCCTGACTTTTGCTTCCTTTGAAAGAATTTAAATCGAACTATTCCTATGCACACCTTTGGAGCAAAATGATTATCAAAATCTCTCAAAGCATCATCAAACCTATAAGTATCCTCACTCTAAGTGTTTTTTGTCATTTGTTCATATACTTTTAGTTCTGTTGGTCCCACTGAATGTAAAAATATTTTCTATTTTCTTCCTGGTGTCGTCTTTCCTTCCCCACCAATTGTTTCTAAGAACTTTAAAAAGTAACATTTCCATGCAACCCTTTTCATGCAATGGATTACTTCGAGCAGGCTAAAATGCTTGTGGTGGTTGAAGTGCAAAACTCTGTGTAGCCATGACGGAAAATATATATATTCTTCAAAAAATGTGCCAAAAGAATAAAACAGACATGCCCTTCTCCCTAAACATAACTAGTCCACTGACAAATGTAGATCGAAGAATAATACTGAAGTGATGGAATGTCTTAATGCAGTGTCCTTTCTTCGACTTAAATGACAAAAAAGGGACTAGTTCACTGCCAGTAAATTGTACTAGTTGAACAATAATAAAACAGAAGACTGCTTACTTACAGTGTAATTCTGTATAAATCCACTAAAGGAAACAAGAAAAACAGCCTGTACTTACTATAACACCAATTGTTGCAGGAAACGCTTTGTCAAATATGCATTAACATGGTGGCACACAGCGTAAAAATATAACGCTCTCCAAAGCAATTCACACGTGTAGCGTGCACCACACACAACACAAAGGTGTCAAACGCCCCCAGGAGATTAGCGCATGCAGTGCTCACACCAAACGCGATGAAGTAGGAGTGCCACCAGGAGGTTAGCGCCTTCTGTATGCGCCACACAGAACGCAATAAAATCACTTTTCTCCATTTCCTGGATACACCGCTAGAGTTGGGAGTGTTCTATACGCACAGCATAAACGTGATGATGTTGCTTCCTTTATCCGGTGTCTGTAACACTGCCGAAACACTCCTAGTACTTTAGACCTCCTGCATAGAGCCATTCCAAGTCGCACGCGGAACAGCGGAGATGCTGTTTCAAAAGATCCTGTCAACTGCCACAATAAAGCAGTGAGCGATAGGAGGTACATTTTGAATCCCAGCTGCTACGCGGCAAAACTCCTTATTGTGCACGATTACACCGAGTGGCTCCATGAGCTCCCAGCTGCTCCAATGTAATAAGTTACAGCCAAAGTCCGATGAAAATACAATAACCGTAAAATTCAAGATCAGGGTCCCTGATGTCCCAACAGCTCGTTGCCAAATTTGTAGTGAAGAAGTAGCTTTTAGTACAAGTTGAAACACCACAGAGCAGCTACAAATGTCCTGTGTTGATCCCGTCACCCCAGCAACTACAGCTGTCCCTAGCAAGAAATTTAGAACACCAAGGAGAGTGTGCGGAGGAACAAAGGAACCTTACACATGAAAACACAGGAATACTATGTGTGTTACCATTAATTTCATACCGTTCTAATACAAAATATAATAATTACAATCTGTGCGATGAAAGCATAACACCGCACTTTACAAATCCTGATTGATTGATTGATTGATTCCACCATCCAAGGCAAAGATCTTCTTATTAGTTCACGTGATACTTGGTCAGCATGCTCATTCACATTTTAGGACATATCTGCAATTAAACTGCCCCATCTTCTTCACAATTCATCCAGTTCTTTTTCTCATTAACATTTGACTCTAAATTCTATATTTTGTGGAATAAGGAAATTCCCCTGATGCTGGGGAGAGAGAGGTAGGAAAGTCAGGTCTCAAGTGATCAGGGCATCTCCCCATTCTTTAAAGGGGCCAACCTGTGAATTAGATCACAACAGTCTAAAAGGCCCCGCAGGTGTCATGAAACAAATCAACTTTCTATAATGCATGTTATTGGTGATGTTAGTTATGCTGGATCAGATAAATTGAACTCTGTTTTCTCTTTTCACAAGGTGGACACAGCTTCGGACTGGGACAGAAAATAGGCCCAGGCACCAAAATAAAAGTGGCCCACATTAGTGAATCAAGTAGCTAAAAAAATGTCCCATGTTTGCAAGCTAGCGTAATTTTGAACTTGTAAAGGTACTCTGTGTGTTTGCCGCATTATGGCGACAGCATGGATTTGAGCTTGCTACAGGCAATACTTGTTTTAGTATCAGGAAAATTAATAGTAAAAACTGGCCCAGTCAACCCTAAGACAGGCCCACAAACAGCTAAAAAACCGTCCCACACACTAACCTGTCAAACCAGTAATCGGCCACTGCTTGATTGGCCTTTAGGCCAGTCCTACCCTGGGTGGGTCCTAAAACACTAGCTTCTGCGCATAAAACAAGAAGGGGAAACTAGAAGAAATAAAAGCTCCCGCAATGCTGTCACCATCTTTGGTTTCCAGCAGTGATGGGGCAGCAACTTTTTTATGGTTGATGTAGTCCCAAAAAAGTGAAGATATATTAATTGACCTATCTAATCTTACGCACAGAGTGCTTCCTTTACTTTCCTAATTGGTTTAGTTTCCGTGATAAAATTCTTATTACTATTGTGTGTTATTCCAAGCTCATTGCTGTCTTATCTGCCACGGACCTGCCTTTCCCTATTCAGACTTTGACCTTCTGTCCTTATACAGAAACACGCTGCCTTCAGGCATCATTCCAGCCACTTCGCTCTGATCCGGCTTTGGCTTCTGGCTTCTGGTTAACTTGTTTCTACCAGAAAGGAAACATGCAAGGACATTATTATGTGACAGGATATCCTAAAATGCTACTGGAAACTCCGTTCTGAGTAGGTTTGCAAACAGTGGCGTCTGTAGAAGTCATTTTTAGGGATGGCACACAAGAAGCTAAATATAAAAGAGGCGGTGCAACCTACAACTGGCAGTCTTGAAGTTTGTGCACACGTGCGTAAGATATACTTATATATACACAAGCAGAGTGATCTAGGCATTTTAAGCAGGTTGTGAATTAATGAATACTAAGATCTGGGGAAGGGATAGTGGCTTTCAGAGTCTGTCACTCCAGTTCTCCGTCTTTTCACACTGCTTTCTTTGCAGTTTCTCAACTAGAAAAACTTTCTTTTTAGTTTCTCAACTAGAAAAACTTTATTTTTCTGCTGTCTTTCTGAAACCCTCCATCTGCATAGCTCGCACCTCACTTGTTTCCTTTTTTCACTCTAACCTGCACATAATTATTTGCCTCTCCGTCACTTCACCTCTTCCCCTGCACACAGTCTAGCTTCTCACATGTAAGCAGTGCCTTTTCTTTATCTTTCGCCCTGGCAATATTTTGACAGCTGTGCGCCTCCTTAACACACTTTCACGTAAAATCATATTTACAATTGGCACACCTGACCATTGCCGCATCCGGTCTGCCCTCTCAACACAAGGAGACGCGAGGAGGATGCTAGCAAGAGCGAGTATTAAGAACGCCTGTGTGGTGGTAGCTGTGGTATGGGCAGCTTGCGGCACCCGGCATTGAGGTCTGCACCGGGCGGCAGGGCAGTCCAAGAGGACTGTGGTGTGTCTGCTCGGAGTGTCCGTCATGCCCCCGTGCCACCCTTGCCACCCTTGCCAGTCTCACTCATCTTGCTTGCTGCCTCTGCCTCATGGTGGCCCCTCCTTGCCCGTCGTGCCTTTCCTGGCCCTCACCTCATCCACGGACTAAGGTCAAAGTAGAGGCCAAAGGGGCCAGGGCCAAGAACCCGTAAAATCCTGCAGGATCTGGGTCCCCCTGGTGAAAGACGAGGCATGGGAAGGGGAGACAGAACGACGCACCTGCGGTTAGGCTCTGTCGCACATAGGGTGCCCTTAGCCCACGGAAGCAGCCCAACCAGGTCCGGGTGTGGCTTGTGTGATAGGTGGACTCCCCCTCGCTATCACCGCCACCACCGCTTTTCATACCTTCACCGCCTCTACAGCCTCCCTACAACAGCCTCACTCAGCCACACACAGATTACACAGCTCAAACAGTTGCAACTCCACCGTGATTGTTTCTTGCCCACAACCTTCAGTCATCAGCTTGGCTGCCCAGTATCTCAGAACTCATGGACAGCCCCGAAGCAGCACAGTATAATTGCCTCAACGGTGGGCTCATGCCCTCCTCTCCTCCTCCACCAGGGGAGACACCGATCGAAGAGAGGGGTGTGGCAGTGCTAGAAAAAAAAACAGATTTTTGAGCCCCTGTAGAGGCTTTGACTCCAAATTTTAAGTGCTTACAAGGGCTCTTAAGGGCTTCCGCTGCAGGCAGAGGACTTGTCCACCGATCTTCTCATAGCGTGCTCGTGCCCCTTTCTCCCACAGGGTAAACACTGCATCTAGAAGGGGTTGTGGCGGCGCTGGGAAAAACTCCAGGAACAAGATCAACTCAGCCAGGGGGGCGTGGCCTGCAGCCGATGAAGCTGCACGCCTAGCACGACGCTCCGGGGCCAGGAACGGGACCCAGCCAAATTAATGGCAGTTAAAAAGCCCTGAACAGACAGCGCGATGCAGCCCCGGCATTGGGGAACCGCCTGACTAAAGTGGAGACGACGCCGGTAGAATCTGATCGGTGACTGAGGAGAAATTGGTGTGTTTTCCCCGCAACCGCCGAGAACCAAGATGGCAGCCGCGCCCGAGTGCCGGCTCTTCTGAGCGGACGTATCAGAGAGAAGAGGGCAGAAGACCTGCGACCGCGAAGATAGCGCTCCTGCCCCCCGGAACTACCCTAGAGTGACGTTGGGCCCCCTCACTTCCCCCGGGGGAAGCGAGGACGTGGGAGAGCAGGTGAGGAGGAGTGGCGCGGGGGTGCGGGCAGAGGCAGGGCGGCTCGCCCGACTAGGACCAGCGATTCACGGCTGATTCCACGGCCTGTAGCTCCTTTGTTGTGAGGGGCTGCGAACAACGCAAGCGATTCCCCCCCACGGGCTCTGAGGTAGGGGCCATACGAAAAAGACACGCCCAAGCCCGGGGACTAAGCCCTGCCCCTGTGCATATCCATCAAGTGAGAAACATCCTGGGGAACTCAGACTCCCATCAGGGAAGAGGGGGGAGCGTGATCGCCCACTGCTCATCGACCGGCGTCTGCTCGTTCCGCCAAGAACGCAAGTGCCTGCAGGGTTCCGGTCTTCTCTCCCACCCGCCCAAGGGTACGGGGCATCTGACTGAAGCTCAAATAAACAGAAGAAAGGTAGAGACCCGGTCCCCCCCTCGCAGCAATAAAACTTCCCCCACCCTGGGGCTTGACGGTGCGCTTCGGGGGCGGCGAGGAGGTTCGCCCTGCCTGAAACCTCAAAGCAAAGAGCTCCAGAACTCAACAGCCGAGGACACCTCCCTCCATGAGTACGCATTAGGATCTAAACAATGGGTAAGCCAAAAAAATGCAAGGGGTAGGACCTAGAAGACACCACAGTTACCAGGCTGCCCGGGCAGTCCCCAAATTTATACTCCCAAGACTGCTCAACACAACAGGAGACAACACTGGACAGGGTCCTTCAAGGCATCAGGGAATCCCGCGAAGCACTCAAGCAAAAAATAGATAACCTAACAGTAGACCTATCATTGCTGCGGGATGACCACCGTAGGCTCACGGAGAGAGTGGGAACGAACGAAAAGGCTCTTGAACTAGTGACATCAACACAGAAATCCTCGTCCACTGAACTTATAGAACTTACATCCCGGGTCAAAGTCTTGGAAGCTACGGCAGAAGACGCCGAAAACCACGCTTGTAGGAGCAACCTTAGACTGGTCGGTGTGCCGGAGGGGGTGGAGTCTTCGGCAGCAAATATGGAATCCTTCCTGGAAAATTGGCTCAAAGAAACTGTGGCCCCAGGGGGCCTCTCGCCATTTTTTTTGCGATAGAAGAGCCCACAGAGTACCCAGTAGACCTCCTCCTCCCGGAACAAGACAACGACCAATAGTGGCAAAACTATTACATTTTAAAGACAGAGATTACATCCTATCGCAAACCCGCTTAAAAGGCGAAATTACATGAAATAACCAGAGAATTGTGATTTTTCCAGATTTCACTAAAGGAACACAAGCGCAAAGGGCCTCCTTCAATGACCCCAAACGCATCCTACGTGAAAATGGTATAAAATACGCAATGCTTTTCCCGGCCAAACTCAGAGTGGAGTATGAAGGCAAAACGCATTTTTTTTCATCACCGCAATTGGTGGTAGAATGGCTGGAATCCCTGAATATTGCCACTCCAGACCCCCGACCGAGAGCCCCTCGCACATCTGTCAGGAAACGCAGCATATCCACCAAACAAATCACGGATGTGGCCCCCCCCCAAGACACCAAACTCTCGTAGAAATGCGTAAAGCAGTGGATGCTGCGGCAGCACTGAGCCGAGGAATCTTCCCCCTATCCAAGGCCTCTGGTAACACCTCAGATCATGACTCGAGCTGCGGGGGCTCCTCAATTTCATCACGGGACACCCTTACCAGTTTGCCAAAAGTGACCCCGAGATCATCGGAAGAAATTATTTGACCCTTTACTGAGCGAGCTGGAACTCTGTGAGTATTGATAGGAACCCAACCAGCTTGCAATGCTTAGCAGGAAAATAAATCACCGGAACTGCTGAATGCAACACATCTTGATAAAAAACTCCCTGGGCTGCTGATATGGACTTGCTGGGTCCTGGGAACGGCCTGGAGCGTAGGCTCTCGGTCTCTGGCGCGCCACCCACCTATAGGACACTAAGAAAAGTTATAATGGTTTGGACGGGGAAAGTTCTGGTCACCGGTCCTGGGGAGAGGGAGTTGGGAGTTGAGTTTGTTAAGTTAGAAAAGGGAGTAACTCATGCACTTATCATTAATGAAGCTGATAATTCTCGAACTAGAAACTCGCCATCAAAACATAAATCCAAACACCGCAATACGTACATTTACCCTAGCCACCACAAACAAAAAAAACAAGACAATGACCACAAAGTATAAAATAATAACCTGGAACATCAGAGGCTTAAATAATATGTCCAAGCGGTACAAAGTATATAGCCATCTCAAACGCAGGGGGAGACACATAGCTCTACTGCAGGAAACCCATCTAGGGGAACAAGAAGTTAACGCTCTTAAAAAAAAAGATAGAGAGGCCAAATAATTGCCCCTAACTACTCAGTATTCATAAGGGGATTACTGCTGTGGATCCGTCCTGGGGTGCCCTTCCAAGTACTACGCAAGATCATAGACAAAGAGGGGAGATATGTAGTCATCACCGGGAGATTAGAGGGAAAAGAAGTAGCTATAGGCGGTATATGCACGCCAAACCAAGACCAAGGGAAATTGTGTGACAAGCTATCCCTGGAAATAGGCCCACTCCTAGCAGGTCCAAATATAATTGAGGGTGACTTTAATTGTATAGCAAATATCAACCTGGACAGATCGCATCCTCCCCTAACGCAATCCCAAACCCTAAAAAACGCCAAATCGTTTACAGATTGGCAGCAACACTGGCATCTAGGAGACAGCTGGAGGCACCTCAACCCACACACCTGGAACTACTCCTATTACTCATCAGTACATGATTTGCACGTTAGGCTTGACACTTTTTTAGTATCCCCTGAAATTCAAAACGATGTGATAGCGGCCAAATACCTTAGCCGCACAATCTCAGACCACAATCCCTTGGTGATCTCGCTGACCTGGGGTAGAGAGAGACCAACAATTCCAATGTGGCGCCTCAGGGCGGAAATGCTCTAAGAGGAGGCATTTAAACACCTGTTACACACAGCCATTGTCACATTTTTTAAGCAAAATACAGGGACGGCGTCCTCCATATCCCATCGAGTGGGAGACATTCAAAAGAGTAGTCAGGGGCACTTGTATTAATGAGAATATAGGAGTTCGGAAGTCAATGGAAACAGAGCTCCGGAGACTGGAGGACTCCCTTAGGGACATCGAGCGTAGGCGCCCTGTACATCCAGACTTTGCCCCCCTGTTATACTAAACCAAAACCAAAATAACTGAGGCAAACACTAGATTAACACGCTTCGACTACAAGCAGCACTTAATCAAACAACACTCAGAGGGTGATAAAGCAGGCGTCCTCTTAGCCTGGCTCGCTAAACCACCAAAACAACAAACAATCATAGTTGAAATTGAAGAAACCCCAGGTAACAGCGTTTATAACCAAAAAGAGATAAATGCCAGCTTTACTAAATACTATTCAACATTATATGCACCCCCCCCACCGAAACACTAAGTAACTCCCAGATACAGGAGTTAGAGGAACTCACCCTCCCGAAACTGGGAACTGAGGAGAGCTTGGCCCTGGTAGCACCAATATCGATCGCAGAAATCAAAACAGTGATCCAAAGCTGGCAAAGGACAAGGTCCCGGGAGCGGACAGACTCCCATTGGAGCTCTATCACCTATACCAAGATGTACTAGCCCCACATCTTTGCACAATATACGTAGAAGCATGGAACAACAATAGCCCACCTCAATCTACTTCCGAAGCCATTATGATACCCCTTCTGAAACCAGATAGGTCACCTACTGATGTCCGCTCTTACCGCCCATTATCCATGCTTAACATAGATTACAAAATATTAAGCCGGATACTGGCTAATAGACTCCACCTCATATGTCATCATTGATTCACCAAGATCAATCGTGCTTTATCCCACAGCGTAGTATGGCTCAAAATATTAGGCAACTAGTATCAGTTCTCCACTCCATACCCCCGACAATGAAACAAGCGGCGATTATATCAGTAGACATCGAGAAGGCCTTTGACAGCTTGAGATGGGGCTATTTGGAGCAGGTCATGCTAAATTTGGGGCTGGGAGAGGGATTTGCGCGATGGACAAAACTGCTGTACACTAATCCTACTGTGAGGGTGCGAACAGGCAGTACTATATCTGGCCCTTTCCCGGTTTGTAGGGGCACTAGACAAGGTTGTCCATTATCACCTCTTCTCTTTGCAGTAGCAGTGGAACCCCTAGCTCAAATAGCCAGAACTGGGCAGTACTTCAGGGGCATCTCAATTAACAACTGGACTCATCACATCGCCCTATGCAGATGACATGCTGCTTTTCCTTCGGAGCCTGGAGGTAGATCAGCCAGGAGCAATGACTATGTTGGAGAACTACGGAGTAGTTTCCGGGCTCCGTATCAATTGGAGGAAATCCTCTATCTTCCCTATGATCGAGGGCACCACTGAACCTAATGACACAAGAGGTCTGCCCTGGTCATCTAACACGTTTAAATATTTAGGAGTGAATATATACCACAAAATGGAAGACTTGCTGGAAGGAAACATACATGGAGCACTCAGAGGGATTAGAGCTAGCAAGCACTTCTGGTAGACATTGCCCCTGACGGTCTCAGGAAGAACTGCCTTGCTTAAAATGATAGTGTTGCCCAGAATGCTATATTACTTCTCCACTATCCCACTCATAATCCCGAAAGCAGTGTTCAGAGGTATAGAATCCATGACCGCAAGTTTTATATGGGGATCAGGTAGGCACAGAATCGCATTATACTCCCTTCAAAGACCCACTGCAGAGGGAGGTTTAGCTGCCCGAGACCTAGAGATATATTATTGGGCAGGGCAACTACAATGGCTAGCAAAAGTAATTAGTGAAACCCTAGTTGCAAAAGAACTACAGATCCCCTTAAGTTGCCCACCTGAAAAAATACTGGGTATATTACTGAACCCCAGGAAGCCAAAACAACAATTACCATTGGAGTGGGAATCAACAAGATATTGTTGGGAACAATACCTTAAACGTACCCACACAAAGACTCCATTCGGACCAGAGGCTCCCCTGGCCTGCTTGAAACTCATTATAGGAGACCACACGCTAATAGGTATTAATAAACTGGTGGCACATAACATCACAAAACTGGGAGATCTATATGGCATCAGGAAACTTTGCACATAAACTGTTTTACAAGATCACTTTGATCTCCCATCCGGATTGTTCATTATCTATAGCGCAGTCACTAGAATCACACAAAAGACATGGGGCTCGGGAACACTTGAGCCGCCAACCCACGGAGGTTGTAACTTTCTCTGCTCAATAGGGGAACAGAAAGGAGTGATATCAGGAATATATAAATCTTTACAAAACAGCACATGCACACCTCTAAACAAACTTAAAATCAAGTGGCAGACAGAGTTAGACACCACCATTGACAAATCACAGTGGGCTAGGATCACCTCCCATATTTACTCAGTGTCTAGAAATGCCAGATTCAAACTAATACATTTATATATTTACCATAGGGCCTATTTAACCCCGCAAATGATAACTAAAATATACAGTGCAAACGACACAGGCTGTCCCCGATGTGCCGAACCAGCCGCAGGACTTGTACACATGCTATGGAGTTGCCTCCAACTCAGTTCATACTGGTTAGAAATATTTAGGAAAATCTCCACTAGCACTGAAAGGGCGCTGTCCCTGTCTCCCATGGTGGCCCTACTGGGGACTTTCCACGCCCCTCAGCTCATAAAACATCTAACAAATTCATCGACCTGGCCCTTGTACTCGCCAAAAGAGAAATCACTTCACATTGGAAAGACTCAGTGGGCCCGCAAGTAAATAGATGGCAAGACGCTCTAGAAAGATGGGCGGAAATGGAGGGAACTGTATTACTAAAAGAGGCACTACAGGGACGGAGACCTAGAGATAGTGCCACACAATGGGACTCAATACTGGAGAGCCTGAGGACCCTTGATGCCCCCGCCCCAGAAGACGCTTCAACTGCCTCGGATTCCAAATCGGAGTCTGTCTCCACGCTCACAACATAGAGCTTTGCGTGCTTGTGATGTACTGTTTATCTCAACAGAGAATTGTCATCTCAGGTACATAATACAATGACTTAAGTGCAAGAATACGGGGAGGGGGGTTTCTTGGATGATGTTGGGGAAATTTAATATATTTATGTCATTGACATGTTTAAAAAAAAAAGTAAATGCAATAAAAGATATAAAAAAAAAAAAAAGATAAACTCAGCCAGCTTAGTCGACTCCTAAGGTCACTGAGCCATACAGCAAACAGCCTTCAGTTATTGGTGGCAGCCAGCAGCCCAAGCCAGCCAGTTCAAATTTTATACGACTTACACGACTGACACAACTCAACAAATGAGGTCAGGGAAAACCTGGAGCTCACTGCTGAAAAGAATCAAGCGGAGGAAGCCTCCACAGCGACTCACCCACTCCTCCACTCACCCCCCTGCCTTAACTATTTTTCAGTGCCAGGGACGGGTAGTAAACCCTGGAAAACAACCAAGAATCACCTCCAGATTTCAGTTCCTGAGAGATGTAAATCTGGCCACTGCACTTGACTCGCCTGAAACTAGAGGCCTGTCTGCCCCACTAGAGCCAACAGTAATAATACAGACAAGGACCTCACAGCAGTGCTATCACATGGCATCGCCATTTGTGAGGACAACAATGGACACCCCCAAACATCAACTGACCATAAAAGTCCTTCTGCGGACACAGAAAGCGCAAATCAGGAGTCACTTCCACACCCAGCTGGCAAGCCTCAAGATCATGAGGTGATCATAGACTTAACCACCAGCCGGAGCTCCAGTCAGACCAACTTGCATGCGTTTTCCTGGGGCAAAGCAGGCCTATTTCCTCTTCAAATTTCAACTTCGGGCACACAAGGTCCAACAGAAATTATAAACAAAGGGATCCAGTAAGTGGCATTAATTACCCAGCAAAATTATGAAGCAAGGCAACAGACCAGGACGTATCTGGTGAACCTTCAGTCCTCCTGACCACTGGGACTGCAGCAGCCAGAAACGGCAGTGCCTCATCATTCTCAAGACCGTCGCACCAAGCACACACACTCCAGACTTCAGTGGATGTGGCTGACTTCAAGGAGCCCAATGTTGCAGCTCCTCTCCTAGCTCCCTTTAACTCGGCTGTCTCCAGACAAATGTTGACAGAAGCACGTGGAAAAGACTCAGGTCAAAATAGCCCATAATATGCAGACTTACACTAGCACACAGAGCACATAGAGAATGCAGAGACATCCTACCGGACACAGAGAGTGTGGGATGAGATGTTGGCCTCCTATGCCATCAACACTGAGTTTGAAGCCAATCAGAAAGAGGCGATCCTAAATGCAGAGCCAGGCAAAACGGAGGCTACAGCAAAAAGGAATATCACCCCTTCGGAGGCAGGAGTCTGGTCTTCTATCCTAAAGACAATACAGTCAACGGGGAATGCCGTGGAATACCACTCAGCTAAAATGGACATTCAAATAGAGATGTTGAACACTGTTGCCTCCTACATTGCTGGGATTGACAATAAGATCTCTGATTTGAATAATCTCGTTAGAAGATCCCAAAACGATGCAAGAGCTACCTCCTTTAAGTACTTGTTCCCAAATACTGGATAAACTGAGGACGTTGCCAACCACACTCGCAAATTTACTCGATGAGCTAAAGGCCTTCCTGAGGCCCCAAATGGAAAATGGGTCCAAATTATCACCAGAAAAAACATCAGACAATGGTGGCAGCACAGCGCTGACTCAACTCAAAAACAAAACTCCACCAGCAGCCAAATCACTCTCAGGCACCATTCCGCTCCCTAGTACTTCTCAAGAGCCTACAATAGTTGAAATAGACAAGGCCACCAATCTGAAACAAAGAGTGATAACTCTAACAGTGAGCCCAGTAGTAGTAAAGAGTCAAGCCACTTTTGGGGAATAGGCTTACCTCCAAATATACCACCTGAAAGCTCCACAGGAACAGTTGGTGGTGCAGGGGCAAAAAAAAGACAGGAAAAAAGGAAGTCAAAGAACAAAACTGTCCCCAAAACCATCTGGCTGAGGAGCAGCGCTATCTTTGCCAACATCCGTGAAAACCGTGAAAAGATGGCAGCAAACTGTACATTGAGACTGTCTTTTTTCTTTCCAAAAATTGCTGTTACTCATGCAAAGTTTAGCTTTTTCAAATACCTTCATTTTTGCACTGTTAATTCCCTTTTTCTGTTTTTGTATCTTAAAGTTTCAGAGAAACAAACAGGCATGGGCTTTAAATGGCAAAGATAAACATTACAATTTCACATTTTTCTGTTGTTAATCAAATATTGAATTTTATATTTTAATATTTATATTTTGTACGACAGGTCCCTTGCTCCCTACCAGCATTTTTCTTTTTCATTTTTTCAACGACTGTATCTGTTCAATTAATTGTAGGGCAAAAGTTTTAATTAACTAAGCACCCAAATAAAAATAAACTGAAAAAACTGTGCCCAAAAGCCACCACAGCTGCAGTTATCCAAAGGCTCAAACAGTGCCTGTGCCTCATAGAGACCTGGCTCTCCAGCACCTATCTGAAGCTCAGCCCTACCAAGACAGAACTCATGCTATTCCCCAGAAACAAAAAGCAAGAAATAGTAAAAATCGGTCTTAGGCTGGAAACTAGGAAGTGCAAAAAGAGAAAACATATAGTCAGCAGACATTTTCCACCCATGCATCCAGGATATGAAACAACATCCTGTATCCACGAGAATCGTCCCATTTTAACTCCAATTTTGAGAAGCGTTGTAGACACCTCTTTCAAGAACACTACGACTTAATGCTGTAACAAGCCAATAATCAGCTTTCCTTTCACTCTTTGTCTGTATGCTTGCCTTTGACCCTTTAGAGTGCTCTGCTTCCTTTAGGACCAGGGTCGCGCCAATGAAGTACCACATACATACTTGATAAAACACCACCAATTAGCATGCAGAAGAAACGGGCTCTAAATGTAACAAAATAAAAATCATATCAATCAGAATATTATATGTAGAAGAAAATGCATGAAGAGCAAATTTTACATTAAGACATAAGAACATCAGTTAAAGGTATTTGGGCCTGAGTTTTAGTAACAACAGACAGGCAAAAAGAACATGTTTAATAAAGCGAATCATTTGAAAAAAAAAAATCTTTTATGGAGAACGTATATACATTGAGAGTTCACTGTATTAATTTGTAGTGGAAGATCTTCAGCCCTTTAAAAAAATTGCGTAGAACAGTCTCTTAAAATATCAGGATATAGTTTTTCTTTCCTAATACTGCTGCACTAGACTGCATTTATTTTCTTAGACCTATGTCAATACAGTCTATGTTCATTAAAACATGCAGTTGTAACTTTTTTTAATCATGGCTTTTTGTATTGCACCTGAAGGTTCTAAAAGCAAATTATCTAGTGACAGTTGTAGGATTTTGACAGGCCACATTGCAATTCTGAAGAACTATAAATAGCAGTAATTTACCTCAGATATACAAAGGTTGATGGGATGAATGCTTGCGGTTTGTCTAATCAATAACCCATAATTGTTTGCTCACCAAGCCACCAGCCCTAGGCAAATCAGTCTTGACTCTGCTCCAATAGGAACAGTCTAGCCTTAGCTGCCAGGCCAGGTCCTCCTTGACCCGGTTCACGAGAAGACCAGTTTTGCCCAGATCAGGGCTTATCAGTTAGCTAAAGCTTGGTTTCAGTGGCACAATGAGCAAGGGACCCACGTCTTCACATACTCTTTCCACTTAGGCCATTACATCAGACACCCAAAAGGTGATGGGGGAAAGGCTTGCAATTTGCCTAACCATTGTCAATCACTTGGGGTGGCATCTCAAATCATCGTTCTTTTGCTCACCATGCCATGATATATGCAAATCAGTCTTGACCCTACTTCCTGTGTAAGGTATTTTCACTAGACCGGCTGATTTTAACTACCCGTTGGAAATTAGCAGTCAGTTATATTGTCAAGTGAAAATAGCACAGTCATACAATTACTACATATTGAGCGTTGCAGTGGTATTCAGTACTTTTCCACCCCTCTCCCCCACTATGTATGCTGTTGGCAAATGAGACAAGGAGGCTGACATGCAGTGTTCATGAGGTGTGATCAAGATAACGGCACCACTTTATACAGTCAGTATGTTATGATGTGTAGTAAGGATGATACAGCTGTTTTAAACAGTGATTTAACTTTTGAAAGCACTGAAGACAATATAATTCAGGATTGTGGCAGCATGGTTACAGAGATGTTTAAAATGTATTTCTAGTGCATCAGCTGAGCAGATAACAGAGCAGGCTGCAGGCTGATCTGTGTCAGGCTTTTATTTTTGGATGTGTTTGTGCGCATGGGCCTCTGGGAATAGAGGAGCTGCTAGGAAATTAAATTTCTACATTGCCTTTTCGCTCTGGATGGAATGTGGGAGGAGCCGGATTGTGGTGATAAAAAACAAGATACTTACCATTGACTTTATTATAAGGAATGCCCGAGTTCGCTCTGTAAGTAAATCCAGTTTTCTATTTAAATCATTTAATCAAGCCATTGAACTGTTCATATGTCTTTCGTTCCTGGAAATTCCAAAAAGAGAGCTCTTGCGAGGAAATAAATTAGTCCCTGATCAATAATGTTCCAGCACATTGAAAGCCTAGATTAAATACATTAATCCAGGTGTGCTGCTAATATCTTACTGAAAACAGGGTTTTTACTTTGATTTCTTTATGGAGGTGAAATTATCAGCGTTGACAATTCTAGATGAGAAGCATTAGATAACTGATTCATGATTTCTCAGGGTACAACAATAGAATAGCCAGCCTGGGGGCATTCTCAGCAAGGTCATTCTGAGTCCTGACAACATGGTATAGATAAGTCTTGACCTACTAGTAGGTGGTGAGCTACCAGTAGCTTGCCATGTACCTGTAAGTAGCATTCCTGTGTGCAGCTCAGCGTACTAAACTACAAGCTTTTGCTTTTTTTAATTAAATGTATACCAGAATTAAGAGTGTGCATTTTTCCGTAGGGTATTTAGGCATTCCTACAGCCTAAGCTGCTGAACGTAATTACACCAAAGTTGGCAGAAAGGTAGATGCTGTTCTGCAGATTACGCTTTTTGTGGTTTGGTGTAGATATGTTCAGTAGTTTTGTAGTAATTTAAGACCAAAAAATATAGCTAGGTATGGACACGGATCCTCCGCTAGTCCGGCCATCCCTGTGCAGATATCAGATTTACTGCCAACACTTCAACAAGGAAGTGTTGACAGCCATCTTGGGACTTTTTCTTCAGCTGAGTCCCAGGAAAAAAGGAAAAAAAAAGAAAGAAAAGAAAAAGCTGCAGTGGTAAGGACACCCTCACCCCTTAGCTCTGATGCTGGAGCCCCAGAGGGAACCTGCCTGGGTTTAAAATTTCTTTTTTTTTTAAACGTTGGACAAAATCTGCTGATCTGGATCTGCCGATGTTCCAGATGTTTAAAAAAAATGGGCTGCTTCCTGCCCTTTTTGTGAAGTCCCCGGGTTAGCCAAGTCCCGGGGATATGAGAAAAATGGTAGGAGGGGGTGCCGGGCCCCCTCTCCTAGGCTTGCCACATCTCTGGGGACCGCCACCTACCCAGGGCTTTAATCAAATTTGCTGCGGGGGGCTGCTCGGCATCCCTGTAGCCCCGGGGACCACCACCTCCTGGGGGCTAAAATGAAAGAATCAGGTGGGGTACGTTTCGGATCCACCTGCAGCCCTGGTGACCACCACCTATCCAGTGCTAAAATGAAATATTCTGTGGGGCAGTTTCGGAGCCCCCCACTGCTTTCTAAAGCAGTTCCCTTCTTGTGGGAACAGTGCCGTCTCACGCAGGATGTGGAGAGCTGGCTAGGGCAAGCAGTGGCCTTCAATCTCCCCCCCCCCACCCCCCACAGTGGGGTGAAAAAGAGAAAGATTGTCTTTGCAGTGGTCTCTCCATGCAATGACAGAGTTACTGTTAATCAGTAGGCTGAACGTTCAAATCCTACTATTGATTGGCAGTGTATTTATTTATTCAGTAGTATTTTGACTGTTAAAGCTTCCTAGTGATGGAACATTCACTTTTCTTTCCAATCACATGCATGGGTTGACTGTCACAGATATGTCTGGAAGCATCATAGTAAGAATTCACCAATGCCCTAAAGGTTAAGGTCAAAGAACCTCACACTGAAAGTTGAGGGTTCTACTCCAGGTGTGTCCCTGGTCATTTTTCTTCTGTATTTTCTTTTAAACTTTTAAAAAGTTCATACTGAAAGGTGATCTCATACTTTTTAATTGACAAATAAATTTTTCTTTTAAATTTTTCCAGAAATACCTCATTCCAAGTATATCATTCATCAAAGCCTAAAAATCTCTCTCTCTGTTTCTCTTTTTCAATCTTTCTCCCACTCACAGACCCACTCAGACCCTTCTGCACCCACTCACAGACCCTCTCAGACACTCACACAGCCGCTCACTCATGCACCCACTCACAGACCCACTGGAACCCTCACACACCCACTCACAGACACTGACGCACCCACTAAGACACTGATGCACCCACTCTCAAGACCAGACACTCTTTCAGCCACACTCACCCTTAGATCCACCTATTCTCACACCCACAGAGACAGGCTGCGGCCTACTGCCACTGCTCTCGTCAAAGGGCTGTGCGCAGCGTGGGGTTGGGTGGTTATGGGGGTTGGCCACAGGGTCTGGCCGCAGCCCTGGCCTTGCGGCCAACCCCAGCTGCGCATGGCCAAAGGCCATGCATGGCGAAAGGTTTGGTGCTTATAGGGGGTTGGCCTCCTGCTGCCATGCATGGCCGAAGGCAGTGATTGGATTAACGTATAATAATGAAAAGTACAATACGTTTAAAAAAAACATAGAAATTCACTTTAAAAAACAAAGGCTACAGGGATTTTATAGTTAGGCTGACATTTTAAACGTACGAAACCTTAGAAATTTGCCAGTTATAGTTAGTTATCTCAAGTAACTTTAACTAGGGCCATAAGGTTACTATAACTCGAACCCTAGCCATGCACTGGTATCCATCTACAAATGATTGCACTCTTGGCATCTTTGATTATGTCATTGCTAATATCAATGTAATATTTGCAGTAAAATTTTTGATGAAAAAACTGTGCATGGTGGGAGCGCAATTATAGTTACCCTGGTGTACTCGTTAGGTCGAGTTGAAGTATCATGTAATGCAGCTGTACACTAGTCCGTAAGTTCCGATTGGCATATTTCCTTCAAGGAAATACTTTTAAATTATTTAATAAAACAAGTACACAATGAGCACAATGACAAAGAAAGTCAGATTCACAAGTGCCTGACACTAAGACATAACCTCACTTGAGTTGTAGACTAGAAGCGACTCTTAGAGCCTTGAATAAAATGAGTTTCAAAATCAATGTATCACTGTCTAAGGCACTTCAATTTGAAGCAGCATCCACATTTTTTGACAAGCAAATTTGTAGAATCCCATTTTTGAGAACCCAAACAATTGAAAACCCATTTGGTGGATAACAAACTAATAGTATTACACTTTGGTTGAAAATAATGTAAACAAGTATTATTAAAGGCATTCGGCCTGACCTTGGCATGCTGTGCATTGGATGCATTTTTTGTTTGGGGGGGGGGGGTGGGGGGGAGGCTTGACGAGGAAAACAGACACAGGGGGAAAGGAAAGAGTTTATCCTTTCACCCTGTGCCTGTTTTGAATGGATTCCTGCTCCACCATCACGGTCGACGCCCGCGATTGTGTAGCAGGAATCCACCCACTAGGCACCAGGTATATTTTTTTTGTTTATTTTGGGGAAGCGACCCCTTAGGCAAAGGACGCTTACCGGGGTGGGGGGGGCCGGGGGGTGTCAATAATTAGTTCATGTTTTGGCCTCCCTCCCCCTGGGGGCTAGATCAGCTGTTTTTTTTGCCCGATCTGCCCCCACGGGGGTTAGGGGGGTTGAAACCCACTAGGCACCAGGGATTATTTTTATAATTGTGTTTTAAGGCAGCAACCCCTTGGGCAAGGGTCGCTTCCGTGGAGGCAAGATTTTTTTGTATGTTTTGGCCCCCCCTTGGGTCTAGATCAGCCATGTTTTCACCCGATCTCGCCCAGGGGGGGTCGAAACCCACTAGGTGCCAGGGATCTGTGTGTGTGTGTTTTTCTGTGTGGTGGGGTGGCCCCTTGGACAAGGGTCACCCCCTAGAGGGGGCACATAACTCCTGGCCATTTCTGCCCCCTTGGGGCAGATTGGCCTATTATCCTCTAAGGCACCAGGGATTGTTTTGTTATCAGTTTCTTTTTGGGGGGGGGGGTCGGCCCCTTGGGCAAGGGTCACCCCCCTGACCTCCAAAGGGGAGCCCATAACTGTTGGCCATTTTGGCCCCCCTGGGGGCAGATCGGCCTATTCTTTTTAGGCCCAACTGCCCAGAAACCACAAAGACACCAGGGATATTTTTTTTTTTTTTTTTTTTGTAGGGGGCGACCCCTTGGGCAAGGGTCGTTCCCTAAAGGAGGAACTCAACTGTTGGACATTTCTGCCCCCGGGGGCAGATTGGCCTATTTGTTATAGGTCCATCTGCCCCCAAAGGAGGCAGAAACCACTTAAGCACCAAGGATTGGTGTGTGTGTTTTGTTTGGGAGGGGGCAGCCCCTTGGGCAAGGCTCGCTTCCCATGGGGGCAGATTACTGTTGGCCATTTCTGCCCCCCTTGGAGGCAGACCGGCCTATTTTTGTATGGCTCATCTCCCAAGGGGGAGTGGGGGGGGGGGGGTGGCAGAAAGCCTACTAGATGCCAGGGAATTAAAAATAAATAGTGGGGTGGTGGCTACCAACCAGGTTATGCCCCAACCACAACTGAAGGGGGTAACAGTCTTTCAGCTCTTCCCCCACACACTAAAAGATCTTAGCACAATGGCAAGCAAGAGGGCATTTGATTATTTTGGGATTCGGTTTTACATTTGGACCATTAGAGCTTGGCTAACTCTCAAAACTGTCCCACTTGAAATAATGAGGGCTGCACTTTTTGGACTTTAGGACTCTGCCATCTAGAAAAATCTACAAGACCTAGACACATCTGAAAACTAAACAACAGGATGAGTCTAGGGTGGTGTACTTCACATGCACATCGTGTCATTTTCTTACCCACAATGCCCTTCAAACCTCCAACTTTGTTTGAAAGCACACATTTTCCCCATATTTTTTTAGATGGAACCTTCTGGATTCTTCAGGAATCCACAAAATTCCTACCACCGAGCATAGTCGCATCTATACTGATAAAAATCCTGGCCCATTTGTGAGCCTCAAAACGTTTTTTTTTTTTTTTTTTTTCAAACTGCCCTCTTGGACCCGCGTTGGTTCCCTCTCAATTTCACCATGTTTTTGGCTCTTCCCTGTCACAGACACTTGGCCCACCTACACAAGTGAGGTATCATTTTTATCGTGAGACTGAGGGGGAACGTTGGGTGGTAGGAAATGTGTGCCAGTGCGGTGATCCCACATAGAAATGTGGGGAAAATTTGTTTTGTTTTTTCTTTTCTTTTTTTAGCTGTATTTGAGGTTGGCTGAGGATTCTGGGTAAGAAAACACAGGGCGATCCACGCAAGTCACACCTCCCTGGACTCCCTCGGGTGTCTAGTTTTCAGAAATGTCTTGGTCTGATAGGTTTCCTTAGATGGCTGCTGAGCCCAGTATCAAAAACTCATACGCTCCCCCCTCCAAAAACATGTAGTTGTAATTGATCATTTTGAGTGTCCAAGTAGTGTTTTGGGGCATTTCCTGTCGCGGGCACTAGGCCTACCCACACTTGTGCGTTACCATTTTTATCGGGAGACTTGAGGGAGTCCTGGGTGGAAGGAAATTTGTGGCTCCTCTCAGATTCCAGAGCTTCTATCACCGAATTGTGAGGAAAAAGTGTTTTTCTTTTGCCGAATTTTGAGGTTTGCAAAGGATTCTGGGTAACAGAACCTGGAGGGAGATTTACAAGTCACCCCATTCTGAATTCCCCTAGGTGTCTAGTTTAAAAAAATGTATAGGTTTGCTAGGGTTCCCTAGGTGCTGGCTGAGCTAAGAGTGAAAATCCACAGCTAGGCACTTTCCAAAAAACACATCAGATTTCAATGTGATGTGTCCATGTTGCATATTCTGTTGCGGCCACTAGGCCTACCCACACAAGTGAGGTACCATTGTTATCAGGAGAGTTAGGGGAACACAGAATAGAAGAACAAGTGTTATTTCCCCTTGTCTTTCTCTGCATTTTTTCCTTCCAAATGCAAGACTGTGTGTAAAAAAGAAGTCTATTTGCGAAATGCCTTGTAATTCACATGCTAGTAGGGACCCCGGAATTTAGAGATGTGCCAATAACCACTGCTTCTGAACACCTTACCTTGTGCCCATTTATGAAATACAAAGGTTTTCTTGATACCTATTTTTCACTCTTGATAGTTCACCATCACCTGGTATACAATGGAATCCCATTGCAAGGTGCTGCTCATTTATTGGCTCTGGGTACCTAGGGTTCTTGATGAACCTACAAGCCCTATATATCCCCGCAACCAAAAGAGTCCAGTAGACGTAACGGTATATTGTTTTCAAACATTTGCCAAAGCTTTAGGAAAACGTGAACAGAAATGGCTCTTTTTTTTTCTCACTTCAGTTTCAATATTTTTTTATTTTAGCTGTTACTTTCTGTACGAAAACCTTGAAGGAGCTACACAAATGCCCCCTTGCTGAATTCAGAATTTTGTTTACTTTTCAAAAATGTTTAGCTGTCTGGGATCCAGCATTTGTTTCACACCCATTTCTGTCACTAACTAGAAGAAGGCTGAAAGCACAAAAACATTGTAGAAATGGGGTATGTCCCAGTAAAATGCCAAAATTGTGTTGAAAAGTGTGGTTTTGTGATTCAAGTCTGGCTGCTCCTGAAAGCTGGGAAGATGGTGATTTTAGCACCCAAACCCTTTGTTGATGCCATATTCAGGGGGAAAAAATCACATGCTTTCTTCTGCAGCACTTTGTTCCCGTTTTTGTGAAAAATACTACTACATTTTACCTATTTTTTGGCTAATTTCTTGGTCTTCTCTAGGAGAAAGCACAAACTCTCTGGGTACCTTTAGAATCCTTAGGATGTTGGGGGGAAAAAGGACACATTTGGCGTGGATAGCGTATGTGGACAAAAAGTTATGAGGGCCTAAGCATGAACTGCTCCAAAAAGCCAAAAAAGGCCTGGCAGCGAAGCGGTTAAACATTTTAAAATTTTCAAACAAAACAAAAAAATAAGTCATGATGTAACTGGGCACCCAGATTGTAGTGAAAATAAACAACTGGTATTTAAGGTTGTGACAAATAATAACACAGAAAGCACAATTTAAACCAGCGCTTTCCACTGAAGCCAAAGGAACTGTTTCTAGGCAAACAGTAACAGTATGCACACACCTAGTTTTATCATCATGGTGAAGGGAACCCATAGATGTAGTGGGCTGATCCATTGCCCATGCTATATGATGTGGTTAGCAGAAGCAAAATGTGAATGACATTTTAGCAGATCAATTATTGAAGCCCCCTGACCAGGAGTTTCTCTCTATGTGTATATATGAATTTTGTGGAAAACCAAATTTGGTATGATAGCTAAAGTTGTCTCTAAGACTGAATCGAAAAAGAACAGTTGAAAGATAATATGCTAAAAAAACGTTTAAAAAGAAAATATGGCCCCCACAGTGTATCCTGATTAGGGAATATAGCTTTGATATTACAAATGAGTTATGGAACAAAGGTAGAGGGAGGCAGGGGTAGGGAAAGAGGTAAAAGGAGGATTGTGAGTACGGAAGGATACCCCCTCAAAAAAGTTTATAATGGGTAGAACTGGGGGTGATGGAGAAATTGAACACACTTAAAAATTGGTGAAGGAGGAAGTTAGTGGGGTTTTTTATCTGCCTCTATCCCAGTGTCCTCAAGAAACAATACCATGAAGGAGGCAGCAAGAGGATAGATGCAGAAAGATAATAGAAGAAGAAGAAACATAAAGGAAAGCGTGTTTTGTGTGCGGCTGACTGTTATCCTACAAAGCAGCAATTTAAAAAACTACATTGGCAAAGCCAATAAGTCTCAACTTTTAAAGGGCATGCACATGAATGCAATCATGGAAAAAGGGGGAGAGAGCAAGACAAAACATGTACAGCGAAGAAGTGCAGTATCATAAAAAAGTGTCCCCTCTAGGATGCCTTTGGAAGGATACAAATCATTCTGTCACAACACTTTGCGAACGAAGTGCTCATAGGTGTAACAAACAGAAAAGGGAGCAAAGCCATCTCACCAAGAACGGACAGCTGTGACGGACAAAAAAAACAACAGTTCATGAGCAAGGGGCTGACCTAAAGCCTAAAGCTCAGTTTAATGAAAGGTAATATTATTCAACTCAAACTAGCTCACAATAAAAAATTATGGATGGCAAAAAAACAGGGCAAAGCAGACTTAACACTTAACAGTATTTTGGCTATGATTTCACATCAACAGGACACATTAGTAGTATAGAATTAATTCATAGCATAGAACATAGTTCTAGAGGGTCTGAAGGGTTATAGGGCCTTAGGATGTCTCAGTTGCTATTTTACACTGTGTCATGTGGCTTATGTATCTGTTTTTTTTACCGTTTTTATTGGCATTTTGTATAAACATGATAACTTGTAAAAGCGATCGCATTGATGTATATGACAGTTTTCTAGACGTATATCATAGCTATCTATGAGTCACTTACCTGTAATTGCATAAAGAGGAGGTTAGCAAATTAGCCGAGCCAAAGGAAACTCCTGCGCATGGGGGGAGTAGCGCAACTCTAGGTGGAGAACGTAAGTCTACAAAGTAGATTATTCAATGCATTTAATGCTTTAAATTGGGCCATCCACAGAGGAGCAGTGTAGTGTAGTAGACCCATAGGGGTTTGTTACTGCAGACTTACAAAAGTGAGGAAACGTTCAGGAATGAGGAGGGGAAGCAGTCATTGTCATCTTAGGTATTGTAATGATATCTGTATTTAACCACTGCTCTATATTGACCACTGACTCCATTTTGTGCTTAAGCTACTGTCATGTTAGAGTTGCAGAACGTGCAGGTATTTTTCCATGCACAAGTTATGCAATGTGTTTTTCGCTCGTGTTTTTACTCTGTGTTCTTTTCTCACCAAGGGTTAGGACATAATACGTGGTAGTGAAAGTAAGATAAGGATGTATCAGGAGAATGTTTATGGTACGGCAAGAAACAGCTTGGTTTTGAGAACGCACCTTGGGATGTGACCAGTCTCAACGTGTTTTTTTTTAAATCTGACCTGAGTTAGTCAGCGTTTGAGCAACAACTCATCAAAATTGGGAGGAGGGGGAGTTCTAGAATTCTCCTCTCCTGCTTGTTTAAAGTATTTAAGAGGCCGAAACCAGGCTAGCGTGGAAAAAAGATTGAATGCGGGTGGGAGAGGATGCTCTGCTTGCCGTCACTCCCTTGAGGGTAGATGTGTGTCTTTCTCCACGGTTGACTGGATTCACAACATTTTGCTGGCGAATCAAGAGATGAATCAAGCAAGCCCCATGGTGATGTATTCTTTTTGATTATTATTTCTAGCTTTGCATTGTGTATGAATATATAATCGCTGTATATGCAGATATATAATCCATGATTAAAGTAGCGTATTTTCATTGTTTGTTACTATGCACATTATTATTCTAGTACCATGATTATTTTTGGAGGTGTATTCGTGTTGCTGCATTTGACCTACATGTCTCCTCTATTCGAACCTGAAACAGGCTTTAATAAATGTATTACTCAGACTAGGAGCTGTGCATTGGTGGAATTCCTTTTATTTGTATTTCCTCTCAGTTAAAAGTTAAGCAGTACACTTCTATTTCGCTGCAGTGGTTTTCTTCAAATGTGCACTCAGTGTTGTACATCATTGCAAGGTGCCTTGATAAATGTGTATCTCAGACTAGAAGGGTTGCATACCAGAAATTCCTTTCATTATTTGTATATTTCTTATTAGTCTGCAGTAAAGCAAAACAGGTATCAACCAGTATGGGCATCAATGTATCCTAGTCTGCAGCTATCTACAGTCAGTGTAGGACTCTGGCTTCCTCTGTGTGGAGGTGCCAGGCTCTTGGTCTTTTCCCATAGCTTGAGCAATCAACTCCATGGTGTAGTGAGGGGGTCAGCGATGGAAGAGATGGGCACTCTTCAAATGCCGGCTGATCATCTTCTTGTAAGCATTAACTCCAGGTCAAGGAAAGGGGAAGCCACCTTGAGTTTCCTTGCCTGCTAATAAAGACCCAGCACGACCACCTCCCAGGAACTTATCTCCGGGATCTAGGCAATAGGCTCTAGGTGACTTGTTACCCCAGTCAATGTGTGCATAGGGAGGGACAATCCCAGAACATGTGGTTAAATTCAGCTGATGTAGTGGTGCATTTTGCGCAAGAGTCTGGAGCCTTGGGGAATTTTCTGCTGATGCTCTCAGTCGAAATGTAAGCTCTTTATAGAAAGTAAAATTGTATGAACTTCAGTCTAGTATTACTAGCAATTGTATGGGGGAATTCTTGCACCCTAGCCCATTGCCTATCATGAATGACTGTACCAAATTCGTTTTCCCTGGTATCTAGTGTGGTTTGTGATGAAACCTTTGTGTGAGTAATCAGAGCTTTATTGAGCCAAGTGATGTTTGCATCTAACGTGTGCATGGAGTTAATCTGTGCATGTGTGGGAAGTTCTGCATCAGCTATGAACCAAGTTAATCACAGGAGGTTCCGCTGCAGGCCGTGGGTAAGGAACTGGGCCTCATGGGCCTAACTGCTCCATCAGGTATGGGAACTGCAGGAGGTGAACATCTTGGAATAGTCCAGAGTGATTACACCAGTCTGCTGGAAAATGTAGCTTACGGCCCTATAAGTGCCCCACAGGTTTGTGTAGGCCCAGTAGGGGCACCAGTGGGGCATAATGGGTGAAGAATTTAGTAATCAATATACTTCTCACCAGGCAGTGTGACACAACTGAGAGAAGGTTGGGGAAGATCTGTATCAAAGGCCACTCCTGGGACCAAGAGTGCCAGGATGCCCCCATGAGTGAGGGATGATCTACTAGTGCTTGTCTCATCCAGAGAGTGCCATGCCAGCCATGTGGCTCGCCACATGAGCTGAGCCCCCAGATAGTAATATAAAAGATTAGGGGCACCCAGCCCACCATGTTCAACTGGGAAGCACTCTTGGATGGGTCACACGTGGGGGAGACCTGTTCCAAGCAAAGGGTCTGATTAAGATTTCAGTGGACACAATGGTGTCAGATATCCCATCAGCCGAAATATAAATCCCACGTTGCGCCACCTGTATCTTGTTTTTAGGAGGTCGTAGTGACAGTTAATAAATGCGTAGTCAATTTCCCTCATTGGTAGGGTCTTCTGCCGTGTGATCTCATCTCTCCTGTGTGATGGTCTTGAGATAGTTTTTGGCTGTTCGTGGAGTTGCAGAATTGTCTGTGTGCTGTGGTAATAGATACACAGACGTGCCGGGTAGAGCATAGCATGCAGGATTTCTGCCTTCTGCAGCTTTTTCTTGATAGATAAGAAATTTCTCCGGGCAGCTTGTACAGCTACTGTAAAATCAGGGGAGAAGGCAATATGGTTGCCCTCATAAGTAATATCTTTCATCTCCTGCAACATCCTTAGCACAGTGTCTCAATCTCAGTATAACAGTTTTGTGATTATTGGGCGCAGGAGCACTTCTCGAGTTGGGGGTGCCATAAAGGCACAGTAGCTGCAATAGATGTTCAGTTTCAAAGAGCATTGTGAGGAGCGTTTCTATATGAGTCTTCATTTTCCCAGTGTTCATGGGTTCCGGGATTCCGGTGCTTCACAAGTTATTTTTGCGGGAGTGCACCTCTAGACCTTCATTCTTGGCCTGTATTACTGCTAGGACCTTCTCCATGTTCAAGCATTTCTTGCTCATTGAGTCTAAATAGTCCTCTGCGGTGGAGATGCCTTCCCCTATTGGTAGGTGTTCACACTGCGGGTGTCTCCACAATAGTTGTCTTCTGTAGCTGGTTTCCTCACCTCAGCTCCCTGTGAACAGGTGTTCTTCCTGTGGCCTTGTTGCGCTCACCTACAGATGAATCGGCTGACTCAGGCCTGTCTGCAGTCTGTATTGGCTACTTCAAGAGAAGGGCAGACCTGACGCAATATTTTGGTACTCACTACATTTACCTGTCACTCTGTTGCAGTGAGCTCAATGGCGCCTGGCTTTTCTCCTAAGATGGCACAGATGTCATCCACTGTGTGTCGGACATCATTGTGGTGTCTTGTGTTCACTACAGTTTTGTCTCTGTCGCACTCACCACTGTGCTTCAGACCCCCAGTACAGCGTTGTATGCTCTCCACACTGGTGTTTGCAGCTTTCTCACAAGCCAAGCCTCCCAACTGTACTTCGTCAGTATTCCCCATCAGTTCCTTAGTGAGGAAGGAATTGTTTCGCCCTTGTTTATGGGTATGGCTAATGCATAGACCTTCTTAAACCCTGTAACAGCAAATTAAAGCTTTACTTCAACCCGAATCCAGAAATAATGTGAGTATAATCAGAGAGGCTGTTATCTGAGCTAAGATATAATGGGGAAAGCTCCCATGATTAGTCACCTCACTGTATGGCACCAAGATGAAAAGTCTATTTTTTTATGGGACAAGTAGATTTCTGAGGCATCGTTTCCCTTCAGCAGGTAGATGTTTTAAAATATTTCACACCTTTGCATTTGTTTGTTTCTTATTCAATGGCCTCCCTTCTGCTTGTTTTGTTTGTTCCTTCTTTGAAGCATAGCCTCTGTACCATCCTTTTGATTGGCTGACTAGTATACTTTGACTGCTCATTGTTAGGCAATACTTTCTTTATGCATTTCATGAAAGTGCATCTGTCTTGTACCACTCTGTCATGTTCTACCCCTACAAAATACCCCTACATTTCACGTTACTCGCTCTCTCTTGTTTGCTTCTCCCCGCCCCTGTGTTGCTGTTTCCCTCATATGCTGCTTTTCCCCTCCTCCCTCCATCCTGCTTTATTTTTTTTTATTTCCTCCCCACTCCTTTTGCTTTTCTCATCCATTCCTCAATTGCTTGACCTCCAGATGCGGGTATTTGAAAAACAAGAAAAAGAACCATAATAAGTGACGTTTTTTTTTTCTGGAAGGCACAGGAGCTGCCATTTACTGCTAGCTGCTCTGCTGCAACAAAAGCGATTTTGTGCATTTTTTTTTCACCAATATAATTGGCGTCCTCCATCTAAATACAAATATACATCTTAACTCATACGCTCACCTTTAAATGATGCTACCGCCAACCGCTCTTGTGTCATTGCCCTTCTTCTTTTTTTTTTTTTTTTTTTTTTTTGCAGATGCTGTACAACATTAGCAACCAGTGGTGTACAGCATTGTCTGAAAGTTTTTATATGCTTATTTCCCAGCATGTCATGACCTTGGCCCAAGCATTGTATTAGTACCCCTACCAGCACCATCCGCTGCAGGTTCATAAATTTCCTTCATAAAGGTTGGCTCAGCCCTTATGTCAGCATAACCAGCTTATGCAGAAGTCCTCTTTGCAGCGAGGAGGTCAGGTGCACTCTTACCTAAACAAAGAGTGCCATTTCATAACATGGGCCTGGGTGCACATGAAGTCATCTTTAGTGGGATCATGAAACAGCATAAAATTGAATGTTACAAACCTTTCTATGATGAAAAAGTGATCCATATAGAGATGTTAAAAGTGTAACATTGTTTTATTAATATGTTGATGGTAGGGGGATAGCATACTTGTTACATTGAACAGAGGCAGTCTTAAAATGGCACCTTTGCTGAAGTACATCTGCTCCTTAACATTTGAAAAATATTGGTAGACTCAAGTCAGACACGATACTAATAAACTCTAAAATGATTACGTTCTAACGTTAGTGGATATGCACAGCCCTTTTACTTTTACCTATATTGTTATGTCTCCCCTTTTTCCCTGCCCTTGATTTACAGCTCTCCCTTATTAACTTTCCCTCACCAGCACAGAGATTAATGTGATTCTCCATAATGGGTCTTCACTGATGTTCATGAACAGTATCTGCTTGCAAGAGAGATGCCAGCAGAACTTACAAGATGTATTAATTTTTTTCTACCTGTATGTCTGTCTCAAGACACACTTTCTTATCTCGTGTTTTCTTTTTTTAAACATTGAAATTGATGAAAATAAGGTGGGAGTGTCTGAAGCTATTCACTGCTTTTTTTTACATGAAAAAATAATCGGCACATAGACAATATGCCCCACTGTGTCAATGCTGACATATTAACTTTAAGTGTACTATTCTGGCAATTACTTTTTCTGCTTCGTAGTGTTAAGAACGCATTACACCTAAACCCTTCCTGTGTACCACTTATATTCTTATTAAAATCCAGTGAGATTATTTTTTGGTATTGGTTCACCTACACAACCATTTTTTAAGGGATTCTTGAAGTATTTTATATTTTCTGTCCTCAACCAAGATAAAAAGATAAGTCATTCCAGAATACAAGAAGCATAATTTATACTGTTGAACATTGATGTCAAATTTCGCAATGCTAATGGAAGATTCTCAGTTGTTGATACTGCAGCAGGGCACATCAAGAATTTTATCACTAAGAGGCGGTCATCTTCGCATTTTAGGCTAAAAGACCTGCTATTGAGACCTTTCACATTGAGGGACATGCTGTTTATCTTGGCATCCTACTTTCCATAGCCTCGTATTCTTAAAAACACAGTTAGTTTATGCCCCCCAGGGAGGAGCACAGATCATCACCTATGCTGAATAAATATATATATATATATATATATATATATATATATGTGGGATCTCCACTGTAGTGTAGATAAGATTTTGACCTTTTTTTGGGTTTCTGTAAGAGGATCTAAGAAGTTCGTCATTCTGTTTGAACAGCCACAATCTAGACTCTCAGTGCTGAATAAAGCTAGAGTCTAAATGGACGCTCTAGGATTGAGATACTAAAAAATACTTATTGGGGTTGGTTTATTAGTCTTAATCAGCAGGAACAATCAGCAGAAAATGTATTAAGCTTAAATGAAAATCTGAAGACAGTAGAAAGTGTATTGGTGGAACTAACAGTGGATGAAGAAAGCTCTACAGTCATCCGATCATTTGAATCAATAAAGAATTTGTGCGAACAGCCATTATTAAATGCCATAAGCTGAATTGTATGCAACCCAATTGCTAAACGGGCATGGGGGCAAAAAAGGAAACATTTTGGCCTAAAAAATAAAAAAATATGTATTAAAACGGAAGGGGATTAGCCAGGTATTGATGGGTGGGCATGTTGTGGGTGATCCTTCAGAGATGATGACACTTAATACCTTTTTATAAGGCTCTGTATTTAGAAATAATAACACCTGATCATTACGTAGTTTGAGCTGAATTCAGCATGTAAGCAATTAACTACAGTTAACATATAATTTAGAACAAGATATCACTTTAGATTAGACATTAACAGCATTTGATGACTTTTTGCGCCAGGTACCTGGTCCAGATAACCCACCTGCTGAATTCTGTCTTTGACATAAACACTCTACTTTTTGCTGTTTTCCAGGAGACTTATTAAAGGTGTTTTATCAGCAGTGCTACATCAATACAAACCTCTACTAGTAGTAATAGCAGCAATGGACCCTTAATTGTATATAGTTCTATTGATCAGTAGCTGTCATTAATGTTGACAATACAATCTATTCAAAATGTGTAGTCAACTGGATTTCTCATCTAGTTGCAAGAATGGTTTATACCGGGTAATCTATATTTAAGCGCACTTAACGCACATATGCTTTAAGTACATTTGAAATTCTGTTGGTGGCGATGAAGCTATGGTGACTTGAAATATTACTAAAGCCTTTGTTATCCTGTTATAAGATTACAACTACCTTGAGAGCTACTGGTAGCTGGCCAGCACCCTGAAAGTAGCTCCCATTGGTGAAGCCAATCCGATTATCTCAGAGGAATCTGTGCATTGTAAAGAAGATAGCACTGATTATCTCAAGACCCTCAGAGTAACAGCTAACAAAGCCAATGGTAGGTCCTAATGACAACACTCAAAACCAGACTATGTTGACCTAAGTGGTCTTCTCCATGACCATTTGTATCCATTCTCAGTCTAACTAAGTTACTAGGAGATTGGCCATGTTGTAGGCCCACCTTGTGAGTGAACAGTGGACTATAAAAGAAGAGTGGCAGCAGTAGCCTGAGCAGTAACTGATACTAACCCACCAGAGTGTGGGTCTGCAGGAGCCAGAGTCAGAATTTGTTAGTTGGGAGCATGAGAGCTGAGGAGAGCATTGTGTGACTCCAGAGAAGAGAAAATTAAGAGCATTATCTGCTTTCATTTATGTGTGTCTCTCTCTCTGATATTGTGTCCCTCCCTAATGAGCAGTGTTGCTTGCTGGAGTGTCAAGAACTGCCATCTTAAAGGTTTAATCTCTGACACAGTTATGTCCATTCATGACTTAGTACCAGTGCCATAAGGTTTTTCTTCTGGACTATTTAGTTTGTTTTCCCAAAGTGGAAAGTGGTACTTGATAGAAAAATGTGCATTTTCAGAAACTGATATGCTGATGAAGACAAACGTTTGCAATTCCAGAACACATTTAAAGTTTATAGCTCAATGAAAATTCAAGCAGTGTTGGGGAAACCTACTGCTGTGGTTATGTCCTTTGTGCCAGAGGGCACATAATGGTTTGAATGTTAACTTGTTAATTAGGTGGAGGTATTTATTACTGATAAGCATTTTCCTCACATTTTTTATGGTAACCTTGCCTAGAATGCTTCAGTGGTCACTACTGATAATCTTCCTTAAAGTGGTCATATTATGAAGTTAAAACATGTCACTATTTTACATTTAAAATTTGTTAGTAACATGGGATGAGTTTCCCTGAGCAGACGCGGCTCCCACTACAGAAAGCATGGAGACCCCTGACCTAAATGCTATGTGGAACAAACACATTAGACATAAGACTATAGAAGAACCTTATTTTTTCTTCTAACACATTTTATTGACTTTTCTTCCATTACAAACATAAACAAAAAAGCAAAGACCAACAACACAGTTGCAACTGTATCGCCAGTGGCCCTGTAACAACACATTGGGCCATAAATATGAAAACTACAGTGGCACATTGACATCATTCAAAACAAGTAGCATCAAATTAGTTCCATGGTGGGGCTGGATGACTCTCACGAGTGAGTAGAGAGAAATAAGGGAACGGGGGGGTTAAGTCTGTATCAACCCAGGGAGAGGGTCCTCTACCAGTAATTTATCGGGTACATTCAGTCAGCTGTATCGACACCGTTCTTCCAGGGCACCCAGATGCGCTCATAATTGGGGGGGGCCCCCACATGCTTTGTAAATCATTTTCTTCATTGCCCAATCATGGAGTATTGGAACGGAGTCTTCTGATGGATACAACTACCTATGGATTCCTCACCTAATGGATACTCCCATGGCGCCAGCATTCGACAGAAATCTTCTTCCTAGTCTCTGCACGTCGACGAGGACGTCACTCTAGCCCACGCGACGCCGTCTGACGTCATACAGGCAATAAGAGGTCCTCGCCGACGTGCCGACGTCAGTTCCCTTTTTTCCGTGCATTCGAAACGGTTATCTTCGAGGGAGCTACTGTTACTTTAGTAGTTACAGTGTATTTTCTGCTGCGTAGTTCTTCTCTGAGGTAACAATGTCTCAGAGAAAGTCGGGTTTCAAGCCCTGTCGATAGTGTGGGGGCAAGATGTCCATTACAGATCCTCACTCCGACTGTCTCTGGTGTTTGAGCTCCGACCACGACGTCGTGACTTGCGATTCATGTCAGCACATGAATCCGAAGGCCCTCAAAGAACGTGAGGCTAAACTATTCCTGGCGAAGTCGAAGAGAAAGGAAAAACATCACAAAAAGTCTTCCTCTCCAAGGTCTCATCGGCGTCATCGAGACTCCCGGCGCCGTAGAGATTCACGGCGTCATTCCAGCAAGGAGACTCATTCGAGACCGCCTTCGACTCGGCGTCGGAGGACTTGGGAGGTCAGTCCCACGGTCACGCCGCATCCATCGACGCCGTTGCCCTCTCCGGCGTCACCGACTTCGCCTGGACAAGCGTCTGTGGTTGAGGTGATGCAGCCTCTTGTGATGTCTCCGGCGTCACGGACGTCGAGGCCGGCGTCGGGGTCGCCTTCGATCCAGGCACCTCAGTATCTGGCTTTTCCCGCCCCTGGAGCCGATAGTACCGCATTTCTGAATGCAATGTATACCATCTTTCAGCAGATGGCTCCAGGAGGTGCTCCGGCTGGTCCTTCGGGGTCTTTGGCCTTTTCATTGGGTTATCCTGCGCCTCTTCGGCCGGCACCCTTTATGCCCTTTCTCCCTTTTTGGGATGTGGGCTCGGCGCCGGTGTCGCCGCCGGTGGCCGCTCCGGTGGCTTCAGAGGGATTGGATCCGGAGGTTTCCATCCCGTCGACGTCGGGATTTCGTCCTGTGACTCCGGTGGGTCCATCGGCTCCAAGATCTCTTCGTCCTGCTCCTTCATTGGCGCCGAAGCTGCCTGTGGCGCCGGATGCGGCGTCGGATGCTTCTGGAGATCGGCGCCGATCTTCGACTTCGGCAGAGGCCATGTCGACTCAGCGTATTGAGCAGAGACTACATTCAAGGAGGCGTGCTCTCCGTCTTTTGGAAGAGCAGGAGTACCAGCGAGTCCTGGAGGAAGGAGAGGTTGAGGACTCTGGTGATGGACTGCATTGTCTGGATACGGCCAGTGGGCTGGATACTTCCCCTGAGTGGGACCTTTCATCTCCAGGGGAGTATACGGAGGAGGCTGCTACCTTTCACGCGGTGGTGAGGAAGGCGGCTAACTTTCTGGACCTGCCTTTGCCGGTGGCAGAGGCGAAGCAGAATTTATTGACGGAGGTGCTGCATCCGGCCTCTGCTGCAGCGGATCCTCTCTTGCCGTTTAATGAGGCTTTGCTTGATCCGGTGTTGGAGGTGTGGAAGAAGCCTGTATCTTCCTCGGCAGTTCATAGGGCTGTGGCCAGAAGATATCGGGCTGCACCATCTGACCCTGGTTTTCTTTCAAGACACCCTACGCCGGAGAGCTTGGTGGTGCAAGCCTCCTGTTCATCGAAATCAGTGCCTGGATCTTTCCCGACGGTACCTGGAGACAGGGACTCCAAAAAACTGGATGCGCAATCCAAGAAAATATTTTCTTCTTGCAGTTTGGCGTTGAAGGCCACCAACGCAACTTGCATTCTGGGGAGATATATCCATGCTCTTATGGATGATATTTCATCTTCTTTTACGGAGCTTCCCCAGGGACTCTTGGATGTTGTCTCGGACGCCCAGGCTGCCGCAACCCAGATTATCCAGTCTTGGCTGGACACGACCGACTCGGTGGCTAGGGCGATGGGCACGGCTGTGGTGGCGAGGAGACAGGCCTGGCTCCGTAATTCAGGGTTTTCTGCAGACGTGCAGTCGACCCTATTAGACCTCCCGTTTGATGGGGACAAACTGTTTGGAGCAAAGGCAGATTCGGGCTTGGAGCGATTTAAAGAGAGCAGGGCCACAGCCAAATCGTTAGGGCTGCAAGCTCCTTCTTCCTCTGCCTGTTCCAGGTTTTTCAGGAGGTTTCGTGGATTTGGGCGTGGCTCTTCCTCCTCTTCCTTTCGGGGGAGGTTCCAGCAACCCGCTTCTTCTCACCCCTATAGATCATTTAGAGGGAGAGGTAGGGCCCACACCAGAGGAGCCTCTCATCACCACTCTGCCTCTTCCTCGTCCTCTGGAGGGGTGCAGCAGGGAAAGCAGCCTTAGGCTTCCACCATTTCCCACTCACTCCTCTCCTGTAGGGGGAAGATTACGGCATTTTCTCCACAAGTGGGAGACTATTACAACGGACACTTGCGTTATCAATATTGTGGAAAAAGGCTACACCCTTCCCTTTCGGGAGTTTCCGCATCCTCTCCCGCCCCGCCCATCTTATTGTTCAGAAGAACACCTCCTGTTGCTAGAACAGGAGGTTCAAGTCCTCCTTTCAAAGGGCGCAGTGGAGTTGGTTCCAGAGCAGGAAAGGGGTCGAGGTTGTTACTCAAGGTACTTCCTGATTCCCAAGAAGGATGGTCGGTTGAGACCGATCCTGGATCTGAGGATCTTGAATTGGTTCCTCAATCAGGAAAAGTTCAAGATGCTGACCCTAGCACAGGTGCTTTTGGCGTTGAACAAAGAAGATTGGATGGTGTCTGTCGACTTGCAGGATGCTTATTTTCATATTCCGATACTCAAGTCACACAGGAAGTATCTCCGGTTTGTGGTAGGGTCGCAGCACTATCAGTTTGCGGTCCTTCCGTTTGGTCTTACTTCAGCACCTCGAGTCTTCACGAAGGTGATGTCAGTGGTTGCGGCAGAGCTCAGAAGGAAGGGGATAGCAGTATTCCCTTACTTGGACGACTGGTTGATCAAAGCCAAGTCCTCGGAGCTTGTGTCGTATCATCTGCAGTCAACAACCCAGTTGTTGTTCGACCTGGGCTTTTCGGTGAACGTGCCCAAATCTCACCTGGAGCCCTCTCAGCGCCTCCTGTTCATAGGGGCAGTACTGGATACAACATTGAATCGAGCCTTTCCTCCGCCTCAGCGGGTTCAAGATATTCAGGAATTGGTTCCAATGTTTCGAAATGGAGCGGTAGTTCCAGTCCTCAAGGTCCTTCGTCTGCTCGGTCTGTTTGCCTCCTGCATACTGTTGGTCACGTATGCTCGCTGGCACATGAGGGCTCTTCAGTGGTGCCTCCGAAGGCAGTGGTCTCAACACAAGGGAGATCTAAAAGGTGCGGTCAAGATCTCCAGAGATGCTGCTGTGGACTTGAAGTGGTGGATTGCGAGCAACAATCTTTCGCAAGGAAAGCCGTTCGCGCAGTCGCCACCAGTGGCCACGGTCATAACGGATGCTTCCACTCTAGGGTGGGGAGCTCATCTGGGGGATCTGGAGATCAAAGGACTTTGGTCTCCAGAGGAACAGATGTTTCATATCAATCTGTTAGAGTTACGGGCTGTACGTCTGGCTCTCAAGGCCTTCCTCCCTTCCCTTCGTGGTCAGTCGGTACAGATCTTGACGGACAATACTACCACGATGTGGTACATAAACAAACAGGGAGGAGTAGGGTTGTACCTTCTCTGCAGAGAAGCTCTTCGACTATGGTCCTGGGCAAAGGACCATCAGATTTGCTTGGTAGCAAATCATTTGGCCGGGGTCTTGAATGTACGTGCGGACAGTCTCAGTCGCCAATTCTCGGCCGACCACGAGTGGCGTCTCCATCCAGATCAAGTCCGTTTAATCTTCCAGATGTGGGGGTTTCCTCGGATAGATCTGTTTGCCACTCGGGAGAACGCGCATTGTCCGTTATTCTGCAGCCTCCAGTATCCGGTGCAGGGAGCATTGGGGGACGCGTTTCTGATAACCTGGTGCGACCAGTTGCTTTATGCGTTTCCCCACATACCCTTGATTCCTCGAGTGTTGAGGAAGATTAGCCAAGACCGGGCCCAAGTCATCTTAATAGCTCCGGATTGGCCAAGGAGGGTGTGGTACTCCGACCTTCTCCAACTCTCACTGTGCCCTCCGCTCCGTCTCCCTCTCAGGGCAGACCTCCTCTCGCAGTCGCAGGTTTTACACCCCAACCTCCAGAGTCTACACCTACATGCCTGGAGATTGAACGGGGCAACCTGAGTTCCTTCTCTCTCCTGCCTGATGTAGTGGATGTTATATTAGCGGCCAGGCGACACTCCACTAAATCTATCTACGCTAATAGGTGGTCTAAATTTGTTATGTGGTGTGGGGAGAGACAGATTGATCCCTTACATGCTCATCTGTCGGACGTTTTGTCTTTTGCTCTGTCTCTAGCGCAGAAGGGTTGTGCAGTGGCTACCATTAAGGGTTATTTGTCGGCTTTGTCAGCCTTCATTTGTCTTCCAGATCAACCATTGTTATTTAAATCCCCTATTGTTCTCAGATTCTTGAAAGGTCTTCTAAATAAATATCCTCCAAAACCATTCGTTATGCCTCAATGGATTTTGTCCTTGGTCCTCACTTTCCTTATGGGGTCCCCTTTTGAGCCTATGCATTCTTGCCCCTTAAGGTATTTGGTTATTAAAACAGTCTTCCTGGTGGCTATAACATCTGCAAGGAGAGTGAGTGAGTTGCAGGACTTATCGGTAAAACCCCCTTATACAACTTTTTATGGGGATAAGGTGGTGTTGAGGACCAAGGCTGCTTTCCTCCTGAAGGTTGTTTCACCCTTCCATTTGGCCCAGACAATTACTTTGTCCACGTTCTATCCTCCGCCTCATCCTTCAAAGGAGGAAGAGAGACTACATCGCTTGGACCCAAAGAGGGCGTTAAGCTTCTACATTGATTGAACGAAGGACTTCAGGCTGGAGGATCAGCTGTTCATCGGATACGTGGGCAAGAGAGGAAAGGCAGTCCACAAGAGAACACTCTCCAGGTGGGTTGTTCTTTGCATTAAAATCTGTTACTCTTTGGCAAAGAAGGATCCTCCTGATGGCATTAGAGCTCATTCCACCAGAGCTAAGTCGGCCACTTCGGCCTTGGCCAGGGGTGTTCCTGTGGTCGACATCTGCAAGGCCGCAACTTGGTCGTCCCTTCACACTTTTGCGAAACATTACTGTTTGGACTCTGAGGTCAGAAGGGACGGCCATTTTGCACGGTCAGTGCTGCAGGATTTCTTGGTTTGACCATTTCGGCACCCACCACCGGGAGTGGTACTGCTTTGGGACTCTATTCATTAGGTGAGGAATCCACAGGTAGTTGTATCCATCAGAAGAACGAGTTACTTACCTTTGGTAACGACTTTTCTGGTGGATACATTAGCTACCTGTGGATTCCTCACGGTCCCACCCGCCTCCCCGTTGCCTTTCTGGTCTTACCAAGTAATCCTTGAGTGCGCTCCTCTTGGTCTTCAAGGTTGCAGTAGATGTTGTATATATGGATACTTGTATATATTTATATGTATATATATATATGTATATATCTTTGTGTATATACATGATTTGCATATATTTGTTGGTTTAAAAAAAAAAAAAAAAAAAGAGTTATATTAAATCTACAGCCATTTTATTGCAATGTTGTGTATTTTACAATGTTATGGGATGTTCCCTTCTCTTTCATTGCATTGGGTTGTTGTTCTCATGCACGTAAAAAATGTTGGTACTGATGTCGGCACGTCGGCGAGGACCTCTTATTGCCTGTATGACGTTAGACGGCGTCGCGTGTGCTAGAGTAACGTCCTCGTCGACGTGCAGAGACTAGGAAGAAGATTTCCGTCGAATGCTGGCGCCATGGGAGTATTCATGAGGTGAGGAATCCACAGGTAGCTAATGTATCCACCAGAAAAGTCGTTACCGAAGGTAAGTAACTCGTTCATCAGTGTGGTTTTGAGAGTTGTCCTTACTAAATATTAAAGTATTGGGATGGAGCATATATTATTTTAGATAAAGAGCAGTATTCAAGCAGATGGTATTTGGTCTGTAGAGGAAGTTCTTTTTTCGGGAGGTACAATTAGTAATTTAAATACTACAACCATGCATAGAATAGACGTTTGTATTTAAAGCATCATATTTCTGTCTAGTTCTGTCTGTCATAGGATTACCAGTGGAACTAATAATTTGGGTTTAAAAAAGTTTGGCCTACTGCAACATAATTGCATTGATGGGAGGTTGTAATCATAATTGTGATGGTGTATTGTGTATTAGTTTTTCATTTTCAATTAGTGCAAGGTTTAGATATTTACAGTTAAAATGCTTGATTTAGTTATTGGGTAGGTAAAATAGTCGAATAAAGACTTATTCGGAAGTGTAACTTTCATTTTTAAATATCTTGTTCAAAAAGTTGTGTAATTCCATTTTCGAAGTATGGTGCAGTTTACGTTGTAAACTAAGCAGATTTAGAGGTAGCAGTAATAGGTGTATAAATGAAGTTATATCTATTCTGCTTATGCTCACATTGGTATGGTGCTTGCTATGCCACCAGATTCAAGCTAGCCTGACTGATGAAGGGTGATACCCTGAAACTGGTCCCAGGATGCTTGTTTTTGGTCCAGGGAGGACCTGGCCTGGCATTTCGGGCTGAATGGTTCCCATGGGGAACAGGGTCAAGACTGATTTGCATATGGCTGGGTCCAAACTGGAATGGCATGGCAAGCAAAAAATTGATGTATTAAACTCAGATCTGTGACTGACAGGGAATATTTGATTTTGTCTGCATTCCGTCCATCATCTGTTGTTTTAGCACACTGGTACGGGTGGCAGGTGCAACAGACACACCGCAAGGAGAGGAGTGGAAGGGTAATTTGCTGTTACTTCATCTCCGCATACTTTACCATCCTGTTGGTTCTGCACCATCATTTTGACGTAACTTTAATTTGACCCTGTATTTCTGACATCAAAAGGACTGTAACATTTGACCCTGTGCGCGCAACCCGCCCTCACTTGGAACCTCTGTGCTTAATCTCATCTAACTTTGATCCTATCATTTCTACATTTACTCTTGCTGTTGCCCTAAAAATTTTCATTTTTTATTTATATTATTATTTTCATGTAATTAAAAATTGAACCCTATGTCTACCACTAACAATAAAACATATTAAATATTTAATTATAATAGTATAGATGTAGAAAAATAGGTAGTCCTAAAAATGCAAAGACTGAATTGTATTAATGAGAAGCAATGTCATTTAAATTAAAAAATAAGGAACTCTACTTTATTATAATTATATAGAGTTAAAAAGGGAACCCTATGTCTACCAGTAACAACAGCATATATTCAGCACTTAAGTACACTGTTATTTAAACTAATACATAGTTATCCCTAACAAATGTATTTACTGGAGACTTTCCCGAACTAGGCAATATGCTCAGTCTGTGGGTTAAGCATAGCACTTAATGAAACTTTGCCAAAAATTCTTGGTTTGTTCCTCCGCGTGCAGGGGACAGAGATGAAATGCCTCAGCAAGCAGGGAGCTACTGGTTAAAGCAGCTCAATGCATGCTGAAGCAGTGGCACCATGAGGGAAGGCTTCCTCCACAGTGCAGGTAGCCCGTAAAGAGCATTATGGTAAAATATATTAAAAAAATAATAATAATGGAGGGAGGGACCTGGGGGGGAGCCCCTGAGGGCTCCCTCACGGTCCCAGATAGCCCATAAAGGGCTAAAAAAAAAAAAAGAGAAAAAAGAAAAACCAATAGCTCAGTGTGAAGGTTGGTACACTTTCACACTGATGCTAAGAATTGTGGCAACAATTACTTTTTTTTTTGCTGCACATTTCTATCAGTTCAGTTGTTTGTACAGGCGGTGCTCAAACACTAAACACGTACCTGCTGCGAAAGTATGTATGCTGGGATAGAAAGAATCTAAACCAGTTACTCACAGACCAAAAGACAGTTAGCGGAGCACACATGTATAGAAAGTCCTGAACTAAACCAAAGTAGCAGACTCACTGATCATTATATATTAATACAGACATAGGATCCAGTTGCAAGATATGATTACAGAAAATATGGATGGATATGTGGCAAATTAGTTCAAATAACTCAATTTATTTAACACAGATATGTCCATAACAACAAACAATTCCTAACAAGCCTAAAAGCAATATCATCATATAACTACTACTCCGGCCTGATTCTAGAAAACTCAAGAAAAGAGTCCAACTGTGGGCAATTTCACAGATGTTGGCCGAATTCAGATATTTAGCCAAATTTTAATTAGTTCATGAGAGGTCCAACTATAAGCAGTCTTACAGATGTTGACAGGATTCAGCCAATAGTTGAAGTTGACAGGATTCAGCCGACACGTGTTTCGTCCTGTTATAGGACTTTTTCAAGGCTCTTTACAAGTAATATGATCCATTTTCTTCTGAGATATCGCTTATATTAGTTGTTTGGTTAGCGAATAAATTCTAATTCCCCAGTAAAGTTCATTCAAGACCATCATTCCAACTCGAAATTTATATGTATGTTGTAACCAGTTTGTTTTTCAAAACAGCATATGTAATCGCTAGTAACTTTATACTCCGCAAGTTTGTAATATAACTGCGTAAACGTGCCGTATCCATTAAAACCGGCAGGTAGCCCGTAAAGAGCATTATGGTAGAATATACAAAATAAAATAAATAATAATGGAGGGACCGAGGAGGAGCCCTCACGGTCCCAGATAGCCCAAAAATGGCTAAAAAAAAAAAAGTGAGAAAAATGAAAAACCCGTTGCTCAGTGTGAAGGTCGATACACTTTCACACTGAGCAGTGAGAGTTCAAGTCCAGCTGGACTCCATTTTATTATTTTAAAAGTACAAATTAGTTTTATTTTTAAAAATGACTGATACATTTTTTGTTTTATACTGTAGAGAAATATCTCATTCTATCATATTTAAAAGCCTTAAACTCTCTCTCTTTCTTTCTCTGACTCGCTTTTAATCAATTTCTCCCACTCACACATCCACTCGGACACTCATGCACCCACTCACAGCCCCAGTCAGACCCTCACGCACCCACTCAGAGTTATGCACTGACTGACAGACCAACTCAGACTGTACATACCCACTGACACCATCATGCACCCACTCACAGACCTGAGCACACACCCACTTAAACACTGATATACACACTCTTACATCAAGACAGACCGTTTGACAGCCACTCTAACCCCCAGATACACCCTGTCACACCCAGCGAGGCCGCACCCAACTCCCTTCGTGCATGGTCAAAAGGGTGTACACAGCATGGGGTTGGGGAGGAGGGTGGCCACAGGGTCTGGCTGCCGGATGAAGGCCGTGCACGTTGCAAGGTTGGGTGCTTATAGGGGGTTGACCTCAGGGCCTGAATGAAAAGAATATATATATATATATATATATATAAAGACAGTCTGCGAGTACTTGCTTCCTAGTGATCCTAGAATCCAGTTTAGTGACGTTTTTTGGACTTGTTCATCTTCTTGCATTGTGTCGAGCTGCCACAGCTTTAATTCATAGCTGGCTTAAGGCCACAGTAGGCACTGATGTTTTCAGTGTTCTGTGCGTCCATATTAACTAGGCCATGAACTTTGTCTGGCGTTGTTTATTACATTGTTTTGTTTACTTGTGGCATTAGGTCCATAGCAGTAAAGGGTAGTGCATTGAGGCATGTGTAATTGTGTCCTTTGTGCTTATCCTAGGTGCAAAAGCTTTGCGTTTGCTTTGGCACTAATTTTGAGGGCTAAATCCTAAGTCCCACCTCCTTTGATATGAGGCCTAAACAATTCCTGTGCATCGAGAGACATTCTTCCAAGATGTGGTTGGTCAGTTGCATCTACAGAACTGTACCCAGACACATGAACATTGCAAAAAATCAACTTTGCTGATATGTTTACCTGGTGTTCTGCTTTCCTGCTCTTATCTCATGACCGAGCTTATAGAACCTCTCTTGAATGCACTTCTGAGTTTAAAGAAGATATTTATTGTTATTATTACTTCACCACGAGGTTCCTGAGAGACGAAATTAGTAGATTGGCAGCACACGTTCAAAAGTAGTCGCAGCAATGAAAGCAAAATATATCAAAGTACTTCTCAGTTGCAATGTACACAGCAAATACATGTGATTATATTATAGCATAACTTCAAAGCAAAGCATAAAAGTCAAAATTGCATCACCGTAGGGCCTATAACTCAGCTTCATCTTTCTAGGGCTTCAAGTTGATGACTCTGGTTCAACTGCAAGAAAGAGATTTTCTACCCAAACGGGGACAGGCAACTGACGTCTCCGTTCCTGTCTGAAGTCAAGATAGTTTCAATCTAACTCTGTTGTCCAGAGCCACCCCTTAAAAGCAAACTCAGTGTGAGAACCGAAGAAACTTGTAGAGTGGCCAATTCTCCAAGCCTCACTCGTTCCCAGACTGGATTGAGAGGTAAACACAAAATCTACGCGCTCTTATCAGCTAGGGTCTGGTTTGAAAAACACAGCTTGGTCTATCATGTGCAAAAACACAGCTTGGAAAAACACAGCTCATCTGCAATGTCTCAACTACAATGTCTAACTCCACGTTAAAGCCAATAGGCAGCTAACCTAAATACCAAATGTAATGTCTAATGCCATGTCAAAGCCAATAGACAGCTAAACTGAATACAGAATGTAATGTCTAATGCCATGTCAAAGCCAATAGGCAGCTAAACTGAATACAGAATGTAATGGCTAACTCCATGTTAAAGCCAATAGGTAGCTAAACTGAATACAACATGTAATGTGCTACTGGTGAAGATTGAGCAACTAATATGTGCAGTGGTGAACCACAAAGTCATTGGTCAAACACAGTTAATAGCATCACACCTGGGAACTACAAAAACAAAGTGCACTAGATGCAAAAAATTGATTATTTATTAAGGTTGGCAAATTACTTGCCTGGCTAGTGCAGAGAGATGAGAATCAGAGGTGGGTTAGTTAAGTCAGATGAGCACAGGCATATGGCTAACACATCCATACATAATGTACAACATTTTGTGAATTACCTGCGGCTTCTTCACATGTTCTGGGCTATTGGCCCCGGAAGGAACCCAGTGGAATTTATCAGGGACATTCCAATCCTGATGCTGACCCAAGAAGATGCAGCGCTTCTTGATAGGCAATTAAAAGTGGGGGGAAATAAAAGACACAATTAGGCAGATGCAGGATGAGAAAGCACTGTGTACTGATATCCTTCATGCAGAATGTTCCAAAAGAGAACAGGCAGGTCCTACGGCGTTGGACGTCGAGAAGGCATTTGATTTCCTGGAATGGCCTTACTTAATGGAGCTGCTCCTTAAAATGATTTCAGCTCCTAAATCAGAACTTGAATTTGTGTCCTCTACAGTGCCCTGGTGAATGGAGTCCTCTCCGAAAGATTAAGATTCCTGCCAGCACGTAGCACTAGGCAGAGGTGCCCATTATCCCCCACTGCTGTTCTCCCTGAAGGTTGAGCCCCTGGCAGGGGGAGTTCGATGTGATGCTGTGGTGGGTGGACTTCAATGGGAGCTGAACTGGGAAGGTATCATATTTTAATATTCTGATGATATTTTGCTGTACCTTTCTGACCCAGGCTGGTCTATTCCCGAATCCTGGAAATGGTAAAGATTTTTGGAAAATACTCTGGGCTGTGTATATATTGAAACAAGTCAGTGGCCTTCCCTCTAACCCCATGGGAGCCCCCCAAGGTAATGGAAAAATACCCTACAATGGGCTAGAGAGAGTTTCTACGATCTCTGAATATATATCTCAAGAGATCTGTTGGCATATATTGGTAACAATCTGGGTAAAATACTAGAGGATTACATGGCGGACATGGAACAGTGGAGGAAACCCCCTATTTTGCTCAAGGGGAGGATGGCACTCTTTAAAATTATCACTCAGCCTGGATTTGTTTCTGTGTTATACAGTGCACCTGCAGAGATCCTGGATAGTTTGTTTCAGTAAGTCGAAAGTGTCACACGTTTATTGTTGTGAGATGGGGTTTCTGTTAGGATAACACTACTCGCTTTAACTAGGGGGCTGTATTAAGGAGGCACCAGACTGCTCGACTTTAGGATGTCCTACAGGGCTTCCCAAATACACATAATGAATAGGCATTCGCTGACAAGTAAGAGGCGTCCCTGAGGGTAGTCCAGCATGCTTTCTTGATTAGGGGTTACTTCAGAGATGTAGGGCAAGAGCGACTGAAGAGTTGGCCCACCCCAAGGGGGAATGTTGTTAGGACCTGGCACAGAGCCAGTAAGACACTAGGATGGTGGGATAAACCCACACATGAGATGTCCCTCTGAGACGTGGGAATCTTGGAAGATTTAATGAAGCTGATGAAGTTGCTGGGATTCCAGAGATGGGATTTGGTAGGCATATCCAAGATTGTGTAGATATCGGCCCCACAGGGTCTGCTACAGTGCTTAATTTTTAAACAAAATAAATAAATAAGTGGCAGGTCCCTTATTAAGAGGTCACTTCAGCTTGTACCACCCACTGCTGATGCCAATGACCGTACCAACACAACATATCCCATCATTACCCGGATGGCTGTTTGGTGACAGGTCAGTTCATTTTCCGGCTTCTCCAGTGAGGATCGCAGAGCACTAGCTCTTCAGTCTTTTGAGTAATTTAGGAAACGATTACTACAAAACAACAGGATTTTCTCTTCATTTGACGTGTTTAAGTACCTAGTGTACTTTAAAGCCTTTTTCTGACTGAAAAATATTGTTTATCAGTCTCAAAATGCCATCTCTTTTTAATAAATGCCCATCCTGTGAGAGAAAGATGTCAATTTCTGACTCACACTCTGCATTGTCTGCTTACCGGTTTCTCATCAGCCTGAAATATGCTACTATTATGAAAAAAATCCAGGAGAACTCTGAAAGACAGAGAAAAGAACAGACTGCATGTAATCCAAGAGAGAGGAAAGGTAGTGTGGCCTCGGGGCGGCTCAAGAACCTCCTTTAAAGAGCCCTCCTCTCAAAAACACAGAGGAAGACCACAAGAAAAATGCTGCTCTGCGTCACTGTTTACAGGTGGGAGGTCTACAGAAAAAGAATCCCTATCTGTTCGCCGTTGGCATCAGGATCGTCATCGAGGGTGCCATTTCAACCGCCGTAGACCTCGAAGAGACTGACGGTGAAGAAATCGCTGTCGGGACACTCCTTGAAAGCCTTGTCTGGGCACAGGCAGTTGGCATTGAGGCAAGGTAGGTCGCCAGCAACAAGTTTGCCATCAACCCACATGACATTGTACAGAAAATCGACGTTGCAGCAACTCTCACATCCACAAGACTCAACATCAAGACATACTCAGTGGCGCTGGACGTCGCCACCATCAACAGAGACTCCTGTACCGACGTCAAAAGCCACCCTAAATCAGCCACTGTCGACACACTTATCAAAATCAAGACATGTACAACATCACTCGGTGAGAGTTATATCGATGTCGCGCTCAAGATTGGTGACGTCGAGAAGTAGATCTCTTTCCTCAGAGATCACAATTCTACCTGCAGGGAGTGCACCAGTGGCAGAAAAATCTCCCGTCCACTCACCACGTCTCTCTCATTGCCATCAGAGTCCAGGATCAGATTACTCCTGAACCTACTCACCTTCTAGGCATACTAAATGTACGCCTCCATGTAATTTTTCACCTGAACCTGCTACTCCTCAGGCACAACTTTTGTCGAGGACAAGATCCAGGAGTCCACACAAGCAGAGGGCACCATCTACGATACCACAGTCACACAGGACACGATCTAGGATGCCACATAGAAGTTCTCAGTCAAGGTTTCATCACTCCTTCCGCTCCACATCTTGCCGCAGACATAGATCACATTCTTGGTCCACAACTTCTCCCTCATGAGTGAGAGATAATTCAACAACGTTGTCTGACTCACCTCCTGCGAGGGTCTCTCTGGTGGACGACCTTGTTACTTTTAATGATGTAATTGTCAGAGGGGCAGTGAAGTTGAACATAAACATTACAACACCTACGTGATCTGTAAATCTTTAGACGCTCCACCACAAATCGGCTTCCAGACCACTTCTACCACTGGTCCTGGGACTTCCGGAGCCTGCCATGCAAGTCTTTCTGACTCCGGCTTCTGTGGGTGTTGTACCATCAAGAATTCTAAAGAAATACAAAGCTCCTGACCAGCACCCTCTTTTTCTCCAGTCTGATCCTCTTCCAGACTCAGTTATAGTAGCTGCTGCAAGAAAGGCATATGTTACTGCGTCGTCATCTACAGTGCCGCCAGATAAGGGCAGGAAACAGTTTGATTCAGTAGGGAAGAAAATATGTAATACCTCTGTATCTTTCATGAAGGTGAGCAGTGCCTCTGCACTACTTGGGAGGTATGATAGATCATTGTGGGACTCCCTGTCCAGATTTATAGAAAAATTACAAAGGGAGGAGATTTTCAGGAAATCCTAGAGAAAGGAGGTCTGGTTGAAACCAGGCCATCAGTGCTGAAGCTGATGCCTCTGACCTCACTGCACGTGGTTATTCTCATGGAATATCTGAAAGACACCTGAAAGACACCTTTTCTTGGGTCAGACTTCCAAGCCTGAAGCCAGGCAAAGAATCTCAAATCTCCCCTTTACTGGAATGTCCCTTTTTGGCACACATGCCGACGACGAAATGGCTAAGATGAAAGCAGAATTGGATACTCAAGGCAGTGGGCCTCAACAAGCGCAAAGAATTCGGGTGCAAATATAGGTCTTATGATCTGTGGCCGTATCAGCTGAGAGTTCAAATCCCTCACTGGGTTCCACACCATCAACATCAGGCCCGATCACATTACCATCCATGGCGTCCAGGACGAGAAAGGGTTTCTCACCATCCCTCTACATCTTCATCTAAGTTGCCCCCAAAACAATGAGCCATTGCTTCCCTCTTCTCCATTTCCCGCTCTGGTGGGGGGAAGTATTGTCAAATACCTAGATGAGTGGTGCCATATAATAAGCGACAAACCGGTATTGAACATTGTTCTAAATGGTTAGTCCCACCAAAAACAACATCCTCTTATCTACAAGTCTTATTGCAAAAAGAAGTAAGCAGGCTGCTCCAAAAAGAAGTGATAGAGGAAGTTTCTTTCTCACGATATGGAGCAGGAATTTATTCACGCTACTTTTTAGTCCAGAAAAAAGGCCAAACTCAAGAGTACAGACCAATTCTAGACCTAAGGCTTCTGAACAAGTTCATTTGCAAGGAAAAATTCAGAATACTTGCCCTTAACCAGATTTACCCCAAACTCCATCAGTGGCACTGGATGTGCTGTATCGATCTTCAGGATGCCTACTTCCACATTCCAATTGCAAGAAAACATCGGAAGTTTCTGCGCTTCAAAGTGGCATCCAGGAACTACCTGTACAAGGTGTAGGAAGTTGTCTCTGTATATACTATCTCAAAGTCAGAGATAGTGTGCACAGAGTCCAAGGGTTCCTCTTAGAGGTTGATAGTGGCAAAATTATATAATACTAATGTTCTATTTTGTGGTAGTGTGGTCGAGCTGTAGGCTTATCAGAGGGTAGTGTTAAGCATTTGTTGTGCACACACAGGCAATAAATGAGGAACACACACTCAAAGACTTAACTCCACGCTAATAGTTTTTATATAGAAAAATATATTTTCTTAATTTATTTTAGAACCTCAAGATTTGAGGTAAGTACATAACATGCAAGGTACTTCACACAGGTAAGGAGAGAACTTTGATTTAAAACAGTAGTACACACAGTTTATGTTAAAATGGCATTAAGCTATTTTAAAAGTGGACACAGTGCAAAAATCAACAGTTCCTGGGGAGGTAGATTTGGTTAAGTTTTTCAGGTAAGTAAAGCACTTACACAGTCAGTCTCCTGGGTGTAGGCAGCCCACTGTTGGGGGTTCTAGGCAACCCCAAAGTCACCACACCAGCAACACAGGGCCGGTCAGGTGCAGAGGTCAAAAGAGGACCCAAAACACATAGGCGCCTATGGAGAACAGGGGTGCTCCGGTTCCAATCTGCTAGCAGGTAAGGACACAAACAGGCATACAAAACACACCCTCAGTGGCACAGGGGCAGCTGGATGCAGTGTGCTAAGTAGGCGTCGGGTTTGCTATTGAAAGCAATGGACCCGGGGGTCACTTAGGTGATGCAGGCAGGGCACAGGGGGGCTTCTCGGGCCAGGCACTGACTGGGCTAGGAAGAGGGCTGCCTGCTGGTCACCCCTGCACTGGAAGGTGGTTCCTTTCGGTCCTGGGGGCTGCAGGTGCAGTGCTTGGTTCAAGTGTTGGGTTCCTTGTAACCAGGCAGTTGCGGTCAGGTGGAGCCTCTGGATCCTCTCTGCAGGCCTAGCTGTTGAGGTGCGGGGGCGACTCAGGTTACTCACATCGTCACAGTCGCCTGGGAGGCCTCTCTGCAGTGTCAGTTCTCTGGAGCTCGAGCCAGGGACGTCGGGTGCAGAGTGAGAAGTCTCACGCTTCCAGCGGCAAGGGAGAGTCCTTTCAAAGTTGCTAAAAAGTTGCAAAGTTGTTGCTGTTTTTGAACAGTGCCGCTGTTCTCTGGAGTTTCTTGGTCCTTCGGGTTCAGGGCAGTCCTCTGAGTTCTCAGAGGTCGCTGGCCTCGGTCAGATGCGTCGCTGTGCAGGTTCTTTGAGTCTGGAGACAGACCGGTAGGGCTGAGGCCAAGTCAGTTGTCGTCTCTGCAGGGCTTTCAGGTCAGCAGTCCTTCTTCTTTGTGTAGGTTTCAGGAATCTGATTTCCTGGGTTCAGGGTCGCCCCTAAATACTAAATTAAGGGGTGTGTTTAGGTCTGGGGGCAGTAGCCAATGGCTGCTGTCCTGGAGGGTGTCTACACCCTCTTTGTTCCTCCTCCCTGAGGTGAGGGGGGGCACATCCCTATTCCTATTGGGGGAATCCTCCAATCTTAAGATGGAGGATTTCTAAAGGCAGGAGTCACCTCAGCTCAGGGCACCTTAGGAGTTGTCCTGACTGGTGGGTGGCTCCTCCTTGTTTACCTCATTATCTCCTCCAGCCTTGCTGCCAAAAGTGGGGGCAGTGGCCGGAGGGGCAGGCAACTCCACTAGCTGGGATGCCCTGGGGCACTGTAACAAAAGGCATGAGTCTTTGAGGCTTACCGCCAGGTGTTACAGTTCCTGCAGGGGGAGGTGACCAGCACCTCCCCTCAGTACAGGCTTTGTTCCTGGCCACAAAGTGACAAAGGCACTCTCCCCATGTGGCCAGAAACTCGTCTGGTTGTGGCAGGCTGGCAGAAACTGGTCAGCCTAGCACTAGGAGTCGGACTGATATTCAGGGTGCATCTCTAAGATGCCCTCTGGGTGTATTTTACAATAAATCCCACACTGGCATCAGTGTGCATTTATTGTGCTGAGGAGTTTGATACCAACCTTCCCAGATTTCAGTGTAGCCATTATGGAACTGTGGAGTTTGTGTTTGACAGACTCTCAGACCATATACTCTTTATGGCTACCCTGCACTTACAATGTCTAAGGTTTTGCTTAGACACTGTAGGGGCATAGTGCACATGCACTTATGCCCTCACCTGTGGTATAGTGCACCCTGCCTTAGGGCTGTAAGGCCTGCTAGAGGGGTGACTTCCCTATGCCACAGGCAGTGAGATGTGGGCATAGCACCCCGAGGGGAGTCCCATGTCGACTTAGTCACTTTCTCCCCACCAGCACACACAAGCTGTGAGGCAGTGTGCATGTGCTAAGTGGGGGGTCCCCAGGGTGGCATAAGACATGCTGCACCCCTTAGAGACCTTCCCTGGCAACAGGGCCCTTTGTACCATAGGTACCATTTACAAGGAACTTATCTGTGTGCCAGGGCTGTGCCAATTGTGTGAACAATGGTACAGTTTAGGGAAAGAACACTGGCGCTGGGGCCTGGTTAGCAGGGTCCCAGCACACTTTAAATCATAACTCGCATCAACAAAAGGCAAAAAGTCAGGGGGTAACCATGCCAAGGAAGGCATTTCCTTACACAGGGTGTTACACTTTGGACTCAAATCAGCACCCCAGACGTTCTCAAAATGCATGGCTGTAGTTGCTGTGCACTTGAGGAGGAAGAAAATATTCATCTACCCAAACCTAGACGACTGGTTGATCAAGAGCCTCCCCAGTACTTACGCCACACCTTATGAGACCTGCTCCGAAACTCTACAAAATGTGGGTCTACAAGTCAAATTAAAAAAATCAACACAACTACTGACTCAAAGAATACATTACCTGGGAGCGACTCTGGAAACAAACCACACAAAAGTGTATCCTTCGGAGGAGAGGTTATCCTCATTCAGCATGAAATGGTGCTCTCTCCTCTGCACCCCTCGTCCATCAGTCAGGCAAGTATCGTCCCTACTGGGGTGGATGGCTTTTTGCATCTTTATCATCCCCAATGCCAGACTGCACATGAGACTGCTACAACAAGCACTGGAGGATCAGTGGTCTCAGCGTTCGAACCCAAGGACTACAAGAAGCCAGGCACTCACTTTAGTAGTGTATGCCGAGTCAGCACTTATAGAGTGCCTTTTGACCAGGAACTCTTTACACAGACTCTGATCACAGATGCTGCCCTCCAGGGATTCTGCAAGTTCAACAAGTAGTTGAACAAGGAACAGCTCTATCACATAAACATGCTGGAACTCAAGGCAGTCCATATAGCGCAGAAGTTTCTCTATCCATCCATAGTGACAGGTTCTCTTCTCATTCAAACAGACAACACTACAACAATGCATTATTTGAAAAAACAGGGAGGAAATCACTTACGTCCCCTATCACTGGGGGCACAAGCCATCTGGAAAATGGCTTCTAGCCAGAGACCTAACAATTTCTGCTGTTCCCCTACCAGGATTGCTGAATACCCAAGCAGACTCTCTAAGTCGTACCTTCTGGGTTCTAAACAACGATGTCACTTAAGCTTTTTTTCAGGAATGGGGCAAATGCATATAGATCTGTTTGCAGGCGAAACAAGCAAAACATGCCCAGACTTCGCATCCAGGTCCTCCCAACCAGGATCCAAAGGGGAATGCCCTTTTGGTAAGCTGGTGAGGTAGTTTTTTGTATGTGTTTCCTCCCAGTCCTCTGATACCGACGGTCATCAACAAGTTCTTCAGAGCCAGGACCAGAATGATCCTGATAGCCCCAGAATGGCCCCGCCTTTGGTGGTACATGGATCTTCTCCAACTGTGAGAAGGACCACACAGGAGACTGCTGTTCGACTGGATCTCCTCCACAAGCTCAGAAGGGAGATATTCCACCCCAACTTCCCCTCGCTGGCTCCTTAATTCCTGCAATATGAACACTGCGGTCTCTCTCAGGAGTGCATGAACATTCTAAAAGAATCAAAATAACCTTCTACTAGATGTTCTTATTCCTTTAAATGGTAAAGGTTTTACATGTGGTGTATTCAAAATGATTACCATCTCATTCTGGGACAAGAGGAGGTTATATTACCCTGCCTCCTCCATCTAGCAAAATCGAGATTACAGCTTTCTTTGATTAAGGCACACCTGTCAGCAATTACTGCTTATAGAAAATAATCTTCACAACTGTCATTCTTTCAAATACCTGTGGTGAAAGATTTCCTAGAGGGTTTAAAGGAGATGTTACCGCCGTACATTCCTCTCTCTCCTCCTTGGGAGTTGAATGTGGTACTTTCAAAATGTATGGGCCCACCTTTTGAACTGATACATAAAGCTCCTTACAGCATCTTACCTGGAAGACTGCTTTTCAAGTGGCAATTACTTCGGCACGCAGTCTCTCTGTGCCAAAGAGTCTTACACAGTTTTTCATGCCAACAGGGTAATGATGATGACTCATCACATTTTCCTCCCCAAGATGGTATCTGAATTTCACATTAACCAGACAGTTTCACTTCCACGCCTGCGGAAAGAGCCTTAAACTCTCTAGACCTCAAAAGGGTACTGAAAATTTACCTGGAAAAAAACTAAGACATCAGATATTCTGATCGCCTCTTTGTAAACTTTGGCCCTATGAGGACAGGCCTTACCTCCCCTAAATAAACCATCTCCAGATGGATAGTTTCTGCCAATAAGAGGTCCTCACCGGCGCGCTGACGTCAGTTTCCTTTTTTCCGTGCCTTTGACACCAACGGTTTCTTCCTGGCTAGCTTCGGTTGGTGTAGCTACTGTAGCTCTTGTGGTTACAATATCTCCCCCGAGAAAATCTGGGTTTAAGCCATGCAGAGAGTGCTGTGGGCGGATGTCGGTTACAGATCCGCATGAAGATGCCTTTTGTGCCTAGGCTCTGAGCATGACGTCGAGGAGTGTGCGTCGTGCCATAGCATGAACCCTAAGGCATTGAAGGAGAGGGAGGCCAAGCTCTTTTTGGCAAAAGCTAAAAGGGGTCATAGAGGCCATAAGAGATCCTCTTCCCACGCTTCTTATGAGAAGCAGCGCCATCACGACTCTTGGCGCTGTTCAGCTCGGAGTCGTTCGAGGTCAAGATCCCCATCTCGACGGCGCCATGGTAAGTGGGAAGTGAGCCCGACGGTGACTCCGGAGCCCCAGAGTCCAGAGGCTTCTCCGGCGCCGTCCGTCTATGAGGTGGCTCTTCATAGTCCTCAATTCTCTCCGGCTCCACAGGAGTCAGATGGACAGCAACAGGAGCAAGACCAGCTGTATCCTGCGGTCCCGCCTCCGGGAGCGGATTCGGCGGCATTTTTAAATGCCAAGTATGCGGTCTTTCAGACAGTGGCCCCTGGTGGTGGTGGTGCACCGGCTAGTCCCACGGGGCCGTTGGCATTTGGTTTGGGCTCCATACAAGACGGCGCCGTTTATACCGTTTTGCCCGGCTGAAGGTACCGGACCGACGCCCATGATCTCACCTCGGGGTGCTTTACCTATGGTGTCGCCAACTGGGCCTTTACCATTGCCGCATCAGCCGGCGCCGATTACTTCTCCTTGCCAGCCTGCTCCTGTGGAGGCGCCATTGGAGTCCGTGCCGACGCCTGGTCCGAGTGATGGGTCTCGGACCAGTGCCTTTGAAGGTGGTGTCTTTGGCATCAGTAAATTCAATGTCAAGGCCAAGGTTGGAGTCACGTTTAAGATCATGCAGGAAGGCCTTGCGTCTCCTGGAAGAGGCGGAATACTGGAGACAGCTGGAGGAAGGTGAACTGGTCGAGCCCTTGGGAGAGTATGAGGGCTTGGGGTTGGCCAGTGGGCTGGATACTTCCCCCGAATGGGACTTATCTTCGCCAGGGGAGTTCACAGAAGAGGCGGCTACATTTCACTCTGTGATTAGAAAGGCTGCAGACTTTTTGAAACTGCCTTTTTCTGCAGCGGAGATAAAGACCAACTTGTTAACTGAAGTGATGCATCCCTCTACGACTTCTGCTTACCCTTTGCTGCCTTTCAATGAGGCGTTAACGGAACCCCTTAGCCCTGTGGAGAAAGCCGGTTTCGTCTCCAGCGATTAATAGAGCTGTGGCTAGGAGGCATACAGGAGCGCCTGGTAATCCAGGTTTTTGTCACGCCATCCAACCCCGGAGAGTCTGGTAGTTCAGGCCTCTTGTTCCATAAAGTCTGCTCCTGGGTCTTTCCCTGCAAACCCATCTGACAGGGAATCCAAGTGGATGGAGCAATCTGCAAAAAATACCTTTTCATCTTGCAGCACGGCGCTCAAGACTGTGAACACTACCTGTGTGCTGGGCAGGTATGTCTACGCCCTCAGTAATTCGGCAAAGGCTATGGTTGTAGATCTGCCTCAGGAGGTTCAAAGAACATTTGGGGCGCTCCTTTCTGATGCACAGGACGCCGTAAAGCAGATTATTCAGTCTGGCTCGGTTGTGGGGCAGCCTTTCGAAGGCCCCAGTCTTCAGTCCAGCAGCCTGCCAATCCTCCATATCGATCCTTTAGAGGGCGGGGAGGGCTAGAGCTCGAGGGGCCGCCCAGCAGCACCCTTCGTCAACCTCTTCCTCTGGAGGACAACAGCAAGGGAAGCAGTCCTAGTTTTCCCCACTTTATTGTCCATACCTCTCCTGTAGGGAGAAGGTTACGTCTTTTTCTTCACGAGTGGGAGTCAATTACATCGGACTCTTGGGTACTGAATATTGTGAGAAAGGGATATGCTCTCCCTGTTCAGGAGTTTCCTCCTCCCATCCCTCCCCGTCCCTTCTTTTGTTCGGAAAACCATCTCCTGTTGTTGCAATAGGAGGTTCAGACCCTATTGTCAAAAGGTGCAGTGGAGTTGGTTCCAGAACAGGAAAGGGGTCAGGGATGTTATTCAAGATATTTCCTGATCCCCAAGAAGGATGATCGTTTGAGACCAATCCTGGACCTGAGGATCTTGAATTGATTCCTCAAGCAGGAGAAATTCAAAATGCTGACTCTAGCGCAGGTACTTCTGGTGTTGGGCGAAGAGGATTGGATGGTGTCTGACGAATTGCAGGATGTGTACTTTCATATCCCTATACTCTAGTCGCACAGGAAGTATCTTCGGTTTGTGGTGGGATCGCAACACTACCAATTTGCGGTCCTTCCATTTGGGCTTACTCCCGCACCTCGAGTCTTCACGAAGGTGATGGCGGTGGTTGCAGCAAGTCTCAGGAGGAAGGGAATAGCGGTATTCCCTTACCTGGACGATTGGTTGATCAAAGCCAAGTCTCCAGAGCTCGTGCTGCATCACCTGCAAATGACAACCCAGTTGTTGTTCGATCTGGGTTTTTCGGTAAGCGTGCCCAAATCTCACCTGGAGCCCTCTCAACGCCTCCTGTTCATAGGGGCAGTATTGGACACAACATTGAATCAAGCCTATCCTCCGCCTCAGCGGATTCGGGACATTCCGGCATTGATTCCAATGTTTCGAAATGGAACGGTTGTTCTGATCCTTAAGGTCTTACGTCTGCTCGGTCTGTTTGCTTCTTGCATTCTGTTGGTCACTCATGCACGCTGGCATATGAGATCTCTTCAGTGGTGCCTCTGCTGGCAGTTGTCTCAACACAGAGGAGATCTCAAGGAATAGGTAAAGATCTCCAGGGACGTTGCAGCGGATCTCCAATGGTGGGCTGTGGACGGCAATCTTTCTCGAGGAAGGCCGTTTTCGCTACCACCACCGGTGACAACGGTTATAACGGATGCTTCCACTCTAGGGTGGGGAGCTCATCTGGGGGACCTGGAGATCAAAGGTCATTGGTCTCTAGCGGAACAGATGTTTCACATCAATCTGTTAGAATTGCGGGCGATATGTCTGGCTCTCAAGGCCTTCCTCCCTTCCCTTCGCGGTTTGTCGGTTCAAGTCCTGACAGACAACACTACCGCGATGTGGTACATGAACAAGCAGGGAGGAGTAGGGTCGTACCTTCTCTGCAGAGAGGCTCTGCGGCTCTGGTCCTGGGCTCAGGACTATCAGATTTGCTTGTTGGCAAATCATTTGGCCTGAGTTTTGAATATATGTGCGGACAGTCTCAGTCGGCACTTCTCGGCCAATCACGATGTGGCGTCTCCATCCAGACTTTGTCCTTTACATCTTTCAGATGTGGGGATCTCCTCAGGTAGATCTGTTTGCCACTCGGGAGAACGCACACTGCTCGATATTCTGCAGCCTCCAGTATCCGGTGCAAGAAGGGTTGGGGGGCGCGTTTCAGATGTCCTGGTATGGCAAGTTGTTTTACGCGTTTCCCCCCATGCCCTTGATTCCTCGGGTTCTGAGGAAGATTCTCCAAGACCGGGCCCAAGTCATCTTAATAGCTCCGGATTGGCCAAGAAAGGTGTGGTACACAGACCTTCTCCAACTCTCACTGTGCCCACTGCTCCGTCTCCCTCACAGGGCAGACCTCCTCTCGCAGTCGCAGGGGGAGGTTCTACACCCTCACCTCCAGAGCCTGCATCTTCATGTCTGGAGATTGAACGGGGCAACCTGAGTTCCTTTTCTCTCCCACCGGATGTAGTGGATGTTATTTTATCGGCCAGGCAACACTCCACTAAGACCATTTATTCCGGTAGGTGGGCAAAATTTGTGGTTTGGTGTGGAGAGAGACAGATTGATCCCTTGAAGGCCCACCTTTCTGATATTCTATTATTCGCTTTAGAACTAGCAAAGAATGGTTGTACAGTGGCCACAGTTAAGGGTTATTTGGCTGCCCTATCAGCTTTTCTTTGCATCCCGGATCAGTCCTCTCTGTTTAAGTCACCTATTGTAATTAGGTTTCTAGAGTGTTTGTGTAAGGAAATGGCTCCCTGTTGCAATTACCCCCCACTTTTTGCCTGATACTGATGCTGACTTGACTGAGAAGTGTGCTGGGACCCTGCTAACCAGGCCCCAGCACCTAAAATGTACCATTGTTTCCACAGTTGGCACACCCCTGGTACACAGATAAGTCCCTTGTAAAAGGTACCAGTGGTACCAAGGGCCCTGTGACCAGGGAAGGTCCCTAAGGGCTGCAGCATATGTGGTGCCACCCTAAGGGACCCCTCACCTAACACATGCACATTGCTATTGTAGATTGTGTGTGTTGGTGGGGAGAAAAAGGCAAAGTCGACATGGCATCCCCCTCAGGATGCCATGCCCACAAAATACTGCCTGTGGCATAGGTAAGTCACCCCTCTAGCAGGCCTTACAGCCCTAAGGCAGGGTGCACTATACCACAGGTGAGGGCATAGCTGCATGAGCAATATGCCCCTACAGTGTCTAAGTCCATTCTTAGACATTGTAAGTACAGTTGTGGCCATATTAAGTATTTGGTCTGGGAGTTTGTCAAAAACGAACTACACAGCTCCATAATGGCTACACTGAATACTGGGAAGTTTGGTATCAGACTTCTCAGAATGATAAACCCACACTGATTCCAGTGTTGGATTTATTAAAACATGCACACATAGAGATGCCCCCTGTATTTTACCCAATTGTTCAGTGCAGGACTGACTGGTCTGTGCCAGCCTGATGCTGAGAGACGAGTTTCTGACCCCATGTGGTGAGAGCCTTTGTGCTCTCTGAGGACAGAAACAAAGCCTGCTCTGGGTGGAGGTGCTTCACACCTCCCCCCTGCAGGAACTGTAACACCTAGCAGTGAGCCTCAAAGGCTCAAGCTTCGTGTTACAATGCCCCAGGGCACTCCAGCTAGTGGAGATACCCGCCCCCTGGACACAGCCCCCACTTTTGGCGGCAAGTCCAGGAGAGATAATGAGAAAAACAAGGAGGAGTCACCCACCAGTCAGGACAGCCCTTAAGGTGTCCTGAGCTGAGGTGACCCCTGCCTTTAGAAATCCTCCATCTTGATTTTGGAGGATTCCCCCAAAAGGAATAGGGATGTGCCCCCCTCCCCTCAGGGAGGAGGCATAAAGAGGGTGTAGCCACCCTCAAGGACAGTAGCCATTGGCTGCTGCCCTCCCAGCCCTAAACACACCCCTAAATTCAGTATTTAGGGGCACCCCAGAACCTAGGAAACTAGATTCCTGCAACCTGAAGACGAAGAAGGACTGCTGACCTGAAAGCCCTGCAGAGAAAACAGAGACACAAACTGCTTTGGCCCCAGCCCTACCGGCCTGTCTCCCCACTTCAAGAAAAACTGCAACAGCGATGCGTTCCCCAGGGTCCAGCGACCTCTGAAGCCTCAGAGGACTACCCTGCATCTAAAAGGACCAAGAACAGCGGCTCTGCTCCAAAGAAGAAACAACTTTGCAACAAAGAAACAAACTTTAAAGGACTGCACGTTTCCCGCCGGAAGCGTGAGACTTTCCACTCTGCACCCGACTCCTCCGGCTCGACCTGCGGAGAACCAACACTACAGGGAGGACTCCCCGGTGGCTGCGACCCTGTGAGTAGCCAGAGTTGACCCCCCTGACCCCTCTCCAGCGACGCCTGCAGAGGGAATCCAGAGGCTCCCCCTGACCGCGACTGCCTGCTTCTAAGAACCCGACGCCTGGTAAAGACACTGCACCCGCAGCCCCCAGGACCTGAAGGATCCGACCTCCAGTGCAGAAGCGACCCCCAGGTGGCCTCTCCCTTGCCCAGGTGGTGGCTACCCCGAGGAGCCCTCCCCCCCCCCCCCCCCCCCTTGCCTGCCTGCTTCGCTGAAGAGACCCCTGGGTCTCCCATTGAACTCCATTGCAAACCCGACGCCTGTTTGCACTCTGCACCCAGCCGCCCCCGTGCCCCTGAGGGTGTGCTTTTTGTGCTGACTTGTGTCCCCCCCAGTGCCCTACAAAACCCCCCTGGTCTTCCCTCCGAAGTCGCGGGTACCTACCTGCTGGCAGACTGGAACCGGGGCACCTCCTTCTCCATTGAAGTCTATGCGTTTTGGGCACCACTTTGACCTCTGCACCTGACCGGCTCTGAGCTACTGGTGTGGTAACTTTGGGGTTGCTCTGAACCCCCAACGGTGGGCTACCTTGGACCCAACTTTGGACCCTGTAGGTGGTTTACTTACCTGCAAAACTAACCAATACTTACCTCCCCCAGGAACTGTTGAAATGTGCACTGTGTCTAGTTTTAAAATAGCTTATTGCCATTTTTGCCAAAACTGTACATGCTATTTTGCTGATTCAAAGTTCCTATGATACCTAAGTGGAGTACCTTTCATTTGAAGTATTGATTGTAAATCTTGAACCTGTGGTTCTTAAAATAAACTAAGAAAATATATTTTTCTTTACAAAAACCTATTGGCCTGGAATTGTCTTTGAGTGTGTGTTCCTCATTTATTTGCCTGTGTGTATGTACAACAAACGCTTAACACTGCCTACTGCTCGACCACACTACCACAAAAATAGAGCATTAGTATTATCTCTTTTTGCCACTATCTTACCTCTAAGGGGAACCCTGGGACTCTGTGCATGCTATTTCTTACTTTGAAATAGTACATACAGAGCCAACTTCCTACAGTTTGCTTAACATGTTTCCACCCACGCCTTGCCATATGCCTCAGTGTTATCTAAATCTCATTTTAACTTACTTGATGGGTTCGCCTTTTGAGCACATGCACTCTTGTCTGTTAAGGTTGTTAGTTCTTAAGACTGTTTTTCTAGTTGCAATAGCCTCAGCTAGGCGGGTTAGTGAGCTTCAAGCTCTTTCTGTGAAACCCCCTTTTACCTTGTTTTTCCCTGATAAAGTGGTACTGAAAACCAGGGTGGCTTTCCTGCCAAAAGTTGTCACTCCTTTTCATATGGGGCAAACGATTACCCTTCCATCCTTCTACCCTCTTCCTCACCCCTCAAAGAAGGAAGAGAGACTTCATCGATTGGACCCCAGAAGGGCTCTCAGTTTGTACATTGAGAGGACGAAAGACTTTCACCTGGAGGATCAGCTGTTCGTGGGATATATGGGACAGCGAAAGGGCAGAGCAGTCCATAAAAGAACTATCTCTAGGTGGGTCATTCTTTGTATCAAGGTTTGCTACTCGTTGGCAAAAAAAGTTCCCCCAGAGGGTATCAGAACCCATTCCACCAGGGCTAAGTCAACCACTTCGGCCCTGGCAAGGGGTGTTCCAGTGGTGGACATTTGTAAAGCGGCAACTTGGGCGTCCCTCCATATCTTCGCAAAACATTACTGTTTGAATTCGGAGGTTAGGAGGGACGGCCATTTTGCGTCTTCTGTATTACAGGATTTCTTAGTGTAATCGGGTAGGCACCCTCCTCCAAGTGCGGTACTGCTTTGGGACTCTATTCATAAGGCGAGGAATCCACAGGAGGTTTGTATCCATCAGAAGAACAAGTTGCTTACCTTCAGTAACTCTTTTTCTGGTGGATACAATAGCTACCTGTGGATTCCTCACAGTCCCTCCCGCCTCCCCGTTGCCTGCCTGATTGTACTAGGATATGTGGTATTTGTATATATGAATTTTATATATATATGTATATTTTGATGTTTTTCTCGTATTTGTTAATGATGTGTTTCATTATGTTGCATCATGAAGGTTTTTTGTATGTATACATCTATTGGAGTTATTGTGGGTTGGTTCTCACCTGTTTTCGCCTCAAAGGCACATAAAAATGGGTGAAACTGACGTCAGCACGCCGGCGAGGACCTCTTATTGGCACAGTGACATCAGACGGAGTCACGTGGAGCCGTGCAATTGTGACGTCCTCGTCGACGTGGAGAGCTGGGAAGAAGACTTTCCGTCGGATGCTGGCGCAAGGACGAATTCATAAGCGTTACCGAAGGTAAGTAACTTGTTCTTTTCACTCTATTCTCTTTCTCTTCTGCTTTTACAGAAATATTCGAGTCTGGTAAGAGGTTTATTAACTATAGGCTATACTATACTATACTATACTATAGGCTGCATAGATTTATATAAATATAATGGTTTTACATATGTATGTTACATTATATGTTGATTTATTTGATATATGCTTTGGGGTCCCTGCACGTCAGTACTTATGACCTTGATGAGGATTCCCCTGGAAGAGAACTAGGATTATAGGTAAATTAGTTATCCTTTCTTCACATCGACCTTAGAGTTGAACTGCATTATGCAGACTTTTTTATATTTTGGCCTTTCCTTAAAAAAAAAAAAAAATCCTTTCTTCAAAGACCTCAAAACCATACTTTTAACTGAACTCGGCCCAGAACTTAATTCATGATTGAAGACTTTTGGACATGGTTACTCAAAAAGCCAACTGAATTCTACTCTCCCTTTCTTACCACCCTGCCACATTTTTTCATGCCTCTGTCAAGTGCTTTGAAGTAACTAAAAGTAGATTTACAGTCGTTTGTAATACCTCCTAATAAATAAATATATGATTGGACTTTTTTGTATTTCTTATGTGTAAATCACTGTTACTTGAGGGGAAACATAAATATTGTGTACTGTAATTTAAAGTAGCAGTTTCTTGACAGTGAGTATGTTTTGGTTAGAATGCATGTCAAGATATACTAGTAGTACTATTTAACTAAATGTTGTTTAGGTGACAGTGCTTGGAATTATTCAGGTGTAACTGATTATTATGTCCAGAGTACTGATTGATTTAAGAGCAAAAAAGCTGAGCTGTTTATTTAACTGTTCGATAAGAGACCTTGAGGTTTTGTGAATTCTTCTTTCTGGTTCCATGTTTTTGTAGAGCTGTCAATGTCTTACTCTTGTATGAGTCACTCCCTTTCTCGCTGTTTCACGGCGTGTGCCTATTTTCGGAGGGAAGATATAGCATTTTGTTTTTTTGTACTATTTCTGCTATTTTTAAGGTAGAGTGTTAACAACTGTGGTCTGAAGTGTAGCCGAGTTTGAATAATTCACACGCCTGGGCCGTCGAAATCCGGCGTGCTTGACGGATCACGTTCTGGCGGCTGCCTTCGAGTACACTGCTCCTAATCTGCCTCTTGCTTGCTGCCCTTATTTCGCTCTTTCTTAGGGATTGATTGCTTCCACCCCATCATCTGCCAATTTAAAAGATTCACAGGTAGCTGCTGAAGGCGTTTCAACGGGTTGAGTCAGCAACCACTGGCTATCAATCCCTCTCAAACCAGCGATGCTGTCAGATTAGCTTTTTAATTCTGGTGATTTAGGTGCCTGTTAAATGGAGCACCGACACCCGCTTCTGCCTTCTTCCCTCTCGGATTCATATTTAATACGTAGTAAGAGTTTAATATTAATGAAGGTCTCGTTCATTTAATAACGTTGTCGTCTAAGTCTGCTTCCATACAGTTGATCTAGGAAATGAACACGAGGAGAAAATATTTTGCAACCATAAGGTGTATGTGAGAACGAACAAACATTTAAGATAACACACACAATCTTATAGAGCAGCATCTGAGAAGCAGAAATTACGTGCACAGTTATGCAGATCTGTACCTACTGCCAACATCAGTCCGTCTCTTTATGTAAATGAGGAGTATAAAACGTTCCTTGGGGCTCAGGTGTGATACAAAAAAACGTCTTCCCTCCGAAGCAGCATGCCACAACCAGAATTTGTCATTCACCGCAAATCTATACATGGAAACAAATATTTCACTCAAATGAGCTACAGGGCAAAGCACTGTGTGGGAGGGGATGTGTGCAAGAGCATTGAGGACATCAATGTGGAGATCTAGAAATTAAAGGAGATCGGTAGAAATTGGCCAAGTAGGGGGTGCAGGGTTTTCAGTTATGAATAGGACAGCATCATGAAGGGGGAAAAAGAGTGAATTACGATATATAATGTCGGGGAAAGGAGTGTCCTATGATGAATTCTCTTGTAGTGGTGAGCCTATATTATTGAATAAATGAATTGATTCTCTTAAATTTCACAAACCATAAACATGCAATATTGTTGAGTAAATAACAAAGTGTCCTTTTAATTTTACTTTGTCTCTAAAAAGTATAATCATTTTTACTTTTTACTTTCATTTTATTTTGTTTACAGCATTTTATTTAACAGTGTGTATGTTAAATGGTATTGTCACTTAATGAGATACATGTATTATTTTTAGTATAAATTAAAAAGACAGACTCCAACATTTTGGCATTCGGCCAAGTTGTTCATTGTATTTTATAAACTGTTGCACATTCTATTTTTTTGTGGAGCTGTGTTTTTAGTTTTTTCCAGTAAGCGCATAATCAGCGATTCATAGTATGTGAATAAATACGTTTTATTACTGTTCTTTTCATTAATTGTATTCTATTTACAGTGCCATCATGATCTAAATCCACTTAGCCCATTACTCCACCCATTCAAGTGTTCTGTTACGATGCTGGATATCAGTATCTACAGCCACTTCCGTCTCAATCATATTCAGATGGGTTTGCTCCCCTCACGTTAGACTGTAGTGAGCGAGGTAAATGATAAAGGAAGTATGAGAACAGATGGCATTAAGTAACCAGTTGGCCCGTTCAGCGGTGGAATGTGGACATCTGTCCAAAAATCTAGTTGAACTATTGAACATTACAATTTGAAATCTCTAGTAATTATTGAAGATGTACTTGCCCAATACTTTCTCCAATAACTCACTGTAAATGTTTATATATGCCTTGTGGGATGTAAACCCTCCATATGGTCATTTTAGTTTTCCTAGGGTTCTTGCTAAAACTGATGACACTTTCCATAAATACCTCTTTTTATAAGTTAAGGTCTAAAACACAACCCTTTGTCTTTTTGTTCATTGCTACCTTTAGTCATCATCTGTTGTGACATTTTTAGGTTGCAGCATACCAGACAGCTCAGCTGTCTGTTATGTGAAAGATATCTTGGGGCAGTTTCCAAAGTTGACCTGGGAATGCATTCTGATCGTTGCTTGCCATTGGCTTTGTGGTTTGAAAGTCACGTTTTCTTGAGTTCTATTTGCAGGCTTTATTTGCTTTAGCTGTCTAGGTGCAATTTGCATCGCCCAATGCCAAAGCTGAGTTCTCTGTATTTCTCCATGAACTTGTTTGCTGGACATACAAAGACCGAGGTCAAATGTCAGGCGATGTCTTATCCTTCTGAGTGCTCTCTTTCTGTAAATAGGTCTGTAAATCTTGTTATCTCGTCACATTTGCTGTGCATTCAAAAACTGAGGTCAAATGTCAGGCGCTTTCTACCAGGGTCTTGTTAGGGTACATCAAAGTAACATGGAATATCTGTAGCATTTTTTCTTTTTTTTTATGGCGCAAACTCAAGCTCTTTACATGGGCACCAGTTGCATTGCAAAATGAGACATTCACATTTAGGCATGGGGAGATTAAGTGATTTGTTCAGAATCACAGGATGCCGCACCAAAACTTGAGCCTGCTTCCCCACTTCCAAAGTCGGCAGCTCTGACCATAGCACCTCGTCCTCTCCTCATTCACGTTTACAACTATGTCCAAAATAAACTGCAGGGTATCCATGTAAAAGGGCGACATCCACTTTATCACAAAAAAAACCTGTGCCTCAGACTGATGAAGCCTGTTGTGAGCAAGGGAAGGGACATTTACTGTACGCATGAGAGGTCCTTATGCATTTAATATTTCTGCTACAATGCGTGGTTTGTTTTATATGCCAACATTGCCTTTTAAATGCGGTTCAACCTTTTTACTCTTACAAAACTAGATGAAGTGCACACATATTATCTTCCCTCTGTGTACCTATATAAGTGTTGGATTCTGAACTTCGGCCTCCGGTGGCTACTGGGCGCAGTTGAAGGAGGCAGCACTCAAGACAGTCACGGCTTGTGCACAGAGGGACTTATTCCCTCCTTCAAACGCAGCCATGCAACCACCACGTGTCCACCTCCTCTGGCACATTCAAGCGCCCGCGGCTCTATTTTTGTGGAGGCTCATGCTCACGTTGCGGCAATTTAATAATCTAGGTTGGGATCTATAGGGAGACTGGAAAATGCCCTTTACTGAAGCTCCATGTGAGACACATAAGGAATTAGGATGTTGTATTTATATAAAGTACTATACTAACAAATGTTGAAATGGACGCTTTACAGTAAACGCAATGACCGCAGTATTGCATATTATGTCATTAAAACTACCAGGGAACTGAGAACGTACAAAAGTAGTAGCCACGCATCAGAGGGTGGAGAATGTCCAAAATCTATTCTGAACAGTCAATCCAGTATTCCATCATTTCACCCAGCCACACACCCATTCATCCACCCATTCATCCATCATCTGATCACCAGTCATGTATTCATCCACCGACCCAACATACTAACACACTCAAATCCATGCACTCTTCACATTCACCAATTTATTCAAACCCAAGCAACTCATCCATTCAACTCAGTTAGTCATCCATCAGTTTGCCCCTGTCTCAGGTCTATTCCCTCCAGAAGGCTCCCATGGCTCCATAGTGTTCATCCAGGGGTGCTTAGCTCATTCACCAGCCCGTTCTCACACACATGCATCCCTTTCCCCATCTAATGTATCCAAAAGTCCCTCCAAGATTGAAAAGTTTGCTCTTAAAGAGAGCTTTTCCCTCCCTCCGCCACATCTGCATCCTGATCGGTTATAGGGCTTAATAGGTGCAATTAACAAAACAAACTGCTCTGAGCCCACCGTCCCCATAATTTGGAATTTTCGATTGTTTTACCAGACGAGAGACAGTCCCTTCAAACGTAATGTAATTTGTTTTTTGAAACGGAGAGACTCGATAAAGAGAACTGTTAAAAGCACAGACTATTATCGTGGTGAGTATAACATGGAGGGCAGTGGAGGGGCAATTCATAAGACTATAGGGTAATAAGAAATTTTACAAGGTTAAGCAGTGCTCACACAGAAGATACACTTATTAAATATACTATAGGAGAACACATGATGAACAAAGTGGGCATTTCTCTAAACAGTACTGTGGTAAGAGGTGTAAAGGCGTAACAATAATTATTATTGGGGGCGTGGTCTGGCCTGCTGGCAAAATGGCCGTCACTCCATGAGGCTCTGCAGGGCTTAGGGCCTAATCTTGACATTTCTCCTGGCAGAGGAGCAGATCGAGCGCTAGTATGGTGCTGCTGGGGTGCTTTCGCCCCGGTGAGGACATCAGTGCTGGTGGAGGGCCCGGGGCGGGCGGCTGGAGGAGATTTTTCCCCGCCTGGGGAAGCGCGGCCTGCTGGCGGGCGCCCTTTCTTTTTAGTTTGGGCGCCTCCTGGGGGCCCGGCGGCTGTGGAGCTGGTTGGTGGTGCGGAGCGGCTAGGCGGGGGACTGCCTTCCTCCTGGCTGTGCTCTATTGGCGGCTGTATTGGGCCGCAGCGGGGGAGCGGTCCTGGAGCTGGAGAGATGGTCAGGTGGCTGGTGGTAGCTGGGGCCTAGTTTTCTGCGGGCCGGCAGCCTGGAACACATCGGGCGGTGGTCCTGGGTCGGCCCCATGCTGCTGGAGTGCCCGGATTGCTGGCGGCTCTCTGGTTGTGGTCGCTGGTGGTCAGGGGGTATTCTGGGCACCCCGGGCGGACTAGTGGACGTGTTGTGGGCCCTTGGGAACAGTTTTGCCCCCTAGCTTCCTGGAGCTTTTTTGAAGTCAGTCGCCGGCTAGGTCGGGCCGGAGGAGGAGGAGGTGAGGCGGGACCGCCAATTTGACCCAGTTGTGCAGCGCGCTTTGGCCCTGATTGCTCACGAGGTAGATACGCCCGTGGAAGGGGTGGCCGGTCTCGTGGAGGGTGGGTCAGGCCTGCTGTGGCTTTCACACTCCCTTTCTGACGCTACATTTGGGCTTGGGTATACGCCCTTGCCCGGGGGGAGCCTGTGCCACGTTTGGACTCTTTTGATTGGCCCCTCGTGAGTGTTGGTGTGGCGATTTGGTGCCTCATTTTTGCGGTGTCTGGGGGGTGCGGAAGTGCCCTCTGGTCCCTTTGCTGCGGTATTTGGTGGCGTGGGAACTTCGGATTGCTGCTTCGTCGCCCTGTTGGTGGTGGATTATTGGTGGCTGGCGTCGACGAAGAATGGGCAAGTCCGAGCAAAAACAGGCCAGACTCACCTTTGATGGTGGAAAGAAGAGAGGGGGCTCCTCCTCCTCTCTGCCTGGCGGTGAGAATTCTGACGCTGGGAGCTCGGATGCCTTCGTCAAGGTGATGTTTCTTGATCTTAAAAACAGCCTTGCAGGCATAGACGCTAAACTTGACCACATGACGGAGCAGCTTGACCACACCAGGTCCCGGGTGGATGATCATGATTCCAGGTTTGAACAGCTGGAGGCGCGGGCGTCGGATCTGGAGGATGGTCGGCAAGGTGATTGTGAACAGTTGCTGCAGATGGAGAGAGTTTTAGAGGTCATTCGCAACAAGAATGAGGATTTGGAGGCGCGTTCATTCTGCAACAACATTCGCATAATAGGCCTGCCGGAGTCTACTGCTATGGGCCGGATGGAGCACTTTATGGAGGGCATGCTTTCTGATCTTTTCCCGGGTGAGCTTTCTCGTCTTTTGGTGGTTGAGAGGGCTCATCGGTTCCTATTATTGCTCGCTTGATGAACTATTGAGATAGAGATGTCATACTTAGGCTGGCCCGGGAGCGACGACCTTTGATTTATAAGAACTCTGAACTCACTTTTTTCCCCGACTATACTCCGGGCATGCCGGCTGCGTGGTGTGCCTTTTTACCGGTCAATCTCACCTTGAGCCAAACAAAGGCAAAGTTTTCGCTATTATACCCTGCTACACTCAGGGCGCAGAATGATGGGAAACAGCTGTTCTTCACCGACCCTAAGCAAGCAGCTAAATTTGCTAAATCGGTGCCAAGGCGGTCGGAGGATTCGAGTCTGGAGGGCCCTCGGGCTGACAGAACTGCCTTGAGTGACGATGACTGATTCGTGCGAGATTGGTGGATGGGGTTTCCGTGATGTGTCTGCTGGTGTTCTGCATGATGAGCTCCTTTTCTGTTATGGCTGCTCTGCCGATTTTGCTTTGCTGTTCGGCCCTTTTGCCCTTCCCCCGCATTCCTGCTGGGATAGTTGGTTGGATGGCCGGTCTACGCCCGTGGGATGAGTCCTGATTTCCGTATTTGTATTGTGAAAGGTTTTTTGATGTTGGGGGGGTGGGGATTATGTTTCAGCCCGTTTGGGGGGTCTGTGTGGGTGGGGGTTTGGGAAGTTTGCTATTTGTGATGATTCTGTCTCCTTTTTTCCTTTTTCGTCTCTTTTTTTATGTGTAAGGCGGGTGGGCAGATTGGGGCGATACAGAGGTGACTTGCGTTTGCTGAGAGATTGTGATGGGCTCCAGTAGGGTGGCAGCTGTTCGCTGTCTAACCTGTATTGTGCGTGGGTTGAATGATCGGTGTAAGGCGCGGCTCGTGTCTGCCTATGTTAAGCGCCACAAAATAGATATTTGCATGCTTCAGGAGACGCATTTGGTTGCTGCTACTAGGGACCGGCTGAGGGCTGGCTGGGTTGGGGAATGCCACTGCTCTGTGTTTTCGCGCGAGGGGTGGCGATCTTGCTGCCAAGGGATTGCAGTGGCACACGCAGAAAGTGGTTCTGGGTCTGAATGGTCGTTTTGTGGTGCTGAGTGGTGCGTTGCTCGACAGATCTTGTAGACTTGTTTTTGTATATGGCCGTAACACAGATGATCCTGTGTTCTTTCGCGAGCTGTGGCGCTTGGTGGAGTCAATGTGCGGGGGTGCGGTGATCTGAGGCGGTGATTTTAATGTGATTCTGGACCCTGCAGTGGATCTCGAGAGCGTGGCCACGGTGCAGCATGTTGCGGCGGCCAGGGCGCTACAGTTTGTGATGGATGAGGGGGCTTGGTGGACTTGTGGAGGGCGAGGCATGGTAATGATAGAGAAGGCACGTGTGTGAACTGTGCACATAGTAGCTGGTCGCGTATTGACCGCTGGTTGGGCACGAGAGATGTGGAGCTCTGGACTGGTTCGGTGGACCATCTGCCTCGTACCTTATCGGATCATGCACCGGTCTGGCTGGTGCTAGAGGTGCCTTGTGGACTGGGGCGAGCTTTTCTGTGGCGATTGCAGCACGGGGCGCTTTGGGATCGTGTATTCCAGGAGGAAATTCGTGAGGCCATAATCCATTTCTTTGCTGCCAACTGTGGGTCTGTGAACTCGGCTGGCACCTTATGGGAGACATTTAAGGTGGTTATCTGTGGGGTGTGACTCTCTAAACAGCATGGGGTATTGAGAGGGCGCTGCGTTGTTAGTTGACGGATCTGAAGGGTCGGATAGCGGATCTGGAGCGCAGGTTGGTGACGAACTGGTCGGGCGCGGTTCTTGCGGAACTGCGGACTGAAATGTCCAAGTATGAAGAGGCCGCGCTTCGGGAGCTTTGCTTTTTGGGGCGGGAAGCCCGGGCGCAGCGATATGGTGAGGGGGAGAGAGGGCTGGTCAGACATTGGCGAATATGCTGCGCAGACGATGGGCCAGTTGTTAAGTTACTGAGATTGATGGCCCTGGGGGTGAGCGTGTGTTTGGGACGCAGGCTGTAATGCAGGCTTTCACCCAATTTTTTGCTAGTTTGAATGCCGAACCAGTGGATTTAGACGATGCTGCTGCTCAGGCTTATTTTTCTGACATTGCTCTTCTCTGGTTCGATGACGCTAATCGTGCTTACTTTGACAACCCTTTCTCGGTAGAGGAGGTTGTCGTGGCAATTCGTAGTCTGCCAAGTGACAAGTCACCTGGTTTGACTCCTGTGTTTTACAAGGAATACTCAGATATTCTTGCACCTTACCTCTTGGAGGTGTATGTGGAGTCCATGGAGGCCGGGATTCTTCCTGCCTCTCTCCGTGAGGCTCTCATTGTTACGATACCCAAACCTGGCAAGGACCCGCATAGCTGTGATTCGTATCGTCCACTTTCCATGATAAACATCAATACTAAAATTCTGGCCAAAATGATTGCGGCGCGGTTGCAGCCGCTGCTTCCGAAGCTGGTGCTCTCGGATCAGTCTGGGTTTGTGTCGGGTAGATGCACGTCTAATAATCTGCGCACGTTCTTTGCGGTGGTCGGCACGCGGGGGATCGGGGAGGAAACAGATGCAGTGTTTTTAGATGCTACCAAGGCTTTTGACTCGCTGGCGTGGGACTATATGTTCGCGCTGCTGGCTAGGGTGGGACTGAGTGCTCGTTTTGTGAAATTGATCAGACTGTTATATTCTTCTCCCACTGCTAGACTGCAACTAAATGGGTCTATCTCTGACTCCTTTCCGGTGGCCTGCGGAACTGGCCAGGGGTGTCTTTTGTCCCCGTTCTTTGCTGTGGCGATGGGGCCTCTTGCGGCGTGGTTGCGGCAGCATCATGGGGATAGGGGGCTGCCTTACAGGCAGCGGTCGATTTTGATATCCATGTATGCGGACGATATCGCGCTGTATGTTAGGGAGCCGCGTGAAAATCTGGATGTTTTGTTAGATGAAATAGTGCGTTTCGGTTCCTTTTCAGGGATCAAGATTAATTGGTCCAAGTCGGTGCTGGTGCCGCTAGTTGTGATGTGGATGTCCTCTGGTTGGCCAATTATGGCAAGGCGGTGTCATGGCTTGAGGAGAAAGTTGAGGTGTGGCGCACCTTGCCGCTTTCGCTGATTGGGCGCATTGTGATTGTGAAAATGGTGATCCTGCCAAAATTTCTATATCTTTTTGTTAACCTCCCACTCTCGCTCCCGGCCAGCCTTCTTAGTCGGCTTCGTTCGGCTCTGATACGCTTGGTTTGGGCCGGGGGACAGCCTCGTATTTCCTGGGAGAAGCTGACGCTGCCTTGTGAGCTGGGTGGCCTTGCTGTCCCGGATCAGGAGCTTTACTATTTTTGTGCCCAGGCACACTTTGCGTACTACTGGCTGTGGCCAATCCGATACTTGCCGCATCTTGCGCCTGAGAGCGACTCAGTGTGGCCAGATGATTTGACTCGATTCCTGGGCGTTCTTCTCGACCTCGTTCGCGAGGTATTGATACAGTGGCATGTACTGCTTGGGCCTAGACGGTACTGCTGGTCGCTCCGGGGTGAGCGCTGCTTTTGCCTCTTCGCTGTCCGTTCTTTCAGTCGCAGATCTTGAGATGTTCCGAGGTAAGCCGATGCGCAACTTTCTGCGGGATTCTGGGTTAGTTAACTTGGGGGATTGGTTTGAGAATGGGCGATTGATCTCCATTGGGGATGTGTTGGAGGGTCGATGCACTACTGCGCTGCAGTGGCTGTACGTGCTGCATGTCCGCGCAATGTTGCGGGCACGTTTTTCTGGACTTACGGACCCTCCATTGCAGTGTCGGGCCTTGGAGGCCCTGTGCGGAGCTCAGTCGCTGTGTAAACTTATTACTAAATTGTATAACTGTATGCAGGAGCAGCGAGGTGACCTTGGTTTGTCTGCTAGAGTGAGATGGGAGGTGGATGTGGGCGAGCCTATATCTGAGCAGATGTGGCGATGATGTTGTGCGCACTATCCCCTAAATACAGGCTCTGCCTGATTCACTTTAAATTCCTGCACCGCTTATATTATACCCCTAAAGGCCTTTGTTCGATGGGCTTGCATGCTGATGCCAGTTGCGAGAGGTGTCGGGCGCCTGAGGCTGGTTTCTTGCATCTAGCGTGGGAGTGCCCGAGGTGCCTGTCTTCTGGATGGAGGTCATGGGGATAATTGAGGAAATGACCAGACTGGAGTTGCCCTTTTCCCCTAGATTGGCGTTGCTGGGATGTGTGGACGAGGTGCGGCAGCCTCACAGACAGTTGGTGAGCCTTCTTTTGTTGCTAGCTAAGCGCAGAGTTGCGATGTGCTGGGGTCGGTGTCGTGCCCCTCGGGGCTCTGATTGGCTGCGCAGCGCCTCCTTTTGTCAAGAGCAGCTGATGATTTTTTTGGGAGCTGACTCCGGAGGGGTTCTCGACGTAGGGATATGTGGGCTCCGCTGCATGCTTATCTGGATGCCTTGAGGGATGGCTGAGGTGGCATTCTGTGACTAAATGCACAGCAAGGAGTTTGGTGTGCCTCCGCTCTCTCTCGGGGTGTGGGAAATGTGACATTGAATTGTTATAAGGCGCTTCTGTGCTCTTCTTCTGCCTGCCTTCTTACCTGTCTCTCTCTTTTTCTTTTTTATTTGCGTGTTTGGTAGTTGTTATAGCCTGATAGATACGTGGTGTGTCGCTTTGAGACTGTTCAGTGGCAGTTGTGCCTATTTTGCGGAGACTGGGGCCCCTAATGTTTTGTGGGGAGCCTTATTATGGCTCATGAACTTATGACTAATTTGCTATTCCCTTTTATAGGTGGCGCCCAGGAATTGTGCAGCACTTGGACTTAGATAAGTGTTTCCGCCTATATATTCGGGCTGTCTTGTTCTGTTGTATCACATGTTGTCTTGTTCTATGTACAATAAAGCATACATAAACAAAACAAAAAAACTATAATTATTATTGGAGTTACTCAATTATCAACAGTGTAAAACCTGCTGTGTTGGCTTTGCGTGGCCTTGGGCAAATTCACAATGTATCAGTGCCCCATTGTGTGGGTACGGCTGTCACAAGCTGCTGTTACCCAGTGGTGCATCCTGGCACCGGAGGCCTGGCTGATTCAAGAACCCCAGGTCAGTGGTTGATTGCTGATCATCCTTGGTACCAGTAGAGTAATGTGGTACACGTCCTCATCAGCTTCAGCGCCTTGTCAGAGGTAGCAAGCGCTACTATGATCTCCCTAACCCTTTTCACAGACTCTTTTCTCCTCCATCTCTCCTTTACTCATCCCAAGCCTCATCCTATTACTATAAACTCCCAATTAACATTTCTGGATTCTTCCCTCCATTACTCTAGTCAGTCCAACTAACAAACTCACATATCCTCCGCTCAAATTAATAATACTAAAACTGTACTCATATTTCCCCTATATTAATCCACCACTAATTCCTCTTGGGTTCCGGAGTAGCATGCTACTCAACGAAAAGCACTTCAGCGACTCGTCAGGGGTAGTAAGCGCTATAAAAATACTATTACAATTACATTAATAACCATGCCATAACATACCATACAAAAGGGGGCAACAGTTGTATTGTAAAATTTCTATATCATTTTGTCCCGTAGGCTCTCATTATTCTAATAAGACTACTGGATTTTAAGCGGCAGAATAGCCTGCAGTGTGGGAGACCCAGTCTTACCCACTACAGGTGACACCTGTCGCCCCAATCCGGTATTTGCTCCGGCTAACTATCAGTGCCTCATCGCTACCCAAGGGCAGGGACGATTGGGCAGCCGAGCGCATGACATAATTGATTTCTCAGGGAAACCATGGTCACTCCGGTCTCATCCGTTTCTCTCAGTGACATTAGTCTCACATACACAATGACAAACAGAGGCAGTATTTGTTTCAATAACATTTTAACGAAGAGACTGCATCTTAGATTGCAAAGCATGTGCTGCCTTAACCAGGACGATACAGCATGACGAGTTTAAGTTGTGACAAGGAGAGTAAAGCATAGGAATAACGCTACCATATTGTCACTAGTGTCAGTAGACTAATTCCTATCTAGGCTATAATAGAGCACAGCATGTTAAGCTCTAATTCTGCCCTTCAGGTTCCCCTGGGAAGACATCATTCCCCATACCTGAGCAAAGGCCTGAAGTCTGCATAAGCAGCTGTAGCGAAGCTTTCAGCAATCCGCATACAGTCGTGGTACTCTGGCCGGAATCTCCCTCTACCGTGTAAGGGACAGGGAAGTGTTTTTATAATAAAACAGCTGATGTTCTTAGAAAATGTCCCTAAGTAAGGATGTTTGTTTTCCATGAATACCAGAGACAAAACTTGTACCTCGTTCACCAGCAACCTATCTTACTGCAGCCTCGAATGAAGTGCACAGTGGCCTGGCCTAATATGCTAAAATAACGTGCATGGAGCTATAACTAAAATAGCTACACAACAACTTCATATTCTTGACATGGTCAGGCAAGGGTCTGCTTTGTATGCTGTGCAAGGTAGGTAGATAGAGTGTGGATTTTATGGAGAGGTCTTTGTAGAAAACCTTGGTGAGATGTGCCATAAATTCAGGGAGTGCTCCAGTCACGTCATGGCAGATTTGTGGCTCCGCTTAAGCATGAAGAAAAGCAGAAAAAATGTAAGAGAAATAGTCATCTTGCTTGTACTTACTATATTTTGGCAGTTGTCTAAGAGTAGAGCCACTGGAATTATATATGCAATTTAGCAGCATTTTAGGCATAATCATGAATTTGCTACTTTTGACATATAATCCATTGCTGTAATTGGTTGTAAAACTGTTACTAATGATTTGAAATCTTTGCCCAGACATGTTAACTTATGTAACGAACTTTGGCAAAGCCAGTAGGGTTTACCTAGGCAAGATCTATTGGCTTTATCAATGGTGTTTTTGACATGTTTTACAACAGTGCGGCTGCTGTGCAGCATGGTTGAGGGAAAACAGCATTTGCAACGTAGGCATTAAAATGCAGTGCCTTTACCAACCAACGCCTTGACCATGCATATGCCTTTATCACGCAAATGCCTTTACCATCCATGCCTGGTAAAGGCATGCCTGGAAAAGCATGGGTGATGTAGTTATGCAGCCATTGCTGATAGTGGAAAAAAAGAAGAAAAAAACTATATGATGCGGTTAACACCGGCCGCATCGTGATGATTTTTTACTTTGTTTTTTTACTTTTTTTGGCTTAACCTTGACAAAGCCAAAAAGCAGAGCTATTTGGCTTTGTCGATGTTTTGTTCCATGTTGTACAGCAGCATATGTATGGCTGCTGTGCAAGCATAGTTCAAACAAAAAGGGCTCTGACGCCCGTGTTGCCTACGTTTTTTTTCCCACTTTCAGCCATGCTGCACAGTTGCCCACTGCTGCACAATATATCTAAAAAAATTATTGACAAAGTCACCAGATCTCGCATAAGCGAGAACTGTTGGCTTTGCCAAAGCTTGTTATTCAAGAAGGCAAGATGGCCTGTATCTTCAGGGTTCATGGACATGCTAGTTATATTCCATGAGACAGTGTATAAGAAAATGTGTCCCCATTTGTGGTAAATCAAACTCTTTGCAGTCAAGTGTATGTACGTACTCATTGGGAATAAACCTCAACAAGATGTGTTTTGTGTGTGATGTATCAGTTTAATGCCCACTATATCTTTTCATGTAGGTAAACCGATTAAAAGACTACCAAGTAGCAGTACACAAAGCAATAGAAAGAGGAGGAAAATGTTAAAAGTGGGGTACACAATTGATAATGTCTTTCCGTGTAGAATGGAAAACTCACCTCAACACCCCATTTTATAGTTCTCCCTACATTGGCACTACTGCTATCAGCATGTAAATATTTGTAGTACTTTCTGCACAGTTCTTTTGATTTTTGGCTCAAATTGGAAATTTTGATTCATATACTGTTCCCATCTTTCTTTTTAAAAAAAAAAACAGATCCTGGATGCATAGTTCAATCAGGCTTGCTTCCACTTTTTCGCTTTTTGAACTTCTTTATTTCGGAATTAGTAAATACCCTTCCTCCTACTGCTGTATTGCTTCAGGAATGGTTCAATTTTCTGCTAGGTTGGGAGGACGAGGTGATGGGGAACATATTGTAATTACCTTTCAGGTTAATCAGGAGATCCGCAGGTATTGTAAATCTTAAAGGATGGGGCAGATACATCATTCTCGTTTTTTTAGCCCTTTGATGAGATGCATGGACGCATGGAGGAGCTCTTCACTGGGGCTAGGTTGGTGCAAGTAAAACAGCCCAGCTGTGTGTTGCTACCATCCACGTAGGAATGGACTACAGTATGAATTCTGGTCCTGAAGTCTGAATTGTGCAGGCAGGGCTACATGTTGCGCAAGAGTGGAAGTTGGTGCTAGGCTACATGTGTTTTCTTGTCAATGTGGATACTAATTTCTTCTTTATTAATGTTATATAAACCATCCTCTCCTGGTCTGACCTAAATGAAAGCAGTCTCAGCAATATCTGTTGATTTTCTAAGATTTACTGCCTATCATTTTGCGTGTAGATATGAACATGCTGGCGTATAAATCCTAATGAAATTCGGTGATCTAGATCCAAAATCAAGGATTTAATTCTTAGTCACACACATTAATTCAACACCAAGATAAATTTAATTGACTGTGAACATCACAAACATTACCCTTTTTTATATCTTCATCCTAGAAAGACAAATTACATCATATGAGAAAGAAGCAGGGTTCAAAAGCCTCAGCTCCTAGTCTCATCACTTCTGACCACAACCCGTAAATCTTCCACTGTCTTTACAGGCTGTCCTAACATAGATGAAAGATTGTGCGTTCTTGTCCAACATCTAAAAGTGTTATTGGGCTTGGTGCAGAAAGACAGTAACCTAGAATCCTACAATTTAGGGGATTTTTCAATTGTTTGTATCAAGTATTTCCAATGGAAAAGATTATTTTTTATTTTTTCAGCTTCGTAGGTTTGCTTTTATGAAAGTTGAATAGACCAGTCACGAGAATTCCTGATTGAGATATTAAAATAAGGGCTTCTGGTGCAGTACATCGTCTCCCCTCTTTGCAGTTGCTTGAGCAAAAAGGGAATACAAGCATCATGTTTCAAGGAAGGGATTTAGCTTGCTAAAGCAGCATCCTTTGTTGCCATTGAGTGGAAAGGAATACTTTCCTTATAGAAATTATGGAAGTTAGTTATGAAGTACAGCAGCGTGTCGATTATGTTTCAGTGCAGTTCTTTGAAGCTGGAAGAGGTTTAGCAATTTTATGACAGTTGCTGTAGCTGTTTATGGCACGGGACAGCTTTTAACAGTACCAGAAAGCAAATATTTAGAATTGTTTTTTTTTTTTGTAAAATCATTACAGCACATATGAATCTATTCCGCTTTAGTACATTTGTAAACCCAAGGCATGGCAACAAAGCATTATTGTAGACTATGGTGTATTATCCTGCTATTCAACATTTTCAAGCGTTTCCACAGCAGTAGCAAGTTTGCAACAAAATGGCAAAAGGAAGCACTTTTCAGTAAAACTATCAGAAGTGTGAACACCAAATGTTTGCTTAGTGTATACAAATGTATCTGGTACAATCAATGCATACAGATTGAAGTGGGCTGCTATGGTTGCCAGATTTCCCAATATACAACAATTCTGGGTCTCAGTTTCCACCTAACAAATCAGTGCACTGTCAGACTTGTAGTCTTTGTTTGCTTTGTTTGGTCCTTTTAGACTGCACACCAATAATTTGTTAAAGGAAACTAAAGAACTTGATATATGGTGTTTGGCTTGCTTTGGAGCGATTGGGCAACCATAAATGTGACTTAGCTTAGTATTAGATAAATCCAGGCATTGAATTGGCAGTGCATGATATGCCTGATTATGTCATGAGTGGAATGGACGGGATTGGATGAGCATAATGATTGAAGTATTCCTTAACCCAAGTTGAACCCAAAGACTGAAATGAACCGTGAGTCTCTTCTTTCTTTCCTTTGTAATGGAGTTCCTCTGCCCAAGGGAAATAGCTTACATGGCCGCTGTCTATGTTTGCTTACCTGTGTCCTTTCATGTAGTATGTGTGTGTTGTGGAGTTCTATATCTGTAATAGTATGTGGTTGTTGTGTGGGACTTTGTCTGTATCTGTATTGTCTGCGTATGAGTCTCTGTATGCAGGTCTACCTTGATGTGCACCGGTATGCCCGTTGGTCTATATGCATTTGGTTTTGTGTGTGTTAGTGCACATCTCTGATAGCCTGTGGATATCTGTGTTAGTCTGTGATTGTACAGGTGTGTGTAGCTATGTTGCTGTCTATGCATGTATTTGTAATCTGTTTCAGCGTGCGAATGACTTCTCTGCCTATGTGTAGTTTAGAAAAGCCTAAGCTATTTGCTTTGCAAGTGCCTGTTGTGTTGATGCAGCCATAGATACTTTCATTACTTGTGTGGACTGTTGCTGCTTTGTAACTAAGCTCCTTGCATTTACCAATAATCACGGAAACGAATCAATTCAACAGTAAGGTCCAGTGTGAATGATGTCTTTCGAACACAGACTTTATGCTTTTTCCGCTCTCATTCTTCCCCTAGAGCTCCAGAGTGTTAAACCCTCCCATGCACTTACGTTGTCTGTGGTAGGCTTGCCCTGTTTGTCATGTAGGGTTTCTCCTAACTGGCCAACAAAGTTATCAACATCCATTGCACATTTGATTCTCTTTGACTTTCCTTTCAGAAAGGCTGCTCCAATTTGTTAGTCTTGACCTGAACCATTGTGAAGTCTTGTCTTTGTTGTTCTCGTTTCTGCTGCACTGTCTGTGCTTCTTCACCTATTGCATGTAAAGAACCTTTTAGTTCAGGAGTACCATTTTGCCTCTCGACCAATGGCAGGTTGTATTCTTTAACCCCTTCCCCGCCACGGACGTAATGGTTACGTCCATGGCAGCGCCCGTGTGGCGCCATGGACGTAACCATTACGTCCGCAATGCTGCCCTCGGGAGAAGCGCTAGCGCTCCTCCCGAGGGCCGCCCCCCCACCCCCCTAGGTCAGGGCTGACCGGGGAATCCCTTCCCCTTCAACCCCTGACCCCCCCCCACCCCCCCTGTGACGTCAGCGCGCGAGCGCGCGCTGACAATCACACAACCTCCCCCATCGCGCTGGAAGCAGAGCTTCCAGCGCGATCGAAAGAGAAATGCTCAGCATTTCTCTTTCGATCACGTGGGGGAGGCCCGGAGGGGCTTCAAAGGGAAGGAAATGTATTTCCTTCCCTTTGAAGTCTCTCCGAGGGTTTCAAAAGCCGGATTGCTTGCAATCCGGCTTTTGAAACCCCACTAGACACCAGGGATTTTTTTTTTTTTAGATGAAATTGACAGAAGGGAGCGACCCCTTGGGCAAGGGTCGCTCCCAGGGGGTCATTTTTTTTTAAGGCCTTTTCTGCCCCCCCTGGGGGCAGATCGGCCTAATAATAGGCCGATCTGCCCCCGTGGGGGGCAGAAACCTCTAGACACCAGGGATACTTTTTTTTTTTTTTTTTTTTTGATTTGTTTTCTTTTGTGTTTTAGGTGTGGGATGCGACCCCTTAGGCAAGGGTCGCTCCCATAGGGGGGAAATTATATTTAGGCCATTTCTGCCCCCTTTGGGGGCAGATTGGCTTATTTTTATGAGGCCAATCTGCCCCCAAGGGGGGCAGAAACCACTAGACACCAGGGAGTTTTTTTTGTTTGTTTGTTTTTCACGCAAGGGGAGCGACCTTGTAGGCAAGGGTCGCTCCCCGGGGGGGGGCTGAGGGGGGCAAATTTATTTTAGGCCATTTCTGCCCCCCCTGGGGGCAGATCGGCCTATTGGTATTAGGCCGATCTGCCCACAGGGGGGGCAGAAACCTCTAGGCGCCTGGGCAAATAGTTTTTTTGTGTTTTTTTTTTGTTTGTTTGTTTTTTTAGAGATGGGGAGCGACGCATTAGGCAAGGGTCGCTCCCCTGGGGGGCAAATTGTATTTAGACCATTTCTGCCCCCTTTGGGGGCAGATTGGCCGATTGTAGGTCAATCTGCCCCCAATGGGGGCAGAAACCACTAGGCACCAGGGATCTTTTTTTTGCGCCGTCACGCAAGGGGAGCGACCTTGCAGGCAAGGGTCGCTCCTCGGGAGGGGTGGGGGGGCAAATTTATTTTAGGCCATTTCTGCCCCCCTGGGGGCAGATCGGCCTATTGGTATTAGGCCGATCTGCCCCCGGGGGGGGCAGAAACCTTTAGGCGCCAGGGCAATTTTTTTTTTGTGTGGGTTTTGTTTTTGTTTGTTTGTTTTTTTAGAGATGGGGAGCGACGCATTAGGCAAGGGTCGCTCCCCTGGGGGGCAAATTGTATTTAGACCATTTCTGCCCCCTTTGGGGGCAGATTGGCCGATTGTAGGTCAATCTGCCCCCAATGGGGGCAGAAACCACTAGGCACCAGGGATCTTTTTTTTGCGCCGTCACGCAAGGGGAGCGACCTTGCAGGCAAGGGTCGCTCCCCGGGGGGGGGTGGGGGGGCAAATTTATTTTAGGCCATTTCTGCCCCCGGGGGGGGCAGAAACCTTTAGGCGCCAGGGCAAACATTTTTTTGTGTGGGTTTTGTTTTTGTTTGTTTGTTTTTTTAGAGATGGGGAGCGACGCATTAGGCAAGGGTCGCTCCCCTGGGGGGCAAATTGTATTTAGACCATTTCTGCCCCCTTTGGGGGCAGATTGGCCGATTGTAGGTCTATCTGCCCCCAATGGGGGCAGAAACCACTAGGCACCAGGGATCTTTTTTTTGCGCCGTCACGCAAGGGGAGCGACCTTGCAGGCAAGGGTCGCTCCCCGGGGGGGGGTGGGGGGGCAAATTTATTTTAGCCCATTTCTGCCCCCCTGGGGGCAGATCGGCCTATTGGTATTAGGCCGATCTGCCCCCGGGGGGGGCAGAAACCTTTAGGCGCCAGGGCAAATTTATTTTTGTGTGGGTTTTGTTTTTGTTTGTTTGTTTTTTTAGAGATGGGGAGCGACGCATTAGGCAAGGGTCGCTCCCCTGGGGGGCAAATTGTATTTAGACCATTTCTGCCCCCTTTGGGGGCAGATTGGCCGATTGTAGGTCAATCTGCCCCCAATGGGGGCAGAAACCACTAGGCACCAGGGATCTTTTTTTTGCGCCGTCACGCAAGGGGAGCGACCTTGCAGGCAAGTGTCGCTCCCCGGGTGGGGGGGGTGGGGGGGCAAATTTATTTTAGGCCATTTCTGCCCCCCTGGGGGCAGATCGGCCTATTGGTATTAGGCCGATCTGCCCCCGGGGGGGGCAGAAACCTTTAGGCGCCAGGGCACATTTTTTTTTGTGTGGGTTTTGTTTTTGTTTGTTTGTTTTTTTAGAGATGGGGAGCGACGCATTAGGCAAGGGTCGCTCCCCTGGGGGGCAAATTGTATTTAGACCATTTCTGCCCCCCTTGGAGGCAGATTGGCCGATTGTAGGTCAATCTGCCCCCAAGGGGGGCAGAAACCACTAGGCACCAGGGATCTTTTTTTTGCGCCGTCACGCAAGGGGAGCGACCTTGCAGGCAAGGGTCACTCCCCGGGGGGGTTGGGGGGGCAAATTTATTTTAGGCCATTTCTGCCCCCCCTGGGGGCAGATCGGCCTATTGGTATTAGGCCGATCTGCCCCCGGGGGGGGCAGAAACCTCTAGGCGCCAGGGCAAATTGTTTTTTTTGTGGTTTTTTTTTTTTGTTTGTTTGTTTTTGTAGAGATGGGGAGTGACCCATTAGGCAAGGGTTGCTCCCCTGGGGGGCAAATTGTATTTAGACCATTTCTGCCCCCCTTGGGGGCAGATTGGCCGATTGTAGGTCAATCTGCCCCCAAGGGGGGCAGAAACCACTAGGCACCGGGGATTTTTTTTTTGGCACCAATGTCACGCAAGGGGGGGCGACCCCATAGGCAAGGGTCGCTCCCGGGGGGGCAGGGGGGTTGGGGGGTGGGGGACAAATTTATTTTAGGCCATTTCTGCCCCCCCCCTGGGCCCGGCTGAGCTAGAGGCCAAAATCCACAGGTAGGCACTGTTTTCTATGAAAAAATGTGATGTGTCCACTTTGTGTTTTGGGCCATTTCCTGTCGCGGGCGCTAGGCCTACCCACACCAGTGAGGTATCATTTTTATCGGGAGACTTGGAGGAACGCTAGGTGGAAGGAAATTTGTGGCTCCTCTCAGATTCCAGAACTTTCAGACACAGAAATGTGAGGAACATGTGTTTTTTAAGCCAAATTTTGAGGTTTGCAAAGGATTCTGGGTAACAGAACCTGGTCCGAGCCCCGCAAGTCACCCCTCCTTGGATTCCCCTAGGTCTCTAGTTTTCAGAAATGCACAGGTTTGGTAGGTTTCCCTAGGTGCCGGCTGAGCTAGAGGCCAAAATCTACAGGTAGGCACTTCGCAAAAATCACCTCTGTTGTCTTCCAAAAATTTGGATGTGTCCACGTTGCGCTTTGGGGCGTTTCCTGTTGCGGGCGCTAGGCCTACCCACACAAGTGAGGTATCATTTTTATCGGGAGACTTGGGGGAACGCTGGGTGGAAGGAAATTTGTAGCTCCTCTCAGATTCCAGAACTTTCTGCCACAGAAATGTGAGGAACATGTGTTTTTTTAGCCAAATTTTGAGGTTTGCAAAGGATTCTGGGTAACAGAACCTGGTCCGAGCCCCGCAAGTCACCCCTCCTTGGATTCCCCTAGGTCTCTAGTTTTCAGAAATGCACAGGTTTGGTAGGTTTCCCTAGGTGCCGGCTGAGCTAGAGGCCAAAATCTACAGGTAGGCACTTCGCAAAAAACACCTCTGTTTTTTTCCAAAATTTAGGATGTGTCCACGTTGCGCTTTGGGGTGTTTCCTGTTGCGGGCGCTAGGCCTACCCACACAAGTGAGGTATCATTTTTATCGGGAGACTTGGGGGAACGCTGGGTGGAAGGAAATTTGTAGCTCCTCTCAGATTCCAGAACTTTCTGCCACAGAAATGTGAGGAACATGTGTTTTTTTAGCCAAATTTTGAGGTTTGCAAAGGATTCTGGGTAACAGAACCTGGTCCGAGCCCCGCAAGTCACCCCTCCTTGGATTCCCCTAGGTCTCTAGTTTTCAGAAATGCACAGGTTTGGTAGCTTTCCCTAGGTGCCGGCTGAGCTAGAGGCCAAAATCTACAGGTAGGCACTTCGTAAAAAACACCTCTGTTTTTTTCCAAAATTTAGGATGTGTCCACGTTGCGCTTTGGGGTGTTTCCTGTCGCCGGCGCTAGGCCTACCCACGCAAGTGAGGTATCATTTTTATCGGGAGACTTGGGGGAACGCTGAGTGGAAGGAAATTTGTAGCTCCTCTCAGATTCCAGAACTTTCTGCCACAGAAATGTGAGGAACATGTGTTTTTTTAGCCAAATTTTGAGGTTTGCAAAGGATTCTGGGTAACAGAACCTGGTCCGAGCCCCGCAAGTCACCCCTCCTTGGATTCCCCTAGGTCTCTAGTTTTCAGAAATGCACAGGTTTGGTAGCTTTCCCTAGGTGCCGGCTGAGCTAGAGGCCAAAATCTACAGGTAGGCACTTCGCAAAAAACACCTCTGTTTTTTTCCAAAATTTAGGATGTGTCCACGTTGCGCTTTGGGGTGTTTCCTGTCGCCGGCGCTAGGCCTACCCACGCAAGTGAGGTATCATTTTTATCGGGAGACTTGGGGGAACGCTGGGTGGAAGGAAATTTGTAGCTCCTCTCAGAATCCAGAACTTTCTGCCACAGAAATGTGAGGAACATGTGTTTTTTTAGCCACATTTTGAGGTTTGCAAAGGATTCTGGGTAACAGAACCTGGTCCGAGCCCCGCAAGTCGCCCCTCCTTGGATTCCCCTAGGTCTCTAGTTTTCAGAAATGCACAGGTTTGGTAGGTTTCCCTAGGTGCCGGCTGAGCTAGAGGCCAAAATCTACAGGTAGGCACTTCGCAAAAAACACCTCTGTTTTTTTCCAAAATTTAGGAAGTGTCCACGTTGCGCTTTGGGGTGTTTCCTGTCGCCGGCACTAGGCCTACCCACACAAGTGAGGTATCATTTTTATCGGGAGACTTGGGGCAATGCTGGGTGGAAGGAAATTTGTGGCTCCTCCCAGATTCCAGAACTTTCAGACACAGAAATGTGAGGAACATGTGTTTTTTTAGCCAAATTTTGAGGTTTGCAAAGGATTCTGGGTAACAGAACCTGGTCCGAGCCCCGCAAGTCACCCCTCCTTGGATTCCCCTAGGTCTCTAGTTTTCAGAAATGCACAGGTTTGGTAGGTTTCCCTAGGTGCCGGCTGAGCTAGAGGCCAAAATCTACAGGTAGGCACTTCGCAAAAATCACCTCTGTTGTCTTCCAAAAATTTGGATGTGTCCACGTTGCGCTTTGGGGCGTTTCCTGTTGCGGGCGCTAGGCCTACCCACACAAGTGAGGTATCATTTTTATCGGGAGACTTGGGGGAACGCTGGGTGGAAGGAAATTTGTAGCTCCTCTCAGATTCCAGAACTTTCTGCCACAGAAATGTGAGGAACATGTGTTTTTTTTAGCCAAATTTTGAGGTTTGCAAAGGATTCTGGGTAACAGAACCTGGTCCGAGCCCCGCAAGTCACCCCTCCTTGGATTCCCCTAGGTCTCTAGTTTTCAGAAATGCACAGGTTTGGTAGCTTTCCCTAGGTGCCGGCTGAGCTAGAGGCCAAAATCTACAGGTAGGCACTTCGCAAAAAACACCTCTGTTTTTTTCCAAAATTTAGGATGTGTCCACGTTGCGCTTTGGGGTGTTTCCTGTCGCCGGCGCTAGGCCTACCCACGCAAGTGAGGTATCATTTTTATCGGGAGACTTGGGGGAACATAGATTAGCAAAACAAGTGCTATTGCCCCTTGTCTTTCTCTACATTTTTTCCTTCCAAATATAGGAGAGTGTGTAAAAAAGACATCTATTTGAGAAATTCCCTATAATTCACATGCTTGTATGGTCACCCCGGAATTCAGAGATGTGCAAATAACCACTGCTCCTCAGCACCTTATCTTGTGCCCTTTTTGGAAATGCAAAGGTTTTCTTGATAGCAATTTTTTACTCTTTATATTTCAGCAAATGAATTGCTGTATACCCGGTATAGAATGAAAACGCACGTCAGGGTGCAGCTCATTTATTGGCTCTGGGTTCCTTGGGTTCTTGATGAACCTACAAGCCCTATATATCCCCGCAACCAGAGGAGTCCAGCAGACGTAACGGTATATTGCTTTCGATAATCTGACATTGCAGGGAAAAGTTACAGAGTAAAACGTAGAGAAACATTTATGTTTTTTTCACCTCAATTTCAATATTTTTCTTTTTCAGTTGTTATTTTCTGTAGGAAACCCTTGTAGGATCTACACAAATGACCCCTTGCTGAATTCAGAATTTTGTCTACTTTTCAGAAATGGTTAGGTTTCTGGGATCCAGCATTGGTTTCATGCCCATTCCTGTCACTGACTGGAAGGAGGCTGAAAGCACAAAAAATTGCAAAAATGGGGTATGCCCCAGTAAAATGCCAAAATTGTGTTGAAAAATTGGGTTTTCTGATTCAAGTCTGCCTGTTCCTGAAAGCTAGGAAGCTGCTGAGTTTAGCACTGCAAACCCTTTGTTGATGCCATTTTCAGGGGGAAATCCACAAGCCTTCTTCTGCAGCCACTTTTTCCAATATTTTTGAAAAAAACGAAATTTTCACTGTATTTTGGCCAATTTCTTGGCCTCCTTCAAGGGAACCCACAAAGTCTGGGTACCTCTAGAATCCCTAGGATGTTGGAAAAAAAGGACGCAAATTTGGCTTGGTTAGCTTATGTGGACAAAAAGTTATGAGGGCCTAAGCGCAAACTGCCCCAAATAGGCAAAAAAAGGCCTGGCAGCGAAGTGGTTAACATACACTCAGTCCCAAAGCGAAGTTTATCAACTGGAGAAAGCATCACTGCGACTCAACAGCAGACTGTTCTTAAACATTGGATTGCAAACTCACAAACGACATCATTAAACTTTCATTAAGACTGTGGGGAAATCTGACCCCCTGGGTTTCAGCGAGATGGATCAGTTGTCCTTTACACTTCAGTGGATGGTGCATGAACGCTCGGATCACGGTATCCTAGTGTGCGCCCGCAGAGACCATTTTCCATCACAAAGGACTTGGCAATGCAATGAAACTGAAACTCTAATCACAAGGTCCTGCTCATTTACGACATAACAACTGTTCTTATATTGTAGTTGATATTCCCGCCCTTGCTGTTTTTATGGCTGTTTTTCACTGCTATCTTTACTCTCAAGGGGATTATGGGTCGTTCACGTCTCTGTATCGTTAACGGGTTCATTGGTTAGCATTTCACTTTACTCTCTACATCTTCAGATACTATATTCTTTCTCTTCTGTACGTTTCTTCGTTTGTTTCTCTCTGTAGAGCGTCACCGAACCTGACGCCCCCATCTTATTTTTGTTCTTTGATCTACAGCGTTTTACTCTGATCAGTGCATGCCTGCACCTGAGTGCATGGTATCTCCTTGTTGACATTCCGTTGCATTGGAGCATGTTTTATGTGCTATTTGCAGATTTATTTTATTGTTTTTTCCGCTGTCCAAAAATCCATTGGCATTTATCCCACCATTCCTTGTGTTTAAAGCAGAGCTGATATTGACAAATTGTAATAATATAATCTCTTGGAAAAATGTTTCATAAATAGGCCTTTGAAGACTTGACCACTATAATGTGGCTACAGCTGTTTGTAACAACAGTTGCAAACTGATACTGGGACATTGTGGGGGCATTGCACCTACATGCTGGTTTGCCAACCTCTTTTTATGTGTTTCAACGCGACAATATCAATCGCAATAAAGCTGAATAAAGTACAAATCAGACATTTCATGCCTCAGAATTATCTCTTATCTTGCATTTCTCCTATCTTGTTTTTAATTCTACCTTACACTATTTTGTTGCACTTGTGCTCCAGTTTTGCGAAAAACATAGATAATGACACAATGTAAAAAAGCAAATAAGGAATGCAGCGTGTTCTGGAAACTGAACCTGCGTGATCTGCATGAGCTCTACCAGTACTTGTCTCCCACCAAGTACGAGAGAATTCAAGAAACCCGAATCCTTTTTAAATACTTATTTTGCCAACGGATATTTGATCTTTCTAAGCTGAAGACAAAGGATGTGGTGAGGGGAGGATGAAGACGTATTCATCACAAATACCAGATTACCTCTTGGGAGAATTGTGGGCACATTCTGATGGGAGCATTCACTTTGTTAGCATTACCTTCTTTCTGGTCCTCAAAATTCGCATTCTCAACAGCCAACATGTGCACCCTATGACATCCGGAAATGCCGTTTGACCATACTTCTCTCTCATAAGTCAAATCAGCACATGGCCTTGGGCATCAATCAGCAACTATCCATGCTTCAGAGTATCCTCCAATATATTGTGCACTCTTATGAAGAGTGTAATCTGGTGAAAGAAATGTCTGCATAACTGTAATGTGTCATAGATGGGCTAACCAGATATTCAGACTGCTGAACCTCCATAATCAGGCTGACTGGCTGTGTGTGAACCTGCAGAAGCATGATCATTTTAAATCTGCCTCGAAAGCCTACACTTGCTTCCCGTGACTTCAAGGATCAAGTTCAAAATTGCAACGAATACAGGGTGTGTTTGAACAAAGGCCCCGTGTCTGCATAGCTTGCTGCTGTATTGGACACCTGCCAGGAATCTTCAATCCTCCTTCTCACACTTCGCCCAGCAACAGTTTTTCAAATACCTGAAACGTGGAGGTTGCTCACTGAGAGCTCAGGGTTCTAAACCCTGCAACACCTTGGAATGTTCTAAGGGCAACATCAAATTACCAGCACCTCAAGAAACATCTTAAACGTGATTTGCGATCCCATGTCAGCCTCGGAAGAAGCTGGAATGTCCAGCATCTAACCAGAGCGTACATCTGGTCCTTATTTTGTACGTGCTTTTCTGTAACAGTTGAGCACTCTGCAGTGAACGCAGAGCGATGTGCTGTTCTGTACAAATCCCCTGAACAAATGAATATATATATTCTGATGGATACAACTACCTGTGGATTCCTCACCTAATGAATTCTCCCCAATGCGCAGCATTCAACGGAAACTTCTTTCCATCTCTGCATGTCGGTGGGGATGTCACAATTGCCGACGCCACGCGGCTCCGTCTGACGCCATCGTGGCAATAAGAGGTCCTCGCCGGCGTGCTGACGTCAGTTCCCTTTTTTCCGTGCCTTCGATAACTGTTATTTCTCCAGCTCTTTTATTGATTGCTGTTGAAAGGGATACTTTGTGTTTTTTCTGGATGTCTGCTCCGAAGAAGTCAGGGTTCAAGCCTTGCAGAGAATGCGGAGGTCGGATGTCAGTCACTGTCCCGCATAGCGACTGTCTATGGTGTCTGAGCTCGGACCACGACATCCAGGAGTGTGGTTCGTGTCAGAAAATGAATCCCAAAGCTCTGAAGGAACGTGAAGCCAAGTTGTTTTTAGCAAACGCTTAAAAGGAGAAGAGGAGTCACCATAGGTCTTCGTCGGGGAAGTCGGCAAAGAGTCATAGGAAACGGCGCCATCACGATTTCCGGCGTCGTTCCACAGGGAGCCGGTCGAGGTCTCCATCTGCTCGGTGCCATAAGTCATGGGAGGTCAGCCCAACGGTGACTCCTCAGCCTTCGACTCCGCAGACTTCTCCTGTGCCGTCGGTCTTTGAGGTGGTAGAGCCTCAGAGTCCTCGCTCATCTCCGGAGCATCCTGTCTTCCCTACTCCGGAGACGGATCCAGCGGCATTCCTTAATGCCATGTTTGCCATGTTTCAGAGCATGGCGCCGGGAGGTGGTGCGGCAGCTGGCCCCACTGGTCCCTTGGCATTTAATTTAGGCGCTCCGGCTCCTTATAGGCCGTTTATGCCATTCTGTCCTGTAGGGGACGCTAGTCCGAAGTCGGTTGAAAGTCCTTTGACGCCGGTGTCTATCCAGATGGAGGTGTCCCGAAGTCGGATGGCGTTGATGGGTGGAGATCAGTTGTCCACGGTGCCGATGGATCCATCTCCGGCGTCTGATGGGTCCAGAGATAGTGTGGTGACACCTTCTCAACACCGCTCTTCAACATCAGCCAACTCTTTGTTGACGCCGGGACTGGAGGCAAAGTTGCGTTCCCGAAGGAAGGCCCTCAAATTGTTGGAGGAAAGAGAATACCAGAGACAGCTCCTTGAGGAAGGGGAGATTGTGGAGCCCCTGGGTGACTTTCAGGGGTTAGACACTGCCAGTGGGCTGGATACTTCCCTGGAATGGGATTTAGCCTCACCAGGGGAGTATACAGAGGAGGCAGCCTCGTTTCATTCTGTCATCAGAAAGGCTGCTGATTTCTTAGAACTCCAGCTTCCTGTGGCCCGGGTCAAGACGAATATCCTGACGGAGGTGCTACATCCTGTCACTGCTGTTGCGGATCCATGGCTGCCTTTTAATGAAGCTCTTATGGATCCCATCGTCGAGGTTTGGAAAAAGCCTGTTTCTGGCGGTGAACAGGTCGGTGGCCAGAAGGTATAGCTCAACTCCAGGGGACCCTGAGTTCCTTTCAAAACACCTGTCTCCGGAGAGTCTGGTGGTACAGGCGTCATGTTCATCGCAGTCTGCTCCTGGCTCCTTCCCTGGTGTGCCATCCGACAGAGAGTCCAAAAGGATGGAGCAGTCTGCAAAGAAGGTTTTCTCGTCCTGCAGCTTGGCACTTAAATCAGCAAATGCCACGTGTATCCTGGGTAGATACATTCATGCTGTTATGGATGCAGCTAAAGCGGCGTTGCCTGATATGCCCCAAGACTTGCAAGGACTCCTTACGGATGCCCAGGCTGCGGCAACGCAGGTCATACAATCAGGACTGGACACCACGGACTCGGTTGCTAGAGCCATGGGAACCTCCATCTTTACCAGACATCATGCTTGGTTACGTACGTCTGGGTTCTCATCGGATGTCCAAGCCACTCTGTTAGACTTGCCATTTGATGGCGATAAGTTATTTGGCACTAAAGCTGACTCTGCGTTGGAGCGCTTTAAAGAGTGTAGGGCAACTTCGAAATCCTTAGGCCTACAAGCTGTTTCGACCCCTTTCAGATCATTTAGACATCTTAGAGTGTTTGAACGAGGTGCGTCCTTTCGTGGAAGATCGCAGCAGACAGGCCAGCAGCCCTCAAGTCTCCTTTACAGATCTTTTAGGGGGCGGGGTATAGTCCGCACTAGAGTGGCCACCCAACAGCAGCACCCTGCCTTTTCCTCGGGGGGGGGGGTGCAACAGGGGAAGCAGCCCTAGTCCTCTAACCATTGCGTCCCATGTATCTCCAGTAGGGGGAAGGTTGTCTCTTTTTCTTCCCATGTGGGAGTCGATAACATCAGACTCCTGGGTCATCAGTGTGGTGAGGAAAGGCTATGCCCTTCCCTTTCGGGAGATTCCTCCTTCCTTCCCTCCCCGTCCTTCCTTTTGTTCAGAAGTCCATCTCCTGTTGTTAGAACAGGAGGTTCTATCCCTATTGTCAGAAGGTGCAGTGGAGTTGGTTCCCGAGGAGGAGAGGGGTCAGGGATGTTATTCAAGATATTTTGTGATCCCCAAAAAGGATGGACGGTTGAGGCCTATCCTGGACCTGAGGATTTTGAATTGGTTCCTGTAAGGAAATGCCTCCTTGGCATGGTTGCCCCCTGACTTTTTGCCTTTGCTGATGCTATGTTTACAATTGAAAGTGTGCTGAGGCCTGCTAACCAGGCCCCAGCACCAGTGTTCTTTCCCTAACCTGTACTTTTGTATCCACAATTGGCAGACCCTGGCATCCAGATAAGTCCCTTGTAACTGGTACTTCTAGTACCAAGGGCCCTGATGCCAAGGAAGGTCTCTAAGGGCTGCAGCATGTCTTATGCCACCCTGGAGACCTCTCACTCAGCACAGACACACTGCTTGCCAGCTTGTGTGTGCTAGTGAGGACAAAACGAATAAGTCGACATGGCACTCCCCTCAGGGTGCCATGCCAGCCTCTCACTGCCTATGCAGTATAGGTAAGACACCCCTCTAGCAGGCCTTACAGCCCTAAGGCAGGGTGCACTATACCATAGGTGAGGGTACCAGTGCATGAGCATGGTACCCCTACAGTGTCTAAACAAAACCTTAGACATTGTAAGTGCAGGGTAGCCATAAGAGTATATGGTCTGGGAGTTTGTCAAACACCTACTCCACAGCACCATAATGGCTACACTGAAAACTGGGAAGTTTGGTATCAAACTTCTCAGCACAATAAATGCACACTGATGCCAGTGTACATTTTATTGAGAAATACACCACAGAGGGCACCTTAGAGGTGCCCCCTGAAACTTAACCAACTGTCTGTGTAGGCTGACTAGTTTTAGCAGCCTGCCACAAACCGAGACATGTTGCTGGCCCCATGGGGAGAGTGCCTTTGTCACTCTGAGGCCAGTAACAAAGCCTGCACTGGGTGGAGATGCTAACACCTCCCCCAGGCAGGAATTGTCACACCTGGCGGTGAGCCTCAAAGGCTCACCTCCTTTGTGCCAACCCAGCGGGACACTCCAGCTAGTGGAGTTGCCCGCCCCCTCCGGCCAGGCCCCACTTTTGGCGGCAAGGCCGGAGAAAATAATGAGAATAACAAGGAGGAGTCACTGGCCAGTCAGGACAGCCCCTAAGGTGTCCTGAGCTGAAGTGACTCTAACTTTTAGAAATCCTCCATCTTGCAGATGGAGGATTCCCCCAATAGGGTTAGGATTGTGACCCCCTCCCCTTGGGAGGAGGCACAAAGAGGGTGTACCCACCCTCAGGGCTAGTAGCCATTGGCTACTAACCCCCCAGACCTAAACACGCCCTTAAATTTAGTATTTAAGGGCTACCCTGAACCCTAGAAGATTAGATTCTTGCAACTACAAGAAGAAGGACTGCCTAGCTGAAAAACCCCTGCAGAGGAAGACCAGAAGACGACAACTGCCTTGGCTCCAGAAACTCACCGGCCTGTCTCCTGCCTTCCAAAGATCCTGCTCCAGCGACGCCTTCCAAAGGGGCCAGCGACCTCGACATCCTCCGAGGACTGCCCCTGCTTCGAAAAGACAAGAAACTCCAGAGGACAGCGGACCTGCTCCAAGAAAGGCTGCAACTTTGTTTCCAGCAGCCTTGAAAGAACCCTGCAAGCTCCCCGCAAGAAGCGTGAGACTTGCAACACTGCACCCGGCGACCCCGACTCGGCTGGTGGCGATCCAACACCTCAGGAGGGACCCCAGGACTACTCTGATACTGTGAGTACCAAAACCTGTCCCCCCTGAGCCCCCACAGCGCCGCCTGCAGAGGGAATCCCGAGGCTTCCCCTGACCGCGACTCTTTGAACCTAAAGTCCCGACGCCTGGGAGAGACCCTGCACCCGCAGCCCCCAGGACCTGACGGACCGGACTTTCACTGGAGAAGGGACCCCCAGGAGTCCCTCTCCCTTGCCCAAGTGGAGGTTTCCCCGAGGAATCCCCCCCTTGCCTGCCTGCAGCGCTGAAGAGATCCCGAGATCTCTCATAGACTAACATTACGAACCCGACGCTTGTTTCTACACTGCACCCGGCCGCCCCCGCGCTGCTGAGGGTGAAATTTCTGTGTGGGCTTGTGTCCCCCCCGGTGCCCTACAAAACCCCCCTGGTCTGCCCTCCGAAGACGCGGGTACTTACCTGCAAGCAGACCGGAACCGGGGCACCCCCTTCTCTCCATTCTAGCCTATGCGTTTTGGGCACCACTTTGAACTCTGCACCTGACCGGCCCTGAGCTGCTGGTGTGGTGACTTTGGGGTTGCTCTGAACCCCCAACTGTGGGCTACCTTGGACCAAGAACTAAGCCCTGTAAGTGTCTTACTTACCTGGTTAACCTAACAAATACTTACCTCCCCTAGGAACTGTGAAAATTGCACTAAGTGTCCACTTTTAAAACAGCTATTTGTCAATAACTTGAAAAGTATACATGCAATTTTTATGATTTGAAGTTCCTAAAGTACTTACCTGCAATACCTTTCGAATGAGATATTACATGTAGAATTTGAACCTGTGGTTCTTAAAATAAACTAAGAAAAGATATTTTTCTATACAAAAACCTATTGGCTGGATTTGTCTCTGAGTGTGTGTACCTCATTTATTGTCTATGTGTATGTACAACAAATGCTTAACACTACTCCTTGGATAAGCCTACTGCTCGACCACACTACCACAAAATAGAGCATTAGTATTATCTATTTTTACCACTATTTTACCTCTAAGGGGAACCCTTGGACTCTGTGCATGCTATTCCTTACTTTGAAATAGCACATACAGAGCCAACTTCCTACATTGGTGGATCAGCGGTGGGGTACAAGACTTTGCATTTGCTGGACTACTCAGCCAATACCTGATCACACGACAAATTCCAAAATTGTCATTAGAAATTGATTTTTTGCAATTTGAAAAGTTTTCTAAATTCTTAAAAGACCTGCTAGGGCCTTGTGTTAGATCCTGTTTAGCATTTCTTTTAGAGTTTAAAAGTTTGTAAAAGTTTGAATTAGATTCTAGAACCAGTTGTAGATTCTTAAAAAGTATTCCAACTTTTAGAAGCAAAATGTCTAGCACAGATGTGACTGTGGTGGAACTCGACACCACACCTTACCTCCATCTTAAGATGAGGGAGCTAAGGTCACTCTGTAAAATAAAGAAAATAACAATGGGCCCCAAACCTACCAAAATACAGCTCCAGGAGCTTTTGGCAGGGTTTGAAAAGGCCAACCCCTCTGAGGGTGGCAACTCAGAGGAAGAGGATAGTGACTTGGAGGAAAATTCCCCCCTACCAGTCCTATCTAGGGAGAACAGGGTCCCTCAAACCCTGACTCCTAAAATAATAGTCAGAGATGCTGGTTCCCTCACAGGAGAGACCAACACCTCTGAAATCACTGAGGATAGCCCCAGTGAAGAGGACATCCAGTTAGCCAGGATGGCCAAAAGATTGGCTTTGGAAAGACAGATCCTAGCCATAGAGAGGGAAAGACAAGAGATGGGCCTAGGACCCATCAATGGTGGCAGCAACATAAATAGGGTCAGAGATTCTCCTGACATGTTGAAAATCCCTAAAGGGATTGTAACTAAATATGAAGATGGTGATGACATCACCAAATGGTTCACAGCTTTTGAGAGGGCTTGTGTAACCAGAAAAGTGAACAGATCTCACTGGGTTGCTCTCCTTTGGGAAATGTTCACAGGAAAGTGTAGGGCTAGACTCCTCACACTCTCTGGACAAGATGCAGAATCTTATGACCTCATGAAGGGTACCCTGATTGAGGGCTTTGGATTCTCCACTGAGGAGTATAGGATTAGATTCAGGGGGGCTCAAAAATCCTCGAGCCAGACCTGGGTTGACTTTGTAGACTACTCAGTGAAAACACTAGATGGTTGGATTCAAGGCAGTGGTGTAAGTAATTATGATGGGCTGTACAATTTATTTGTGAAAGAACACCTGTTAAGTAATTGTTTCAATGATAAACTGCATCAGCATCTGGTAGACCTAGGACCAATTTCTCCCCAAGAATTGGGAAAGAAGGCGGACCATTGGGTCAAGACAAGGGTGTCCAAGACTTCAACAGGGGGTGACCAAAAGAAAGGGGTCACAAAGACTCCCCAGGGGAAGGGTGATGAGACAACCAAAACTAAAAATAGTAAAGAGTCTTCTACAGGCCCCCAAAAACCTGCACAGGAGGGTGGGCCCAGAGCCTCTTCACAAAACAATGGGTACAAGGGTAAAAACTTTGATCCCAAAAAGGCCTGGTGTCATAGCTGTAAACAGCATGGACACCAAACTGGAGACAAGGCCTGTCCCAAGAAAGGTTCCACTCCAAACTCCCATCCAGGTAACACTGGTATGGCTAGTCTCCAAGTGGGATCAACAGTGTGCCCAGAGCAAATCAGGGTCCACACTGAAGCTACTCTAGTTTCTGAGGGTGGGGTGGATTTAGCCACACTAGCTGTCTGGCCGCCTAACATGCAAAAATACAGACAGCAACTCTTAATTAATGGGACTAGAATAGAGGGCCTGAGGGATACAGGTGCCAGTGTCACCATGGTGACAGAGAAACTGGTTTCCCCTGGCCAATACCTGACTGGAAAAACTTACACAGTCACCAACGCTGACAATCAGAAAAAAGTACATCCCATGGCAATGGTTACTTTAGAATGGGGAGGGGTCAATGGCCTGAAACAGGTGGTGGTCTCCTCAAATATCCCAGTGGACTGTCTGCTTGGAAATGACCTGGAGTCCTCAGCATGGGCTGAGGTAGAACTAAAAACCCATGCAGCAATGCTGGGTATCCCTGAACTGGTGTGTGTGAAAACAAGAGCACAGTGCAAGGCACAGGGTGAACAAGTAGAGCTGGAGTCTGGAAGAATGGCCCAGCCTACCAAGAGGAAAGGAAAGTCAGTTGGGAAACCAACTGCAACACAGCAAAAGAAAGGGAACCTCTCTTCTCAGGAAGAAGTTCTGCCCTCTGAGGGAACTGAGCCTTTGGAGCTTGAACCTTATCAGGTTGAGCTCTTAGGCCCAGGGGGACCCTCAAGGGAGGAGCTGTGTAAGGGACAAGAAACCTGTCCCTCTCTTGAAGGCCTTAGGCAGCAAGCTGCTGAAGAGTCCAAAGGCAAGAAAAATGGAACGCATAGGGTCTATTGGGAAGATGGACTCCTGTACACTGAGGCCAGAGACCCCAAACCTGGTGCCACTAGGAGAGTGGTAGTGCCTCAGCTGTTCAGAGAGTTCATCCTAACATTGGCCCATGACATTCCCCTTGCTGGACATTTGGGACAAACCAAGACGTGGGAGAGGTTAGTCAACCACTTCTACTGGCCCAATATGTCCAACATGGTTAAGGAGTTTTGCCTCTCCTGCCCCACCTGTCAAGCCAGTGGTAAGACAGGTGGGCATCCAAAGGCCCCCCTCATTCCACTTCCAGTGGTGGGGGTTCCCTTTGAAAGAGTGGGTGTGGACATAGTTGGTCCACTAGAACCTCCCACAGCCTCAGGAAATATGTATATCCTGGTAGTAGTGGATCATGCTACCAGGTATCCTGAAGCTATTCCCCTTAGGTCGACTACTGCCCCTGCAGTAGCCAAGGCCCTCATTGGTATCTTTACCAGAGTGGGTTTCCCTAAGGAGGTGGTGTCTGACAGAGGTACCAACTTCATGTCAGCATACCTAAAGCACATGTGGAATGAGTGTGGAGTGACTTATAAATTCACTACACCATACCATCCACAAACTAATGGCTTGGTTGAGAGATTCAACAAGACATTAAAAGGCATGATCATGGGGCTCCCAGAAAAGCTCAAAAGGAGATGGGATGTCCTCTTGCCATGTCTGCTTTTCGCTTACAGAGAGGTGCCACAGAAGGGAGTAGGATTCTCACCCTTTGAACTTCTGTTTGGTCATCCTGTAAGGGGACCACTTGCCCTTGTTAAAGAAGGCTGGGAGAGACCTCTCCATGAGCCTAAACAGGACATAGTGGACTATGTACTTGGCCTTCGCTCTAGAATGGCAGAGTACATGGAAAAGGCAACCAAAAACCTTGAGGCCAGCCAACAGCTCCAGAAGTTTTGGTATGACCAAAAGGCTGCACTGGTTGAGTTCCAACCAGGGCAGAAAGTCTGGGTTCTGGAGCCTGTGGCTCCCAGGGCACTCCAGGACAAATGGAGTGGCCCTTACCCAGTGCTAGAAAAGAAGAGTCAGGTCACCTACCTGGTGGACCTGGGCACAAGCAGGAGCCCCAAGAGGGTGATCCATGTGAACCGCCTTAAGCTCTTCCATGACAGGGCTGATGTCAATCTGTTGATGGTAACAGATGAGGATCAGGAGGCAGAGAGTGAACCTCTCCCTGATCTTCTGTCATCAGACCCAAAAGATGGCACGGTAGATGGAGTGATCTACTCAGACACCCTCTCTGGCCAACAGCAAGCTGATTGTAGGAGAGTCCTACAACAGTTTCCTGAACTCTTCTCCTTAACCCCTGGTCAGACACACCTGTGTACCCATGATGTGGACACAGGAGACAGCATGCCTGTCAAAAACAAAATCTTTAGACAATCTGACCATGTTAAGGAAAGCATCAAGGTGGAAGTCCACAAGATGCTGGATTTGGGAGTAATTGAGCGCTCTGACAGCCCCTGGGCTAGCCCAGTGGTCTTAGTCCCCAAACCTCACACCCAGGATGGAAAGAAAGAGATGAGGTTTTGTGTGGACTACAGAGGACTCAATTCTGTCACCAAGACAGATGCTCATCCAATTCCAAGAGCTGATGAGCTCATAGACAAATTAGGTGCTGCCAAATTCTTAAGTACCTTTGACTTGACAGCAGGGTACTGGCAAATAAAAATGGCACCTGGAGCAAAAGAAAAGACAGCATTCTCCACACCTGATGGGCATTATCAGTTTACTGTTATGCCCTTTGGTTTAAAGAATGCCCCTGCCACCTTCCAAAGGTTGGTGAATCAAGTCCTTGCTGGCTTGGAGTCCTTTAGCACAGCTTATCTTGATGATATTGCTGTCTTTAGCTCCACCTGGCAGGATCACCTGGTCCACCTGAGGAAGGTTTTGAAGGCTCTGCAATCTGCAGGCCTCTCTATCAAGGCATCCAAATGCCAGATAGGGCAGGGAACTGTGGTTTACTTGGGACACCTTGTAGGTGGAGGCCAAGTTCAGCCACTCCAACCCAAGATCCAGACTATTCTGGACTGGGTAGCTCCAAAAACCCAGACTCAAGTCAGGGCATTCCTTGGCTTGACTGGGTATTACAGGAGGTTTGTGAAGGGATATGGATCCATTGTGACAGCCCTCACTGAACTCACCTCCAAGAAAATGCCCAAGAAAGTGAACTGGACTGTGGAATGCCAACAGGCCTTTGACACCCTGAAACAGACAATGTGCTCAGCACCAGTTCTCAAAGCTCCAGATTACTCTAAGCAGTTCATTGTGCAGACTGATGCCTCTGAACATGGGATAGGGGCAGTTTTGTCCCAAACAAATGATGATGGCCTTGACCAGCCTGTTGCTTTCATTAGCAGGAGGTTACTCCCCAGGGAGCAGCGTTGGAGTGCCATTGAGAGGGAGGCCTTTGCTGTGGTTTGGTCCCTGAAGAAGCTGAGACCATACCTCTTTGGGACTCACTTCCTAGTTCAAACTGACCACAGACCTCTCAAATGGCTGATGCAAATGAAAGGTGAAAATCCTAAACTGTTGAGGTGGTCCATCTCCCTACAGGGAATGGACTTTATAGTGGAACACCGACCTGGGACTGCCCATGCCAATGCAGATGGCCTTTCCAGGTTCTTCCACTTAGAAAATGAAGACTCTCTTGGGAAAGGTTAGTCTCATCCTCTTTCGTTTGGGGGGGGGTTGTGTAAGGAAATGCCTCCTTGGCATGGTTGCCCCCTGACTTTTTGCCTTTGCTGATGCTATGTTTACAATTGAAAGTGTGCTGAGGCCTGCTAACCAGGCCCCAGCACCAGTGTTCTTTCCCTAACCTGTACTTTTGTATCCACAATTGGCAGACCCTGGCATCCAGATAAGTCCCTTGTAACTGGTACTTCTAGTACCAAGGGCCCTGATGCCAAGGAAGGTCTCTAAGGGCTGCAGCATGTCTTATGCCACCCTGGAGACCTCTCACTCAGCACAGACACACTGCTTGCCAGCTTGTGTGTGCTAGTGAGGACAAAACGAGTAAGTCGACATGGCACTCCCCTCAGGGTGCCATGCCAGCCTCTCACTGCCTATGCAGTATAGGTAAGACACCCCTCTAGCAGGCCTTACAGCCCTAAGGCAGGGTGCACTATACCATAGGTGAGGGTACCAGTGCATGAGCATGGTACCCCTACAGTGTCTAAACAAAACCTTAGACATTGTAAGTGCAGGGTAGCCATAAGAGTATATGGTCTGGGAGTTTGTCAAACACGAACTCCACAGCACCATAATGGCTACACTGAAAACTGGGAAGTTTGGTATCAAACTTCTCAGCACAATAAATGCACACTGATGCCAGTGTACATTTTATTGAGAAATACACCACAGAGGGCACCTTAGAGGTGCCCCCTGAAACTTAACCAACTGTCTGTGTAGGCTGACTAGTTTTAGCAGCCTGCCACAAACCGAGACATGTTGCTGGCCCCATGGGGAGAGTGCCTTTGTCACTCTGAGGCCAGTAACAAAGCCTGCACTGGGTGGAGATGCTAACACCTCCCCCAGGCAGGAATTGTCACACCTGGCGGTGAGCCTCAAAGGCTCACCTCCTTTGTGCCAACCCAGCAGGACACTCCAGCTAGTGGAGTTGCCCGCCCCCTCCGGCCAGGCCCCACTTTTGGCGGCAAGGCCGGAGAAAATAATGAGAATAACAAGGAGGAGTCACTGGCCAGTCAGGACAGCCCCTAAGGTGTCCTGAGCTGAAGTGACTCTAACTTTTAGAAATCCTCCATCTTGCAGATGGAGGATTCCCCCAATAGGGTTAGGATTGTGACCCCCTCCCCTTGGGAGGAGGCACAAAGAGGGTGTACCCACCCTCAGGGCTAGTAGCCATTGGCTACTAACCCCCCAGACCTAAACACGCCCTTAAATTTAGTATTTAAGGGCTACCCTGAACCCTAGAAGATTAGATTCCTGCAACTACAAGAAGAAGGACTGCCTAGCTGAAAAACCCCTGCAGAGGAAGACCAGAAGACGACAACTGCCTTGGCTCCAGAAACTCACCGGCCTGTCTCCTGCCTTCCAAAGATCCTGCTCCAGCGACGCCTTCCAAAGGGGCCAGCGACCTCGACATCCTTCGAGGACTGCCCCTGCTTCGAAAAGACAAGAAACTCCCGAGGACAGCGGACCTGCTCCAAGAAAGGCTGCAACTTTGTTTCCAGCAGCCTTGAAAGAACCCTGCAAGCTCCCCGCAAGAAGCGTGAGACTTGCAACACTGCACCCGGCGACCCCGACTCGGCTGGTGGCGATCCAACACCTCAGGAGGGACCCCAGGACTACTCTGATACTGTGAGTACCAAAACCTGTCCCCCCTGAGCCCCCACAGCGCCGCCTGCAGAGGGAATCCCGAGGCTTCCCCTGACCGCGACTCTTTGAACCTAAAGTCCCGACGCCTGGGAGAGACCCTGCACCCGCAGCCCCCAGGACCTGACGGACCGGACTTTCACTGGAGAAGTGACCCCCAGGAGTCCCTCTCCCTTGCCCAAGTGGAGGTTTCCCCGAGGAATCCCCCCCTTGCCTGCCTGCAGCGCTGAAGAGATCCCGAGATCTCTCATAGACTAACATTACGAACCCGACGCTTGTTTCTACACTGCACCCGGCCGCCCCCGCGCTGCTGAGGGTGAAATTTCTGTGTGGGCTTGTGTCCCCCCCGGTGCCCTACAAAACCCCCCTGGTCTGCCCTCCGAAGACGCGGGTACTTACCTGCAAGCAGACCGGAACCGGGGCACCCCCTTCTCTCCATTCTAGCCTATGCGTTTTGGGCACCACTTTGAACTCTGCACCTGACCGGCCCTGAGCTGCTGGTGTGGTGACTTTGGGGTTGCTCTGAACCCCCAACGGTGGGCTACCTTGGACCAAGAACTAAGCCCTGTAAGTGTCTTACTTACCTGGTTAACCTAACAAATACTTACCTCCCCTAGGAACTGTGAAAATTGCACTAAGTGTCCACTTTTAAAACAGCTATTTGTCAATAACTTGAAAAGTATACATGCAATTTTTATGATTTGAAGTTCCTAAAGTACTTACCTGCAATACCTTTCGAATGAGATATTACATGTAGAATTTGAACCTGTGGTTCTTAAAATAAACTAAGAAAAGATATTTTTCTATACAAAAACCTATTGGCTGGATTTGTCTCTGAGTGTGTGTACCTCATTTATTGTCTATGTGTATGTACAACAAATGCTTAACACTACTCCTTGGATAAGCCTACTGCTCGACCACACTACCACAAAATAGAGCATTAGTATTATCTATTTTTACCACTATTTTACCTCTAAGGGGAACCCTTGGACTCTGTGCATGCTATTCCTTACTTTGAAATAGCACATACAGAGCCAACTTCCTACAGTTCCTCAAACAGGAGAAATTCAAAATGTTGACTCTAGCACAGGTACTTATGGTGTTGAACGGTGAGGATTGGATGGTGTCTGTCGACTTGCAGGATGCTTATTTCCATATTCCCATTCTCAAGTGACACAGGATGTATCTCCGGTTTGTGGTGGGGTTGCAACACTACCAGTTTGCGGTCCTTCCTTTTGGTCTTACTTCCGCGCCTCGAGTCTTCACGAAGGTGATGGCGGTGGTTGCAGCAAACATCAGGAGGAAGGGAATAGCAGTATTCCCTTACCTGGACGATTGGTTGATCAAAGTCAAGTCTCCGGCGCTTGTGCTGCATCACCTGCAGATGACAACCCAATTGTTGTTCAGTCTGAGCTTTTCGATAAACGTGCCCAAGTCTCACCTGGAACCCTCTCAATGCCTCCTGTTCATAGGGGCAGTACTGGACACAACATTGAATCTAGCCTTTCCTCCGCCACAGCGGATTCAGGACATTCAGGCGTTGATTCCAATGTTTCACGAAGGAGCGGTTGTTCCAGTCCTCAAGGTCCTTCGTCTGCTTGGTCTGTTAATCTTCTTGCATTCTGTTGGTCACTCATCCACACTGGCACATGAGGGCTCTTCAGTGGTGCCTCCGCAGGCAGTGGTTTCAGCACAGAGGAGATCTCGGCGAGTCGATAAACATCTCCAGAGACACTGCAGCGGATCTACGATGGTGGTCTGTGGACGGCAACCTTTCTCAAGGAAGGCCCTTTTTGCTACCACCTCCAGTGGCAACTGTGATAACTGATGCTTCCACCCTGGGGTGGGGAGCTCACCTGGGGGACCTGGAGATCAAAGGCCGTTGGCCTCCAGTGGAGCAGGTGTTTCATATCAATCTGCTGGAATACGTTTGGCTCTCAAGGCCTTCCTCCCTTCCCTTCGCGGTCAGTTGGTTCAAGTCTTGACGGACAACACGCCCTCAATGTGGTACATCAACAAGCAGAGAGGCTCTGGTCCTGGGCAAGGGACCATCGGATTTGTTTAATAGCAAGCCATCTGGCCGGGTTTCAAATCGTGCATGTAGACAGTCTCAGTCAGCTACTCTCGGCCGATCACGAGTGGAGTCTTCATCCAGATCTGGTCCTTTCCATCTTTCGGATGTGGGGGTTTCCCCAGGTAGACCTGTTTGCCACTTGGGAGAACGCTCACTGCCCATTGTTCTGCAGCCTCCAATATCCGGTGCAGGAAGCGTTGGGGCACACGTTTCAGATGTCCTGCAACGGCCAGTTGCTTTACGCGTTTCTCCCCATACCTTGGATTCCTCGGGTTGTGAGGAAGATTCGCCAAGACCGGGCCCAAGTCATCTTAATAGCTCCGGATTGGCCAAGAAGGGAGTGGTACACGGACCTTCTCCAACTCTCACTGTACCCTACGCTCCGTCTCCCTTTCAGGGTAGACCTCCTCTTGCAGTCGCAGGGGCAGGTTCTTCACCCCCACCTCCAGAGCTTGCACCTGCATGCCTTCTTATTCTCTCCCACCGGATGTGGTGGACGTTATTTTATCGGCCAGGCGACACTCCACCAAATCTGTCTACGCGAGCAGATGGGCCAAAATTCGTTGATTGGTGTGGAGAGAGACAAATTAATCCCTTAAGTGCCCATTTGTCAGATATATTGATGTTTGCATTGTCCTTGGCACAGAAAGGCTGCGTTGTTGCTACTGTCAAGGGCTATCTTTCGGCCCTCTCAGCCTTCTTATGCCTTCCTGATCAACCCTCTTTGTTCAAATCCCCTTTAGTATTGAGGTTTTTGAAGGGGCTTACCAATAGGTTTCCTCCCACTCTGTTTCTTATGCCCCAGTGGGATTTAAATCTGGTTTGAACCTTTTTGATGGGCTCTCCTTTTGAGCTGCTACATTCTTGCCCTTTGAGATTTTCAGTCCTAAAGACTGTTTTTCTTACGGCCATCACGTCTGCTAGGCCTGTAAGTGAGCTTCAAGCTCTTTGTGTTCACCCTCCTTTTACGACCTTTCATACGGACAAAGTGGTACTGAGGACCAGGGTGGCTTTCCTCCCCAAGGCAGTGACTCCTTTACATTTGGGGCAGTCTATCACTCTCTCGCAATTCTATCCTACTCCACATCCATCTAAGGAGGAGGAGAGACTCCATCGACTGGACCCAAGGAGGGCCTTGAGTTTTTACATAGACAGGACGAGAGAGTTCCGCTTGGACGACCAACTCTTTGTCGGATACGTGGAGAAGAGGAAGGGGAAGGCCGTCCACAAACGAACACTATCCAGGTGGGTCGTTCTTTGTATTAAGATATGTCATTCATTAGCAAAGAAAGTTCCTCCTGATGGTATAAGAGCCCATTCCACCAGGGCTAAGTCGGCCACATCGGCCTTAGCTAGAGGTGTTCCAGTGGCAGACATTTGTAAGGCTGCGACTTGGGCGTCCCTCCACACCTTTGTAAAGCATTATTGCTTAGACTCTGAGATGAGGAGGGATGGCCATTTTGCACGGTCTGTGCTGCAGGATTTCTTGGTATGAACAGTCAGACTCCCACCTCCGAGGCGGTACTGCTTTGGGACTCTATTCATTAGGTGAGGAATCCACAGGTAGTTGTATCCATCAGAAGAGCAAGTTACTTACCTTCGGTAATGCTTTTTCTGGTGGATACACTTAGCTACCTGTGGATTCCTCACGGTCCCACCCACCTCCCCGTAGTCTGTCTGGTCATACCGAGATTTCCTTGGGTGTATATATGTATATTTGTTTGTTGCTGGATTATGAGAGTATATATTTGTATATATGTGTGTATATATATATATATATATATATGTATTGGTGTACATTTATGACTATGTATTTTTGCGAATATGTATTGATACTGTTTGCTAATATTATTTGTTTACCTTTTCTATAAAAGTTTTCTTGGATACAATCATAATGAGTATGGAATGTCGATATTCACCTGTTCGCCTCAAAGGCACGTCAAAAATGGTGTTAACTGACGTCAGCACGCCGGCGAGGACCTGTTATTGCCACGATGACGTCAGCCGGAGCTGCGTGGTGTCGGGCAATTGTGACGTCCTCGCTGACGTGCAGAGATGGAAAGAAGTTTCCGTTGAATGCTGCGCATTGGGGGGAGTTCATTAGGTGAGGAATCCACAGGTAGCTAGTGTATCCACCAGAAAAAGTGTTACCAAAGGTAAGTAACTTGCTCAATGCGTCTACATCTGGAGAATTTGTTGTTGGTAAAATGTTTCTCATGTTTTTATTATAGAGTTCGTGTAGAGGTTCAGAAGTACCTGCATATAATGTATGTTTTCAGAAGAGATGCACTTAATTTGGAGTATTTAAAAAAGTGCTGGGTAAACCGTAGTGCTTTCTTTAGGTTGTGTCCCTGCAGCGCTTTGTTTTAGACATTCTTGTTTAAAGGGATGTGCGCCTTTTCTGGAATTGTGTAATTATTAAGCCCCCTCTGGTAAGGTTAACATGTTAGCTGAAGAACTTCTTCAGGATTAGGGCTTTGCTTCTTGCTGAGAGAGACTCCACTGTTCTAGTTCATAATCGTACTTTTTTTCTGTTTTCACCCCTAAGGCTGACAACCATGTGGTTGACCCAGTATACCCTGCATCATCTTCAGACCGCTCAATCTCATTAGCTTGGCTAAGATTTAATCAATCTCTGTATTCCTCTGCTGCTTCAGCACTTAATATCCTTCACTGCCTAGCTATAGTTTAGCGAATTCTTGATCTGTTTTGTAGAACACTGCAGCATGAAGGTCACCGGTTTCTGGCAGATACATTCCACTGGTACACTGCCTCGCGGTCCCAGTGCAGTGAGAAAAGACACATGGTCCTAGGAATATAGGAAACCAATCTGGGAAGTGCTTCCTATCATACCCGGCATCACACTTATGGAATTGCCTCTAACAATACTCTACCTTTGGGAAAAATTGAAATATAGTTAACCACAGAGCTACAGAAATGGTTTTCTTAGTACCATGATGCCTTCATAGGGTGCCCAAGCTACTTTCGAAAACCACCCTAACAGAACTGTGAAGGCTTTTTTTTATCAAGTATGAGAGTGTAATTGTTATAATACTGTTCTTAGCTTGCCTGCAAAAAAAACCACAACATCAACCATTCCCCAGATCAGATCTTCAGAGGACGACTCTGACTCTAGTCTATCATGGAATCTTTAGAACCACCTGCCGAGGCACCTCTCGTCCCCAGACTGAAAACAGTGCTATGGTGCTATGGAAGAAGCAGTAAAAGTACTATTTAAGTGCCGATAACTTGAGATTTATTATCGGGTAATATGCAATTCTTCCTTCACAACATGTATATATTATTCCTTAAATGCGTGGATTGCATTGTCCTCCAGATATTTAAAATATTTGTATTACTTATTTTGCTTCTTAAACACGGAACAACACACACACTGCCGGCAAGCAAGAATACAGACAGTACCGGCATATCTCTTACCCACCACCCTTCCTGCCCTGATGTTTCCAAAGCGCATCCAGGGAATCCTCACAGTGGCCTCATCTGATGTATTGCCTCCTGTTACAAGGGGGTGGAGGTTCTCAACGCTGGATATTCGCGACTGCTGGATCGTCAAAGTTGTTTATTAGTCCATGACAGGCTCTCCATTTTTCTCATATCTAATCAAATTTATTGGTGAGCCACAACTGTCATGTAACATTCTCTCAGCGTGCATGCATCTGCTCATTCCCTTCTGCTACATGTCTCTGGTGGGAGTTTGCTTCTGCCCCCATCATTTAACCAAATCCTTCTTTGCAACTACAAAGGCCAAAATGCGGAATTGTAATTGTTTCCTAGGAATATCTACATCATTTGGAATACCTAGTATAATCAGTTGCTCTGGATTGCAAATATTTTTAAGCCCATACTAAAGCTGTACACAAACAGTGTATGGGGAACGGGTATGTTACTGAGGAAGCTATGAGCTGCAAACCAGGACCATAAGAGGAACAAGTGCAGCATGGTGTCAGAGTAATGTTCTGGACTGTGTATTAGTGTAAATGAGGGAGGTCACTACAGTGAATGTATATATGTATATTTTGTGTGCACGTAACACCGGTGCAGCCCATCCCACCTGCCCTGTGTACCCCAGACACATGTAACACCGGTGCAGCACGTACCACCTGCCCTGTGTACCCCAGACACATGTAACACCAGTGCAGCACATCCAATCTGATTTCAGCTGGGAAGGCCTATTGCAGATACGGAGGGGTGACACAGAGATGGAGGTAGAGCTAGTGGAAGGAGTTAAGAATGGTGGAAGATGACTAGAAAGTGGTGTTACAGCTGGGTATAGATGATGGTGTAGATGACAAGGGTGAATTGATGATGTTAAGTCTGATTTTGATAGCTGTGCATGTCAGTTGATGGTGGGCTAGAGGGTATTGGAAAAGGGGTTGGCACAATGATTGATAACCTTGAAGAGGACTTTCCTTCTGTTGATTGCTCCATTGATCATGGTCTTGTAGGTGGCATTTGCTGTGGCGATGATGAAATAGTGTTTGGAGCAAAGTGCTTTCTAAAGGGTAAGGTCCACCTGGCATTTTGGCAGTCTTCATTTGCTCTTCGGTCTTCATATTCGGTGCTTGCTTTTAGTAAGTTCTTGGGTGTACCAAGATGCTGCAGCTTATGCTTGGAGGTGCAGGATTTTAAAAGAGTTTAGAATTGTGTTGGTGATACGGTATTTTATTTGTACGGTGTTGAGCAGATAGTCAAAGTCTTCTTCCATAGTTTTGGAGCTGGAGTCACCGAGCAGATTAAAGTCTTCAAGGAAGATGCAGTGGGAGCATTGAATGGAGGCAGAGGTCTGACATTTCTTCTCTGAAGTGCTTATGGGTTCTGGGTGGTCTGAAGAGGACATGAAATGAGGCTTTTTTCCAGGCTGAGAGGAAAGTGGCAGGAGAGGCAGTTTCGGTAATGTTGAATGTGTTGCAGAGCCACATTGATTTCTGTGTGACTGCAAGCAGTGAAGGAATGGAATCTTGAAAGCACACTGTGAGGAGGAGGTGGTGATGCTTATATTGGTGGAGTGACTACGTTGTGTTGAGATTCAGTACAGGGAATGTTATGTGAGGTTTGTTTTTGTTTTAATTATTTTTGCTGAGTTTTACCCCAGCACTACAAATTAACAACATCATTTTTATGCTTAATAATCCCTCATCTGGGTTTTGCTTTGTTACCAGAAAATTATCTCAAAGATTCTAATAATTCTACTGAACTAAACCATACAGCTCACTCTCCCCCTTAGCAAGCTTCTGTATCTAGAATCGGACATTTTCAAAAGTAAACTCTTTTATATGCAGGCATATCATGTAGGGTGTCTAAGGGCATATAATAGCTGAATTGATGCCAGATGTCGGAATTTATTTGGAGAAAACCCTGAAAGAGATTGTTATTAAGAGAGGTTTCTGGCTTTATTTCTCACAGTGTACACCAGTGGACAGTTGTGCTGGCAGAAAATGCGGTGTTATCAGATTTCCAGGATAAATATAACAGATAGGTAGCTCTAGAAATTCAGTGAGCGGATTCCTGTATGCGGATGGTACAGTGTGCTCATTAATGCAACCCAAGACATTTTGTTCGTGTTCATTATCGTGGACTGGCCCCAAAGCCACACTTAGGCCCCCATTACGAGTTTGGCAGATGGCAGAGGCCGCACCCCAAACTCGTTCCTCCATCAGGCAGCCTGTGCAGCCTAAACACAGCTGGCCCTATAAAGAGTTCACCGCAAGGCCGGCGGATGGAAACAACGTTTCTGTCCACCGGCCCTGCCGTGAACAGCGCCTTAACATTGATGCCGGCTCCTAATGGAGCGGGCGCCAATGTGGCAGTGCGGTGGGTGCAGCAGCACCCGTCGCGCTTTCCACTGCCTGTACTCAGAAAAATATCTCCATTCAGATCTGTGACCCATGAACTTATATAGCTCCATGCAGAGGAATCTCCTTCTTTATTCTGAAGCTTTTTGTATATGATGGAGAATATGCCTATTCAACTACATTTCTGAAGTTACCATTCCATATTAGTTTTTTCTCTGATATTTTCACAGTGGAAATGTGAAGGTTTCTGATGTTGTGAGAGCCGTGCCAAAAATTAACACATGACAAAAGATACGTTTTCTCGCAAGGCACATTGCATAAGATGTAAATATATATAAACAATTTAAGTTACATCTAGGCCGAAATGTGCCTTCACATTATTGAACCATTGTTTGCGACCCTTTGTCAATGGGGTCTGCAATCTTATGGCAATCTCCAATTTGTACCGGTTTGGAAATGTGAAGCTTGAGATCGAACTTGGGATTTGCAACAATGAATAGGCTTACATTTTTCTCATCGAATTTGAATAACCACTAACATTTCTCTAGGTACATTCTACGTGATTAAATTATTAAATTTATGATTAAACGTGGTTGCATCCCATTTATAGGACTGTCAATCTTTAAGTTTCATGGGCAAACCGATTATCTTTGGGTCTTTACATAACCCTACACCTTCCACCAAAAAAACACGTCGTCAACTTACAGCTCGAACATTGGGTCTGTACAATCAAAAAGACTAGGTTGCTACATTTAGGAGGCATTCCATCATGTACATACTCGGACTGCGCTTTTTCCTCCCCCTACCTTTGCTTGAGTGATCTCCTGCATCACTGAGGGAACTGTAGGCTCCCAGAGCCAGATATGCACAAAAGGTGCCCCAGATATATTTTTGTCACAACCTCGACTGCATCAGGGACCAGTACACCCCTAGTTTTACCTGGCAATACTATCTATCTTTTAACCAGTATTTCGCCCGATGAACAGGCTTAAACTTTTTTATTGATGGAAATAATTTATACCTAAATGACGGTCAATCACTGAAGAGAAATGAAACACATGGATTAGTGAGTGGATGCTAATAATTTTAAGGCTGTAAATATGCATATGCAGAAAGGTGACCGTGCATTGAAGACACATACTGTCAAGACAAAATGTTAGGACAAAAATTCCCAAAATTCTGAACTTGTTGATAATGGCATGTTTTGAGGAAGCTGTGTTTCTTTGGATTCCTAGATTATAGAAGACTGAGAGTGACCAAAAAAAAAGGACAGAGGAGAAAATATTGCTCCATAGAATTTTTACTACTGTGCTTTGAAACAGATTGAAGTGGGACTGTGCTTTACTGTAAGTAACTGAAAAGGGATTCAGAAAACTCAGTCGTCTATAGTTTCTCGTTTTGTTCAATTTTTGCAATAAATGGACTCTTCACCTTACCAGAAATGAATGATTTTTTCCATTCTTAAGTCTGGCTTGATAGCGCAGCGAACTGCGAGAATGTTTTCCACTAATTTAAATAGATTTGTAGTGGATTATTGTTGGACCTGGCCCTTTTTGCAGGGTTATCCCCAAACAATTTACTTTGTTCCTCCTACGTTTTCTGACCTGTTTTTGTTGGCTTTTACACTCTGGGCACTTTATCACTGCTAACCAGTGTTAAACTGCATATGAGTTCTGTCTAAAATGTATAGGGGATTGTTTTTTTCATGATTAGAATATGTGATTTACTAGTAAGTCCCTAGTAGAGTGCACAGTGTGTGCCCAGTGCCTGTAAATCAAATGCTGCTAGTGAACCTGCAGCACTGATTGTACCACCCACATGAGTAGCCCTGCAAACAAGTCTCAGGCCTGCCATTGCAGTGTCTGTGTGTGCAGGTTTAAACTGCCATTTTGGCCTGGCAAGTGCACCCACCTGCCAGGCCTAAACCTTCCTTTTTATTACCTGTAAGTTACCCCTAGAGTAAGCCCAAGATAGCCCCATGGGCATGGTATTTAAAAGGTAGCACATGTAAGGTGTGATTTACGTATCCTGATAGTGAAATACTGTTCATTTCGGTTTCACTACTGCAAGACCTATTTCTCCCATAGAGCAACATTGGGATTGCCTTGAAATATCTTTTAAGTGTAATTTCCCATTGATAGAGGTATGGAGTTTTGGGTCTGTGAGCTCACAATTTAAAAATACAACTTTTGGTTAAGTTGTTTTTTACATTGTAATTTCAAAAATGCCACTTTTAGAAAGTGGGCATTTCTTGCTTAACCATTCTGTGCCTCTGCCTGTTTGCTGAATACGCGTCTGCGTCAGGATGACGGTTGGGCTGTTTGTGTATTCACTTTAGACAGTCACACAAAGGGAGCTGAGGTGTGCACTGCATATCCTGATGGCCCATCACCAAGCTGAGCTAGAGTGGTTTGGTGAGGGGGGAGGAGGGCTGACACCTGCACCTGAATAAGGATTTGCCTGTCCTCACACAAAGCAATCTACAACCCTCTGCAGTGTGTCTGGGGCCAAGGCAGAAAAGACAGAGTCTTGGGCACTACAAAGACTTCTCTTTAAAGTCTGCCTACTTCAAAGACAGAAATGGGTATAAGTACTGGACCTCTGACCCCACATAGAACACATTCTGCCAGAAAGAAGAGCTGGATGCTGTAGGAGGGACGTCCACTCTGCCCGTTGCTTTGTTGTGCTGGCCTGCTGCTTCTATCCTGGGGGTGAAAGGACTAGACGTTACTTTCTACATCCTGCTTTCCAAGATTTTCCAAGGGCTTAAACCGAGCTTGCTTCCTGCTAAGAAGTCTCAGAGCCATCAAAGACTTAATTTACCAGCATCTGGGCCCTCTTGCTGAGAGTCCTGATTTGCCAAGTGGGGCAAAATCCAGTTCCTTGGTCTTTGTGAGTGAGTTCTGGTGCAACCAAGAAGAAACTATTACATTGACTTCCAGAGAGACTTTGGAACCAGTGCCACTTTCCAACCCTGTGCCGCTGCCTGCACCGGAACTGTGGTCCCCGCTGAGAGCAACAACCACGACCTACAACACCGTCCCCGACGCAGCGCCTCCGAAGTCCCACCACAGCATGAGTCTGACGTCGGTGCGACCCAACTCCTCCACAGCACCTGTGGCCCTGTGGTGTAATCGCAACACTGTGAAGTCAACGCCTTGTGTGTTGACCTGCTAGATTCATCAATCGCATCTTGTCATAACGGGCGGATCCCTTACCGCCAATGACGCATCACCTGCCTTGCAACCATATTGAATCAACACCTTCCCTGCCTAGCAGTAAGGAACCAAAGCCTCACCTCCCTGGTGGCAGTAAGGAACCAACGCTGCACCGGCTCCAGCGACGCAGCACCTCCCTGACACCGTGCAGTGTCTTTGTTTTCTCATTGTTTTCCAAGGTACTGTAACCGGACTCTGTGCAACTCTGTAGCCGGCCCGCACTCACTCACAGCTGGTGCCGGACTGTAGGAAGACACGCAGTCAAGCTGTTTTGATAGCCCCAGTTAGAGTTTGTGTTTTTATGCTCTATACTGATATTTAATCTTTGAAAATTCGTATCTTGTGTAAGTTGGATTTTTGTTATTTTGGTCTTGTTTTACTCAGATAATTATTGCCTATTTTTCTAAACTGGTGTGGAGTACTCTTGTGGTGTTTTCATTGGGTTACTTTCTGTGTGTGTACAAATACTTTACACATTGCCGCTGAGATAGCCTGACTGCTCATGCCAATTTACCAAGGGGTTAGCAGGGGCTGTCTTAGCTGTGTGGCTCCCTAACCCTGACTAGTGTGGGGATCCCAACTTGGACAGGGTGCAAACCACTGCCAACTAGAGACCCCATTTCTAACAGTTATAGAGGAGTAGACTTCTGATCAATACCCCAAGGGGCTTATATTGATATTAAACAAAATAGGCAGAAGTGTAGAGCTCAAAGGCACCTACCAACCTTACTTTGGATATGAAAGGAGGAAGGGACACTACTAACAATGGTTCCGAAAGAAAATACCTAAACCTTCCACAAGGGTATCACGCGAATCCATTGCTGGTTAGGTTGCCTATAAGGAGGACAACTAGTATTTTGAGAGCTGTGGACAAGTCGAACAACAAGAGGGCTGCTGACAGGTTAAGATCTCTAGTATTTCAGATACTATCAGTCACAATTACCAGCACAGCCTCTGTGCTACATGCAGCATGGAGGCCAGCCTCTGTCCGGTCCATGGTGTTCAGGAGGCTTTACCAGCCACATGGCCAAATACTGGTGTATATATTTTGTGAAAGCTGGCAACTAAGTTATAGGCCTGTAGCTTTTGAGTCAAGGTCTGCCTTCTTCAAAAGATTAAAAAGAGGTGTTACGATGACACTTTGCCCTAAATGAAGCATTGATGGATCGCAACCAGTGGCTTCAAGATGATAATAATAGAGGTTGAGGGGAGAGCCCAACTTAAGACTGTTGACGGTGCCATTTGTTTCCTAGTAGGGGATAGAAGAAAGTTCAGTGATCCTACTGAACTGAGAGCACTTTCCAGTAGAGAAGGCTGGTGGCTAGGTGAGTATAGCTCTCAGCAGGGTGTAAGAGGTTCTTATTAAGCTGGCACAAATGATCCATAAGCTCCTCTCCCTCAGTAAACAGATTAAAAAGGAGGGTGGCTGTGGTTGTGAATTGTCTCAATTAACTAAACTTAGCCTTGAGAGGGCAATGCCATTGCAAATGCTGTGGGCTTTGGTTCAACCCCTTACACATGGTGACCTCTACCTTACCCGTTAAGTCTGTTATTTTTCTAATTATTTTCAAAATTACTTTTGGATGGCTCAAAGGCTGCAATTTGCTGCTTGGCTGCTCCATTATTTAAGTGTGCTTTCACACACTTTCTTTATTTTTATTTTCTGCTCCAGGATGACTGTCTGCTATCTTGGAATTGTAAATTAAAAAAATATTGTCTGCTGCGTAATGACTCATGCCCATTATGAACCATAGGTCTGTGTGCTTTGGAACGCGAACATGTGCAACACATGGATCATGACACATGTTGCCAATTTGCGATGGGTTTTCCTATTAACAGACAGAGGTTTAAGGGGAGTGAAAGCCTCTTCAAAAACTCAACTACAATTCTTAGCTGGGACAGACACAAGCAAACTCCAAATTAACTTGTTCTTAACCCCTTAGTAGCTTGGCCCAAAGCAGTCAGGCTAGAGTTAGAAGCAATGTGTAAAGTATTTTTGCAGCACTGCAAACAGTAATAAGGTGTAAACACACCACAAGAAAAATCCCATACCAATTTAGAAAAATAGAGTAGAAGCTAATAGATTATTGGACACCAAAACAACAAAAATCCAATCAGTGGAATCAGTGATATACAGTATTTAGGTAAAAATAGTGCTTACAAACACAAAACTCCAACTCTGCTTCTCTGGTCGCGCTGTACCGGACAAAGTCCCAAGTTCAGGCAGACTGTGACGGAGTGCGGGTCAGATAAAGGCACTGAGTCCTACTAGCAAAGTACATTAAATCCTGATTGCGGAGCAATACGAGATTCTGTGTTGTGGGTGCGTTGCTCAGCAACAGTTCCAATGGGCTGCAATGCAAGGTCCAGCGTTAAGAGGGGCAGTTCCAAGGAGTTACATGGCTGCGATGAAAGTTCCTTCATTGAGAAGGCTTCGCGCAGCAGTGGTTCCAAAAAGCTGTGGGGTTCTCCGCCGGGGATGCTTTTCGCAGCAGTTTCAATGCAGAGCTGTGAGGAGATAAATTGTGCTGCATCAGCAGAGTCCAGGTGCAGGGTTCAAGGTGGTTGGAGTCACTTCTGTCCCTGAGGCTCTGATCAGGAAGTCACCCAGCTAGCCCTCGGAGTCACTCTGGTAGTCCTCTGATAAAGTTGCAAGTCCATTCCTTCTCACTTGTGTATCAGGGCAGCAGAGTATAGGTCCTTCTTGCAGTAGAACAGCATAGCAGTCCTCCTTTTGAGTCTACCAGAGGTCCAGACGTGTACTGAAAAGTTGGGTCTGTGGGTCCACTATTTATCCTTGGTACTAGCTTTGAAGTAGGAGAAGTATCTAGTGGGTTCTACCTCTAAAGGTGTTTGGAATTTCTTGCCCTCCTGCCCTGGCCCCAGCTTGTCAGGGGGCACAAAAGACTAGTGTGAAACCCTTTTTGAATGTTCTGAGGCAGAGCCTTTGTGATGTGCAAGTCCAAGATGGCCCTTTCTGCCAACACCTATTCCGTCTTAGTCTTACTGTCTGGGAGCAATACACAATGACCAACTGCCAGCTACACCTAGTCATGTGACCTAGGATACCTAATGCAGGCACCAAACGGTTGGGAGAAGAAAATACCAACAAACTAAATGTGGCATTTTTATAATTGTTACATAAAATCAAACTTTACCATTACAGTGGGGTTTGCATTATTTAGCTTTAGAGACCAAACTTGACATCCCCACCTGCTCCCAATTGGAAGTTATTACCTATTACATTACATTTAATAAGGTATCCCAATGGGAGAGACAGGCCCTGCAGTAGTGAAAAACTAATTTAAAAGGTTTCACTACCAGGGCATGTAAAAGTTAAAAATACATCTCCAACTTTTTAAATATGCTGCACTCTGGTCTGTGAGGTGTTTAGGGCCTACCCTAGGGTTGATTTATATATATTAAAAGTAAGATTTAGGCTTTACAAAAGGTTTATTTTGCTAGGTTGAAGTGGCGGTGTAAGCTGCACACACAAACTGTAATGGCAGGTCTGAGACATGTTTAAAGGACTACTTAAGTGAATGCACAATCACTGCTGCAGGCCCGCAGTAGCATTTAATTTACAGGCCCTGGGTACAGATAGTACCACTTTACCAGGGACTTATAAGTAAATTAAAAGTGGCAATTGAGTTTACGACAATTTTGCCATGATTAAGGGAGAGAGCACAAGCACTTTAACACTGGTTAGCAGAGGTGAAGTGGTTAGAATTCAAAGGCCAGCAAAAATGAAGTCAGCAAAAACAGGGGGATGGAAGGCAAAAAGTTAGAGGAACACCACAATAAGGATGTCGGGTCCAACAGGTTCATATCCTAGTACGAAATAGCATTGACAAACTCAACAGATCGGCCATTTAAAGCTGAGATGTATTGGCTTTGCAAGTGCTTGTTGATCTACAGGGGCTCAGTAGAGAATGAGAACAGTTCTACCAGCTTTCGAGAGTATGCTGCTGTGAAGGAGCAGCCAGGAGACTAAAGAGCTATGTGCTAGCCAGGAGTGCACCAGAGTGGAATAAGCAGGAGGATGGACGACTTCAGTTTTGGAAGAAGGGTAACCCAACTGGGAATGACAGGTAAAACATTAAGTGGTAGGAATTAAACCCAGTGAATGAATTAAAATGTACAGTGAGGAAGCCGTGCAACAAATTGTTGCCAGAGGAAACAGGAAACAGTTCTCTAGCAAAGTGGTGGGATGTAGCATCTTCAAATGCAATACTAATGAGGAAAGTTACAAGAGTAACCATCTGTGCTCCCAAACACGTTTTCTAAATTATAAAAACCCTCGTCTAATTGTAATATTACATGTTTCCTCACCTCCCCGCTGTTCTGCCCTCCCATTTACATCAAAGATTCTGGAAGTTCCCTCCTCGGATGAGAGGCATGTTTACCCCACAGCAGGGTCTCTTAACATGAAGCTCAACCAGAAAACTCCCATGTTGGTGTATCTTACATGAAGGTTTTTTGCATCTACCAAATAAAATGTGCTTAGCGTCTACAGAACCACAACCACACAGTGCTGTGCTCAACTCCTAGGCTTTCTTTGTCCCCTTTCCTTTCTCTTCCATCACCCCCTTTTAAGAGAACACCTCTTCTCCTGATGTCTCCTAAGACTGTAGCAGGGCTTTGGTATCCACCACCATTACATTAACGTTTTTCTATGTTGTAGACATTTAATTTTGCAAAAACAGCAGGTTTGCCATCACTGCTTGTTGCTACATCGTTTTTATTTCAGCTCTATATGCTGGCTAATGCCATAGATCTAGAGGATCCAGGACTCCTAAAAGGATAATTGTCCCTTTACCGTAGAGCTGATTGAGTCTTCTGTAGTCCCAGTGTCTATGTATTATTACTGTGGATCCAGATTGCTTCTCCGAATCCTTTGACTTCTTAGTTGTGCCATTCAGGGGGAAACATTTAGCCGTTTGCTGCATGGTTATATCAAACCTGTGATTGGTACATCTGAGAGACTTAACTAATGAGTTTTACCAGGTGCTGCAGTTCGTTTTATGCATTGAGATGTTTAGTTTTCACAAGTGCCTTTGTTGAAAGTATACTAGATAGTGGTTCTTTGGAAACGTTTGTGGAAAGCTGATGATTGAGGGAGTCCTGAAAATTCCCCTCCCATATACATTTATTTTACATATATTTCTTTTAGGAATAAATCAAACAGTCATTGTTTCCCAAAAATATGCAATCACCAATAATATCCAGTGCAAATTAATGATTCTATCTTTTTTGTCAATAATCCAAAAGTCACATTTGTACTGCAGGTGAAAAAAAAAACAAAGCAGTGCAGTAATACGTGAAAGTGATCAAGAAGGAGTCAGCGCAAAGATAATGTAGAACAAGAGAAAAGTGTTTTGGTGAAATTGTTCAACATATGTCTTTTTCACCCAAATACACTTAATATCATAGATGTTTCGACCTCCATCATCTGTTCATTTTGCATTTGTCGCCCTAAGTGGAAAAGGCATGCCCAGACGTGGGTCCCGTGCTCGCTATGCCACCACATTCAAGTTAGCCTGCTAACAAGGGGTGATACCCTGAAACTGGTCTCAGGATGCTTCTTTCTGGTCCAGGCAGGAACTAGCCTGGCAGTTCGGGCTGAGCGGGACCAGGGTCAGGACTGATTTTCTTATGGCTTGGTCCAAACTAGTGTGCTGTGGTGGGCAAAAAAACAATGGAGTAAACCCAGATCTTTATGACTGGGGTTGAATGTTTGCATTGTTCAACATTCCGTCCATCATCTGTTCTTTTTGCTCATGTTTAAAAGCAGACAAAGGCTTTTCAAAGAGATGAAGTACCTTTTGTACCATGTTCCACTGTCTGTTTACATTTACTTGATTTCATTACTAGCAACATTGTAAATATACACTAATTCCATACTGTCTTCACTACTAGATTTGATTTTTGGAGTAAGGTGTTCCCCTTCAAAAAAATGTTTTTCTCATTTGTTAGAGTAACCTTAAAGGACACTGTCTCTCTATTTTGTAATCAAAATATCTGAGTGTTTAAAAAAAAAAATTCCTCCTTCTTGATGCAGTTTCTTTTCATCCTTAAGAACTGGTAAAACGATAGGCTATCCAGAAGATTTTTAGGATGGTGATTGATATAGCTCAATAGGTTTCTGTTCAATAGATTTTGGAATAAGGTGGTATGTGGTTTATCTTCCAACTTAATATGCCAACCAAAGTAATTACATGAGACTCACAGGGCAGAGTGAATTGAATGTCTGAAGACATTGAATTCTTCTAGTCGTGAAAGGACTGCAGGCAGCCCTTGTCACCATGCCATATATGAAACAAATCATCCATGTACATACATGATACACTTGGGTTGAATAAAAAGATATTTGCATATGTGACAATACTTAAACTGATCCATGTATTAATTGTTCAGACTTGAAGCAAATCAAGCTCCCATTGGCACTACTTTCATCTTTAAAAAAATTGTTTTGAAAGGAGGAATAATTTTGGTCAGTGCTAGCTGTGCCAGAGAAACAATGAAATTATTTGATACAAATGTGTGACATTCTGTTATGTCTAAAATGTCACAAATGTATTTGAGGGCCTTGTGTTGCACGGATATTGATGTTTAATGACTGTATGTCAAGTGTGAAAAGAGCTTGTAAATTAGGATCAAATAGAAAATGTTCAATACAGTTGATAAGATCCTCGATGTCGTTACTGTATGCTTTGGTAGAAGACACAGGCGGTTTTATGAATAGATGGACATATTGGCATAATTGGTCAAGTACAGAACCTCATGCAGAAGCAGTCGGTCTCCCTGGAGGATTAGATTTTTCTGTTGTATTTTTGGGAGAGTGTGTATGGTGGAAATACTTGTGAGTTTCTAAGTGAGGAAATCATGTTTGTTCTTAGTGTAAGAAATTGGGTTATTAGTTGGGAGGGACAGGGGCCCAATCAAGTAATAAATATAATTCTTGCCAGGGTGAACCACAAAAGTCTATAAAGAAACCTGTGTTGAACCCTCTGGCAGCCAGACACAAATATAATCATACTTAATTTGGAGGCAACCTGTAAAGTATTTATGCAGCATTCAAACAGTAATAAAGTGAAAACAACACAGGAAAAATCCTAAAACAATTTAGAACAATAAAAGTAAACAGTGCAGTTTCATAAATAAAATGACGCCAGAATGCCGAACATCCAATAAGTAGAACTGGAGTTAGAAATTTTCAAAGTTTTAGGTGAATATAGTGCCAAGAAACACAAAGCTCTTTTTATTTGGTCGTGCTGGACCGTGTCAAAGATCAGGCTGACTGCAATGTAACGTGGGTCAGATACAGCAACCAGTTTCATCCATGATGGAAAGTTTACCTTTTAACTTAGGCCAATTCCACATGACAAGCCTCAGTTGGAGCTTTGCATTGCCGGGCGACCACAAGAAATCTGTTGTTGGTGTGAAGAGTTGGTCAAGGCTTCACATTGGTTGGAAACGCTGGGCAGTTGTTGTAGACACGAAGATCACCATGCTGGGGAAGTCCTGAGTCTCTAACAGAGAAGGTCATCAAGTCTGCAGTCGGATGCAATCCCTAGTTAACTTCGGTGAACTCCACTCACAAGGAGAATGGGGATGCTTCTTATTGACATGAAAAGACCAGAACCTCTGGACTTTAGTTTAGCTTCCAGTTCTTTCAGTTTTCAGGCTCGAGTACACTTGAATACCAGCCAAGGGTACAGAATCTGCAGAGGCACCTCTTGGGGGGTCCGGACTTGCTTCAGCAGAGGCCAGCAACAGGGTCCAGGCAGGTCTAGTTAGGACTAGTCAGCTGGAAGCTTATTGAGGCCCAGTAGCTGAAACAGGAGGTCAGCCAGTTGACACTTTAAAGGCACTTCTCAGCTCCGGGGTTCAAGGCAATCAGGTCCAATCTTGCGTCAGGCTTCTGAGAGCAGGGCACCCTTTCTGAGTCTCCCTAGGTCCAGGAGTGTATTGATGAGCGGTTCTGAGGGTGTTGCTTTTATACCCACTGCCAAGCCTGTGTGTGTGTGGGAGGTCACCCCTTTGCCTAACCTTGAACTAGTTCTGATTAGTTCTTCCATTTTCCGTGTGTTTGGCTCCAATATACATAGGGGGGGCAAAGGATGGGCAGGTGCAAGTGTGTGCTTCTTTGCCAGTGACAGGGCAGGCACCCTCGGGGTTAGGAAGGGGATGGTGGGTACAGTCCTCAGGCTACACTTTGAAGCTCAGGAAGGGCCGAGTGCAACCACCCCACCTCTACCCCCTTCCAGGCTATATACTCAGGAGATAACTCTTTTATGTGCTGCCCAGAGGCAATACATAAAATGACAAAGATGAGCCATTAACAGTCATATGACCCTGCACACTAGCAAAAATGCACATCTGGGTTTAGGCAGAAAAATAGCTTTCTAAAAGTGGCATTTTAAGTATATTAATTTAAAATTCAACTCTACCATTAAAGAAGATTTTAAATTACAGTTCAAATAAGTGGAAGAAGTATTCTTTTATCTCCTCCCAAACTGAAGTGATCACTTATTAAGTGTAAGAGTGACCCAGTCTGTGGGTGAGGTAGCCCTTCTACAGTGAACGACGACTTGGATTTTTTTTTTTTTACTCTCGGGGCATGTAAAATTCAAGTACACATTTTCTTCTTTTTAACCCCCTCGCTGCCAGGCCTTTTCCCCTCCTGTGCTAAGCCTTTTTTTGGCTATTTGGGACAGGTCGCGCTCAGGCCCTCATAACTTTTTGTTCACATAAGCTACCCAGGCCAAATTAGCGTCCTTTTGTTCCAACATCCTAGGGATTCTAGAGGTACCCAGACTTTGTGGGTTCCCCTGAAGGAGACCAAGAAATTAGCCAAAATACAGTGAAACCTTTGTTTTTTTTATTAACAAAATGGGAAAAAAGGGCTGCAGAAGGCGGCTCGTGGTTTTTTCCCTGAAAATGGCACCAACAAAGGGTTTCCAGTGGCAAGATTACCATCTTCCCAGCTTCCAGGAACAGGCAGACTTGAATTAGAAAACCCCATTTTTCAATACAATTTTGACATTTTACTGGGACATACCCCATTTTTACTATTTTTTGTGCTTTCAGCCTCCTTCCAGTTAGTAAACAAAAACAGATCACAGCACACAATGCGCAATAGTAGAACAGAAGAGTCATAACATTTCGTAATGTTAGGTTAAGTAAAGGTAATTGAAGAAATCAGGCACATCGGTATTCGAATCTTGTCTTGTGAAGTGAGTTCCTTTATTGTGGGCGAAGTTGTATTCGATAAGCAAAGACCATCATTCCAAACACAGCCAACACGTGTTTCGTCACACTGGTGACTTTTTCAAGGCTGTAGTACTTAACCTAACATTGCGAAATGTTATGACTCTTCTGTTCTACTATTGCGCATTGTGTGCTGTGATCTGTTTTTGTTTACTATTACTTGTGTATAGTTTTTACACAGTGTCTGTGTCCAGGGGTAGTAAGGCACTTTGATCACCTGCACCATACTTTATTCCCCAAATATTCTACATTACTGTACATTTCCCTTTGAGTGCGGCCAACTTCACCCTTACTACCCGTTATATTTAGTTTCTTGGCCTTCTTTGGCACTTTGTGGTGGGCTGCACCTGGGGTTACATTTACTTACTGATTAGTACTTTTGTATTTTTGTTTCATGGACATGGCTTCCTTTGAGGACAACCGTGACACTTTAGCTGCTGAACTGTTCGCAAGGAAACCCACTTCCTTTTCTACTGCTACCACTTTGACCAACGAAGAGGGCCTAAGACAAAAATTTATCAAACTTGAGAGGCTTAAAAAACAGGAGTTAGCCAGATGGTGGGATGCTACCACACTAAAGCGATACATTGAACTCAAACAGGTACATAGGGGACTGCGAGTTATTATTTTTCCATCATTTGATGACCTTGACCCAGATCTTCTGGGGGAATGGGAACACCTCATCTCCTGTACGTCCATAGTCATGATGAATATTCTCATTAAACACGCAGACAGAAAAAGGGATAAATTACTTTTAGAAATCTCCTCCTTAGAGGATGAGATCAAAACTTTAAATCTCCCAGAGGCTACTACAAAGAATTACAACATATTGAAAGATATACTCAATGGCTATCAACTATACATTAAGGACAAAAAACGTAAGAAACTCATTAGAGATGTAAAAAAAATTATAATAATTTGTACTTGTAAAGCGCACTCCGACCCTGAGGTATCGAGGCGCTGAACGCATACCGCTGTGGAACCCCTCCTGGCTTTTCCCTGTGAGATGCCCACTCCTGGGCAACCCCCCCAAGGTGAAGCCAGGCATCCCAGCGCTGTTAGGGCCTTTGTGGAGATTAAGCAAGCTATTGCCCAGAGTTGCAGAGTGAGACCCATGAGTTAGATTAGGCACCGAGGCGAGAAATATCCTGTCCAGGGAAATTGAGCCCAAGAACCGCTGAGGCAGGAATTGAACCCTGGTCCCAGGCCAGATCTCTGCATCAGGGTCTGCCTCTCTAACCATTGTGCCACACTTCTCCACAATGAAAATTGAGATGAAAATGATCATGCCAACGGCCGCATTTACACCTTTGCTCGCCGATTTGACCAGGTAAACAGAGACTGCACCGACAAGAGTAGCAACACTAACCTTTCAGATGTGTCCATCCCTAGCAGTAGCATATCGGATACCTCCAATGTTTCTGGGGTTAGTTTGGACCCTTCTACGGATGAGTCCACGGCCAATTTTACTACGCAAAATGTTCCCAAACCCTCTCTTTTTTTAGAAGAACTGGGTCGCTACAGGATAGGTATACGCAAGAATTTCAACAGGAATCCAAATGTAAACCCACCCGTAGGGGGGGGGGGAGAAACATGGCGGGAGACAAAAGGGAAGGCGTGACCACTCACTCGACTACCAGGACCCAAAAGACTTGAAATGTTGCAATAATCTACTACCATCTGTACCTTCTGATACAGTACAGGTTATTAATTTGTCCAAGCTTATGTTGACCAATGATGAAATAAATGTATCACAAAAAGGCCTGGGTTTCTGTCCTGTTTGTAAACCAGACTTTACAGAAATTCAGAAAGATCTGTTCAAGTACATACGACGTTTAAAACTAAACAAATTCTTTCTTAACAAACCTACTTATGACAAGGTACCAAATCAGTCTCAACATACGTGTAACAGGTCGATAAACGATATACGGGACATTCAGACCATCATGTCCCTGGATTCTACGACACCCTCTGGTGTGAGTATGGAGGACTTACTCTCTCATTTGAACATTGAACAGCGGCCTGAAACCCAGATCTACTTTTGTACCCACATTACCTCCTGACAATAATATTGATGTCTTTAATAAGGCTGTCAGTACTGACCTTTTCGAACTAGAGGATAAACTCAGAGCACACAATCACAGACCCAGATACAATCTAAACCATACAGAATTTTTGGCATTACAGGGACTTTCTACGTGTACTGATATTGTCATTAGAGAAGCAGACAAAGGGGGCAATGTAGTGGTCATGAATAGAGGAGACTATCTGTCTGAAATTGACAGGCAACTCAGTGACACGAATGCCTAAACATACTTACCTGACAACCCCCTAAACAAAATTGTTAGGTTAATTGAAAACAAATTGACACATTGGAGAAATTTGTGTCTCCTTTCGGAACATGAATACAGATTTCTGTTTAACAGTACACCTCGGGCCCCTTGTATCTACATCTTGCCGAAAGTCCACAAACCTGGGCTCCTCCCTCCGGGTCAGCCTATCATTTCTGGCATAGGCTCTCCCACAGAACAGATCTCGGAGTACATTGACTCCTAATTACAACCACTTGTACGTAATTTACCGTCATACATACAGGACCCTAGGGATTTACTTTGCCAACTAGAGGATATAGATTGGACGGATGAGTGCACTTTTGTGACACTCGACTTTAGCTCTCTATACACCTCTATTCCTTTGGAGAAAGGTTTAGAAATGCTCTCCTTGGCACTTGCTGATCGTGATGCAACTCTCTATGAACATACCCAAATGCTTTTGGACCTTACTAGACTGGTTCTTGAGAACAACGTATTTTTACATAATGGACAAAGGTACCAACAATGCCAGGGGGTGGCCATGGGAGCAAAATTCTCGCCTTCCCATGCTAATCTCTATATGGGACAATTCGAAAAATGACACCTCTGGTCCAACTGCCCTACTCACATTACAACACGTATTTTATTCTGGGGCAGATACATTGATGATATTCTGAGCATTTGGACAGGCAACATTGAGAACCTCAAACTACTCACGGACCACCTCAATACTAATGATTTCAATCTAACTTTTACTCACAAGAGTGACAATGTCCAGATTGAATTCCTTGATCTGTTACTATACGTTACTGAGAGTAAAATTTCATCTTGATTATACAGAAAACCTACTGCCTGCAACTCCATCCTTAACGCACACAGTGCACACCCTAAGTCCCAAATCCAAGCCATACCATATGGGGAGATGGTGCGGATACGAAGCAACTGCAGTGACAACACTATCTTCACAAAAGAACTTGGAGACCTAACACAAAGTTTTCGTGCTAGGGGTTACTCTGAGGAATTGATCTTGAAGGCCACCAAACGGATTGCGGTCAAACAGCGACAACCTTTACTCATTAGAGGCCGTAGCAGACTGACTGACGGGGTTAAGAAGAAGGCTATTCCATTTATTACCAAATTTAGCCCTGCCAGTATGTCAATCTACCGGATTTTGAAAAAACACTGGCACCTTCTACTATTGGATGCCAATTTGGCTACTGTGATCAACAAAACTCCATCAATTATACACAGCAGGGGGAAAACCTTGAGAAATCTTCTATGTCCCAGTTTTCTGACTCCACCTGCCAAAACATCTCAGCTTACTTGGCTCCCCAACACACCTATTGGCTTTTACAAATGTGGTTGCTGTGTCTCATGTTCTATGGCTCTCAATAAAACAACGACTTTCTCTTAAAATACTGGGGTCACCCACCACATCAGACAATTCATCAACTGTAACACCAAATATACTGTGCACTGCATAATTTGTGTTTGTGGTCTGATATACGTGGGTAGTACAATTCGACCGTTGAAGGAACGAATACAAGAGCATATTAGGGCTATCAGAATCCATAATCAAACTTACCCTCTTGCTACACATTTCAACCTACTGCATGGAGAGAGTGACATTCTCAATATCAGATTCCTTGGAATTGCACATGTTAACACTGCACCTAGGTTTGGCAATAGGACTATGGACTTGCGTAAATGTGAGGCCAGATGGATATTAAAACTCAGGGCTGTTGATATGGGCCTCAACGTGGACCAGGAGTTACATGTTTTTCTCAACTAGCCCGGTCCTCACTGAAATTGTAGTCATTTTTTGTACTATTGTTCCTCCCATTGGGGTGCCTATTTCTATTCTATTTTATGTAACTCCTATATTTTGTCTATACTGTTCTTGGTCTCGCCAAAAATAGGACAATATCCCAAATAGTGGTTTCCCTGTCTGTACCAGATATACTCCTTTTTGCATTAATGTGGTTGACTACTCTGAGAAAAATCCTGTTACTATAAAAATCCTGTTACTATACTTTTCGTATGGGACATGTTGTTTCACATGTATGATGGTTCAAATGTTTATGACCATCGTTGACTTGTTGATTTTCACTTTCTACAAATTAGCACTATGTTCTATCCCTCTCTCATTTTCTATTTTGTAATACATTTGTTTCTTGATATAACTATACATATGGTCTCATGGCTGTACGCTAACTATGTACGTTACAGTATATATATTATTCTACCACTGTATTTTTAACTCTGTTGCACTTTTTAGGCCTGTGGCAGGTCTGGGACCGGGGCTTTTCTTTCTCTTTTTCTTTTACCTTCTATTTCATGTTTACTACATATGCCTTTTTTATTTTATTTTTTTATTTTATCTCCGAAGTTTTCCTTGCATGTTTACCACTCCTAGCTACTCGTTGTTCACTTAGTATTTGGGTTTTCGTTTCTCGTAACTTTCATACTAAATATGGCTCCCCCTCTTCCTCACCGTTTTTCTACCTCTTGTCGCCTTTCGTTTTCTGGTAGTCCTAACTTTATTTTTATGCCCGATTGTAGTCACGTGTCTCACGGTGACTACATAGATGCGTTCTCATCGTTCTACCAAAAACTGATGAAAACGCTACTACTCCTGGGCTGATGGCTTTTTGGACTGGTGTGTGGTGAGTCGTAACTTTGGTTCCGCTTTACATTCATGGAGATTTGTTTAGCCTTGAGGACTTCTGGTATTACTGACTCTTACTGCAAGTCGGAGCTTGAGCTCCTGGGCTTTTTGGCTTAATAGACAGGTTGTGCATCTAACATTTTCGTGGGCTGAATGGTCGACCGTACTCAAACGAATAATAACCGTACTCTTTTTTTAACTTCACAAGCAATGTCACGCGTTACCTTACTGGCGTTACTAGTAGTTTTGGAGCACAGTATTATATAGTCTTAGCGGTATATATATAAAATTATTTTTCTGACCCTACAATTTTTGTCTCTTGTTGGTTTTCTGGCAGTACTAGGCATTTTACTGGTGCAACCCCACATTTCATAACTTTTGTCAGGGGCGGCATTTGGTTTTGGTTTGACTTCCCCTCAGGAATTTTTCTTCTTTTACTTTCTTATAACCATGGTCTCTTATATTCTTTCTTAGAACTCTACAAATGGGCTTACCATGGTCCTTTTTGATTGGCTATCTCTCACTTAATTTGGACGCCCTTTTCCAGTATGGCACATTAACACCGGCATTAAATAGTTACAAGTATTTTTAATATTTGGATATTTTTGCATCCCATTATTCTCAGTTTGGAACGCTTTTTCATGTTTAACATGGTTTACTCTAGTTCACTTTGTTTCCCCCCCATCTTTTTAGACAACTCAGATGTTTTGGACTGTACTACCACTTCTGAGATCTTTAAGACTTACCTTGTTGTTACCAATACGTCAGATTAGGTATGTTCTGAGACCATTAGTCTCCTCAATTGCCTGACTTTTGGTTCTTACTTGTGTCTTATCCTTTTTGCTATTTTCCTTAGTTTCATCACTTGACTTTCAGTCACCTTAACTGAGCTCTCTTCCATGTCACTACACTTGGTTACTCCTATTTCCCATGCCACTCAACTCGGGGGAAACTTGCAAGACTTTCACCTCTGTAGACTTGGGTGTTTTTAGGTACACACAGGTGTTTAATTTCTGGAATTTCTTAGCCATGTCCATGGTACATATATTTGCTTGCCTGACTTCTTTTATTTTGTCACCACGTGCACTAATCATTGTACACGATGACGTCTGTTTGTCACATATACTTGTTTTGATGTTTGTAAATTTTCCATTGATACATCAAGTATATATATATATATATGTTTCTCTACAGCCTTGAAAAAGTCACAAGTGTGACGAAACACGTGTTGGCTGTGTTTGGAATGATGTTCTTTGCTTATCGAATACAACTTCACCCACAATAAAGGAACTCACTTCACAAGACAAGATTTTGAATACCGATGTGCCTGATTTCTTCATTTACCTTTACTTAAGCTAACATTACGAAATGTTATGACTCTTCTGTTCTACTATTGCGCATTGTGTGCTGTGATCTGTTTTTGTTTACTATTACTTGTGTATAGTTTTTATACAGTGTCTGTGTCCAGGGGTAGTAGGGCACTTTGATCACTTACACCATACTTTGTTCCCCAAATATTCTACATTACTGTACATTCCCCTTTGAGTGCGGCCAACTTCACCCTTACTACCCGTTATATGTCCTTCCAGTTAGTGACTGAAATGGGTGAGAAACCAATGCTGGATCCCAGAAAGCTAAACATTTCTGAAAAGTAGACACAATTCTGCATTCATCAAGGGGCCATTTGTGTAGATCCTACAAGTGTTTCCTACAGAAAATAACAGCTGAAATAAAAAAATATTGAAATTGAGGTGAAAAAAACAGCCATTTTTCTACACATTTTACTCTGTAAATTTTTCCTGCGATGTCAGATTTTTTAAAGCAATATACCTTTACGTCAGCTGGACTCTTCTGGTTACTGGGGTATATAGGGCTTTTAGGTTCATCAAGAACCCTAGGTACCCAGAGCCAATAAATGAGCTGCACCTTGCAATGGGTTTTTATTCTATACCGGGTATACAGCAATTCATTTGCTGAAATATAAAAAGTGAAAAATAGGTACCAAGAAAACCTTTGTATTTCCAAAATGACCACAAGATAAGGTGTTGAGAAGCAGTGGTTATTTGCACAGAAAGTTCTGGAATCAGAGAAGAGCCACAAATTTCCTTCCACCCAGCGTTCCCCCAAGTCTCCCGATAAAAAATGGTACCTCACTTGTGGGGGTAGGCCTAGCGCCTGCGAAAGGAAATGCCCCAAAACACAACGTGGACACATCACATTTTCTCACAGAAAACAGAGGTGTTTTTTACAAACTGTCTACCTGTGGACACTGGCCTCCAGCTCAGCCGGCACCTGGGGAAACCTAGCAAACCAGCGCATTTTTTAAAACTAGACACCTAGGGGAATCCAAGATGGGGTGACTTGTAGGGCTCTGACCAGGTTCTGTTACCAAGAATCCTTTGCAAACCTCAAAATATGGCCAAAAAAACACTTTTTCCTCTCATTTCGGTGACAGAAAGTTCTGGAATCTGAGAGGAGCCACAAATTTCCACCAGCTTCCCCCAAGTCTGCCGATAAAAATGGTACCTCACTTGTGTGGGTAGGCCTAGCTCCCACGAAAGGAAATGGCCCAAAACACAACGTGAACACATCACATTTTTTCACAGAAAACAGAGGTGTTTTTTATAAAGTGCCTACCTGTGAATTTTGGCCTCCAACTCAGCCGGCACCGAGGAAAACCTACCAAACCTGTACATTTTTTAAAACTAGACACCTAGGGGAATCCAAGATGGGGTGACTTGTGGGGTTCTGACCAGGTTCTGTTACCCAGAATCCTTTGCAAACTTCAGAATTTGGCCAAAAAAACACATTTTCCCATAATTTCGGTGACAGAAAGTTCTGGAATCAGAGAAGAGCCACACATTTCCTTCCACCCAGCGTTCCCCCATGTCTCCCGATAAAAATGGTACCTCACTTGTGGGGGTAGGCCTAGCGTCCACGACAGGAAAAGCCCCAAAACACAACGTGGACACATCAAATTTTCACAAAGAAAACAGAGCTGTTTTTTACAAAGCACCTAGCTGTGGATTTTGGTCTCTCGCTCAGCCGGCACCTAGGGAAACCTTGCAAACCTGCGCAGTTTTGAAAACTAGACACCTAGGGGAATCCAAGATGGGGTGACGTGTGGGGCTCTGACCAGGTTCTGTTACCCAGAATCCTTTGCAAACCTCAAAATTTGGCCGAAAAAAAAAACTTTTCCTCTCATTTCGGTGACAGAAAGTTCTGGAATCAGAGAGCAGCCACAAATTTCCTTCCACCCAGCGTTCCCCCAAGTCTCCCGATGAAAATGGTACCTCACTTTTGTGGGTGGGCCTACTGCCCGCGAAAGGAAATGCCCCAAAACACTTTCTGGACACATCACAATTATCAAATATAAAACTACCTGTTTTTGCGGGGGCACCTGCGTTTTTGGTCCTGGGCTCAGCAGCCTTCTAGGGAAACCTACCAAACACAGACATTTCTGAAAACTAGACACCGAGGGAGTCCAGTGAGGTGTGACTTGCGTGGATCCCCCAATGTTTTCTTACCCAGAATCCTCAGCAAACCTCAAATTTAGCTAAAAAATAAAAAAATTCCCCACATTTCTGTGTGGGATCACCGCACTGGGACACATTTCATACCACCCAATGTTCCCCTCAGTCTCCTGATAAAAATGATACCTCATTTGTGTAGGTGGGCCAAATGCTTGTGAAAGGGAAGAGCCAGAAACATGTCGATATTGAGGGGGAACCAAAGGTGGTCCAAAAGGGCAGTTCGCTAAAAAACATTTTTAGGCTGACAAGTGCAGCAGAATTTTTATCGGTATAGATGAGACAACGATGGGTGGTAGGAATTTTGTGGATTCCTGCAGATTCCGGAAGGTTCCATCATAAAAACGTGGAATAAATGTGTGATTTCCAGCAAAGTTGGAGGTTTGCAGGGGATTGTGGGTACACAAATGGTGCGGGGTGCATGTGAAACACACCATCCTGGAATCACCCAGATGTTTAGTTTTCAGATGTGTCTAGGTCTTGTGGATTTTTCTACATGGCAGCGTCCCCAAGTCCATAAAGTGCAGCCCTCACCATTCCAAGTGGGACGATTTTGAGAGTAAGCCAAGCTCTCACGGCCCAAATGTAAAACTAAAACCCCAAATAAGCAAATCTCTTCTTACTTGCTGTGGGATAAGATGTTTTAGAGTGCGGGGGAGAGCTGAAAGACTGTTACCCCCTTCAGTTGAGGTCGGGCGTAACCAGGCCCATACTGATTAGTAGCCACCACCCCAATATTTTTTGTTTTTTTTTAAATTCCCTGGCATCTGGTAGACTTTCTGCCCCCCCCTCACCCCCCCCCCGGGTGTGGATCAGGGGTAATTGCCCCATCTGCCCCCTGGCCTCTGGTGGGGTTTCTGCCCTCAATGGGGGGCAGATAAGGCCAACAGTAATGTGCCCCCATGGGGAGCAACCTTTACCCAAGGGGCTGCCCCCCTAAAGAAAACACACACATACACACACACCAATCCCTGGTGCCTAAGTGGTTTCTGCCCCCATGGGGGCAGATTGGCCTAACGAAAATCGGCCGATCTGCCCCCAAGGGTCTAAATACAATCTGCCCCCAAGGGTCTAAATACAATTTGCCCCCCAGGGGTCGCTCCCCACCTCTTAAAAAAAAAAAAAAAATTATCCCTGGCGCCTAGAGGTTTCTGCCACACTGAGGGCAGATCAGCCTAATAACAATAGGCCGATCTGCCCCCGATTGCTTTACAATCCGGCTTTTGAAATGCTCTGAGAGACTTCAAAGGGAAGGCCCTTCTCTTCCGAGCTTCCAGCGCGATGGGGAAGTGGTTTCTGATGAGGTCAGCGCGCAAATGTGCACTGACGTCATCAGACGTCACTGGGGAGGGGTCGGGGGGGTCACAGGTGGAAGGGGAAGGGCTTCCCCTTCCATCCCTGCCTTTGGGGGGTGGGAGGGAAGACCACAGAGGGAGCGCTCCCTCTGAGCTCTATGCCCAGGACGTAATGGTTACGTCCTGGGCACATGAGCACTGTGCCGCAGGATGTCACCATTACGTCCGCGACACAGAACCGGTTAAGTACCAATCACCTTGCCCTGTGAGTCTTTTGGGCCTACCTTAGAGGTGACTTATAAGTATTAAAGAGCATTAGCAAAACCAAGATCTTTTGTATTTGTCAGTATTTTTGTAGATCTGTTGTGCAGCAATAAGGAAATAAAATTGCTCAATGGAACAAATAACCACCAAGTTCATACTCTCAGAACAGGTACTTATTGTAGCATTCGCTACCACATTTAGGGGTGTTTATCGGCAAGTTACTTGATTCGCATTACCACAGCTGAACATGTTACTGAAGCTGTATTGTGCATAAACACTCCTGTGTTCTAACTCCCTACTCCTAACCAGTGCTTTAAGTGGGGAGACACTGTCCAATACTGGGTAGCTGCACTTCTAAGCACTGCTTCAGTACATTTAATGAGAGAGCACAAGCATTTCTCAGAAGCAAACGTGCTCCAAAGAGTGATAACCAACACTTCTATAAAGCACTAATCCTAGCCAGCAATAGGTTCCTCTTTCTCAGCTCATAAAAGGCTAAAAGAGAAAGACCTATTGCATTTTGAAATGCTTAAAGTGGCACGGGAAACAAAACGTGAGACATTGGGTGTCCCGCAATGCCTCCGAGAGGGTAGCTGCACAGGGGCCACAGTTGCAGGACAAACCTGCAAAATGCGTGGCACTTGACCACCCTAGTACCATGTCATTATTGTCAGTGCATACTTATGGAAAGCAGCAGAATTTTGAGTCTCTGGGACAGCCTGTACTTCAGCAAAGCGCAAAGTGCCATTTGTTGCCAGTAAATGAACCAAAGAGTGAATTATCACAATCGCACTGCTAGTGACAGAGCTCTCAAGACACTATCCCAGGGATTTACAGAATGTCCATTCACTTGCAGTACCAAGACCTATTTACTCCAGTACCTGCATACATGGGGTTCCTGTCCATGCCTAGGGACTTCTCACACACCACCTGCACCTTCCTTGGCCCCACCTGTGAGAGCCACTCCTGCAACTCCCGCACACACCAGCTTTTCCCACTGCAGGGGAACCTACACAGCTTCACTAGTGGCATGTCCTTAGCTTCTCACCAGGAGCGCATGCAAAATGTGTTTTTAACACCTGTAAGCATAACTAGTACGCAAGCCGCCATTGCTGACTGGCCTCCTTGCAGTGGGAGGTAACTGATCCTACCTCTCAAGGCTCCCTATAGGCTCTTCGCAAACTGCATCTGGACTTGGAACTTAAATCTAGCTATGTTAGCCTAACAACATCTATAACAAATAGGATAAGACTAAAAACTAGTGGACAAAACTTTTATCTGCAGTTTTTGAAAGTCAGAACACTGTATGTTCCTAATGAATTTAGCAAGTTTTTACCCATTCTTATCATGGTTTTAGATTTCCAGTCAGAATATTGTTTAATCTCCTGTTGAATAAAAAAGCACCATGACACAGCCAAAGTTGACTGCATCGTAGAGCTTTTATTTTTTTACTTTCACTAAATTATTGCGGTTGTGGGGGAGTGGGACTGGGGCTGAGTGGTTTGATAAAGCAACAGACAGTGGAAGGAGGGTATGGGGGTGTGAAGCTACACAAGGAACCTGAGGGGGCGAGAAAGAAGCGACAGTGGGAGGAGAGGAGAGGAGACCGTACTGTGCTATGCACTAAAGAAAAAAAATACCTGGAGCAGCGCACGACAATTGGAAGGACACTGGTCGCAGATAGGAAGCTGTGAGAGGTCCAAGCTCCATGGCAGGGACAGAAGCCACAGGAAGAATGCAGTAGGAGGTGAGCAGCTAGCAGGAAGCAAGAGACGTGACCAGTAAGAAGCAAGGAAATGAGAGTGATGTGCAAGCCAACCAATCTTAAGTATTGATAAGTATTTATCGAACTCTAAGCTTGACTTTAAGCTTTTTTCTTTTTTTTTTAAACAAACACTTTCACTAACAGCGCATGCGCATTGTTGGTGAAACCAAAAAAAAGGAAGGTTTAGGTGTGGCAAAATATTTATTTTGCCAGGTAGAAATATAATTTTTAAAACCACACTACAGACTGCGGTAGCAGGCCTGACACATGTTTTACAGTGCTACTTTAGTGGGTGGTACAATGAGTGCTGCAGCCCACTAGTAGCATTTAATTTACAGACCCAGGATACATGTAGTACCTTGTACTAAAATGGACCAATAAGGTGTGTACCAATTTTACCATGTTAAAAGGGAGAGCATAAGCACTATACCACTGGTTAGCAGTGGTAAAGTGCACAGATGACTAAATACCAAATCAAGTGGGTTCACCAAAGAAAGGCAAAAAGTTGGAGTGATACTCCAGAAAGGGCCTGAATCAGAGCAGGCTCTGAGCCACACATGCTCAGTTCTTTATTGGTTTCACGAATCATGGGACTAGGATCTTAGCTCAACGTCAAAGAATGCTCAGCAACTGCTAGTTGACATGACATTTTTGCACTGTAAGTAACAATAACCTGCCTCACAATCCCTGCCCCTTTATCTGACAGTTTGATAACTGTGTCTGTATTGATTCTAAGAGATAAGAAGGAATCTTGCTGAGATGTAGAATTATTTTAATGAATGCACCTTCTCTGTATTCTTAAAGTGCCTACATCTCTCATAAAGAGTTTTCACAAATCATAATTCTATAGATACCATCTGTCTTGGTGAATTAAAAGATAAGGCAGAATGCAATCCAGTAGCATCATGGTAACCCTAGCATGAGTTGTTATAAAAAACAATGATGCAGCTGACGTTTCTTTCAGATTTTTTGTAATTAAATTTTAGTACTGAAGAAATATAGTCTAACCTTTACTGCAAAGGTAGACCTTTACTCAGTATAGAAATCTCAGTGGGAGATGCGTGTGTTGTGATAGATTACAGATAGGTGAAATGTCAGAAGGGTTTGAACCTGTATGGCTCACCAAATGTATGCCTCTTAGCTTTTCTCTCACCACAAGAGTTGTGTGGGGAGCATCCGCTAATCTGTGCACTCCATCTGCCACTGCTCCTGTCGTTCCTGATGCTCTGACCTCTCCTGCCTCTTCCTGAAAAAAAAAAAAACACAAAGCAGGTTAGAAGAGTCAGGTGGGCCTGAAGGGTAAAGATGAAGCATTTGTTTCCGTATGTGGGTTATCCTCAAACTCCGATCATGTTGACACAGAGAATTCTGTAAAGGTCACAAATAATTTTCATTTTAAAACAACCCTGGTAGCCCTTCTGATAATAATCAACACTAAATTGGGATATGTGCTCAGTTTGTTGTTGTTAGACCTGCCAGCTCTTGGCGTGGTTTCCCTGTACTTTTTGCTTCTGACCTCCTGTTTTTGGCCTGTGTGCTGTAATTCATTTTGACTGGTTTTGATACTCTAAGCCCTTTACCACTCACTGCTAACCAGTACTAAAGTGCAAGTGCTCTCTGTCTAAAAGATATTGGTAATTGATTTTCCATGATTGGCACATTTGATCTACTGGTAAGTCCCTAGTATAGTGCACCATCTGTGCCCAGGGCCTATAAATCAAATGCTACTAGTGGGCCTCCAACACTGATTGTACTACCCACATGAGTAGCCCTGTAAACATGTCTCGGGCCTGCCACTGCAGTGTCTGTTCTGTGTGTGCAGTTTTGCACTGCCAGTTCGACCTGGGGCCCAAACCTTCCCTTTCTACTACATATAAATCACCCATGAGGTAGGTCCTAGGTAGCCCCATTGGCAGGGTGCAGTGTATTTAAAAGGTAGGGCATATACTGGTGTGTTTTACATGTCCTGATAGTGAAATACTGACAAATTCAGTTTTCACTATTGCAAGGCCCATCTCTCTCTTAGATTAACATGGGGATTGCCTTTAAGTATCTTTTAAGTGCAGTTTCCCATTAGGAACAGATATAGATTTGGAGTCTAGGGTCTCTGAACTCACAATTTAAAAATACAACTTTTGGTAAAGTTGTTTTTTAGATTGTCTGTTTGAAGATGCCAAAATTTGTTTTTTAGATTGTCTGTTTGAAGATGCCACTTTTAGAAAGTGGGCATTTTCTTGCTTAACCATTCTGTGCCTCTGCTTGGCTGCTTAATGCATGTCTGGGTCGGACTGACAGTTGGGCTGTTTGTAAATTCACTCTAGCCAGTGAAACAAAGGGAGCTGAGGTATGTCTTGCATATCCTGATGAGTCTCCCTGGGCTAGAGTGGAAGGGAAGAGCTGACATCTGCACTTGAAAGGGCTGTGCCTGCCCTCACACAATACGGTCTCCAACCCCCTAATGTGTGTCTGGGGCAGGGCAAGGAAGAGGCAGGGCCTTGGACACTACAAAGACTTTCCTTTGAAGTTTGCCTACTTCAAAGGCAGAAATTAGTATAAGAAGAGAACCCAAACCCCCAGACTTTTAGATTACCTCTGGATCAAGAGGAACCTCTGCCAAGGAGAAGAGCTTGATGCTTGAGGAGGACCTGCTACTCTGCCTGTTGCCTTGCTGTGCCCGGCTGCTGCTGCTGCTGCTTCTGCCTTAGGAGGTAAAGGACTGGACTTAGCTTTCTGAAAATCCTGCTTGTGAAGTTTCTCCAAAGGCTTGGTCTGAGCTGCCCCCTGTTCTGAAGTCTCAGAGACATCAAAGACGTCATCTGCCATTGCCTAGGGTCTTCTGCTGAGAATCCTGACTTGCTAAGTGGTGCTAAATCCAGTCCCTGGGCTCTTAAAAGTGGAAGCTGGTAACCTGCAGGGGAAAATCCATGCAATGCTGTGTGTGCGTCAGATAAATCGATGCAGCGCCTGCCTTGCGGCTGGGGAATCGACAAAGCACCTGTTCTCAACGCGGACTCTTCACACATGGCGTTGGATTTTCCACGCACCTACCCTGGGCGCCAAGATCTTCAACATCACTGCACGGACCTGAGGCTGCTTGTCTGGAAATTGATGCATCCTTCCCCTACGAGGAAAGAATCGATGCATTGCTTGCCCGGCGGAGAAAAAATCGGCGCACGGCCTCACTTGTGAGTAAGGAATTGACACATTGCTTGCTTTTCTGTGAGGCTTTATTTTTGACACATACCACGTACTTTGTGCTAAAACAACACATCCATTGATTTCTACGGATTAAGACTGTTTTCACTTTTAAAATTTGTATCTTTGCTTGTGTAGGTTGGATTTTTGTCATTTTGGTCTAGTTTGATTTAGATAAATATTGGCTATTTTTCTAGACTGGTGTGGAGTCCTTTTCTGGTGTTTTCACTGTGTTACTGTGTATGTGTTTGTGCTGATACTAGACATGTTGCCTATGAGATAAGCCTGACTGCTTGTGCCAAGCTACCAAGGGGGTGAATAGGGGTTATCTGAGCTGTGTATCTCCCTTGCCCTGACTGGAGTGAGGGTCCCTATTTGGACAAGGTGCACATTGACTGCCAACTGAAGACCCCATACCTAAAAGTTGTCATTTCTGATATCCCTTACTAATTTGTCAAGTTCTGTGTGATCTTACTAAACTTGTTTATTGTTTCTCAAGATTTGTAACTGCTTCCCTAGCATTAACAAGTGCCTAGACATCTAACAATTTGTGGGTGAGCTCATCTATTTTTTTTTAAGTTACGTGATATGTGCAAGAGTGGTAACAACTCCCAAAACCATCAAGGGACAGACACGGTTATTTCCTACAACGCTATTTTTCTATGAATTTAGGGTCATCAATGAAAACTGTAGGTTCTTTTTTGCTTGAGGCCAACGGGAATCGTGTTTGATTGCAAATACCGTCATTAAATGGCCATAAAACTGTGTTCTAATTAGTCTTGTTTTCATCTTTTCTAGTTTCTCAGTCTTTGTAAACTTGCCAACAGGTGTTAGTCGTGCCCAAGTAAAAAAGCACCCTTCAGGAATTTTCCTATGTACTCTTCTATTTATGTGTGTGTTTACTGCACAGACGTATCTGAAAGGAATAATACTATTTAGCTACATTGCACTTGGCAGAGAACAAGCAATTTCAGTACCCTTGCAGGAAAAGGCCCTTTCAGCCTAAGGCTGCCATCAGCAAGTGTCACAAAATGTGGGGCACACCTGCTAATGCCCAGAAACCTGAACAATCCGTATACTAACGAGACAACGGTTTCTTTCAAAACAAGCATTGGGAAAGCCACATGCATGCTCCAAGTCCAGCAGAAACCACCATTCTGCAAGTCACAGCTAGAAGACTTAGAACCCTGCCTCAGGTCACGATGCTCCTCAGCAGCAACGTTCCTGTCATAATCAGTCCACTGAGTGCTATGGACGTGTGGGCATGTCATATACAGCTCAAAGTCCCCAGAGTTTGAGCCTGTGCAGGGAGATAGCGTGATGTGTCAGTTGGCTCCTAAGTGTTCGTGGCCCTCCCAGGAATATTTGTAGGGGTAATTATCTATTTATTTACGCTCTTGATAAAGCAAGTCAAGACTGGACAGTGGGTGGCAGAACGCTTTACAAAGAACAGCTTAGAAATTATGGTTAACAATCAGAAACTAACTCATAAAAAAAACAAATTTATGATTTTTGGTCGTGGTCGCTCCAAACGGTGCACCATTTTACACAATGAGGTCCCTCTGAGTAAGGTATGCTCCATTGATTACCTAGGGGTGAGAGTTAGTAATAACATGAATTGGCAGGCCCAGGTGGAAAAAAGCTCAGCTCTTTTAGCACATAGATCAGGGGCAATTCTGCGCTTCCAAAAGTCCTCTACTGTGAAAGTTGTTTCCCCAGCCATTAAAACTTACCTAGCGAAGGCTCAGAGCGCAGCAGTCTATGGCGCAGAGATTTGGGGCTGTATTAAAACTAGTAAATTATCTGTGGGGGAAAATAACTTCGTAAGATCTCTTTTGGCATGTCCTCGCAGTACTCCCTTGGTTCCAGTGTTTCTGGACATAGGGTTCTTCCACATTTCTGACGTAATAGCTCTAAGGCCTTTTCCTTTTTGGGTTCGTATCTGGGCCACCCCCGAATTAGTTGCATTCAAGGAGTCTCTACAAGATCTACTGGATAGACCGAATCTACTCTCTATCCCTTGGCTTAAGTATATTTCGGATTGGTTCCATACTTGGCGACTTAGTGACTTCTGGAGCCAGCCCCACAATTTAAGGAGGGCTAGGAGGGCTCTCAAGGAACATCTGAAATCAGTTTACTGGTCTCATGTTGGGACCAACTATCTGTTATGTACTTCATATGGTAGGTTGACATCCCAATTTCTCAATTTCAAGTGGTACCCTCACTTTGAACCCTTTCTAGATTTAATTTCTGATCAACTAAGCAAACGTTTGTATCTTCGGTTTAGGTATGGATGCCTACCTCTGAAGTCTTTTATTAGCCTTTGGTGTTCTACTTCGCTAACCGATCAATGCCCAAGTTGCTACAGCCCTGCAGAAACTGTAGTGCACTTTATGTTTATTTGCCCTGTTTATGGGTTTGCTCAGCGGAAATGGCTCCGCCCCGTCTGCAGGAATATGGGGTTGAGAATGTGTAAAGATGCCCTAAGATTGATGATGAGAGATTGTTCCTCCTTTTTAACTTGTGCGGTCAGCAAGTTCCTTGCGTCCGCATGGTACATACTTGCACGCCTTTTAAAAAATCACAATGATTTGTTCTTAATTGAACATCTATCTTAATTTATTTTATTTAACTATTGTTTTATATAATAGTTTTAAGTCTAATGAGATTTTTATTTAATTAATAATGAGGAAGCTAAGATCAATGATTCTTCCTTATATATAGGAGGGAAGATACATGTGAGATCTACATCAATATTTTATTGTACAATTGTTAATTTTTTATTTTTTAATCTTTGATATTATATTTATTAAGCACAGATCGTGGTTTCATTGATGTAAGTTACTGCTTTGATGGTTAAATTAGACCGAATAAAGCTTGTGTGAACTGAACTCATAAAAACAGTTTACATCTTCATTAAGATATTGGTGTTGCTGTAGGTTATGATCAAAGCGGGGGGCCCATGTCCAGAAGGATCTGTCCCCAGAGGTAAATCAAGGACACAGGCCATTTACAGTTTGGATCTCGCAGACTCACCAACTTGCTGCCATGTTTGTGGATCTTCAGGTTTTGCTACTCGCCATTTATCATTTCCACATTTTCTTTCTATCTAACTTGTATTACTCTAGGAAAAGGCTAGTCTCACCTTACTGTTTAAGTTTTCCCACCACTATTGCTTTCTGCCTTGTACACAAGGTTACAGTAGAGAGCAGTCTGGCTCTTGAGTTAATTCCCCTCATGCTCGTACTACAGATAAAAGCAAGATATGGTTCACATCGGACAGAGAATAAATGTAGACAGGACATCATCCTCTGTTGATTGATTCATAACCTATAGTCGTTGCAGTGCCTGAGCTGGCCACTGCATATTCATAGCTGTATTTCAACAGACATTGAACTCTGATCCCTTTGGTAGTATTGTATAACGCTTACCAAGAGCCGTCAACCTCTCCAGGGCTGATGAATTGTTAATAGATCCTCGTTAATTAGCGGTTGAAGGTTTGTGGTTGCTGATGGGTGTGTGTGTGTAGCTTATTTATATACGTGCTCTCGCAGCATGGCTTACAACGAGAAAAATGTCTCCCGATGGACTTGTCTGAAATGTTCTACATGAGCATATAAGTGTCTTTGGTTGGGAAACAACAGTTTCTTTAAACTCTCTTAATCAGAGAGGCAACTTGAGCCACTGAAGAATATCTATTGAAAAAATGAGTTCTACTGAAAGAAATAGAGGTAACAGTGCCAGAGAGCTGTGGCACAGTTTTCGCTTCTAAATAGGCCTCCGGTTTTGCTAGTAGCACAGCTCAAAAATCGAGTGTGACTTCTGAGAAAAGGAAGAAGGTGCGGTGCATTGGCATCTGCCGCTTCTAGAACCAGGAAACTTAGGGTGAGTCCCAGCTATAGCGCATCACAAAGTGTTGGTGTTAAGTAGTAGAATCACTCGGTTTAAATACAGCAAAGTTTATTTGCTTAATTAAGCATCAAAAACAATACTCAGAACTGCCCACTTTATGTGCTGAAATAAAACAGTGCCGTACAGATATCAAATACCTTTATTTAAAAGCAAGATTCACAGTTTCTGTTATTATTTAACTTGCATATTTTACCTTTAATACACTCGGGCTCGACTTACTAATAATATCCATTGCTGAGATATACACTCAAGAAACTGCCGCACCTTCCAAATTTCACATGATAGTGATGTCCATCTAAGTGCACATGGAAATAAGGCCAGGCAGCGCCAGTCCTTGTTGCAGGCAACTACAACGTGTGGGGTGTTAAGGTGCTAATCACTAAATAAGCACTAGAAAGCTCCGCAACCTTTTTGGAAGCGTGCTCGCATAGAGGAGCCACACCCAGTGAAGTACCGATAAACACATTAACAGGCAGGAAGCTTGAAAGTGTGTGTGAGCCTGGAGCCATAAAGGAGTGACATCACAAAAAAAAACACATTACAAAGGTTAGAGCCTCAAAACATAATTGCAGTGGGAACCAACCAAAATGTAGAAGAAATGAAAAAATATGACCTGATAGAAAACGACATAAACAAATTCGATCCTACCAACAGTCGGTTAGCCAGTCACCCAGGAAGGGTTCAGGCAAAATAAAAAAAAACAGCACATTCACACCAAAAAATGGTGGCGGATAGGCAAAGACACTGCAAATGTAGAGGAGGATTCAACCTTGATTTAAAAAAAAAAGAAAAAAAAAGAAATACTGTCTCACATAAATATAGTTTACAAAATATTGCCCCAGTGGAAGTAGACTTTATATTAACTCCAATATAGCAGTATGTTAGTAGAAGCTATTTGGGACCACATATTTATGTCCGGCCATATTCTGATTGCAATACCTGGTACCATACCTGTTAACCTTTGTGCCGAGGCACTTGTAGAACTAAACTTTAACTGTAGTAATAGAAGAGTATACAGTTGCAATCAATTAAGAATATTCATAGAGGAGATGGAGGAAATTTGTGATTTATGAAAGTTGTAACTGTTAACCTCCTCTGAAGGTGGAGTGACAACAGAAGACAATGGCACATTACTTTCTGAAGCTTTTACCATGTCTTGTCCAATGACGGATCCATGCAGTGATGATGACATAATGTTGTTGCTGGAGAACTTCACAAAACCATCTTTGGAAATAAAAACTAGATTAATTGCAATAGCACCATTCTCTCAAGCTTAGAAAATAATTTGCCCGCAAAGATTACAATCAACTAAGTCAACAAGCTTATTGAATATCAGTCACATTTCTGTAGTTATTGAGGATGGCCTGGCATGTTTATCTGCCAACTTCAAAGCCATCTAAAATAAGATGACACCATTTAATATCCTGGTGAAAAAGTAAAGTACCACGACTCCTTCAAGACGGGTTTGAAGTGCAGTACTGTATATACATGCTCTTTGACTACCATCAAAAGTTAACCTTGCATTAAGAAGTCCACTGAGAACATGTCAGGAGCTATGTGAACAGCTGTTGTGCATTTATCGCATGACATTAAGGCAGCAATAAACAGCATGCCAGCAGACCTGAAGGAATCTCTTAGAGCACTGAGTGGCAAGATCGTCAGTTCTTGTACCAGGGTGCTCATCAAGGCAAGGTGTAACTTGGGCATCAATATCCAGAGCACACTCAAACATTGTTATGGTAAAGTGCTGCCAGTGCCCGGCGGGGAAAGTCGCATCATCGCTGGTAGTAAAACATGTTTTTATATTTGTCCCTTGAGTATAGAAGGCATGGGTAAAAGTTTTGAGATTTCGGGGAAGGTCAGAACACAGTCTTGGTGCACAGGTGGGCGTTGGGTCGAATTTTCTACCGCATGGCAGGCGCTGGGTCGATTCCTCTCTGGAAGTCAGGCTGTGTCCTTCTAGTTCGGCTGTGCGTCGTTCCGGTGGGACGTGCGTCAAATTTCCGGTTGCTACGCTGGCGTTGCGTCGATCTTCTCGTAAAGTCAGGCTGCTTCGTTCTGGATCTGCGTGTGGTGAAATGTTCACCACAGTGCTGGCTGTGCATCGTTTCTGGCAGGCTGTGCGTCGAATTTCAAAGCACAAGGAATCCTTCTTGAAGAGATGAAGTCTTTTTGGTCCTGAGACTTCAGGGAACAGGAGGCAAGCTCTATCCAAGCCCTTGGAGAGCACTTCTTCACCTCAGCCAGAGAGCAGCAAGTCAGCAGGGCAACAGCAAGGCAGCAGTCCTTCACAGAAAGCAGTCAGGTGAGTCCTTTGCGCAGCCAGGCAGTTTTTCTTGGCAGGATGCAGGTTCTGGTTACAAGTTTCTTCTCCAGGAAGTGTCTGAGTTGGAAGGGACAGAGGCCCTGTTTATATACGCAAATGTGCCTTTCAAGTGGGGGGGGACTTCAAAGAGTGGCTTAGAAGTGCACCAGGTCCCCTTTCAGTTCAGTCCTGTCTGCCAGGGTCCCAGTAGGGGGTGTGGCAGTCCTTTGTGTGAGGGTAGGCCCGCCACCTTCCTAGCCCAGGAAGACCCATTCAAAATGCAGATGTATGCAAGTGAGGATGAGTATCCTGTGTTTGGGGTGTGTCTGAGTGAATGCACAATGAGCTGTCAACTAAACTCAGCCAGGCGGGATTGTAAGGCACAGAGAGTTTTGAATGCAGAGAAATGCTCACTTTCTAAAAGTGGCATTTCTAAAATAGTAATATTAAATCGAACTTCACCAGTATTTTAAATCACCATTCTGGCCATACTAAATATTTCCTTCCTACTCCTTTCAGATCAGCAGCTACCACTCAAACAATGTATAAGGGCGGCACCAATGTTAGCCTATGACGGAAACAGGCCTCACAGCAGTGTAAAAACGAACTTAGGAGTTTTACACTACCAGGACATGTAAACTACACAGGTACATGTCCTGCCTTTTGCCTTTACAGCACCCGGCCCTATGGGTTACCTAGGGCATACCTTAGGGGTGTCTTATATGTAGAAAAAAGGGAGTTTTAGGCGTGGCGAGTACTTTTAAATGCCAAGTCGAATTGGCAGTGAAACTGCACACACAGGCATTGCAATGGCAGGCCAGAGACAAGGTTAAGGGGCCACTGAAGTGGGTGGCACAATGAGTGCTGCAGGCCCCCTAGTAGCATTTAATCTACAGGCCCTGGGCACATATAGTGCACTGTACTAGGGACTTATAAGTAAATTAAATAGTCCAATTGGGTGTGATTCAATGTTACCATGTTTAAAGGGAGAGAGCATATGCACTTTAGCACTGGTTAGCAGTGGTAAAGTGTGCAGAATCTGAAAACCAGCAAAAACAGTGTCTAAAAAGTGGAGGAAGGCAGGCAAAAAGTTAGGGGTGACCATCCTAAGGCTGTCAGGTCTAACAGTGTTTAATGCAAAACTAGACAGAAGGCAAGCAAAATATTGTGAGTCAATTGTTTCAATAGACCAAAGCTTCTGCTCAAAATCCGAATAAGGTATACAGTGGTAACATCCATACATTTTATATGCTCTTTTATACAGTTGTTTCGTAATACAAATCAATGAAAATGCGAACACATGGTTAAAGTGGCTACTTGACAAAACCTATTAATGGGCAGAGTCTTTGCACAAGAAAGAATGTGAGCAGTTTTTGAGGACTAGATACTCAAAATATAAACAAGGACTGGCTCCACGTCTTTTAGTAATTCACGCTTCTAAATGCCAATCCTCGAAAACGAGGCTATGCTTACTGCACAGAGCAGAAAATGTGCAAGTGTACAAGACTGAATAAAATGGCTTCAAGGATTCAGAAATTTCTAAACGTTTCCAGACACCCTAAGGCTAATGTGTACTTCGGGTTGCTAGAAAATTATATTGTGATTCAGTCATGAAACCTACCAGTACATATTAAGGCATATGTTCATAAGGTTCTGACGTTGAGGCACAGAAATGAATGATTCTGCTTTCTCAGGGTCTTTGAATTTTGTGTTTTATAATGGAAGCATTGTGCACATCTGTGGGATGCTCAAGAGATGCGGCTTATGTTTGGAAGGCACTTTGGTTCTTGTAGCTGTTTATGTAGATTAGTCAGCACAGTTTGGACACAATGCATGCCTGGAAGCAATGCCATTTAAGAGTACATTGTTGCTCCATCTTCATGACCTTGACCAAGGCTTCCACTGTGGCTTGAAAGTTATCCGTGAGGAAGGGCATGATCTACATGTGAAGCAGATTTCAAACCTGAATGTTTGGGTTATTTCTTTCCATGGAACTTAATGTATAGGTAAATTCATATTATATTTTTATAAATATGATTACTTTCACTGATACTTAGACTTTAAAATTATAATTTGTGAGTAAAACGATCATTTACCTCATTTATGTTAAAATAGGACACTGTGAGAGGAATTAGTCAATTTAAGTTCACATACTCCTAAAGTGGTGTATCTACTTGTCCAAGGGATTTGATGCTTAGAAATCTACTCGTCCTGTAAAAATCACTTGTTACTTTTGGTGTCATGCAGTAAAGCATTCTCATTACAGCAAAGCTCTTATAAAAGGCTTTCTGATTATGCCTGGACTCATATTATATCAAGGTTTGGAATCTAGTCAGGCTCTGATTTGCCACCTTTCCTCAAATCTCCAAACTGAGGCTGGAAGTAGGTGAAAAGGGATAGTTCCGGGGTTGTAATGTGCAGTAGGTCCATACACGTCCATAAACTAACTTGTTTATTTTTCCCCAACTCCTCTCCAGTATCTACCCACGATTGAGAAAGTTGGAAATGTAGTCCTGACACGGGTTGGAGTTAAACACTTTTGAGGGTGAGGAAAAAAGATGATGTAGGGAATTTGTAATCACTCAGAGTTTTCCATGTGCATATTATGTGTCTTGTTGCTTACGCAAATATGGAATTCACACGTTTGCTCAGATTATGGTTGGTTTCCAGGCCTACTTCTATAACTCTGGCAAATTTCTTAAAGTTGTAAATGTGCACCAATTGACGGACGTAAACCTATGGGTGCATTTTTGCGAATTTCTTTAAAACTGGGCCTCTAAATTGTTTTCATGTTGCTCATTTTCCACCATTATTATTATTTTGAATGTTGACACACATCAAACATTTTTTACTAGATGATACTTCAGAAAAATTGTATCTGAACTTGAACATTTTTTTCTTTTAAAAAATGTGGTTTTTTTCAAGTTGTATTTTGAACATGCTTTAGTTTGGAGGCAAACAATCAATAATCTTGCTTTCATGCTTCTGCATGTATTTGCATATTATCAGGGACCATTCTTTAACATATGTTGCCCAAATTGTTATATTTTGTCAGCATGTACGTTTTCAACTGGAACCATTGATTATAAAGCAGGCTGAGCTCAAAGCATTTAGTAAAAGCATCTAATAGTAAAGGTATTGCATTGATGAATCTTATGCTTACGTTTGAGCAACTTATTAATATAGGTACAAATCTTACTTCGATGGCAGACAATCATCTTTCACAGACCCATATTCTGGTACTGTAAACTGGCAGCTAAAAGTTACATGAAAACATGTTGCGCTTGACTCCAACCCAAAGGCCCCGGACGTCTGTCAATAGGAATTGTACACCTCTGTCATATTAGAATTTCTAAATATTACAGCATAGATTTAATTTGGACTGGGTGCCAAGTTTATTGAGCTGGCTCCTCTGAAGTTATAGCTTCCTCTAACATGCTGGTTGGAGAAATGCAACGCTTTTCAAAGAAATAAGAAACATCAGCACAGTTTTTGCTTTCCTCGCGTGCACGTGGTACATGTGCAGTTAAGGAGGAATCTGCAGAACCTGACGTGAGATAATCCATTTACTGTCCAAGAAACATTTTTGGCTTATGAAAAAAGCAAAAGTAGAAAATGTTGAATAAATACAAGTAAAATATAACATGCAAACTAAACAATGGGGTTTAATGTTAAACACTGTGCAGTCCTTTATTAATAGACTGTTTTGGAAACTAGTCACGATTGCTATATTTGAGGGCCAAAATGCCAAATGTCCCACAACTAGCAGAGCTGCCTGGACTCAATACCTGTCCTCCGTACATACTAATATTAATATATCTGTCCAGCAGTTGCTTTCTTCAGGGTATTTGGAGCTGGAAAGTAACATCACATCAGATTCTGTGATCAAATGTATTTCAAAACTAAGCCCTCAAACGCAGAAGAATTGGATGAACTGTCAGAATATCTTTAAGACGACTGTGCCTGGTTGGCCCAGGTGTTATCTCCATTGTACAGTCTTTGATTAAGGAGTATTTTATGTCATACATCTGGAAGAGTGCTGTAGCTGTTTTAAAAAATATGCAGCTCACAAAATCCTTATGATTATTAGTTTCTTTCAGTGTTACGTCCACCAATGGAATTGTTCATTAAAATAATCCTGACCGAATTACAGACAAGGATATAAAGTAGCAAAATGTTTCTTATCATTCAAGTTCAGACCAGAAGGACCTGTAGTTTACACTGTGGTTTTGTGTTATTTCTGCTAGCCATTCTCTAAGTTAGAATCAAAGGTTATTATATTGAGCAAACATAGACTTTACAGAAACTTATGATTTTATTCACCTATATCTGTGCTATGGGCCAAACTATGACATTCAGAACCACTGGCCCTTGGATATTTGAGCAAATTTACAGCTAAACACAAGGATATGTGCATTATCCATTAGATGCCAATGTACTGAACATACCATGCCTCACTGAAGTCAAAAGGGAATGCGTATTGGCACATGCACTTTTTAAGATATATATAATTATCTGCTATTTAAATGCATTATATTTCCATTCATAAACCTTCCTGCCAGTCATATGTCCACTGAATGTCAGTGCATTGTTTTATGATATCATCTTACTGTTGGATAGAACACATGTTGGACTCCAGCACATGGAATATATGCTATCTATTTATGTTTACAACACTGCATAAAATACAAAAGTAAGATCATGGTATTTGGGTAGTCTTCCTTTCGGGAACACTGGTATTTGGAGGGCTGACCCTGGAGGAAGTTAACACCAATAAGTATATAGTTATCCTCTTTGTCAACACTCTAAAATGGTTAGGTGTAACTTATACTTAGCCCGGTTTCATGTAAATGCTCTGCTATATTTTAATCAGGTACATGGAGGCTATTCTATTTAGCCTCGAATTATGGTTTACCATGCAAAGATAAGCTATGTACTAACCTGCAGGCCCCAGTATGGAAACCTCTTTGAAGAATTCAATTGATTGATTGGAGGGCCCGTTCTAAGAAGCTATTAGGGCTTCGAATTAACGCTCCACTAGAAATGATGCATTTAGAAATTGGCTTTAGGTCAAGCTTTGTGGAATCGTTGATTTTACCTGCAGTGGTTGACTACAAATAGTTGAGCAAAACCTAATTTTATCTGTTACCTTGTTGTAAATAACTATATTCAGCTAACAGTGGTAACACTTATGAATATCTTTCATTCTTTCAAAGGTTGTTATACACTCTACACCCAAAGACCTCTTTCTTCGACATTAGTACCAAGAAAACAATTTTAATATGTTAATTATAACCATTTTGCAACAAATGCATATATGTATATAAAGGGCAATATCTGGTCTTTGTCCTGTAATCCAATTAATTAAAGATATTAAGTATACTTTACAGGGCAACACAGCTAGCAACACTAAGGAGTTAAAATGTTATCTTAAAATTTGTACGTTGATGAGAATTTGATTTAAGCATCTAACAGTGTTGGGAGCAGAGGATGTTTAGCAATGATTGACTTGCTCTCAACGTAAGTGCAGATTGCAGTGTGACTCTAGAAGATTTGCTAATAGATTTTAAAGTAATAATGAATTTTAGAAACTCGATTGTTTCTGGTAAATCTGTTCAAATACAAAGCTGCTGACTCTAACTATGCTAATATTTTAAATTCAAATATTAAAACTGTATTTATTTGTTCGAATTTTATAATATTGTAATCAAATAATTAGAGAGTAAAGAACTCATAAATTAGAAATGATTTGTATGTTTACATTTTTTATAAACGGATACATTTAAAGTGTAATAATAATTCATGCTTATGCAGTAACTACTGTTGCCAGGTGTTGGAATTTTAATTTGTGTGGCAAATAAAGCACTTCTGCAGTTTTCTCCTGCTACTGTTTAGGGGAAAAGTACGAAGACATCCAGATTATCCTCCCTTCCTTCATCCCTCCCTTCCTCATTTTTTTCATGCAAAATACAGACTAAGCAGTAATAATTGCGCTTATAAACTCTAAGCACCTCAGTGTCAGATTTCTCAGGAGCAGTCATTATTGTATGTGACACAGGGGCAGTTGTAATAGAAGACCCTAAAGTTAATTTCTCATTTTTCACATCTTTGTATTGGTTTTTGTTATACTACAGAACAAACATTAAGTTGGAATATAGGTACGATCTAGTATAGTTTTGTTACATTTTCAATTACATGGCAGCACATAGCTTGCGTTATCGTTATCATCAAGTTCAATTACTCGCTTAGAGAACGGAGCAACCAATATAGCACACTTTGGACAACTAAGAATAATATTATGCAGTCTGATGTGCTGAATACCAAATTCCTGAGTGAGGCATCCAGGCAGTTATGTAGGGTTGTGTTTTAGACCATGCAATGCGTCTGTCTTTTATTGTGATAACGGCTGGTGAAGGGGCAACATTAGTCAAGTTAAAGGTGATTTCTTATGTAAATGTACGTAACAGTGTGTATACAATACCTTTGTACGTTTACAAGTACAGCATATATTTAAGAATCAATATTCATGGGCATTGTATCTGTGATTAAAACATAGGCATTTGTCATGAAAGCTTGCATGAGCAACAGACAAGCTTTCATTATGCAGACTTCTTTTATTTCCTAAATACTTATCTTCATTTGTTAATAGCCTGTATTGTTTGGGGGGACTTTTATTGGCAGGACTTGATAAAGGTCTCTATTGAGAAAAAAAGATCTTCTCAGATGTGAAATGCTTTGTTTGATTGCAAGTGTGTATATCAGTGGCTTTGTAGTAATTTGTTTTCATCTAAAAGTGTATGCATTTGTTTACATTTTCCAGCTACTGATCTGCTTCTAGCATGGAATCCAATTTGCCTTGGTCTAGTAGAGGGATTGCTTGGGAAAGTTCAGCTGCACTCAGGTAAGACGTCATTGTTTGCCTTACTCTATATGTTCTAATATATTTTTCATTACACAAAGACAATTATGGATAACACCATAATAGAAAATTATCACAACAGACCCAGACATGTTTATGGAATTAATATTACCTGGTTTTCCACAGCAATCTTGTTACATTTAATTAGTCAAGAGCATTCTTCAATAACCTCTTCTGAAACTTGCTGCAATAAATTACTCTTGGAAAAAAATAAGGTTTTCCTTATGTTTACTGAAACCAGAGTTTACGTATAACTCTTACTCTAATTCATGTCCTAAGTGTACTCCTCTTTTTGTTGCGGTCACACTTCAACTCAGTTGAATTGTAGCCTTCACTAGAACTTTAACCTAATTCTAGCCACTATGCTTGGCCGATCCTCAGCTGAAGACTAATCCTACCTTAACCTAGAACCTTACCATTTATTTTAGCATAACTGCAACTGAAATGCCTCTTTGTGTTCTAACAACTTATCTGAGCTTTTCTTTAGAATGACGTTTCATTGTAGGTAATTCTCTATAAGGGTTTTCTGTGTTCTAGGTCTGTTGTTCTAACCTAATACCATCATAAATTGAAACATTGGAATCCAGTGAAAGGTTGGAATGATAAAGCTACTGGTCATATAGTTCTCTTTTAAACGTTTGGACATGCAATGTAGCTGTTGTTATACAGTTGAAAAAACATCCATGTTTGTCTATGTTTAGTCCTTAATCTTCCCAGTCTGGCTTTATGTCTTCCAAACTGGAAATACAATTTTCTCAATTCAGATGCATCATACTGGAAGATCTCTCTCTGTAAACTAAGTCCACCACACAGTGCTGCAAAGCCACTCACGGTTTCCAGGGAACAGATGTACACAAATAATGAAATTAATAAATAACAAACAATAAAATTACTTTGATGTAAGTGCTTGCCAAACCTCTTATGAGATTATCGTTTGTGCATACCTTCTCATTGGATGATGACCCCTCATTCACCTAATGTGGCATACTTCATCTTTGAGTACCCCTCCTAGCAGTACGAAGTGTCCAAGGAGACTACTGCCCTTTACTGGTCAAGGGTACCAATGGGAGACAATGTTTAGTTATTTTATGTTAATATGCATTTTATCGTTTGTGACTGAAATGAAATTTTGTGAGTGGGCTGAAAATGGTTCTTTGTAGTTTTCTCTTTACCACGAGATTAAAACCGAGCTGGTCAAGCAGTGAATCCTGTTTGTCTTTCTTGACATGTTGCAATGGTGGTGAACTATAAACAAACTCAGGGCGATCTTGGGGTACCAGTACCCTAAACTTGTAATATCAAGCTACCTTACAATGATATCAACATTAGCAACATCATTGTAGGTGACAAAAGGGACCACTGACAAAAGGAACCATTGCTTCACCACAAGGAGTTTCCTAAATGACTGTAGCTCCTGCTTTTTTGTGGTGTTAGTGTCTCAGGACAGAGGTCCTGGATCTCAAAAATCCTTTGGACGTTAAGTTTGTTTTCACCATAGTAGTCTTGTTTGATATTCTGCTCTCAATGTTAGTTCTTGGAACTTAACTAGGATTACCCTGGGTCCTCCATTTTACTTCAAACTCAAAGCAATGTGGAAGTCCCTGTGCAACTTTCAGTGTTCGTTGTACTGCAGGCTTGCGTGCCGAATGATTAACTCTGTTATTTTCTGAAACAAGGAATAGCACCCTAAAATGAGCTGTCCTACTTGGGTATTTCATTTGCCGGCCATTAATTTCCATATGCATAATCAGTCACTTTGCATGCTGGTGGAACTCATTCTAGTGACAATGGATAACATTGATTTCTTGCACCTGCATTCCTTTCCATTACTAAGGTCGTGGCTGCTTCCTCATCGAGCCTTGTCTATGTTTTCAGTACACTCCAGCCTATCCCCCCAGTTGAGAGTGCTAGCCTTTTTATAAAGTTTGCAGTAAAGCCCTTGGGCCATTCTCAACCTTATATCCGGTCTTCACTGATGCTTCTCTTCTAAGGCCAGCAGCTGCCCAGCAATATAAAGAAATCTTCCTAGTCTCCCTCCCTTTTAAGCTTTTATACTTATCAACATAGTTTTCTCCTTAGTGTTGCTTTTCACCTTGGTGTCTCTGAATCCATGCATCTCTCCAGTTCTATCCATATGCATTTCTGTATTCCTTGCAATGTCATTTCCATCTTCCAGTTACCAGGGCAACCCCTTTGGTGAATGCCTATGCCTGTAACACCCCCACTGATAGCTTCAATGCAGCCTTTCACAGAGAAGGGTTCCTGCACTACATGGTCTTCCAAACTTGATCTGGCCTCTTTTTGTTCCTGATGAAGCAGATATGCACAGGAACATAGGCACACCATTACCACAACAGGACCCAGAATATTAAAGATGCATGGGTCCTCTCAATGTGAAGAAAACCTATGGTCTGCAAATGCATCATCCACTACCCTTCAGCATCACAAGAGCATCTGCGACTGGTAAAGAGGATCTTTTTTTCATGTGCATTCAAGATCCGTTCCACGGAAATGGGAGAAGGATACTTTTCCCACTATTGCTTGCAAGGAGAAAGGAAGTAGGGTTTTATCCCATCTCAGATATTTACTATGTACACCTTTTCTTCACCCTGTAGAAGTTCAAAATAACAACTTTAGGTTTGGCATTGTGAGCTGTTCAGAACAACCACTGGATGATATCTGTAGGCCTTTTGGATGTCAGCTCTTAAGTAGCTCCTCAGTGAGCAAAGGAAATACTTCTAGGTGACAATGAGAAACCAACACTACCAGTATAGGACATTTCTGCTATTAATACACCCTCTCTGGTTTTTACCAAGATTTTAGGACCAATGATTGTTTTCCTTAAATAGCAGAGAGTACAATGCTACCTAAACAATTGTCTTATTTGAGCTCCTGAAAAAGAGAGTATGCCATCCGCTTTGACCCCAAGCATTAATATCCACCATAGACATGGGTTCTCAATAAAATAACCCCTGTTGACTTTTGTCACCTGAAAAAAGATTCACTTCAATCCATTCTTGATTCCAGCCTAGTAAAGGCCTTCTTCCTCCAGGGAGGGTAGCAGCCATCAACCATGTAGAGGGGGAACTTCTTGACCAACAAGACCATAAGAGCTGAAAAGTTCCAGACATTTCTGTGACTCTTTGTCCTGCACATGGCTGTTATCCTCTACTAAGTTCCACATGCATCTTTTGCGAATCAGCGTGCCTTCATGAAAGCCATCCATCTCTCTTTGGTTCAGACTTTTGAGTTGTGTGGATAGAAAAACATTTCAGAAACACATAGAGGCCTTTTAGGTTTGGTACAGTCATGTGTAAAATGGCATCCGTGACGTCATCTGCGGAGGGTTTGATGTCCCTTCTGGCACTCCAGTCGACACCTTATGGTTACCAGTTACTCTTCAAAGTATTGGAGGGGGACACATTGTAGAAAACAGTGCATCACTGCCTTGTGGGAGAAACCAGATAAATCCCTTCTCATAATTCTTCTTATCTTTAAAAGCCTTCTTGCCGTTTTCGGGAGGGTGATGAGTAAGAAAGACAGCAACACATTTTTCTTCTATAGTAGGGAACAAGGGGACAAACACTCATAAAACTGTGCCAGTGGGGCGGTATCTCTAAGGGAGAGGGAACTGCTTCAGTAGTCATCTGTTGCAGAAACTGACAAAACCAGAGCAAACAGCCTTAGTTGTAGTTATGAGTTGAAGAATATACATTAAGTTCTTGACCAGTTTGAGGCATCTATAACACTTTTTTTCCAATTCTGCTCATTTTTTATTTTTTTTGGAAAGACAGTGCCTGGATCCAAAGAAACATGTCTCTGGTTTTCTCCATACCTCTGTGATTCTGATAGTCTTTCAGGTGATCAGGGAGTTACACGATTCTGGTGGCTCCAGTCTGGCATTGTCGGATTTGGTACTCCATTTCCCTCCTGCTTGTTCTCCATTCCCCCCCTGCTTCCTGGACCCCTGTTGGTCTTTCTGTGCCTCCACTCCACACCAATGGAGAGATAGTGGAAGTAGCCGTGGGTGGGCACAAATGAGGTGAGTACTTACTCATTGCATGGTAGAGCTTGCTGTAATGCCAGGAGCCAGGAGATACACTTTCTGTCTTCTTCATGCTTTATCGGCAGAGAGGTTTCCTCTACCTCCACATCTCTGACTGGTGACAATGTGGTCAACTGAGGCAGTTACAAAGATACATAGCCCCACACAGTAGACCATGATCTTCAACCATGCTCCTGCCTGCCACAGAAATTAGTGAAGGGGCTGAAGGAGGCGGTTGTTGGGGCTCTGGTATTGCCTGCTGTGTATGGAATTGCAAATCTCTTCCCACCCCTGAGCCTGTTTGTCAAGCATGTGTCTTATCCTGCTGCTTCCTATCCATGATGGTTGACCACGGTCTCCCTCTCTACCCAGCTGTTGTCACATTTGTCACTGAAACTGCCCCATCCTCAGCCTCTATCCTTTTATGCATCCAAACCCTGAAGGCGTTCAGAGCATATTCCTTTCTTTCCTGTCACTTCTGGTACTTGACCCCACACACCTGTCGGTGTCTCATTTAGCATGTTTTTTGCCTGGGCCCTAAATCAGGGCTTTGACCCATTTTGTGTAATGCTGCTCAGTGCAGGGAGGTGCAGAAACAGGCTCTGGAACATAACTGTTGAGGTTGCCTCACAGTACTGAGAATCATGAATATGGATCAGAAAAATATTTGACGGGCCTGGTACTGGGTGCAGCCTTTGTCCAAAAAACGTCTTCACTGTGAATTATTTCCCATAATGCACAGGGCTGAGTTAATTTGCAGGATATTTAGCTTCCCTGACACATAAATATAAGCATTGGCAAAGCCAATAGTTCTCGCCTATACAAGCACAATTGGCTTTGGCAATGTGTTTTGCTATGTTGTACACCAGTGTGTCTGCTGTTGAGCATAGCTAAAAGTTATGGCGTGGAGTGTCAGACTGGAGTGCAGGAGTAGAGTGTCATAGGGTGGATTTGTTGGAATGCTGTAAAGTGGAATAGAAAGAGTAGAGTGTCATAGAGTTAAGTAGAGTTCAGTGGCAGACAATGCTGTAGGGTGAAAAAGAATGGAGTGGGTTGGAGTGGAGTGGATTGGATTGGGGTTGAGTGGGGTGGATTGAGTGGGGTTGATTGGATTGGAGTGGGATGGATTGAAATGGAATGAGGTGGATGGGATGGGGTGGATTAGATTGGATTGGGGTGGGTGGTTTTGATTTAGCGTGATATGGGTGGGGTGGATTGGATTGGTTTGGGGTTGGTAGTTTTGATTGGAGTGATATGGGTGGGGTAGATTGAATTTGAGTGGAATGGATTATATTGGATTAGGATGAAGTGGATTAGATTCACCGGTTTGAAGTGGAGTGTATTGGCCTGGAATGGGGTGGATAGGATTGGAATGGTGTGGGTGTATTGAAGTCTGTTGTGCTGGATGGATTGGATTGGATTGTATTGGGGCAGGCTGGATGGATTGGAGTGGGATGGACCGGATTGGGATAGAGTGGGTGGACTTGAGTAGAGTGCAGTGGATTGAAGTGAGTGGGTAGATTGGAATGTGGTGGAGTGGATTGAAAAGAGGTGAGGTGTGTTCGGTGGGAGGGAAGGTTTGTATTGGAGTCGGATAGGCTGAACTGAGATGGGGTGGGTGGATTGGATTGGGGTGTGGCAGATTGGATTGAGGTGGAGTAGATTGGAGTGGGGTGGATTGGAGTGTGGTAAACTGGCTGTATTGGATTGGAGTGTGGTGGACTAAATTGGGATAGGGTGTAGTAGATTAGAGTGGAGTGGGTGGACTGGATTGAAAACTGAGGTGGATTGGGATGGGGTGGAGTGGGGTGGATTGGTCTAGAGTGGGGTGTTTCAGACTGGAGTAATGTGGATTGAACAGAAGTGAGGTGGATTGGAAGAGGGTGGGTTTGAATGGAGTCGGATGGAATGGTCTGGAATGAAGTGGGTTGGATTGATGTAGGGTGGGTTGGATTGGAATGGGGTGGGATGGATTGGATTGGAGTGGGATGGACTGATTGGAATGGGTTGGGATGGACTGGACTAGACTGGATTGGAATAGGGTGGGATGGATTGGATTGGATTGGACTGGAGTGGGGTGGATTAGACTCAAGTAGGGCGTATTCGACTAGAGTGGATTGGATTGTAGTGGGGTGAATTGGATTGTGTTGAGGGTATTGGATTAGAGTTGGGTAGATTGGATTTGGCTGGATTCGGGGTGGATTAGATTTGAGTGGGGTGGACTGAATTGTAGTGGGGTCAGATTGTGGTGGATTGGAGGGGGGTGAATATAGATTGAATGGATCGGATTGGATTGGGGTGAGATGGATTGGATTGGAGCGGGACATATTGCTTTGGATTGGAGTGGGTTGTTTGGGATTGGAGTGAGGCACAGTGGAGTGGTGTAGGTTGGGGTGGGGGCAGGTTGTTTTGAATTAAATTGGGGCAGTTTGAAATGGATTGGATTGGGGCAGGTTGTTTTGGATTGCAGTGCGGCAGATTGTTTTTGATTGGACTGGCACAGATTGGAGTTAGGCATATTGTTTTGGGTTGGAGTGGGACAGATTGCTATGGATTGGTGTGGACAGACTTGATCAGATTGTTTTGGATTGAAGTGGGGCAGATTGGAGTGGGCAGATTATATTAGGGTGGATTGGATGGGAGTGGGGTGGATTGGATTGGAGTGGGGTGAATTGGGATGGAGTGGGGTGGATTGGATTGGGGCAAGGTGGATTAATTGGAATGGGGCGTACTGTTTTGGATCAGACTGGGGTAGATTTGGGACAGATAGTTTTCGAGTGGAGTGGGGCAGACTGGAGTGGTGTTGATTCAAGTGGAACAGACTGTTTTGGATTGGTGAGGGCAGATTGGAGTAGGGCATATTTTTTGGATTAAGGTAGGGCAGATTGGAATGAGATAGACTGGAGTGGGGCCGATTGCTTTAAATTGCAATGAGGCAGATTGTTTTGGTTTGGAGTGCAATGGTGCAGAGTTTTTGGGATTGGGGCAGTGTTAGAAATTGGGTTTTTGGTTGGCAGTCAGGTTACCCTCTGTCCAAGCAAGAACCCTCACTCTAGTCAGGGTAAGTCGCACACAATCCAAGATTATCCTGTGCCCACCCTCTGGTAGCTTGGCACGAGCAGTCAGGCTTAACTTAGAAGGCAATGTGTAAAGTATTTGTGCAATAAATCATACAATAACACAGTATAGCACCACAAAAATACACCACACAGTGTTTAGAAAAATATATAATATTTATCAGGATAATTGTAGGTCAAAACGAATAAAGATGCAATGTGAAATTGTAGAGATATCACTGAAAAGTGATATAAAGTGTCAAGCCTTTAAAAAGCAAACAAAGTCTCTTTCAAGCACAAAGTACCTGGTTTCTGGTGGAAAATCTCCGCAAAGGGCCGCAGAAGAAGAGATACGTGGAAAAATGGTGTGTGCGTCGATTTCTCCCCTGCACACATGGACTTGTGTCGTTATTTTTCACGCGGGTAAGTCGAGCGTCGTTTTCCGGCGTGCGGACAGGCTCTTTCTGTGCGTGGATTCTCCTTCTTGTTTTCCGGCTGCGCGTCGTTCCGCGGGGCTGTGCGTCAAAGTTTCGCTCTCATGGCAGGCGTCGCGTCGATTTACCCTCTGGAAGTCTGGCGGCGCTGTCCTTGCGAGGCTGTGCGTCGAGGTTCCGGTCGCCCTGAAGGCGTCGCGTCGATCAGTGTCGGTGTGCAACATTTTTCTCACCGCGGAGCAGGCTGTGCGTCGAAATTTTCGGCGCACAAAGAGTCCAAATGAAAAAGAGATGCCTTTTTGGTCCTGAGACTTCAAGGGAACAGGAGGCAAGCTCTATCCAAGCCCTTGGAGAGCACTTTTACAGCCAGACAAGAGTTCAGCAAGGCAGCAGGGCAACAGCAAGGCAGCAGTCCTTGGTAGAAAGCAGTCAGGTGAGTCCTTTAGGCAGCCAGTCAGTTCTTCTTGGCAGGATGCAGGTTCTGGTTCAGGTTTCTTCTCCAGCAAGTGTCTGATGAGGTAGGGCAGAGGCCCTGTTTTATACCCAAATGTGCCTTTGAAGTGGGGGAGACTTCAAAGAGTGGCTAAGAAGTGCACCAGGTCCCCTTTCAGTTCAATCCTGTCTGCCAGGGTCCCACTAGGGGGTGTGGCGGTCCTTTGTGTGAGAGCAGGCCCTCCACCCTCCCATCCCAGGAAGACCCATTCAAAATGCAGATGTATGCAAGTGAGGCTGAGTACCCTGTGTTTGGGGTGTGTCTGAGTGAATGCACAAGGAGCTGTCAACCAAGCCCAGCCAGACGTGGATTGTAAGGCACAGAAAGATTTAAGTGCAAAGAAATGCTCACTTTCTAAAAGTGGCATTTCTAGAATAGTAATATTAAATCCAACTTCACCAGTCAGCAGGATTTGGTATTACCATTCTGGCCATACTAAATATGACCTTCCTACTCCTTTCTGATCAGCAGCTACCACTTCAATACTGTATGAGGGCAGCCCCAATGTTAGCCTATGAAGGGAGCAGCCCTCAGAGTAGTGCAAAAACGAATTTAGGAGTTTTACACTACCAGGACATGTAAACTACACAGGTATATGTCCTGCCTTTCCTCCACACAGCACCCTGCTCTAGGGGTTACCTAGGGCACACATTAGAGGTGACTTATATGTGGAGAAAGGGGAGGTTTAGGCTTGGCAAGTACTTTTAAATGCCAATGCAATGGCAGGCCTGAGACAAGGAAAAGGGGCTACTTAAGTGGGTGGCACAACCAGTGCTGCAGGCCCACTAGTAGCATTTAATCTACAGGCCCTAGGCACATATAGTGCACATTACTAGGGACTTAAAAGTAAATTAAATAGTCCAATCAGGTATGATCCAAGGTTACCATGTTTAAAGGGAGAGAGCATATGCACTTTAGCACTGGTTAGCAGTGGTAAAGTGTGCAGAGTCTAAAAGCCAGCAAAAACAGTGTCCAAAAAGTGGAGGGAGGCAGGCAAAAGGTTAGGGGGGACCACCCTAAGGCTGTCAGGTCTAACAGGCAGATTGAAGTGGGACAGATTGTTTTGGATTGGAGTGGGGCAGATTGGAGAGGGGCAGATAGTTTTCGAATGGAGTGGAGCAGACTGGAGTTGGGTGGAGTCAAGTGGAACAGATTGTTTTGTATTGGTGCGGGGAAGATTGGAGTAGGGCAGATTTTTTTGAACTAAAGTGGGGAAGATTGGAGTGAGGTAGACTGGAGTGGGGCAGATTGGTTTGGATTGCAGTGGGGCAGATTGGTTTGGACTGCAGTGAGGCAGATTGTTTTGCAGTGGTGCAGAGTTTTTGGGATTGGGGCAGATTGGCGTGGGGCAGATTGGAGTGGGGCAGATTATTTTGTACTGGAGTGGGGCAGATTTGAGTGGGGTAGATTGTTTTGAGTGGGAGTGGGGCATATTGTCTTGGATTGGAGCAGATTGTTTTGGATTGGAGTGGAGCAGATTGTTTTGAACTGAAGGGGGGCAGATTGCTTTGGAGTGGGGCAGATTGCTTTGGAGTGGGGCAGATTAGATTGGAGTGGGTTGGGAGGATTGGAGTGGGTGGGTTGGATTGGTGTGGAGTGGACTTGTGTGGGGCAAAATGGGATGGATTGGGGTGGCTTGGTGTGGGGTGGATTGGGGTGCACTGCACGATTATGTGTTAAAGCATCATTTCCTAAATTATGCATAATAAAGAAACAACATTGCACTGCAATATTTCGAACAAGATAATCTCGGTATTTTGAGAAGAACGCCATGTGCAAAAAAAAGAAAAACATGAGTGGAAAGTGAGAAAAGAAGACTTGGCAAAATAAAAGTAAGTTAGCTATGAAAATAAAACTTTGCAATTTTGTTTGTCCTGCTGCACACGTTTTTGCCAGTCACAAAGCTATTTGCAGTGCACTAGCAGTTAAAAAAAACAAAATAGTACCTCGATCACGTTGGGAACTGTGGACTGGCACTGATAACGTTGAATCAATCAGTGCTTGGTCCCTGGGCATTTTTGCCTACTCGATCATGTAGAATTTCCTGATGTGAATTCTGCTCTTCAAATCTCCACATTTTGGAAAGTACTGCTTTGGTTAAACTTTCTTTTGCTGGATTGAGAGTGGAGACAGGTAATAGCCTTGTTTGTTTCAGACAGTGGGAGTGGCCTATGAGTGTGTGTATGTGTGTTTGTTTAAATGTTTCTGTGTGTATGCATATTTGTGCATTTATGTGTGTGTTGTGTCCCTCCCCGAAAGGCATTGTCTCTTCTTGAAAGTCATTCCTCGTGTCAAGGACACCAAATTTATCTGTTGTCCCCACTATAAAGGGTTAACTTCTGGCACAAAGATGTTTATGTCAGACATAATGATGGCACTGGCATAATATTTATAAATCTTCACATATGATGAAATAATAATGCCTGTGGCTAACATTTTGTGGGGTTGTTAGCATTATGGTGGGATGCAGTGGCACAGTTGTGACCCTGTCATAATGATTGGCATCCTTGGCAGAATGTAAGTATTTCTGTCATTGTGGGGAGTAGCCCTGGCATGTGATGGTAAAACATTAGCCGGTGGGGCATAATCCACATTGAAAAGTGCATGTTTCATAGAAAAACATGTATTTTGAGGAATTGACATGTTTGTAAATAAAATGAGTGAACATCCAAATGATATATATTTAAGCTGCTCTTTGAATGATAGTTCAGTGATAGTTCATACATAGTTGATGAGATGTATCGCTTTTGGGCCAGTGGGCACATGGTGTTGTGGCTGTTATTTCATTAGTTGTGTGTAGGCATTTTATTATGATAAATCTGAAAGCTTTTCCTAACCTTATTAGTAGCCCCATCTTATGTGTTGACGTGGTTGGCGTTCTACTACAGTATTCAATTTTTAATTTAATTGTGTCAAAATACTGTATCTAGAATATAGAGTACTACAATATCATGAAAGTAAGACTATGTAAGTAAGAATAGTTTTCTTTAGATTCTCAACTCCACATCTATTTATGTTGAAGGAACACACATCTTGTATGTAGGTATGAATTATAGAATAGCAAATCTATGCTTACCTATGTGTGTGTGTGTATATATGTATATATATATATATATATATATATATATATATATATATATATACTTTCATAATATTGTATGTCAGTTTATTCTAGATATGATATTTTGACATCACTTAATATTGTGAAATATATCTGGGTGGTCGCTACTAATAATTCTGCAAGTTGTGGTTACTATTGTGATCGTATCCAATGTGGTCTCCACTAAAACAATAGTCAAAATCCCTAGTAACTCTGGACTATTTTCATTGATCAGAAGCATTGGTACACAACTTGAATGAGCCTTCAGCAGAATACCTCAATCTCTGAATGTTGTCCGTCATAGGGATGGGCAGAGGATACTTCATGCTCAAATACTGGGAATGTTCTGGAAAGAAATTAGTATGTCACCACTTGAGGTGGTGAGGTCTTTGATAGCGCTGTATTGGAAACAGAGACACCCCGAATATCTGATAGTGGTTTGATAAATGATACTGGTTGATGGAAAACAAACATTGGCTCACCATCTAGCACATACTGAAAGATGATTTACAAAACGCTTGAAAATCCCTGATCATGCTTGTGGCCAGAATAGAAATCCTTTGCTGCACATCTCCAAGGCTGAGGACACCACATGTTTTCGACTGAATCTCAGGAGTTGACAACCCAGATTATTTTAAATCAATTATATAAGGGGACAGTAAATGTAGGCGCTTACCCTGATTAACTTAAGTAATCATCTGCAATTAATACTGGGGACAGGAGATAAAAAGGATGGTAAGGAGATTGTTAGTGAGACTATAATGTTTTAAAATTACTCAACTGCAAGAACACATAATAAAAATGTGTTCACTAGAAAGAGAAAAGCAATCCTTCCTTTAGAAGTGTGTGGAAAATTAATCAGCTTATATCAGGGATAGACGGCAAGAGCCAAGTCAGAGACAGCTTTGTGAAACTTGACACCGCAATGAAAAGAATATACTGGAAAAATCAACAAATAAACCTTCAATGCCAAGTTTGTGCTTAGCAAGCAATTGAGCATTGATCGTGGCTCACAAACGTTGATGCAAACCAGTTTGATCTGAAGTGCCAGAAAAGGGAAGCACAGAATGCAGGCTAAAGAAGGAGCGAGACAACAGACTAACAAGGCAGACGGATCCAAACTTCTGCCTTGCTCAGAGAGCATCAAGTATATAGTTGTCATGCAAATTATATAACACACAACACATAAAAATGTTAAATTATCTCAAAATTTAGAGAAGTGTATATCTTCAACATGCAGAAACGTTTCACCTTGGTTCATCAAATTATAATACTGCATTGAGAGGCAGTGATTAAAAGTCTTAGGGGGTCATTATGACCCTGGCGGTAAAAAACGCCTACCGCTGCGGCAGCAGCAGCCAAAAGACCGTTGCCGCGGCTACCAGCTGTCCGCCGGATTATGACCACAACTTGATTTCTGCCAGAAGGATGGCGGAAATCCAGCTGTGGCCATGCCGGCGGTAAGGTGGCGCTGCTGCCAGCAGCATCGCCATGTCAGTAGACCACAGCAAGCCGTATTATGACCAATAATACGGCCTGGCGGTGTTCTGCTGGCGGAGGACCCCCTGAATATAGGTAAGTCGGGTGCTCCAACAGTTGAGGGGGGCGGGGTGGGTGTTGGGTGTGTGTGTGTATGTCTGTGCGTGCGTGAAAACGAGTGTGTGTTGCGTGTTTTATGTGTGTGCATGTTTGGGGGTGTGAGTGCGTGTATGCATGTAAGTATGTGTGGATGAGGGTGTGAATTGATGTATGCATGCGTGGATGAATGTGGGAATGGGTATTTGTGTGTGAAGGGAGGGGCGTGGATGAAGGGGGGGTCTGGAGAGGAAGGGATTCCCTGTCAATGATAGTGCCTACTGCCATGGTTTTCGTGGCAGTAAGGATGCCACAAAACCATGGCGGTAGGTGGGGTCATAATCCCACAGACAGGCAAGTGACGGCTGCCGTGCTGGAGAGTGAAGTCTCCAACCTGACGGTCATTACCGCTGTGGCGGTCGGTGTGGTACATTGGCGGTTTGGCTTAAGCCAAACCGCCAATGTCATAATAGGGAGCCAGCCTGTTGGCAGTACTTTCCTCCATATTAACGCCGACCGCCAGGGTCATAATGACCCCCTTAGTTTTAAACCATAGTTTTTAACCATGAACATAGAAGCTTCCCTGCCCTCACCCTGACTATTATGGCATTATGTAATGCCAGTAGTGAAATAAGAGTTAAGTGAGTATCGCCTAGATCCTTATTATAGCTGGAGCTACATTAAAGTCTATTGAATCAAACACAAGAGGTTTTTGGAATGAGCATATACTGAACTCAAGTATTTAAAGGTGTGCCCATGTGATAGCAAAGAAAAAGGTGAAATAAAATATTTGCCTAGCGTCACACAATGTGGGCAAGTTGGGAAGCTGGGCTTGATTTCAGGTTTTCTGGTTTTACATTGTGCGATTCACCCACTGGGTGGATTTTTCTTTCTCTCCCATTTTTAACATCAAAGTTTATGGTTTGTTTTCATTCTTCGAGCATAAGGGTAAAGCGTGGGTGGCAGACAAAAGCCACATAAAAGCACGGCTAGTTTTTTGCTCGAGGGTCCAAGAGGACGTCAGGCTGAGCCAGAGCCATGAATCTGACTGGAACATAGCTTGAAGTATCAATGGCGCCCCGACCTGCAGTAGACTTTCAGCATGGGAGGTGCTCATTACATGGAGGTGTTATGGCAGAGGTAAGCGGGATCAACCCCAAATGTTCCTTATGGCTAAAAAATATGTGGAGTGAAGTTATATCCAGTTGAAACACAGCAGCATAACTGTTGGAGGGTGTAGGCAGCGCAATGATGTGTGCCGACGGACTTACCTTAAGTCTGCTGTTTAACACATCGTCAGTTCGCTCCTTCATGCCAAGCAGAGCTTAATCGCTTGCAGCCATCACAATAGAAAGTAAGTCAGTTGCAGTATGTATCACTGTCTAGCAACACAGGGGACTCCATGTAGAGTATCTGCAAAAACAAAGAGAAAAAGTGTACAAAAGAAACTATAAACTGGATCCTATGGCCCCTGTGGTGGCATCACTCTCCTTTGGCGCTGCAAACGTTGCAAATTAAAATATAGTTTAAATAAATGTGAGCCTCAAAAATCAAAGAACTAATTAAAACAAATGTTCAATCATGCATTCATTTTGCCATCTGTGTGGCAGACTGCCCCTTCACTACTCATAGAGTTATCCTCTGAAGCAGTCTGCCTCATTATCAGAGCAAAAAATGTGGCCATGTCTAGTTCCTCCCAATTGACTGTTCCTAAAAAGTCATCATTTCGTTCAGGGTTCCTTTGTAGCTCCAGTGTACATATCATCACTGATAATATAAGAACTGTCTCTTCTTTCTGCAAGGAACCAATACCATCTAACATAGTAACGTTGAGGAGCATTCTTATTTTTGATCTGAAGTTGAATAAAAGAAATTGTACTAAATAGACCATAAATTGTTTAACTGTGCAGTTGTGGTTGGGGAAAATATAATAATAATACTAAGTACACACATATAAACTCAAACAATTCCGGTACACTCAACAATCAGAATAACTGTTGGATAATCCTTGTCCTTCATAGAATTGAACATTTTTGTTCATATTTGCTGTAAAATGTTTGATTCTGGACAGGACTAGAGGGTCAGCTTAAGCAAATTCAAAGTTATTCAACAATCATAGCAATCAGATTACTTACCGGCTTGTAATTAAACTCCTTAAATATAGACTCCTGGGACCAATCTGCTATGTGAATGATGTCCTCGAGGCATGCAACAGAGTTTGAAGATTTTGAGGCAACTGCACTTCTGAGTGAGCACTAAAAATAGAAGTGTCAATTGTGCCTTAAGACAACATCTGTCTGATGCTTCTAAATACAGTTTAGTAAACAAGAAGATAAGGACAAAAAAAGAAATTAGCAATTGTTTTGTATACGTGTAAACAGTTTTACACACACACACACACACACACAGTGTTTGGTCCCTGGGAACAGCTGAAAGAGACCTGACTAGGTTCGAATTTCGTTCTTTTGGATATTGGGTAGCTCCTGGAGTAAAGTATCTACCTGCAAGATGTAATGCATGAACGTATGACACTCCTTTACAAGAATAAATGCAAAGAAGCATAGTCAATTCTGCTGATTGTTGTTGCCGGGAAAATGACATACTGTCAAGCCAAGATTTAAGAAATTTGAGGGCCACAGAGACAGCCTATATAAATGAGTTTCTTGGTCAAGTGAAAGAAGAAAGTCTAACAGCCAATAACAACTTGAAAATAAAAGGATGTTCTCTGATGGGATGATTTGCAATCAGAATATGGCCAGCTAAAATTGCTGAGTGATAGGGGTTCACTGCCTTATGAGAAAGGCCTCAGCTGTTAAAGATACAAGAACATTTACCACAAAGGTTACACCCGCTACCGTGGGACCACATTCCGTTCCACACACCACCATGCCCGTCTGTTCCAAGCTGATCAGTGTCTCTTGTGAGTCAAATCAGTCAAGGCCTTATCGATGAGACTAAGTGCTTGTTCTGAAAGTCCTGGCACTTGCCAGCATCTCCAGAAAGTCTCCAAGCCAAAAGCTACAGTTGATGTTGCATGACCAGTAGATAGAGTGCCCCATTGAGTCCGGAGTAGAGTTGGAAAAGACGGATAGGTCATAATTTGATGGCAAGCTAGCTCTGGAAGGTCAGGAAGCCAACTCTGAATACTTCACATTTAAGACTTTAAGATTAGTTCTACCATCTGCGTTTTGACCTTAAGAGTCATAGAAAAGCATGAAGAAATGGGAGAGAATGTAATTCAAACATTTCTAATTCTACAAATAAATCTGCCAGTGGATCCATATCACGAGCTGGATTCCCTAAGATGACAGAAGTTCCAGTCTTCCACATTGTTCTCCGTGCCTGGGAGATATATTGCCAGAACTGAAATGTTGTGTGACCAGCAGTAGTGCCAACAATCTTCAGCAATCTCCTCTAATAAGAAAGACCAAATTCCCCAAGGCGAATGATATACTAGACTGCTGAAATGTTGTCTGTTTTTAGAAGGATACAACAATGAGTTCTCTGTGGAGAAAAAGAATGGATGGTAAATCAGCTTGCGAGGAGCTTGAGGCAGTTGATTAAAGAGATTTTAATCTTGCACCTCAGCCTAAGCCTCTGGCATCACCAAGTCGGGAACAAGACAGAAAATAGGCATTTTGTTTCATTCCTCCATATTATTGAGCCACTTCTGAAGTTCCTAGTTCTTGGGAGATGTCTAAGAATTGGTCTGAGTAGGAGACATCCTTACGTAAGTGAATAATTTTCAAATCTCTTTATGGCCCAGTAGTGTAAATGATATGGAAAAATCACCGGACGAAGGAGGCCAGTAGACATACTAGTCTGGCTACCCAGTGGAATGTCACCTTGTTCTTTGTAAGAGCTTTGTGAGCTTCTTTCCTGATGGCATATTTTTTGACTGGGAAGCTGGAATGGAGTCTATGGCAAACCACAGTCAAGTAATTTGGCTGGCAGAGTTTGGACCTGACTTGCCTTGGCAGATCACAAAACCTAGATTCATAAAGAGGAATATTGTAATGTCTAGCTGTTGCTTGAGAAGATGTAGATCTTGAACCATGAGAGGAATGTCATCCATACAAATGATCAGGCACATTCAGTGAGCTCTCAAAAATTATACAACTGATTTCAGCAACTTAGTAAAACAGCAAGAGGCCAAAGAGAGCCCAGAACTTGTAGATTGTCAGTTGCCATTGAAGCTGTAGGAAACAGTTTTGAGAAGGAAAAATTGGGATTGCTAAATAGGCATATTTGAGATCCAGTCGAACCATGAAGTCACCTTCTGTCTATAGTTTTTTGCAGGAAATGTATCCACTTTCTTTTGAAATGTCTGAAGAAGACCCAAGCATTGAATTCATTAACATTGATCACCAAATGGAAGCCTCCATACTTCTTGTTCATAGGGAGTATATTACTATATAAGGCATCGGGGTGTGGGACATTCAGTCTAATGGCTTGTTTCTCAGTCAGTAAAGAGATTCCTTGAGCTATACAATTTTCCTTCAGAACTGAAAAGAGAGTTTGTTTGCGAAAATTGGTTTGGTAATTACTTGAATAGAATTTGATACCAAAATCCACCACTGTCTGATCAATCCACATATCTTGTGAGATTTGCTTCCAGTTGTGAAAAAGTATGACAAACTACTCCCCCTAGTGCCAGATGGGGAAAAGGATGGTTGCTTACCCTGAAAAGAAATGTTAGAGGACCCTACACTGAAGCCCAAGTGCTAGAATTGGCATCTGAAACTTCTAGTCCTTGATGAGAAGAGTTGGTCTCCTCTTTGGTTGTCATTCCAATACTATCTGCAACAAGGATATCCTCTGAAGGCACCCTGATAGGATATGTGGCTGGCTACCTGTTCACAAAGGGATTCTTAAACAATAGGCCACCAGCCAGTGAGCCTATCTCATTTGTTGCCTGCTCACAAAGCTTGGGATAAATTCTCAATATTATAAATTTGCAATGTTCTGACGATTATGCACAATTAGCATTGGCCAGAAGACAAATGGCTCTCTGGTCCTATCCTGCCAGAATGTCTGTATCAATAGGGACACCCTGATCCTTGACCTTGAAGGCCAAATCCAAGATCTTTCAAAGAGGGCCTCACAAACCAAGAAGTTAGGTCTGGGAAAGTGAGTCAGTCAGTACCCTTTTTAGGGTCTTAAATAAATTTGTCTAAAAAGGCGGTAAACTTGGGATTATTGTCTTAAGAGCCACATGCCCTTGACGTGATGGTGTAAGACACACTGCCTGAAGTCCATTACGTTTTTCCAGTGGGAATGGTTTTTTAAATCTGCTTCGGACATACACAATTGTTCTCAGGGATGGAGTCAATTTAGACAAGCATGGTTGAATCATTTCTTCTGGATTAAAAGTATCCTGAAGAAGAACTGGGATAACCTGTGTGTTAAATAGTCCTTATCCGGCATTGGGGACCTCTTGTCTCTTCCTTTTTGGCATGGGTGCTAAGATTTCTCATTATTCTCACCCAATTCTACACCCCCACCCGACAGCTCCGCTCCACAGGCCTCGCCCTCGCCGTCGTCCCCCGCATCCATCGAAAGACATCCGGCGGCAGATCCTTCTCCTACCTTGCCGCCAAGACCTGGAACACTCTCCCTACCAACCTACGACAGACCCAAGACCTACTCAGTTTCAGAAGACTCCTCAAGACCTGGCTCTTCGACCAGTAGCAGCACCCCCCCGCTCCTCAGCACCTTGAAACCCTAGCGGGTATGTAGTGCGCTTTATAAATGTGCTGATTGATTGATTGATTGAGGCATCTGAATCCCCATTGCATCAAAGTTGTACTGGACAGAAAGTATACTCTCTGCCATTCCCTCCTCCTCTCGAGGGGCATTAGATAGTAAGCCTCAGTATTTTCCAGTTCATCTGTTTTAGACTGTATTTTTTGTCATCAGCTGTATGTTTTCTGTGACTCCTGCAGGCATTTGGGAAGAGGAATCAGGAAGGAAACATAACAGCATTCTAATCTGCTGAGAAATTGGGCCCAACGATGCAGAAATTTTTTTGAGCATAATTTTGTAATATCTACTCTAAAGCAGATCACATAGACGGCAGCATTTTCACTGGTTAGTTCAACCTGAGCAGTTGAGGACTTACCCTGCAACATTTGTGGTGATAGAAGAAATAGCACTCTGTTTCAGTAAACACCTGTTTGTTTTGGTGCAGAACAATGGCACGTTTTGGCTTAGCAAAGCCTTTGTCAAGTAAAGTGCTTCATTCCCAATGAAAAGAATAGAAACTGCTTAATAAACACCAAAGACATCAACGCACAAAAAGGCGATAATGTTATGAGGGTATCAGGTCATGCAAAATGATATTAATGAAAAAATGGTTGATTCGCAATGTATTTGACATAGAATATGATAATTCATTCTTAGGGTAGTCATTAGATATACCCATAATATTAGATTACTGTACTCCTAAAGCTTGTGCAGAATGTAAGTATAATATTGGGAGCAGCGAAGTAGAGGTGCAATCCCTTCTCCAGGACATGAACATAAACCTACGTAATGATGTCCCTAATACTGTGTCCAAATGATGCAAGTGTAATTAAAGCTTAAGACCTGCATTATGAGAGAACGAAGAGTATACTGTTGTGTGTCCTCCAGATTGAATCCTCATGGGGAGTCTTAGTCAAGATCGATAGTGTCTCATCTGGCCCAAGTGAGCAAAGTCTACTGGTGGTCCTATGGATGGAAGTCCTGACAATAATTCACATCTGATCAATATGGTAGAATACTATTAGTTGACTATCGAGTTGGATACTCACTGGCCTGAGTGGGCCTGAACTTCTTGTTGCTCCCAACGGTTCCCTCAATGGTGAGTATAACTCTGGAAGGACAAGGTATAGTCTAGCCAACGTGGGCAGGGTTTACTGGTGGCCTTCACAGAAAAATAATTCAGCTGGTGATTTACGCCTGTACACTCTGGTAGAATACCAATAAAAGAAAGTGAGTGTTATGAGATCTAGCCCAAGTGAGCTTGGACTTCTCGTAATCCACAAGGATATCCCTAAATAGGTTTCCATATAATATGACGGTTCAGTTACATATAGTGTTCTACAATGTAATTGTCACAGGTCCCATGACTTTATTAGTGGAAGAACTAAAGATACTGATACTTCAAATACATTTCATTAGAAAACCTGTAGGTACATAAGTGTGTGTCTACTAATGGAGCAACGGTAATAATTTTGTAAAAAGAAAGTAACATCAATAGAAGAATTAATGATTAAATCAACTAAAAAATTCATAATAAACAGAAAGAAAAGGAAGAAAGAATAAAAATATCCAACAGTATATCTGCATCCAAAGTATACTCCACATGCATCCTGGGGAAAGTACAGATATTAGAACAAAAATCTGAAAATATCTTCTGGAGAGTTTATTGAACAAGGCGCTGTGCTCCTGCAATGTTTGTACATACGCCAAATACTTTTTCACCTTGTGGGGGCATATATTGGATGAGCGGGCAATGCAATCCAGCTAATAATGACAAAGAAACCCATTATTCAATATGTACCACAATGCTCCTCATCCCCTTTTAGTCCATTGGCATTTTTATTGTCTAATTCCAATAGTAATTGCAATTCCAGAGTACGTAGCTTCTTTTCGAGATCGCCTCCACATGTCTTGATAGGAATCCTGCCAATACCACAAAATCTGAAAAGTTCATTTTGACTGTCAAGTTTGCCCGCAAAATGCCTAGCAACTGGATGTGTCACTTTTGATGGCACTTAAATGTTCAAGTACCCTTTTTCCAAATGGTAATTTTGTGCTTCCCACATAATGAAGCCCACAAAGCCATTCTAAGTGCATTTACACAGATATCTGAGCCACATTTTTATATATATATATATATATATATATATATATATATATATATATATATATATATATATATATATATATAATAATAATGTATTCACTCTTTTCTTCTTGCCTGTTTGCTTCCTTAATTTACATGCCTTGAATTTGTTGCACCTTAGTTTTGTCTAGAAATCTCTCCTGCCTCTGTTTTTAGAAATGACTATGTACAAGGTAAACTTTAAGTGATTTAGCCTTTGTGAATGTGATGGAGGAGTGGAAATTAATGTGTGATCCAATAAGTTTGCCAGATTTAAGGATTCTCCAGGGGTCTTTTAAATGTGTGTCTTATTTTGCTATATTGGAATCTCATCTGATTATCACTGGGGTTCTTGTTAACTTTAAAAAGTACCTAATTTCTGATAATCTGTTTATCCTTCTCAGTGGCTTGATGCAATACCTTCCTGGAATACGTTTGCCCTCAAATTTAGCTAAGATGGTATCTTCTTTTCTGTACAGCTTTTAATTGTTGCAGTTGCGTTTGGCGCAGAGTTGTTCTCGATAGGAGATGCTTCATGTCAAACAGAGGGGGATGGTGACTTTCTGTGTGGAAAATACTGTTTTCAGCAGTCTCCTTTCAGTGCAATCTTTTGGTCAGCCTGTTATTCTCCACCACTAACATAATATTTAGATACTCAATCCTAATTTTGTCAGTCTTGTATGTAAAGATCAAGTACATGTCATTTGTTTATAAACACTGTAGTTTCATTAGCTTCCTCCTTATCACCATCGCATATCAGGAAAAGGTCATCAATATACCTTATCAAAGGAAGCTGAGTGGAAGAGCGTGCTGCAGCTAAAGACGGTCGCTCGTGACCAATTAGTCTGAGTTGACACTGAAGATGGCATCTGCATAGACGACTGAGGAGAGATCAAAGCGTGGACCAGGAATCCTTACCAGCAGGGAGTGTAAGCAGATCAAATTGTGGCACTGCCAACAAAAGTCTCCTCAGCACCCATGATAGATTTTTCAACAGTACTGCAAAAGAAATACTTAATGTATCAAAATAAAAGTATATATATAATATGTGAGGAAACGGTACATAAAAGAGCCAAGCCAAGAGCAAAGAAGAGACCGACTCCCATGCTGTCTGTGATGTTTATATGTACATCTGAGCTGTGATTAGTTGATGAACCGTTGGGATTTATATTTTGTGCTGTGGGTGTTGTAGTCCTTTTGGACCCATAATGTGTTCATGTGATAATGTTTTCTGTAACATTGTTGGTATACTAAAAAGCAGAGAAGAGATTGCATAATCTGAGGCTCGGTCCTGTCACAGAGTCTTTGGGTATCATTAAATAGTTCTTTAGAGACATGTCTTGTTGCTGTGCTTGAGCTGTTTTTTTAGGTCGAGCGTAGGCAGCACGCATGCCCTGTCTTAGAGACATGCTGTATTCATTATAGCACTTTGATCCCGCCAGCTGTTCACCACAGGTTAAATGTAGTGTCGCTCTTCTTTGTTGCCTCCTGATTGGTTTGTGCGCCCGGTATGCCTCTTCTGTTTCTAGCTGAGGAGCACCAAGTACAGATTAATTCTACTTGATTAGTGGTCGTCTGGTGCGAAGCAGGTACGATTTCTTCTACCCCTCACCCCCACCCCATTTCACCTGCCCTCTTCGCCAGGGCATGTGTTTGTTTTTTTTGCTTTCATGCAATAGCAATGTATTTTCATATCCTTTTTTCATGCTTTTCAGGTGCCACTCGCTGGCTTTAACAGTGCATCATGTTTGAATCGCCAATACGGTGCATCCTAATGCTACAGAGTATTGCTTTCCTTGACACCTGTGGAGTAGCTCTGCTGACTCCTGTACTACCAAAATGTAGGTAAACTAAATATAGCTCTGCTGTCCCAGTGGCTTCTGACAGTAGTGCAAACTGAGGGATACACGTCATGTGCCTGCAATTTGGCATACAATTTTCTGTGCAATTTCATTGTGTTTTTTTTTAAATATAAGTGGATACAATTTGTGCTTAATATAGACTCACACATATTCAGGAATTAAGCTATAATTGAGTTACCCAGGATAATATGCTGCATGGATAAACACTAATAAAGTCCTAAATGCGAGACCTATTGGTTATGCCAGTGCTTGTTAATTTCTCTCATGTAAACTTGTACAGTAATGAAAACATTAGCCAACACATTTCACCCGTTGGGGCACCCTACGCAGAGGCTTTCATGACATTTTCTTCTTGCAGATCTTAGGGATTCCAGGGGCTTAATGGACGATCTGCAGTGCGCGGGCCCCCATATCTTGCATGTCAGAGTGGTGGCCAGAGCTTCAGCTGGCTCCCTGCAGATGAATTAACGTTTTGAATGTGGCCGTCGTCCAGTGACCCACTGCTGCACTCCTTCCCCATAGCGTCTGTCGGCTATTGGCTGACACTGGAAAGGATTATTAAAGCCCATCTGGTGCTTTGCGCTAGAGGGTTTCCTTTTGTATTCCTGCAGCTCTGGAAGATCTTTCCGAGCTGCCAGAGAGTTTGTTTTTCTTTGTAATGACAATAAGCGTGCAGGGTGTGCTGACTTTATTACTTCTAAAAGTAAAAGGAATATATCAAACTAAAGTTAATGGGAGTCGGCTCCCATTGACCTTAGTTTGATCCATTCCTGACAGTCACTAAGCCCAGCCACACACATGGCACAGCATTTTTATCTACACAAGTGGAGTAACGCAGGGTTGTAGTAACTTTGTGGATTCCCTTTGATTCCGGAAGTTTACCATCACACAAATGTAAGACAAATGTGTGTTTTTAACTAAATTAGACTTTTGCAAGGGCTTTAGTTTTGAAATTACCTAGTGAGAGCCACACAAGTCACTCACCTCTGGACTCCACTAGTTGCGGTTTTTTCAAAAGTGTTCAGGTTTGATCTGTTTCCCTAGGTGCTGGCTGTGTTAGGGCCCAAAATCCATAGCTACCTGCTTCGCAAAAAAGGGGTCAGTTTTGAGTGGAAAATTGTGATTCATTCATGCTGCGGGCAGTAGGTCTACTCATACATATGAGGTACCGTTTTGATCGGAGAAATAGAGGAATGCTGGTTGGAAGGTGGTTTCTGACTCCCCACAGATTCCAGAACTTTAGATTCACAGAAATGTGAGGAAAGTGTATTTTCTAGTCAAATTTTTATATTTGTAAAGGATTCTGGGTAAAAATAACAGCTGGTGAGAAACATGCAAGTCGCCCCTTTCATGGGTCTAGTTTTCAGAAATGTGCAGGTTTGATAGGTTTCTCTAGGTGCCGGCTGAGCTAGGGCCCAAAATCTACTGCTATCCATTTTGCAAAAAAGGGTCAGTTTTGAGTGGAAAAATATGATGTATGCGTGTTATCGTGAGCACTAGGCCTACCCATACAAGTGAGGTACCATTTTTATTGGAAGACGTGGGAGCACAGAATAGTAGAACAGTTGTTTATTACCAATTGGATTTCGCTCCATTTGTGCCTTCAGAATGTAAGCCAGTGTGTAAGAAAAATATATTTTTTAAAATACCCTCTAAAACATTTGCTAGTATTGTTACGCACAATTTCAGAGATGTACTAAAAACCACTACTCCTAAACTCCATATCTTGTGCCTATTTCAGAAATACATAGGTTTCCTTGATACCCCTTTTTCTTTCTGCATATTTCACCTTATGAATTGGTCTATGCTCAGTACACAATGAAAAACATTTGCACAGTGTAGCTTAGTTGTTGACTCTGGATACCTTGGGTTCATGGAAAACCTACAAACCCTGTATATCCCCGCTGCCAGAAGGGTCCAGCGAACGTTATGTAATATTGTTTTGGTAAATCAGTGATTGTGACGAAAAGTTACAGATGAAAACATCACTAGTGGCCCTCTTTGCTACTCATTTTCTATATTTCTTTATTCCAACTGTTAGTTTCTTTGGAATCTGCACATATAAACCCTTGCTGAGTTATGAATTTTGTCAGTTTCTCAGAAATATATAGCTTTCCTGGATAGCCCCTGGACTTCACACTGATTTCCACCAAAAGCTGGCAGTAGGTTGTAGGCACAGAAAATAGGAAAAATAGGCTATTTTTTGAAAATGAGAAACCTGTGGTAAAAAATAGGTTTTTTTTTAATTGAGCTCTGCATGTTTCTGAAAGCTGGTTAGCACAGAAAACTGTTCTTTAGTGCCATTTTTAGGAAAAAAACAGACACTTTCATCAAGAGCCGTTTTCCCTATTTTTACCACAAATCTCAAAATATAGCTATATTTTACCTTTGTTCTTGGTCCCGTCTGGGGAATCCACAAACCCTGGGTACCCTTAGATTCCCCAGGATGTTGGAAAAAAACAAAGCAAATATGGTATGGATACCTTGTGTGGGGAAAGAGGTTATGGAGCCCTAAGCACTAACTACCCCAAATAGCCAAAAAAGGCTCAGCACTGGGGGTTGGGAGGCCTAGCAGTTAAGGAGTTAAAAAGAACATCTGGCATGGCAGGGGCGTAATCATACATTAGTATTACCCGGGGGGATTGCTTCACTGGGACAGGACTATGAGCATATCACATTTTAAAAGCACAAAGTAGGACTGGACTCAAGCTGTTCACTTGTACTGGGTGAAAGAAGCAGACTGGATGGATCCTTTCCTTGCTACTGATAGCCTCTCAGGGGAAGAAAGGGAACTCTCCAAAGTGGGGTGAGCCCAATAGCCCATCTGCAGGAAGAATGTGCTGTGCTGACTACCACTTAGCTTCACTTTCTTCCTTCTGATTCTACATTTCCGATGAGTTTGGATTCCGACCTGAAGACTGACAGAAGGTGTTTGTGTGTCCATCCCTGAACTCGGGACATGGGCATAGTACTAGCTGCCTTTCCACAGCTCCTTATTCATGGCGCTTATGACCCCCCAGACTGACATCTTTACCCAGCTCACTGAGAATTCTCCAATAAGTTTTTTGTCCTTTCATTTAAGGGTGAAAGACAATAAATAAACACCTATGACATATTGTTTAAAGGGAGTCCAGACGTACTATAATGTAAATGTAAAATTAAATTAAAAATAAATTATGTTTAGAAAGCACATTTGATACTGCAGTGGTCTCATAAACCTATATATTACAGCTCTCAAAGCTCCATTGCCAGACTAAAGCATACATTTTAAAGTGAATAACCCCACTGGATCTGACTCCACTCTGAGATTTACTGCTAGGTGCACTAGTATACGTGCTCACATTTCATGATTAGTTCCTGGACCGTCCAGTAGAGTGGTATAGAAATGTGCAAACACATACAAATATACACACTTATGTATCCTCGCATCTAATAACCCCTGAGCAAACAGGGTATTGAAATGCCATTTTTGAAGCAGTTAAAACAAAACTGCAAGTATCAGAATGGACAGTTTTGTTGGCTAAACAACCAACACTTTACCTTCTGGTACTTCTAATTTTGGTTTTACTTTTTTTCAATATCGGATTAGATTTCCAAGACTGCACAGTGCTTTTTTTGTGAGTAACTTGAACTGCTCCTGCCTGCGCTGTAACTGTTCTCTGAGAATATAGCACTGTTGCTGCTTTTGCTATTGAAATCTATTACTAGTGTTGAAATTACTTTTATGCAGAAGGGCAGAGGGTCATAAATAACCCAATGAAGAGACAAACCTACCAGAACTGAGGATATTGGGGCTGAGTGGTAGTTAGGAGTCTGCACAGTGACAGGTTATGAAAGCAGAAGCAAAAAAAGAGAGAGTGAACCAAAGCAACATGAAGGAGAGGTAACAATTGAGTGGTGGCATATGAAGATAATGAGAAAAGATAAACAGGGAGGAAATAAAAAGAAGGATGAAAATGAAAGGGATGGTAATAAATAGAATTAGAAAGAAAGCGAATGGTAGAATAAAAAGACGTTTTTGTGGCAAGCACAAAAGTAGGGTTAAAATTAACTAAGAAATGCAAGCTGCGGGAAGAAACTGAAAAAGATCAATGCAAGGGACACAAAGGTACATACTTAGACATAATCTGCTACTAAAAGAGCAAAGGAGTTGAAAAAAAGGTAAGAAAGGATAGAAATAGTAAAATAAAAGGCTGAATTATGGCACAGTGAGCATAGGCAGGTGACTTTTCAAGCGTTGGAGGCAAAAATGTAAGGATATAAATATTCAGTGCGAAGTGGTTAATGCGTTCAGATGGGGATGGACATTGATGTTGCATGAAGAATGGTGTGATGGAGTGGGAAACAGAGATGACATGCAAAATATCAAATTCATAAGTGAGACAAGAAACAGTAATTTGAATTAACTGAAATGAAAATTGGGAATGATGAAAGTAAGAGGGAAATGGGAAGTTGGGAGATGTGAGGGGATGAGAAGTAGAAATGGAGGAAAACACTCAGAGGAGTCGGAAAATGAGAAAGAGATAAAGGTGGGGGTTATTGGAGATTGGGAAAGCAGAAGTGAGAAGGTTACAGAAACAGATGATGGTGAAAGTGGCATTGAGTGATGATAGCAAGAGAATGAGAGGAGTAAAGCTGGAAGTAAGAGATGAACTGAATAGATATTTAGTAGTTAAAGATAGGATTTGATGTGAAAAGGAGAGTGTTATTGAACTTGGAGAATGTGAAGTGTGTAGGTTGGAAGCAAATGTGAGGATAGAGTTGTGAATGAGCTATGAAGTGGGATAAACCGGGAGAGATAGACGTGGACTTAGGATAGGTAGGGCTTAGAGAAGGAGAGTTTGAGCATTGGAGATATTAAAATGTTTTTAAAGAGTGAAGTAGTGAGAGATTGAGGTGCAAAGAAACCCAGGAGAAATAGAAGAGAGTGCAAAACTGTCTGTCAGAGATGCACGACAACAAGAAGAGGTGTGAGCGAAAATAGTAGAGGCATGCAGATCAGTCATAAATTTGAGCGTGAATGGAAATCTGGAATAAAATACTATAATAGGAGGGAACACATAGAGTTAAAAGGGAATCTTTTGGAGATGGAAGAGAACAGGATGGGGAAGGAGAAAAAGTAGGAAATATAGAAATTAAAATGACAGAAGTAGCAAACAGCAGTGCAAATGATTTGGTGTTGAATTTGTTGTTGAGGGGTAGAAATGGTTGCAGAACGTGAGGTTAGTGTTTCTTTCAAGCAGAAATGGTGATGAAAGATTGAGAGCTAGACATGAGATATAGCCTATGAAAGATGGAACTGAGAAATGTGAAAGGCATAATTTACCAGTAACAATGTTGTTCGGTGCATTGCAAATTAACTTTTCAGTAGCACAAAGGCACACTTTTGCTCACTGTCATCTTTTAATTTCTCATGTTCCTATGTCTATGCCCTAGAATCCCTCCACATCTTTAAGAATTTCTACTTTAGGACCCCCTAAACCTCCATTTTGTAAATTAGTAACACAGAAAATACTTGTTGATATATCTTGATGTGTCTCTGACCGCAGAACATGTGGATCTCCTTGCAGCTAATTGTATCACTGAAAATCTTGCTGGTACCTTGGGGTAGGCTGCATAGATGAGGTGTTTGAAAACAATAGGTAGTCTGGTGATTGTATGTGGAGGTCCTTTCCCCCCACCCTCCAGTAACTTGCAGGGGGGGTGTGCAAAGGGTTTGCTATACCACTGAGGGCATTGCAGTTGGAATTAGCTTGATGAATGGTGAATCTGTATAAGGATGGTGTCTGGTGATGCTCGTTCTTCAGGGGACTTAAATTCTATTTATTGTTTCAGCCCTAAACTGGCATGGTTGTATAGAGAACAAAGTGGAGAGATCTACTCGGATGGCCTTTGTTACTATCATCCCATATGTGAGTGCCATTTGAAGATGTAAAGAAGAGTTCATAGTGTATAGTTATTTGAACCTGTAGCAATCGATTAGATGAAATTCCTCCTATGGACCAGCAATATGAGACAGATCTCTTCAGTCATTCCATGTCATGATCAAGCAAATACAACAAACCTCATCAGGGTAAGTCAAAACAACCCTATATCTGATAGAGACTTCTAGTTGCAGATTCCTTACCTTAGAATGTTCCCCAGATGTGAGACTGGATCTGGAGATTTTTTCTTTGAGCAGTATCTTTGCGTGCCAGTAGGTGGCGTTGGTCGACTCCGTGGGGGGTTGTTGGCGTCATTGTCGCCGTGATGACATCGGGAGTAGTACATAGACTCTGCCTCAGTGCAGTGACGTCAGTTCTTTTCTTTCCGCGCCACGTGCTGATCCGGAGAGAGCTACCCTGGTCTCTTTTTGACTGAGTTTGACCGTTTTGTCGAGTTTTTGGTGTGTTGAGATGTCGCCGAAGACCGGTTTTCAAGCTGTGCGAGGACTGTTACTGCATGATGTCGGTGACGGATCTGCATCGGGTCTGTTTGTGATGCTTGGAGCGCGACCATAACCAAAAGTCGTGCTCCGAGTGCCGGGCCATGAACCTGAAGGCCTTGAGGGAGTGGTCCCACAAGCTCATGGCAGCCCGGCGCTAGTCTCCGCATAGGTCCCGGTCTCGCTTGAGGGGAAGGTCTTGAGACACTTCGCAGAGTCACCACCATTCATCTTCCTCCAGGTCTTCGTGCACGGGTAAGAAGAAAAGAAGTCTAAGTGGTCCCGTCGCCCTTCAACTTCACCCTGTTGCTCGGCTGAAGCGACGCGGGGGAGTGTTGACACTCGAGGCCTCCATCTTCGCAGCCTGCTTCTGGGTCCGCACCAACGCAGTCGTATAACTGATACCTTCCCTGGCGCCGGTTCGATTGTCAGTGGTGCCCACCATTGACGTCAACCCGTTCCTTAACCCCGACGACTTGGAGTCGGAACGGCATTGGCCGACGGCGCCTTTGTCTTCGATGGGGCCTACTTACCCCAGATTAGATTTGGACCGTTTTGCTTATGGGTACGAATTCGAGGAAGGATTGGAGGGGTCCCTGACCCCTATGAATACCAGGATGACCAATCTCTGGGCGAGGCCAGTGGACTGGACACTTCTCAAGACGCTGGCATGCTGTCTCCTCCTACCGTGGCTATGGCGGAGGGAGCAACTTATGCTGTGTTGGTCAGTAGGGCGGCTGAGGTCCTTGGCCTTGAGCTACCTACTGTACAGGTCAGGTCCAATCTCCTGACGGCGATGCCCCAGCCAGAGGCTTCCACATCCGAGCCCCTTTTGCAATCCAGTGAATCCCTCACCGATGTCCTTTTGGGTACTTGGTCCAATCCCAACACAGGGGCTCCTGTTGTCGACATGGAAGCAGGAGCCTTGCACCGAAGGAAACATTGCGTTGCTGGTTCCATAAATGATGTGACACTTATGTCCATGCAATGGCAGTGGTGCCCGGTTCTGTCCGCGAAAGACAGAGATGCAGTGGTTTTGCTGGAGCAAGCACTTTAGGCATCACTTCAAAGGGTCAAGGACTGGGGTTCCAACACTTGGCAGGGCAAACTCACAGATGCAGAGTTCTTGTGCAGCCGTAGGTTAGTTGGATATCTTTAATGTCCCTGAGGCTTCAGATCAGGAGACCAGTCGGCTAGTTCTTGGAGTCACTGGGATCAAGTGATGCATGTCCAGTCCTTCTCACCCAGGCAGAGGGACAGGAGGCCACACAGTAAGGCAGGAGTCCAGAAAAGTAGCAGTCCAGCAGAGTGGCAGTCCTTCAGTAACACAGCTGTCCTTCTTCCTGGCAGAGAAATCACAAGTACAGAAGTGTACTGATTTGGTGGTGTCAGAGATCCCATACTTTTACCCAGTTTGGTCTTTGAAGTAGGGAAGACTTCAAAAACAGTGGACGGCCTTCCTGCCCTTGCTCCAGACTCACTACAGGAGGATATGCAGCCTTTTGTGTGGGGACAGGACATAGCCTATTCAGGTGTCAGTGTGGCTGTGGCCAGCTCCTCCTCCAATCCTGCCAGAATGGCCCTTCAAGACCCTTTGAGTCACACCTAAGCTCCTATTGTGTGTGGCTGTCTAGGGGGAATACACAAAGCCCAGCTGTCAAACCACCCCAGGCAAGTGGTCAGAGACATGCAGCAGGCACCAAATGACTAAAGTAAGAAAATGCCAACTTTCTAAAAGTGGCATTTTCAGAATTACAATTTTAAATCGTACTTCACCATAAGTTGTGATTTTAAATTGTGATTCCACAGACACAAAACTCGAAAAACCTTTCTCTTCCAGATTGTGAGTTACATTTATAAGATGTAATAAGGTAATCCCAATGTTAACCTATGGAAGAGATAGACCTTGCAATAGTGAAAAACAACTTTGGGAGCTATTCAATACCAGAACATGTAAAATGTAAAGGAACACGTGCTGCCTTTTAAGTACATTGCACCCTGCCATCTGGGTTGTCCAGGGCCTACCTTAGGGGTGGCTTTAAAATAATAAAAGGGAAGGTTTGGCCTTGGCAAAAGGGTTATTTTTTGCCAGGTCGACATGGCAGTGTAAAACAGCACACACAGGCTCTGCAACGACAGACTTTGAGACATGGCTAAAGGACTATTTAAGTGGGTGGCACAATCAGTATTGCAGACTCACAAGTAGTATTTCATTTCAAGGCCCTGGGTATAAGTACTTTATTAGGGGCTCATACGTAAATTAAATAGGCCAATTAGGAGTAAGCCAATATTACCATGTTTAGGGGAGAGAGCACAAGCACTTTAGCACTGGTTAGCAGTGGTAAAGTGCACAGGGTCCTAAAGGCAGCAGAAACCTGGTGAGAAAAGTGGAAGATGTTGGCAAAACGTTGGGGGGAAGACCACCCTAAAGTTGTTAGGTCTAACACTGTTCATTTGGTGATGAGTGTATTTTTAGCTGCTACAGTGCTGGTGATAAAGAAGCCGTGTAGCAGATATGTCTTATGTGAGTGTAAGAGGAGTAAGTTACAATTAGCTGCTAAGTGTTTTGGTATTGGTATTAGTGTGGTCCAGAAATGTGAATTGACATAATATTGCGTAACAGGACAGGGGAGTAACAAAAGTATTTGTAGGAGGAAAATCTGAATATCCAGTTCTACAGCAGCATTTAACAAGTTTAACAAATGAGAAGAAACCTTCTGAAAGCTATGGGACCAGACTAGTATTACAAAAACCAGCTGAAAAATGTTGACTAATTAGCAACGTAGGAATCATTGTTGTCCAGATGCATCCTTTTTGTTTTTAATCAGCTAAGAGGTTATCACGAATAAATAGTGCAGGAGCATGTGGGATACCTATAGGCTTTATTTAACCCTATAATTTCCTGTCCCAGCTCCTGGGATGACTCACAACACCAAGAAGCTCCCTCCAAAACTGGGGTTAAAGATTAAACTAAAAATAGTGCTTATAAGTCTCTATCTGTCAAAAGGTTACTTGAGGTTGTAAAGGACCAGTGCAAATCCAAAGTTCAGGCCAACCGCGATAGAGGGTAGGATGGCTACAGAACCCTTACAGGGTCCGGTGAAAGAATATGTTGGATGAAGCAAGCTTCGATGTCGTGAAGTAAATATGAAGGCAATGCGTCAGTTCCTATCTGTGCAGTTGGGGTGTAGTGCCTTTGGCCAGCCTCGCAGTCAAGTTCCAGATCGGCGATGAACTCCATTGAGATGAATGCAATGCATTGTTGCCAAACAGGCTGTTGATCCGCTGTCGTCGAACAGCCTCTGCGTTGGTGTCAAAGGGGCAGTGCGTGAGCTACAACTGGTGCAGTGGGGTTATGCATCAGTTTTTGCAGAAACCAGCTGCAGAACTCACTACTGAGGACTCGCAGGTGGCAGGGTCCAGCAGCACCAGACTTCAGAAACAGGAGGCAATCCCTTGGAGTCAATCTAAGTTCAAGAGAGAGGGTCCAGTCCTTGTCCTCAGTAGGACAGGGATTAGCAGGCAGCAGGACAGCTCAGTAAATCAGAGAAGCATATCCTCAGAACAGTCAGTCAAGGCAAGATGCAATCCTTACAGCACAGCAGTCATTACTCCAGCAGATGTCTTCCCAGGTCCAGTAGTGTACTGATTTGGTGGTGTTAGAGACCCAGTTTTTGTACCAAATGTCCCTTTGAAGTGGGAGTGACTTCACCGAAGGGTCTTTGAAGTGCACAGAGATTCATTCTTCCTAGCCCTGGCTCCAGACAACCAGTACGGGGTAATCAGCCCTTTGTGTGGGGACAGGCACTTCCTTATTCAAGTGTAAGTGCCAGCTCCCCTCCAACCTTCCTGCCCAGGAAAGCCCATCAGAATGCAGGTTGGTGCTCAGACAAACCTAACCTTCCTGTGTTTCTGGCTGTCTAAAGGGAATAAACAAAATGTGGCTGTCACCTACCCCAGACTTGTATTGGGGTATTGCAGATAGGCTGCAAGGAACTCCTTTCTGATCAGGAATTACAGCTTCAAAATATATCAAGGAATTCCCAGTGCAGGCCTATGAGAGGAGTAGGCCTCACAGTAGTGAAAACGGCTTTTGGGGTTTTTCACTACCAGGACATGTAAAACATAAAGGTACATGTCCTGCCTTTTACCTACAAAGCACCCTGCCCTACAGGTTACCTAGGTCCTACCTTAGGGGTGACTTATATGTAATAAAAGGGGAGTTTAAAGCTTGGCAGGGGGTTTAAATGTTGAGTAAAAGTGGCAGTGAAACTGCACAACCAGGCTGTGCAGTTGCTTGCCTGAGAAATGTATAAAGGGCTACTTAAGTGTGTGGCACAATCAGTGCTGCAGGCCCACTAGTAGCATTTCATTTACTGGCTCTGGGTAGATGGTATACCAATTTACATGGACTTACAAGTAACTTAAATATGCCAGTTGTGTATATACCAGTGTTACCATGTTTAGGGGAGAAGCACATGCACTTTAGCACTTTAGTGGTAAAGTGCTTAGAGCCCTAAAACCATCAAAAGGATACAGCAAAGCAGGAGGTGAAAGGCAAAAAAGTCTGGGGAAAGATCACCCTAATGATGCCAGGTTTAACACAGTCTTTCAGCCACTGCTTTCCCGTGGAATAGATTGGTGGTGTGCCCAAATCTTCCTCCCTGGGTTGGGTGGAGGGCAGAAGGCCCACTAGACAGGGATTTCACAATGGCTCCAAAACACACTTGGGGAGGCAGATTGGGTCAATGAGAGTCCGAAAGTGGAACTCCCTGTCACCTTAATTTGAGTGATTCCTGACTGACACTAGGCCCAGCTGCAAAAGTGCAGCAGCATTTTTATTGGGAGAAGTGGGGAGAACGCTGGGTGGTAGGAATTTTGTGGATTCCTGCTGATTCATAAAGTTTCAGTCACAGAAATGTAAGGAAAATGCTAGATTTTAGGAAAAATTTAAGGTTTGCAGGACATTAAAATGTTTTAATCCACGCAAGGCACACCACCATAGAATCTCCTTGGTGTCTAGTTTTCATAAATGTCTGTGGATGGAAAGTTTCCAAGAGTGACAGCCCAGTACCTCAGCTGCCTCATCACTGATCTGTCCATGTAATGCTTGAGGGCTCTTGGCCCACCCACACAAATGGGGTACCATTGTTATCGGGAGATGTGTTGGAACTCTAGATGATAACAAATTGTGGATTCTCACACATTCCATAACTTTTCCCGCCCAGATGTGAGTAGAACGAGGGTCCTTAGCCAAAATTTTAGGTTTGCAAGTGTTTCTGGGTATGAAAAGCTGGATAGAGCCCCTTAAGTCACCCCACTCAGGATTCCTCTAGATGTCTAGTTTTTAAAAATGTGCAGGTTTGCTAGGTTTCCTGAAGTGCCATCTGAGCGAGGCCCCAAAGTCCATAGCTACCTGTATTGCAAAGAAAAAGGGTAATGTTTCACTGTAAAAATGTGATGTGGCCATGTGACGATTTGGGTCCTTTCCTATTACGAGCACTAGGCCTGCCCACGCAGGTGAGGTATCATTTTTAGTGGAAGACATGGAAACACAGAACAGTGGAACATTTTGTTATTACCCATTAGATTGCTTTGCATTTGTGCCTTGCAAACGTAGCCAGTTTGTAAGAAGACATTTTGAAAAATGCCCTCTGAATCACATGCTAGTAGGGGTACCCACAAATTTAGAGATGTACAATTAACCACTGCTCCTAATTTCTGTATCTGGGTTCCATTTCAGAAATAGAAAGGTTTTATTGCTATGCATTTTTCATTCTTTATATTTTACCAAATGAATTGGTCTATACTCTGTACAGTACAAAAAACTATTGTAAGATGCTGCTCAGTTGTTGTCTTTGGGTACCTTGGGTTCTTGGACAACCTACATACCCTTTGTATCCCCGCAACCAGAAGAGTGTAGCAGACGTAATAGTACATTGGTTTTGTAAACTGACCATTGTGAAAAGAAGTTACAGATGAAAATATCACAAATTGCCATTTTTTCCTACTCATTTTCAAAACAATTGTTATTTTCTATGTGGAAGCTTTGAGGGATGTAAACAAATGACCCCTTGGTGAATTTAGAAGTGTGTCTACTTTTCTGAAATGTATAGCTTTCTGGGATTACCCATTGGTTTCACATTGGTTTCCACCACAAACTGGAAGTAGCTTGAAAGCTCAAAAATTAGGAAAAATGGGCTACCTCTTTGAAAAATGCCAAAGCTGTGGTGGAGTGGAAAAAATAGTTTTTTTTTTATTAAGGTCTACATGTTCCCGAAAGCTGGGAAGATGGTGCCTTTAGCACAGCAAACTTTTTGATGGTGCAATTTTTAGGGAAATAAAACAGACACATTTCAGCTGCACAATTATTTTCCTCCAAATAACTTCATATTGACGTATATTTTGTCTAATTTCTCTGCCCCCTCCAGGTGAATCCACAAACCCTGAGTACCTTTGCAATCTCCAGGATGTTGGAAAAAAAAGACTCAAATGTGATGTGGACAGCTTATGTAAAACAAAAGTATGGTCACTTAGCGTGAACTACCAAAAAATTGTTCTGCATTGGGAGTCAGAAAGCCTCAGAAATTAAGTAGTTAACCTGAGTCCAACCTTGGTTTCTGGTGCTTGCAACACAGCGTGGTGAAGGTACACTAAAACAAAGTAGGCACACGGCTTCATTGCCCTTGCTTCATTTTCTCATGTAAATAAATGAAAGAATTAGATTTCAATTGTTGGTCGTTTGGGACCTCACACGTACTAATTGCACACCTAGTTTGTACGTTTTTACAAATAAAATAAAATGGTGGTTGAGGCCCCATTTTTCATCCATTTAGTGCTTAATTGTAGCACTCCTGAGGTGATGAGAATGTGAGCAGACATGTAGATTTGCCGTGCTCCAATTCATCACAGTGCCGGCGTCCTTTTATTTTTTAAACAGCTGTGAATAATGATGGGGTGAATGCAATCTTCAGCTTTATTTCTCTTCCGTGCTGCAAAGGGATTTCTCTGAATTGTAAGTACAAGCTTTACCCATTAATCATTCTACTTAATCACCAGTTATGTTCATGGAATGTTTTTGTTCCTGTAGGTGTTGTGTCTACATAAAATCTTACTCCCATCAAAATTGATTCAGGAAAGGGGAACTCCGACTTATTCATTAATTCCGAAAACCTATACTTCTGCATCCTCCATAGGGCTATTTAGGCCAAGGTGAGGTGTAGATATACGATGAATCTGCTTATGCTGTTGATGGATGTAACTGCGCACCTCGCCCCACTTTCTAGTAATAATTCCATGAGGCTAGGACTCGCCCATAACTGGGGCCATCAGTGGTAGGTCTTTCAGGTGTCCGATTGGTTCCTGTTGCTAACTGCCTGCATTGCACGAAAAGCTACTCTGCTGCTGAGATTGTTTACTTTATTTGGGACCGGTGTTTCGTTATACTGCTCGTAACTCTTGATGTCTTAATAGTTGGTTTACGTTCTGCAGTTCCTTTTTATGGGCGAGCGCAAAGCACTTAGGACCAGATGTAGAAAGCCTTTTGCACGTCGCAAACTGCGAAAAACACAGTTTGCGACGTGCAAAAGGCCTAACGCGATGCACAACCTCAAATTGCGAGTCGGTACCGACTCGCAATTTGAGGCTGCGACTCGCATATAGGAAGGGGTGTTCCCTTCCTATTTGCGACCGCATCGCCATGCTGAGTTGCTTTGTGACCGCGAATGCGGTCGCATACCAACTCGCAGTTACCACCCACTTGAAGTGGGTGGTAACTCATTTGCAAAAGGGAAGGGATCCCCATGGGACCCCTTCCCCTTTGTGAATGACAAAATAAATGTTTTTTCAGAGCAGGCAGTGGTCCTATGGACCACTGCCTGCTCTGAAAAAAACGAAACCAAATGGTTTCGGAAGTTTTTATTTTTGCAACTCTTTTTTCCTTTAAGGAAAACGGGCTGCAAAAAGAAAAAAAAACTGCTTTATTAAAAAAAAGCAGTCACAGACATGGAGGTCTGCTGTCTCCAGCAGGCCACCATCCCTGTGAGTGCATGGACTCGCTATGGGGTCGCAAAATGCGACCCACCGCATTAATATTCATGAGGTGGGTCTTTGCGACCCTATACGAGTCGCAGAAGGTGTCTGAGACACCTTTCTGCATGCACTTTTGCGAGTTGCAATTTGCGAGTCGGTATGACTCGCAAATTGCAAGTCGCAAAATTTTACCTACCTACATCTGGCCCTTAGTCTATTCAGTAATCTCTCTTTGGGCTTCAAACCACGCCCATGTCAAGTCAGTCACTTACATTGGTTCGTGGGCTTGCCTTTTAAAATCCGCTTGCTTTCATCTGTGAAAGGCATGCATACGTCATGCCTTTTCCGGTGTTTAGCCCACCTACACAGCACCAGTAAATACTAGAAACATACGAGGCTCGATGTTTTGAGCCTGGGGTCCGAACTACTTTATCTATTTATTGTCCGCATTTTACATAGTGCGATTGCACTGCGTTTTTTTTCTTTATACCGCTAATAGCTCTAACTCGAGCAAATGCGAGACCCGTTGCATTGAAAATGCTTGTTCTGGTTATGCGTTGTACATTGTCTGAACTGATGCTCTTTTTGAGAACTTAATCTTGCTTGCTTCGGTGTACTGGAACCATACGAGGCTGGTAGTCCTCTCTGAAATTTCTAATCACCTGAAAGTGGACCACATTTACATTTTACAGAGTGCGATTTCTAATTTGATTTCTATACTCCTAGAGGTCGTTCGATCTCATCTGTGTCACATATTTGCATGAACAGAGTTGTGGGAGGGTTTTGAGTGGTATTATGTGGCATGGTGTGGAGTAGTATTATATGGTGTGGAATTATGACATGTTGTGAAGGCAACATGATTACTTTTGTTCTACACACATGTAGATGCCTCCAAGTACCAGCAAATAATTAATGGAAAACAGGAGTACTTAAGTACTTCCAGGTGGAATGCGAAAATACAATATGAATCTGGGTTTTGAATGTGTGTTTAAATACATAGTACTTTGAAATGAAGAGAAAGCATGAGCGTTTTAAATTTGAGTTTAAATGTTTAGTACTTTGATCTGAAGAGACAATAGCATTTAAACCTTGCTCTTGCGCAGATCTCCAGATTAGATTTAAAAAGTATTTTTTTAACTATTTACTTCGAGCTGCGAAAGTCCCTCCACTAATGGTCAACCTCAAATGTTTTCAGGAAATTGATTTTCTTAACAGCAGCGACCGCAAGGGCAGCCTCATGGGCATGAATCATTCGGTTACCTGAAGCCTTGGGAACTAAGAAGGTTTTCCACATTTAAGAGGCGTTTCCTGCTCTTCAGTGTAAAAAACAGAAGAGAACCATATTACTCTCGCTTTCCCTTTCAGTAATGTGTTTATGCAACAAAGCATATCAAAAGGACCAATAACCTTTCACAAAAAGGCGTTGGAGACAAAACGTGGCACGTCATATTACAAAGATTAGTCTTTTATGTTGAAATTGACATATTTTCCACGCAGTGCACACAAAAGAGATAGGCAATAGTTGTATCTGTTGCAATATCTTTTTTTACATCATATTTATAACACTGCCTCCGAAGACCAAACCCCATATCTATGAGCAATAATTTGCACAGCCAGTCTAATAAGCACCTTAGCAGACAAAGTTTCGCTTGAATCCTTTCCTGAAGCCGTTAGAGAAATATTTTCTCTCACTGTTGCAACAGGAGACATTTCCACAATTCAGTCCACAACACAGAGGGTCTTGGAAACCTATGTGATCTGCATTTTGCAGCGTGAAATGTTAGCAGAGATAGGACTCCTGATTGGAACAAGAGACAAGAAATACCTTGACATCTTCCGTGTCAGTAACAGAGATGTGAAGTCAAGTGAGAAGTTTACAGATTTGTAACTAATGTAGTGCAAGATCAATGGGAAAGTCACGATAAGGTGGAGGGTCAGGGAATCGAGCAAAAAGAGAAGTTAAAAATAACAAAATAGTACCTCAATCACGCCGGGAGCAGCAGACAGGCACGGAATAAATTGTATCAATCAGTACTTGGTCCCTGCGCCACGGATAGGAACAGAAATGATGAAATGCCAGTCATCACCAATAACGAGGCTGTAAAGAAGAGTGCCACACAATCCAGCAAATGGCAAGCAGCAGGCGGGCTCCAAGCCCCTTTTAACTACAACAGTGTGTCGCAAGTGACACGCATGTGCTAGCACATGCTATCACAGGCTCGACCCTAAAAAAGAAAACTTACCTGACTCACGCTGCCTCGATGTTCTCCAGCTCCCGATGCTCAGGCTCCCAGTGCCAATCCAGATGCTGCTCTCATGATGGTATTCCCCAGCATGAGAGAAGTGCCGGGATTGGATGGACCGGTCTGGTTTTACACTCCCACCAGGGAGTGGGAGTCAGTGCTTGCTATTTTCCATTAAACAAACCTGGAGATATCTAAGTGCGCATGTCGGTTTGGCTGTCCTAAGACAGCTGGCCAAATCAACATGTGCAGTGTCCTGTGCCCACCACTCCTCCTGCTGCTGTCGAGGCATGGCCACTCCCTCAAAACTTGGCTCCGGCTCTGTCACGTAAAATAAAATGATAATAAAGCAGTTGTTTTATTTGCTTTTTTATCATTTTATTTTACATGCATCATCTCCTGGCTCCAGCAGTGGGCAAACCTACTCTGCCATAATGGAGGAGCTGCCACTGCAGTCCCAGAGAGGCTTCTGCGAACAACTGCTCCATATAGCACGTATTTCTTACACTGCTAATCACTTGCATTCACGAATAAATCCAGATCAGTGAAGCAGTCCTTTTCCCAGCATGCCCAAGATTTGGAACTCAGTCCCACCAATGAATCCTACCAGAGATCAGCAGTGTTTCCGTCTAGTTGCCTAGTCAGGATACTTGCTGTACTCTGTGTCCCTTATACACTTTCATCAATGGTTAGTGATCCAACAAGAATTTAGCTAAAAATACAGTTCCCTATTTTGATATTGGTGTTTCAGTCTTACCATCACATTATATATTCTACTTTGAGCGCTGCTGATTGACAAGTAACAGAAGTAGACTTTGTCAATTGGATGGTGCATCCTTCATATATCTATCAAGATGATTTGTCCCATAGTCTCCTTTAAAGACCCTACCATCTCCGGTTTGCTGACATTCTTCGATGGACACCTATCCTATTGGCCGAATAACACACAGTTGATATATCGCATCCATACCAGTTGTGTATCTGTAAAGGCCACTGTTATTTCAATCAAATAAAAAAATATAGTTCACACGTTAGGAGCATACACATTATTGTCACACCCATTGAGTATTATGTGTACCAGTAGATATATATTCTCTGGGTCTGTATTGGCCTTTTTCTATTTGGAACAGTGTACCCTGAGCGACACTTGTGAGTACTCCTCACGCATAGCTTCCGAAAGCTGCTGCATTTACTTGCCCTTGACGTTTTTTTGTTTATCTTTCCTGTTTCCCTGCAAGGTTTAGTTTGTCTCGTGTAACATTTCTATCACTATTGCATAACTCTTAATGTAGGAATATATCCTATGCCCCTTCGAGTAGTTATTTAATCCCCTGAAATTCGATGTAGTTGTGCTCTGTGCTCTTCTCATTATTATTATTGTATATGTGCACATTTTCTCTTTTTCCATTTGTAGCTCTGTGGGAGCGTGTGTGTGTGTGTGTGTGTGTGTGTGTGTGTGTGTTTGTGTGTGTGTGTGTGTGTGTGTGTGTGTGTGTGTGTGTGTATACTAATCTATTTTGCCTCCCACTAAATCCCTTTAATTCTACACCCACCAGTATGATAGGGGGCCATCAACGATCCCGCCTGTATTGCAGCGCTGAGATTTTAAAGACACAGAACAAGCTCTCTGCTTTCCTTACCCTGTCACCCTACTAAAGTGTGCTAAATCACTCTCCTTTTCCCATTCCCTTCCAAGATGGCCTCTTTCAGTGTTCCAGCCTAACAACTTTAGGAGTTGTAGATCTATATTTTGCGCCCCATCATGTATGCACTCCCTGTTGTAGCATCCAACCCATAATGGTTCTAGCTTATGATTGTAGACAGCACTTTGAACTTTTTAATTGATACTTCCCCCTTCTCATTTCTATACTGGGGTCCTATTCACCGTTTTGTGCCATGCTCTCCATCCTGTTAGTGCTCTCGTTCAAAAACTCCCCTTTTACATAGGGCCGCGTATGTTATTTTTTCTTTCAGTAACACCTTTCCCAGCCAACTTTTTCAGGTCCCAAAGACTCTTTTTCTTGCCCTCATTGCCTGACTCCTATTGGCCAGATTTCCTTCCCTTGGTCCGTGCCTCAGCGTTAATTTTGTTTCCATACTGGCACTCATTTTATCCTTTTGGTCATTGCCTTAGCTGAGCTTCCGCCCCCTCATCTTGTCTTCTTTTCAGCTCTGTATACAACTGGACACGCCCAGTAGTCTCCCTCTGCTGATCAGGTTACAGTTCTGGCCCCATTTGTCACTAGCCCCATGGAGGCTGGATCGTTATTGGCTTTCTTATTCTCTTCCTTTGTCCCTTCAGAAGCCAGATCATTACTAGCTTTTGTATTCTTCTCCATTGTAGCGTGGATCCCTTCACCCACACCTACGTTTGGACCCACTCCTGGTCACGTACAGCAACACTGTGTGGGTACTATTGCTATGTCTCGTTTCTGTGCTGTTTTTAACTTGGGTGACCTTCTTCAATGACTACCTGTGCAAGTTGTTGTTGCCCACCTCAGTTCACGGTCCTCCTCTCTTGGGTGCATCTGCTGGCCGCCGTCTCTACTGCTCACTTTCCGAAGTCTCACCTCAGCCCTTGCAGTCCCTTCACTTCTCCAGTTGGGGCAGGCTAGGTCGCTTCTTGCGTCTTGCTGCTTCAGGACGTTCTACAGTACCAGTTGGCTTCTCCCTATCCTTCTGCCTAGGGGAAGGCAGACTTCACTTGCTTGTTCCATTATTGTATGTATGTATATGGCATTCTCTAGTACAAACCTACTTAGATGGCAACAGAGTGCTGTACAGGTTCAAAGACCAGCATAAAGTCAGCACGTGATAAGAAACTTATCTGTGTTTTTCACAGTTAATGCTTTGTAGCATGGTGTTGTTTAAATAGGCGACTCGTCAACTCTTTCCTAAATTGGAGTAGCATTGTGGCGGTACTGATGGCTTCTGGTTTGTTGTTCCAGATCCTGCATTTAGGGAGGGAAAAGGCTTGCTGCCTTGTTTTTCCTTTTTTTACACTTCTTAGTCTACAGTTTGATGGTGTCCTGACTGTGGATCAAACATGGTGAGCTTGGCAGCAGGAAAAGCAGGGTTTCTGGTTGCTATGGCTTTGAAAATGATGCAACTGTTTTTGTAGTGCAGGGCTGAAAGGGGAGCCAATGGAGTTACATCAGGTTGGGAGTGATGTGCTTATATTTCTTTAGGCTCTGTATAAGACATGCCTCGGTGTTTAGGATGACCTTAAGGGTTGTCAGTGTGGTCTCTGGGAGGCCATGGGTCGGGCCGGATGCAACAGTACCATTTTAAATAAAAGTAACCTAACCAAAAATTGATAAAGTACTAGTTTGCCTTAAATCAAGCAGGACATTAATTTCTGTCTGTTTATCATTATAATTAGCCTTTACTAAGTTCTCCATAATATTAATTGTTATTTTCACTGCTAGGGATCCAACTTATGCTTAGACTAAATTGTTCCTTTCCAGCTCATTGTAATTTCCACCACATGTTTTAGTCTTTCCTTTATTTTATATCCTGAAAAAAACAGATTTATTAAGGTCATATATGATATGATTACAAGCAGATACAGAATTATAAAGGATCTACAAGTCATCAGCATTTAATTGATGCCTGACGTTTAGGCTACCCTTTGTAAACTGAGGGATTGAATGGTTGAATCTGAGTTTAATAGCTAGGGATTCTTTTTGCAGTGAATAAAGCCAAGGGGGTATTATACCTTTCCTAGTGTGTCACATTGTAAATTGGAAAATCACTACTTAATTGTCCATCATTGATCAGTCTGTGCTTCGGATGTAAATAAAAGGCTCCAGTTAGTCAGAGTGTTACAAGGAAAGGCAAATATTTCCAGTATGAGCCAGAGATAACCCTAGTTAATTCTATGAAATCCTTTCTCAGCATCCTCTAAAACTGCAATTAACGGTTTGGAGAATCAAGTAGCTTTGTGTTTACATGTACAGAATGCAGTTCTATTTTGATTTATGTTATGCCTACATATAAAGCCCTGTTGATCTTTTTGAATAACTTTATCATTTTTCGTGGCCATTAACAACTATTCTTGCTAATATCTTTAATCATTTAACTGTGAGCTAGGCCAATTTGAAGTGGGTAACTTAGAATCTTTCCCTGGCTTTTCAAGCTATTGTGTTGCTTCTTGCCAAGATGGTGGTGTACCTGCTTCTGAACAAACTTTTTGGCATAATTTCTGGAGTGGAGATACGATGCTGTGCAGCCACTATTATCCATATTTCACTTGAAATTCCATGTGAGTCTGGAGTTTGACATTTTGGCCTTTTTTATATTTTCTAATAATATACTGGTTATGACATAAAAGACTGGTTCATGGAAAAATAATTTTGGAATATTAATCTCAACAGGGAACATATTGGACTATTCAGCATTAAATTCTTCATGATGATCATACATATTGGCCACGAAATTCTTAAACCCATTAACAATCTCTTTTCTTTGGTAAGGTGAAGCCTTTAGACATAAAGATGAGAAATTAGATTTTGACGGTCCATCTTCTGGTCTATGATAAGACTGTGCCATAAATTTTCTGATCAGGGTTGGATTTCTCAGAGCTCATGTAATTTTATTTCTTACTGAAGTAGATTTTATGCAACATTTATTGTAAACCAATATGTGTATCTTTGTTGATGAAGTTTTTATAGCTATTACGATTTTAAAATCAATGTTGCTTTATTTACTTTTATGATGCTAAAACGGTACAAATACACCATCTATAACCATGTGACTAGCAGGTCAAAGTAAAAGAATGTAAAAATGGTAAGGAGAAACACTAAACCAAGATTAGGTCAACCTCCTCCCTTTCCTCCTCCAATCAGTAGCCCTGCCCCCCAAGCCTATTTCTGGAAGGTCCCAGATCCCAAGCAGTCAGGACACTGCCTTGTGCTCTAAGCTATGAGACCTCTCCAAAACACTAAAGCTCAGCTAGTGTTGCCTGGAGGGATGCCTCGGGGTTGGATATAGTCAATAAGACATCATCCTCAAAGAGACATAAAGCCTCAATTTGTGCTGTTTCTGATGGATACAACTACCTGTGGATTCCTCACCTGATGAATACTCCCATGGCGCCAGCATTCGACGGAAATCTTCTTACTAGTCTCTGCACGTCGACGAGGACGTCACTCTAGCCCACGCGACGCCGTCTGACGTCATACAGGCAATAAGAGGTCCTCGCCGACGTGCCGATGACAGTTCCCTTTTTTCCGTGCATTCGAAACGGTTATCTTCGAGGGAGCTACTGTTACCTTCGTGGTTACAGTGTATTGTCTGCTGCGTAGTCTTCTCTGCGGTAACAATGTCTCAGAGGAAGTCGGGTTTCAAGCCCTGTCGAGAGTGTGGGGGCAAGATGTCAGTTACAGATCCTCACTCCGACTGTCTATGGTGTTTGAGCTCCGACCACGACGTCTCGACTTGCGATTCATGTCAACACATGAATCCGAAGGCCCTCAAAGAGCGTGAGGCCAAGTTATTCATGGCAAAGTCAAAGAAGAAGGAGAAACATCATAAGAAGTCTTCTTCGCCAAGGTCTCACCGGCGTCATCGAGACTCCCGGCGCCGTAGAGACTCACGACGTCACTCCAGCAAGGAGTCTCGTTCGAGGTCACCTTCGGCTCGGCGTCGGAGGACTTGGGAGGTCAGCCCCACGGTCACGCCGCATCCATCGACGCCGTTGCCCTCTCCGGCGTCACCGACTTCGCCTGGTCAGGCGTCAGTGATTGAGGTGGTGCAGCCTCTTGTGTTTTCTCCGGCGTCGCAGATGTCGAGGCCGGCGTCGGGGTCGCCCTCGATCCAGGCACCCCAGTATCCGGCTTTTCCCACTCCTGGAGCCGATAGTACCGCGTTTCTTAATGCGATGTATACCATCTTTCAGCAGATGGCTCCAGGAGCTGCTCCGGCTGGTCCTTCGGGGCCCTTGGCCTTTTCGTTGGGTGATCCTGCGCCTCTTCGGCCGGCACCCTTTATGCCCTTTCTCCCTTTTGGGAATGTGGGCTCGGCGCCGGTGCCGGCGTCGGTGGCCGCTCCGGTGGCTTCGGATGTTTCGGCCCCGGAGGTTGCCCCTCCGTCGAAGTCAGGATTTTGCCCTGTGACTCCGGTTGGTCCATCGGCTCCAAGACCTCGTCCTCCGGCTCCTGCCTCGGCGCCGAAGCTGCCTGTGGCGCCGGACGCGGCGTCAGATGCTTCTGGAGATCGGCGCCGTTCTTCGACGTCGGCGGAGGCCATGTCGACTCCGCGTATCGAGGATAGACTTCATTCGAGGAGGCGTGCTCTCCGTCTTTTAGAAGAGCAAGAGTACCAGCGAGTCCTAGAGGAGGGAGAGATTGAGGACTCTGGAGACGGACTGCATGGTCTGGATACAGCCAGTGGGCTGGACACTTCCCCTGAGTGGGACCTTTCATCTCCAGGGGAATATACGGAGGAGGCTGCTTCCTTTCATGCTGTGGTGAGGAAGGCAGCGAGCTTTTTGGACCTGCCTTTGCCGGTGGCAGAGGCAAAGCAGAATTTGCTGACAGAGGTATTGCATCCGGCCTCTGCTGCAGCTGAGCCTCTCTTGCCATTTAATGAGGCTTTGCTGGATCCGTTGTTGGAGGTGTGGAAGAAGCCGGTGTCTTCCTCGGCCGTTCATAGGGCTGTGGCCAGGAGGTATCGAGCTGCACCATCTGACCCTGGCTTTCTCTCTAGACACCCTACGCCGGAGAGCTTGGTGGTGCAAGCCTCCTGTTCCTCAAAGTCAGCGCCTGGTTCCTTCCCGACGGTGCCTGGAGACAGAGACTCCAAGAAACTGGATGCGCAGTCCAAGAAAATATTTTCGTCATGCAGTTTGGCGTTGAAGGCCACCAACGCAACGTGCATTCTGGGGAGGTACATCCATGCGCTGATGGATGATATTTCGTCTTCATTTACGGAGTTTCCCCAGGGTCTCTTGGATGTGGTCTCGGACGCCCAGGCTGCCGCGACCCAGATTATCCAGTCTGGGCTGGACACGACCGACTCGGTGGCCAGGGCGATGGGCACGGCTGTGGTGGCAAGAAGACAGGCCTGGCTCCGAAACTCAGGGTTCTCTGCGGATGTGCAGTCGACCCTGCTGGACCTCCTGTTTGATGGGGACAGACTGTTTGGAGCCAAGGCAGATTCAGCCTTGGAACGATTTAAGGAGAGCAGAGCCACAGCCAAATCGTTAGGACTGCAAGCTCCTTCTTCCTCTGCCTCTTCTAGAATTTTCAGGAGGTTTCGGGGATTTGGGCGTGGCTCTTATTCCTCTTCCTTTCGGGGGAGGTTCCAGCAACCCGCCTCTTCCCTCCCCTATAGGTCATTTAGAGGGAGGGGGAGGGGTGGGGTCCGTACCAGAGGAGCCTCTCAACAGCACTCTGCCTCTTCCTCGTCCTCTGGAGGGGTGCAGCAGGGGAAGCAGCCTTAGGCTTCCACCGTTTCCCACTCACTCCTCTCCTGTAGGGGGAAGATTACAGCATTTTCTCCACAAGTGGAAGTCTATCACAACGGACACTTGGGTTCTCGGCATTGTGGGAAAAGGCTACGCCCTTCCCTTTCGGGAGTTCCCGCCCCTCATCCCGCCCCACCCATCTTATTGTTCAGAAGAACACCTCCTGTTGCTAGAACAGGAGGTTCAAGTCCTCCTTTCAAAGGGCGCGGTAGAGTTGGTCCCAGAGCAGGAAAAGGGTCGAGGTTGTTACTCAAGATACTTCCTGATTCCCAAAAAGGATGGTCAGTTGAGACCAATCCTGGATCTGAGGATCTTGAATTGGTTCCTCAAACAGGAAAAGTTCAAGATGCTGACCCTAGCACAGGTGCTTTTGGCGTTGAACAAGGAAGATTGGATGGTGTCTGTCGACTTGCAGGATGCTTACTTTCATATCCCGATACTCAAGTCGCACAGGAAGTATCTCCGGTTTGTGGTAGGGTCGCAGCACTATCAGTTTGCGGTCCTCCCGTTTGGTCTTACTTCAGCACCTCGAGTCTTCACAAAGGTGATGTCAGTGGTTGCGGCGGAGCTCAGAAGGAAGGGGATAGCAGTATTCCCTTACTTGGACGACTGGTTGATCAAAGCCAAGTCCCCGTAGCTTGTGTCGCATCATCTGCAGTCAACAACCCAGTTGTTGTTCGACCTGGGCTTTTCGGTGAACGTGCCCAAATCTCACCTGGAGCCCTCTCAGCGCCTCCTGTTCATAGGGGCAGTACTGGATACAACATTGAGTCGAGCCTTTCCTCCGCCTCAGCGGATTCAAGATATTCAGGAATTGGTTCCAATGTTTCGAAATGGAGCGGTAGTTCCAGTCCTCAAGGTCCTTCGTCTGCTCGGTCTGTTCGCCTCCTGCATTCTGTTGGTCACGCATGCTCGCTGGCACATGAGGGCTCTTCAGTGGTGCCTCCGAAGGCAGTGGTCTCAACACAAGGGAGATTTAGAAGGTACTGTCAAGATCTCCAGAGATGCTGCTGTGGAATTGAAGTGGTGGATTGCGGGCAACAATCTTTCACAGGGAAAGCCGTTCGCGCAGTCGCCACCAGTGGCCACGGTAATAACGGATGCCTCCACCCTAGGATGGGGAGCTCATCTGGGGGATCTGGAGATCAAAGGGCTTTGGTCTCCAGAGGAACAGGTGTTTCATATCAATCTGTTGGAGTTACGGGCTGTACGTTTGGCTCTCAAGGCCTTCCTCCCATCCCTTCGTGGTCAGTCGGTACAGGTCCTGACGGACAATACTACCACGATGTGGTACATAAACAAACAGGGAGGAGTAGGGTCGTACCTTCTCTGCAGAGAAGCTCTTCGGCTATGGTCCTGGGCAAAGGACCATCAGATTTGCTTGGTGGCAAATCATCTGGCCGGGGTCTTGAATGTACGTGCGGACAGTCTGTCGCCAATTCTCGGCAGACCACGAGTGGCGTCTCCATCCAGATCAAGTCTGTTTAATCTTCCAGATGTGGGGGTTTCCTTGGATAGATCTGTTTGCCACTCGGGAGAACGCGCATTGCCCGTTATTCTGCAGCCTCCAGTATCCGATGCAGGGAGCGTTGGGGGACGCGTTTCAGATAACCTGGTGCGACCAGTTGCTTTACGCGTTTCCCCCCATACCCTTGATTCCTCGAGTGTTGAGGAAAATTCGCCAAGACCGGGCCCAAGTCATCTTAATAGCTCCGGATTGGCCAAGAAGGGTATGGTACTCCGACCTTCTCCAACTCTCACTGTGCCCTCCGCTCCGTCTCCCTCTCAGGGCAGACCTCCTCTCGCAGTCGCAGGGGCAGGTTTTACACCCCAACCTCCAGAGTCTGCACCTACATGCTTGGAGATTGAACGGGGCAACCTGAGTTCCTTCTCTCTCCCGCCTGATGTAGTGGATGTTATCTTAGCGGCCAGGCGACACTCCACTAAATCTATCTACGCTAATAGGTGGTCTAAATTTGTTATGTGGTGTGGAGAGAGACAGATTGATCCCTTACATGCTCATCTGTCACATGTTTTGTCTTTTGCACTGTCTCTAGCGCAGAAAGGTTGTGCAGTAGCTACCATTAAGGGTTATTTGTCGGCCTTGTCAGCCTTCATTTGTCTTCCAGACCAACCATCGTTATTTAAATCCCCTATTGTTCTCAGATTCTTGAAAGGTCTTCTGAATCAATATCCTCCAAAAGCATTCGTTATGCCTCAATGGGATTTGTCCTTGGTCCTGACTTTCCTTATGGGGTCCCCTTTTGAGCCTATGCATTCTTGCCCCTTAAGGTATTTGGTTATTAAAACAGTATTCCTGGTAGCTATAACATCTGCAAGGAGAGTGAGTGAGTTGCAGGCCTTATCGGTTAAACCCCCTTATATAACGTTTTATGGGGATAAGGTGGTGTTGAGGACCAAGGCTGCTTTCCTTCCGAAGGTTGTTTCACCCTTCCATTTGGCTCAGACAATCACTTTGTCCACGTTTTATCCTCCGCCTCATCCTTCAAAGGAGGAAGAAAGACTACATCGCCTGGACCCAAAAAGGGCGTTGAGCTTCTATATCGACAGAATGAAGGATATCAGGCTGGAGGATCAGCTGTTTGTCGGATACGTGGGCAAGAGGAGAGGAAAGGCAGTCCACAAGAGAACACTCTCCAGGTGGGTTGTTCTTTGCATTAAAATCTGTTACTCTTTGGCAAAGAAGGATCCGCCTGAGGGCATTAGAGCTCACTCCACCAGAGCTAAGTCGGCCTCTTCGGCCTTGGCCAGGGGTGTTCCTGTGGTCGACATCTGCAAGGCCGCAACTTGGTCGTCCCTTCACACTTTTGTGAAACATTACTGTTTGGACTCTGAGGTCAGAAGGGACGGTCATTTTGCACGGTCAGTGCTGCAGGATTTCTTGGTTTGACCATTTAGGCACCCACCGCCGGGCGTGGTACTGCTTTGGGACTCTATTCATCAGGTGAGGAATCCACAGGTAGTTGTATCCATCAGAAGAACGAGTTACTTACCTTCGGTAACGACTTTTCTGGTGGATACATTAGCTACCTGTGGATTCCTCACGGTCCCACCCGCCTCCCCGTTGCCTTTTTGGTCTCTCCAAGCAATCCTTGAGTGTGCTCCTTTTGGTCTTCAAAGTTGCAATACATTTTGCATGTATGATATTTGTATATATGTGTATATTTATATATAAATCTATATATATATTGGGTATATACATGATTCGTATGTATAAATATATTTATTTGTTTAAAAAAAAAAGAAAAAAAAAAGAAGGTTATATTAAATCTACAGCTATTTTATTGCAATGTTGTGTGATTTACAATATTAAGAGATGTTGCTTTGCTCTTTCATTGCATTGGGTTATTATTATTCTCATGCACGTAAAAAATGTTGGTACTGTCATCGGCACGTCGGCGAGGACCTCTTATTGCCTGTCTGACGTCAGACGGCGTCGCGTGGGCTAGAGTGACGTCCTCGTCGACGTGCAGAGACTAGTAAGAAGATTTCCGTCTAATGCTGGCGCCATGGGAGTATTCATCAGGTGAGGAATCCACAGGTAGCTAATGTATCCACCAGAAAAGTCGTTACCGAAGGTAAGTAACTCGTTCGTTTGACCCATTGCCAGTCCCTTTATCCCCAGATCCCCACCATTTACAGTGCCAACAGGATGGAGGGGAGAGGGATCGGGGTCTGCCGACACCTCTTGCAGAAGTCAGCAAGCCATTAATTCTAGACCTGGCCTGGGGCTCTCTATAGCCACTAGAGGCCCAAGAAATAAATCTGGGCTCCACCCCAATCTTATTCAATATTGCTTGAAATAATGGCCGAAGGACTCAATTAAAAGCCTTGTTTGCATCCACCAACATTAAAACTGTCCCCTGACCTGCCCACCCAACCTGTCTATAAGTTGCTGGATCCGTTTAGTATTGTCTGCACAGTTGCAGCTTGGAATAAAGTGAAACTGGTCCAGTTCCACTACGGATCGCATGTAACCGTCCAGATGATAAGATAAGATGCTTGTTAGTAGTTTGGCAACAATGTTAAACAGCAAAATGTAGTGCTATGAAAATAGGAGTTGTGGCTTCTTCCTCTGTTTAGTTATAACTGTAATGATGGCCTCCTGCATTTTTCTTGTGGCTCCCATGTTTCCCCTACTGCATTGAATATTCTTGCAAAAATAGGTGCTGTCTCTCAGCAGAATGTCTTGTTGAACCAGGCTGTGTACTCATCAGGTCCCGATAGCTGAGTGACTCCCTGTACCTCGTTGGGTTTCCTGGAGGGAAGAGGGAGCTGGGGGATTGGTGGGGGAATCTTTGAGCTTTGGAAGGGGAACATTCTCTAGTAGTGTTTCAATGTCTGATTCTCTGGACTTTTCCTCTATGAATAGTGTAGTGTAAAAGTAGCAGTAGCAATATTCTTGTTCAGTCTTGCTATCAGTGGTGTATATGATCCTTGTATCTGATAGAGAAATGTTGGATGGTGGCCAAGGTGGCTGCACCATCGGACGCTTAACTTCGAGCCTGCCCGCCCGCCCAGCCCGCCAAATGTCCTTGCATTATCCTGCCCTTCCTGCAATAGTCATATCACCAAAAAAATGATCATAGCTTGCATCGCCTGGCCCAGGATGCTGCTGTTTTCCATCAAGCGAGGTGTTGGATTGGTGAGTTTGCAGCCACTGAGCGTCAGAGGCACGGCGGGCCCAAACTTGGGCCTATACTGGAGTCACTTACTCTCCCAGCTCAGGGACAGAGTGCATGGATGCTGCGTCTGGTGCCCACTTACGGTCGGGAGGCCCGGATTATCGTAGGACATGGGTCGCTAAACTGTCTACTCACCGGTGAGTGCTGTTCTACCATGAAACTCGCAACTGGGACCTGCATCTGAGAGATACCAACCGCGGTTAAGGCCTGTGTCTTTAAATTCCTTAAAGGCATACCAGGAGTGAGGAAGGCTTCCCGTGCGGCTGGACCGCCTCGGCCAGGGGCCTTGTGGTCTGGCGTTGCCCATCGCCTCACTCACCCGACTATGCCTCCCAGCGAAGACACTGCTGCTGCGTATGCCCATGGGCCGTGCTGCTTGGACTCGAGGGGAAAACTGGTAACAAAGCACACATCACTTGCTGTCCGGCGCTGCAGGACACGTGTTCTCACTGCTCTGGGGAGTTGCCTCGCTCCACCATTGTGAGTCTGCCCAGTTATTCCTCCATCCACAATATGTGAGCAATGCAATTAGAGAGCCGGGTGTCTTCCAGCAAGTGGTCTGTAGACACCCAGTCTCTGCTGGTGAGTCAGAGACCCTACCCTACAAAGCAGAACTGCCCAACCATTAAGGGAAAGTGACACCATGCCCCAAAGCACAATACGTATAACAGGTGATATTCACTACCTTAGCACTACCACTGACTTGGACCTGCTGCGATGGTGGAACAATGTGGTACGCACTATTGGTGATTCATACTGTTATCCTCCTAAAGATGTTGGGCCTAGCTGTTTGGTTTGGGGTAACTTTGTGCCTACTTATCATGCTGATGCCCTTCTGTGTTGACAAATAAGGTGGTGACTTCACTAAAAGATGGTGGTCGTTCCCAGGGTTAAGGAAGTGTACTCATGGTGGTGCACAAGTGCCTTTGGGGGGACCCCCTCTTTCCCTAAAATGCAGCTTGCCTATATCTCTGACTATTCAGGGCCCAGTGCGGACTGATTGATGACCCAGTGCTTCCTGCTTTGCCTCTGGCCTATGCCCATTTGGAGCTAATTACAGGTCTTTCAGGTTGCCCCTGACAGAGTGACCCCCTTATTGAGGCACTGGGATTGTTCTGCAGCGGTGAGTGATTGTTGCTCCATCCTCAGGGTGTAGGTGCTGCTGGACTGCTTGACCCCGCTGGGCAGTGGCCGGCGGTTTTTACTTCCCATGTTTGAAGTTGGACCCCCCCCAGCCCATGCGTACACACAAAGTTACCTGGACTGGACCGAACATGAGCGACAATGTCCTTGTGGATTGCAGTCTTAGCACACAGAGGAGCCAGCTGCCCTAGAAAGGGCACAGGCGGTAGTGGAGATTTACACACACAATGCCAACCGGTACCATACGCTTGCTCCTAACACAGATCTGGACTTGGAATTTAGGGCCATCGGCTCGGGTGCATCTGAGCTGTGACTGCTGCAGACGCCTATGGACTCCCACACGGGGAGGGAGGGGGGAGTTGGCCTAAACTCCTGAGGCCCGTGGATGGTGAGTTGTTACTGATCTTGTTAAATGTGGGGTGGGGCAGTATGGTAGCTAGCACATACATCTTGGAAGCAGCATAAGAGACATTGACTATGGACGAAACCTATTCTCTCTAAACTTCACAGCTGGGCCTGTGCCAGGTAACCATTACTGCCACTACATCAGGAGACTCGTTCCTGGGATACCCCTCACACCCACCACCCCAGACCTGAGTTTTCCATATGGTCTTGTTCTCAATATGGGTATACATCTTATGCCTGTTGCATAGTTTGGGCTGTTGTGACATGAAGCCGATAAACGATCAGACGTGGGATAGGGGAGTTGTTTGTCACAATTGTTTGACATTTTTCTTCCATTTAGGGGGTAATAGATGGGGAGGTGGGTTGGGAGTGTTCCTTTTCTGAATATTTTAACATATACTGTCTGTCCCTATGACTGGCGTTGTTAGTGTTTTGACCTGGAATAGCCGAGGCCTTGTGACCTCAGCTCGAAACACAAAATGCATGCTTATCTCAGACACGTCTAATTTGCTTGTCTCCAAGAGACACACTTAACCGCTGAGGAGCTAGATAAAGTTAGTAAATGCTGAAGTGGTCATTTGTATGGAATGGGGTAGTCAGCCTACACTCAGGGTGTTTTGATTTAGGCTGCCCCAGAGTAACCATTTGTTAAACATAGACTCCTGGTTGATGGTGATGGCCGATATGTGCTTCTAGATTGGACCCTAGATGGGCACCCTTTTCTTTGGGGCATCTCTTTATGCCCCCTAACAATTCACAGGGTGCGTTTCTGGAATCCATCTCCCCCGTTACTCCTTGACCCTCAGGAACCGAGGTTTTGGGGAGGTGAATTTAATTGTGTCCACAACACTGATCTAGATCGCTCTGTTCCCACACTCCAGGGCACACAGGCATACAGGCCATAAACCAAATCTAACAAGGGTCCCAGTCCATCAACGTGCGTGATGTGTGGAGGCTGGGACACCCTAGGGAGCAAGAGTACTCCTGTTATGCGTTGGGGCACTAGGTTCACACTATACTCGATTATTTCTTCTGCAGCACTGACTGCTGGCCCCTCATCCGCAGCTCTGAATATGTGGGCAGGACTCTATCCGACCACAGCCCCCTGAGACTTGCGTTCCGATGGGGGGATGGCAAAAGCCACAATCCTGACCTCCCAACTCCATATGGCAGTGCTGCAAGATGCTGCATACAGAGATACTATTGTTACACACCTCACCCAGTACCACACAGCCAACATGAAATCTGTGAGCACCCGGAGGCTTGAATGGGATGCCCTAAAAGTTGTCTTGAGAGCTCATTGCATTAGTACGCCATGGGGAGCTCAGACACAACTCATACGTACAATATTGGACATGGAGACATATCTGTGGTTGATGGAGGTGGACACGGTGATAACGCCAGCTGCCCAACCTCACCTCTTAGCCCTACATTGCCAATATCAGGAGGAGGTTGGACATTTATGTGTTCTAGACTATAAGACCTCTTTGGCTAGGCAACATGCTGACGGTGATAAGCCAGGCCATGGGCTTGTATTGTTGTTGTGGTCAGCGATCCCTTGGACCCTGGTCGGTGTCATCTGGAACAGCGTGGGCCAGGTGCTGAATACACAGGTGAACATCAATGAGGTCTTTACAAGATATTACGTACAGCTGTGTTCTTCACCTTCCCCACCATCATTGCAGCTTCAAGGCTGCCTTTGTGCGGTGGCACTTCCCTGCCAGTCTCTGTTACAGTTGATGGAACTAGAACAACCTATACAGATAAAAGAGGTCCAGCTAGCTATTGCTGAGATGGCCTGCGGTAACATTCCTGGTAACGATGGGTTCCCTGTGGAATTCTGTGCCACTTACGGGGAAACCCTGGCCCCTAGACTCCTAGAGAGTTACCCTGAGGCCCATGACTGAGCCGTGCTCCAGTGTGGATTTGTGCCACAACAGGCAACATCCTCTGATATCAGATGTCTTTGCCATTTTATGGACACTACTTCCTGGTGAGCTGACCTTCTGGTGGTGGTTTCACTGGATTTCAAAAAAGCATTTGACGCGCTCAGCTGGTCTTACCTGCTGCAGGTGTTGGAGGCATTTGGCGTGGGCCCTTGTTTCCTTTGATGGGTCCAGAGATTATATACTGCTGTGCTGGCAAAGGGTCCCTACTGGCTGTCAGATCTCGCGGCTCTTTCTCCATAGGAAGTGGAACGAGACAGGGATGTTCCTGATCCCCAGTGCTTTTCACACTACTACTGGCTGCTCAGCTTCACACCAGGGGCCCGAAATGGGGCATTAAGGTTGGAATAGACTGGCACCTTGTATGCAGATGATGTCCTGGTCTACTTAAGAGACCATGCACATGCCCTCCCGGCCCTCTATGTCCTGCTAGAGCTTTTTGGTGATATGACAGGCCTCAGGGTCAACTGGAGCCAATCATGCCATTTTCTGCTTCATTGTTTCGAACGTGAGAGGTATGTATCATCTATGGGAGAGCAGCTCCCCTAGAACTTAAAAACCTTCTTTTACCTGAGGGGAAACATATGTCATGCAGATAAGGACTTGCTAGATGGCAACTATGGCAAGGCCATGACATCGATTTGCCAATCTCTCCACTTTTGGACACGATTACCCCTCTTGCCAAATGGTAGAGTGTCCATAGCGAAAATGCTCGTTCTTCCGCAGCTCCTATACATTTTTACTACTACTGGCTTCCCATGCTCTAGTGCCTCATGCTTGAGTGGGGGCTTGGGGTCCCTGACCTGGAGCTTTATTTTGCAGTGGCTCAGTTACAATGGCCCATGCGATGGCTGACTGGTGATGAGACCTGGGAAGCTTGATACATCCAAGCGGACTTGAAAGATATGAATATATTAGACTAGCTTCTTTCACGTGGAGGCCCTGCCATAGGAGTAGATGAGCTCCCACGTGTAGCCAAACTTATTTGAACACGTTACATGCAGGCCTGCCTCTTTGAGGAATTCAGAAATAGCATTTCCATTGATGGTAATGTTATGCTAGCTGTGAAGATTATTATCTCTTATGCGCCACACGCTGTGCTGGTGAAGCTGCTGGGGTGTGTGCATGTGGAATCTAATAAGAATTTAGATCTTTTTTTCCATGTACTTCCAAATTACACAGTTTGTCTAATAGCTCTTTCTTTTCACACTAGCACTCGTGTCTGATTCCAACTTTGCATTTTGTGATGAGCCATATGAAAATAGCTTTATAAGCTTCCCAGGCAAAGTGAATATCTGCTGTATTCATGTTGAACTAAAACATCTGGATGGTCTCACAATGAATATATTTATTAATGAAGTCTGCCTCTGATAATGAAGCCTTATTAAAGAGCAAAAGACTAGACTAAGCATCTTCCACACCAACTATCAAAAGACATATAGAAATATGGGGTCTTTTTGCTCTGTGTACTCTTTGATATAGTGTTAGATTTCAGAAAAGTAATCAATACTGGCACAAGACTGGAATTGACTGAAAATGTACACCCTGGATCATCTTTGTGCACTTTTCTCCGAGGGACTTCAATCCTATAATTTGGATCAATTCCCCAATCAGTGTCCTAGTTTTTGGATTCTGGGAAGCCACAGATGTATTAGATCTATCAGCACTTGAGAGAGTAACAAGTCAATCACCTCTCAAAAATAAAAGTATTGGTGATTTTGATAGTCTAATCTCCGCTTCCTCAAGACTTTGTGTATTGTCTATATTAGGCCCTTAAAAACTGGCAACTGCAAAAACCTGTATTGTTTTTCTGAAAACATGCCATAGTCCAGTGGTTAAAAAATTATATTCTGGAAGATGAATTCCTAATCAAGATATTCATCCCTCGTCCATTTAGATAATGTCACCAAAGAGGCCCATCTTGATTTGAGTAAGCCACTTTGGTCAAATGGGATGTGGGTTTCTTGTAATAAAAAATGTTATGATCAAAACTTTATAGATAGCTTAGAAATTAGGATCTTTTATTATTATTATTCTAAAGAATTTGATTTATGTTTCAGGATCCAGTTGAGAAATATGTATTTTTCCTACTGATTGGAGCTGTGCCTTTTAACAATCCTGCTCATGTGCTGACGATATTAGTTTGAATTCCATCTTTTTACCCACTTTTATTTGTGGTTTGTGCACATTTTCCTCCTAAAAATCCTTAGGAGCCCAATGTGCTTTGTAATACCACCTCTAGTTTATTCCTAAGTCTATACTAAATTTCCCCCTCCTCATTTGTTCCCAGTGACACTCATACTTTCATCTCCATAGGGTGCCAGAGCCTAGCCGTTCAGTATCATAAATGAATTTGAATTAGGGAACAAAGTACCTCTTCCCAAAACAACAATTCCCCGATTTAACTACCCACTTATATTTCAGTGAGTAATCTCTCAGCTTCCACTTCAGAAAATATAAAGTTAAGGGAGTTTCCCACCAGTGCTATTAATATAGATGGATGCTACAAAAGACTATTATTTCTTTGTTCTTAACTATCTTGCCTTACTGTTTTTATTCCTATCACCTTTGATCTGTCCTTTTGAGATGCCTGTAAGTACCTGTATCCAGGCCACAGTAGTGAGTTTTTTCCAACCAAAAAAAAAAGGTTCAGAAGATCAAAAAGATTGGATCTTGTCTGCATTCTGTGAAAAGAAGAAAAGGAAACACTTACTGTGTTGGGCACTTAGCTGTAAGGTAGAGTAGCACCATAGCTGAATAACCTAGATCAACATTATGAATTACTGCAGAGACACCTCACATTGTCAAGCTTCAGTCGTGTTAGAATGATTCACTCTTGACCTAAAGTATCACAAGAAATCTATTTATAAATGTTTGAATCGATATTTTTGAGACACTCCATTGTCAGTGATTAGCAATATTAGTCTGCTAGATGTGCATATGAGGGATGACTTGTTAGGCTTCAGGCACAGTGTTATCACAACCGTGCTTGTTGGAAAAGGAACTCTTCTGCATTGCTTCTTGAAATATATGTAGCGGATGCACAACGTAGGGTTCTAAGGATTACACATGTAATTTAGATGTTGTATGGTACTTCCATACGAAGCCTTGGTCGTGAACAATCATATCAAAATCTGGTTATTCACTGCAGTGACATTGTAACTGTGGTTACCTAAAGTGGTTAGCCACTGTTGTGACTCTTTCAACAGACCTGAGAGAGGCAGAAGAATGCAGGCAGTGCTGTCCCTGCTCCAGCTCCTTCTCCACTGTCAGCCTCCCGACAGCTTCTTTGCCTTTGTGCTTGTGTCCATATTACAGTGTGGGCACATAGGTAAAAATATTCCATCATTTGCATGGGGTCACGCCCCCTTGCAAATGAGGGCACACCCTCTTGAGATAGTGCTGGCGCTCCATATGCACCAACACTATTCATATTGCAGAAGGGACCGCACAAGTGTCTGCGGCCTCTTCTGTAAAACCAAAGTGCCCTGGGAGCGCACAAAGCTGGCGCACATGCCATTGCGCCTCCTGGAGCACTTTTTGTAATACAGCCCCGGATGTTCATTCCCAATATTGTGCAGTGAATGTTTTTTATTTATGGACACCTTACAAAGGTTAGTCTGTTCCAAAACTGAATACATTTAGACTGTCGCGCCAAGGAGTGGTGTTCTACAAATAAGAGGCAATCGAGAGTTCCTGTTTCAATCCCACAAAATCTTGAGAGGAGCTTTACAGCAATGGGAGGCATGTGGCAACTTTGTAGCAAGACTCATGAGAATGTATAGCAGCTGTGTCTGTTGTGAACAGACAGCTTGCATATATCAATGTTTGCATGTTAAAGGAAATGAGGGGAAGTATAAAAGCTGTCAGTTTGTGTATCCTGGGATATGGCAATATGTGGAAGCCTGGTGTTAGGATTTAGTGACATGATTGTTATATATTGCAGTCAAATCAAGATCTGTTTCTAAATTATGTAATTGTTCTTGAGAGTGTATGCTGTTTCTTCTGACTAATATTTGAGTTTCGGTGAGCGCAAAACATTTTTATTAGATTCTGTGTGTCCTTAGTTTGTATGGTTTGTGTAATTTATGATTTTTATTTCTGTCATAGGGTGTGATAGTTACAACCAATTGAGTATCCGTGTTATACAATTGTGCAGTGCTTGCAAGTTAAAAGAGTAATCCTTTAGGTTATACACTGCTTCTAATCTCCCTAAAAAGTATTGAGCCTAAATTTATGTTAGTGGTTCACACGATTGAGCATACCACCATTCTTCAAGGTATGCACAGAAGGCAGGCTCACATCCTAGAATGAAGAGCTATTTTCAGTATACACTTATATTGTGAGATCATTTGAGTGCTGAGTTGCCACTCCTAATACAACGTTAGTACAGGTTCAAGCCTCTAATATCAGAGTTATTCAGTGCATAATTTGTAGAAGAGTACGTTTCGGGGCAAAAAGTTTGGTCAGAAACCTGCAGTGGGCCCTAACGAAGTTTGGTGCACCAAATACCATAGCTGCATAGTCTTGATTCCACTTCATGACCCTTTCTTCCACCACCAGACATCCCCCTTTCCCTTAAGCACTGGGGCTATTAATAGTGATGTTACACCCAACGTAATCAATATAATTTATGATAGCCCCTTCACTGCCGGGCCTTTTCCCCCTCCTGTGCCGAGCCTTTTTTTGGCTATTTGGGGCAGTTCGCGCTTAGACCCTCATAACTTTTTGTTCACATAAGCTACCCACGCCAAATTTGCGTCCTTTTTTTCCAACATCCTAGGGATTCTAGAGGTACCCAGACTTTGTGGGTTCCCCAGAAGGAGGCCAGGAAATTAGCCAAAAGACAGTGAAAATGGCGTTTGTTTAAAAAAAAATGGGAAAAAGGGGCTGCAGAAGAAGGCTTGTGTTTTTCCCCCTGAAAATGGCATCAACAAAGGGTTTGCAGTGCTAAAATCACCAGCTTCCCAGCTTTCAGGAACAGGCAGACTTGAATCATAAAACCCAATTTTTCAACCCAATTTTGGCATTTTACTGGGATATACCCCATTTTTACGATTTTTTGTGCTTTCAGCCTCCTTCCAGTCAGTGACAGAAATGGGCGTGAAACCAATGCTGGATCCCAGAAACCGAAACATTTCTGAAAAGTAGACAAAATTCTGAATTCAGCAAGGGGTAATTTGTGTAGATCCTACAAGGGTTTCCTACAGAAAATAACAACTGAAAAAAAAAGAATATTGAAATTGAGGAGAAAAAAAATGCAATTTTCCTCTACGTTTTACTCTAACTTTTTCCTGCAATGTCAGATCTTTGAAAGCAATATACCGTTACGTCTGCTGGACTCTTCTGGTTGCGGGGATATATAGGACTTGTAGGTTCATCAAGAACTCTAGGTACCCAGAGTCAATAAATGAGCTGCACCCTCCAGAGGGTTGTCATTCTATACCGGGTATACAGCAATTCATTTGCTGAAATATAAAAAGTAAAAAATAGCTATCAAGAAAACCTTTGTATTTCCAAAATAGGCACAAGATAAGGTGTTGAGGAGCAGTGGTTATTTGCACATCTCTGAATTCCGGGGTGCCCATACTAGCATGTGAATTACAGGGCATTTCTCAAATAGATGTCTTTTTTACACACTCTCTTATATTTGGAGGGAAAAAATGTAGAGAAAGACAAGGGGCAATAACACTTGTTTTGCTATTCTATGTTCCCCCAAGTCTCCAGATAAAAATGGTACCTCTCTTGTGTGGGTAGGCCTAACGCCCGCGACAGGAAATGCCCCAAAACACAACGTGGACACATCCCATTTTTTCACAGAAAACAGAGGTGTTTTTTGCAAAGTGCCTACCTGTAGATTTTGGCCTCTAGCTCAGCTGGCACCTAGGGAAACCTACCATACCTGTGCATTTTTGAAAACTAGAGACCTAGGGGAATCCAAGATGGGGTGACTTGTGGGGCTCTGACCAGGTTCTGTTACCCAGAATCCTTTGCAAACCTCAAAATTTGGCTAAAAAAACAATTTTTCCTCACACTTCGGTGACAGAAAGTTCTGGAATCTGAGAGGAGCCACAAATTTCCTTCCACCCAGCGTTCCCCCAAGTCTCCCGGTAAAAATGATACCTCACTTGTGTGGGTGGGCCAGGTGCCTGCAACAGAATAAGGCCAAAAACTTGTAGAGATAGAGGGGATAGCACAGCGAGTTGATAAGGACATATTCTTCTTTTATACATCTTTAGGCTGACTCTGCTTTGGGGATCCACACAAGTGAGGTGTCATTTTACTTGGGAGACTGAGGGGGACGCTGGGGAGTAGGAATTTTGTGCTGGAGCGGTGATCGTACAAACGAAAGTCAGGAAAATATGCTTTTTAAAACAAATTTCGAGGTTTGCAGAGGAATCTGGGTAAGAAAATGTTGGTGGATCCATGCAAGCCACACCTCCCTGGACTCCTTGGGGTGTCTAGTTTTAAAAAATGTCTGGGTTTGGTAGGTATCCCTAGATGAAGGCCGCACCCAGGACCAAAAACATAGGTGCCCCCTCCCCCCCAAACACAGGTAGTTTTGTAATATATCATTTTGATGTGTCCACATATGTCTGTGATGTGCCAAACACTAAAATTGTGAAAAGAAACGCACTTAGGTTATGTGAAAAAGACCCCTCACCCACCAACCAAGTTGGTGGCATGCTTCATCATCGGGGTCCCACCCGAGGCACCTAGCGTGTCACAGGTGTGCTGCGACGCCGGATTACAGCGGAGCAGGTTTTGTCATTTTTACCACACATACTGGTTGGATTTGGCACGAGGGTGAGTGATGGTTCAGTGGATCAAATTCTATTAACAAGAGATTTCACAAAAATGAAATGCACTGTTAATAACTGAAAGGCAAAAAACTGAACCAATGACTCACAGCTCGTGAGCTGTAAAGCCGCGACAAGGCACAAACCGCTTTACAGTCTATTCACACACCTTTCATACATGACACGCACAAGACCATTCACACCGCCAGCCACGGGCCCAGCACATTACAACACTCACATCGACAGACAGCGCTACTCAAGGGCCCATCACTTACATACGCCCACATGCCTGATACAACAATCACACCAGCTGATGGCAGCTGATGGCAGTGTGTGGACTGGTGTTTGGCTGGCAGTGTGTTGCAGTAGACAACAGCAAGTCAATATGTACACTATGTACACCCTCAGCCAAGCCCCACTCCACACACAATGGCATCCTTTTTTTTTTTTTTGTAAACAAAGAAACCCCTAACTAATTACAAATCATTACAAAACTACAAACACAAAAGCTCTAAGTACATGACAGAAATGCTAACCATGAAACTGAACACATGAAAATACAAAACAGACATGAGTTTACACTCATGGTTGTTCCCATTAATTCTTCTGGGTGTGGTAATTCTTAAAACAACCGCCCACACACAGCCCAGGCTTTGAAGGACAATCTGAGCAGTACATTTGAGTCTCCCTCCGGATACCTCTTCGAAAACACACTCTACATTTCTTAGCTGGAAAGTCTTTTTTGGGCGTGGGAGGAATGTGCTCAGCAAAGTGGCGATCTTTCAATCTAGCCACATCCTCCACTACTGCTTCTCTAGGAACTCTGGCCTGTTCCACCACAATAAGGATCTCTATCACTGACTCCTGAAATTTCACAAATGTCATCTTTGACTCTGGAGACCTATCCTTAAACACAATAAAAACATTAAAAGTTGCTAAGTGGAAGAGGTGAATTGCTAACTTCTTATACCAAACGTAAGACTTACGAATAGCAGTATAAGATTCCAACCTCTGATCAACTCTATCTACACCTCCCATGTGCTTATTATAATCTAAAATGCACACAGGTTTGCGCACTTCTGCAACCTGGCCCCAAACAATCACGGGGGAAGTACTCTCATCATGGATGGTACTTAGCATGTAGACATCCCTCCTGTCTGAAAACTTCAAAGCTAGCAGCTCATCATTCCGCAAAGCACTGCACTGTCCCCTCTCAAGTTTTTTACAGACAAGCTCCCTTGGATAGCCTTTCCGGTTACAACTAATTGTGCCACAAGCAACAGTGTCCACTCTAAACAATTCCTTGAACAACTGCACTCCAGTGTAAAAGTTATCTACATACAAATGGTGACCTTTGTTGAACAGTCATCTACCAAGTTCCCGCACAATTTTCTCAGTAACTGCAAAAGTGGGAGGACAACCAGGGGGGGTCAATACTGGAATCCCTACCAGTGTAGACACGGAAATTATACACATATCCTGTACTACTTTCAGACAGCATATTCAGTTTAATTCCACATCGTGCCCTCTTGCTAGGAATGTACTGCCTAAAAACCAAACGACCCTTGAAGAGGACCAAAGACTCGTCCACAGCTATTTCTTTGCCTGGAACATAGACCTCTGAAAACCGATCTACAAAATGATCAAGGACATGCCTAATCTTAAAAAGACGCTCAGAATCAGGGTGATCTCGTGGCAAGGCTAATGCATTGTCAATAAAATGCAGCATCCTAAGAAGAAGCAAATACCGATTACGACTCATTGTTGCAGGAAATATAGCTGTTGCCATCAAGGGACTAGTAGACCAATAAGAAGCCAGTGACGGCTTCCTTTTCAACCCCATCAAAAGAGTCAAACCTAAAAACCTTTTCATCTCCTCCAAATTTGTGGGAATCCACTGGGCAGCTCTAGAGTGCGGCCTAAGTCTAGCAGCGTTGTCCCTCAAATACTGCACCACATACAAATTAGTGTGCTCAGCAATCTCTTCCAAAAACACATCATCCCCAAATAACTCAAAGAAATTGACAAGCAAAAAGTTCTCAGTATTGACTCTACACCCCGGGAGACCAGTAAAGGCAGGCAACTCTGGCTGCCCCATGTTTGGGGCACCCCAGAGTTCAGGTCTTCTAACGGGAAACCTTTCAGCCCCAGGTTGCTGCACTAATGGCACATCAGTGTCCTCCTCTGAAACAGGCCCTTCATCTGCACTGAGTGTGGCTTCCTCATCAGAAGATTCCTCTCCGGCAGAAACTTCACTGCCAGAATCCCTCACTTCCTCCTCTGCCTCAGATGCAGAGTCTGTCTCATAATCATAATCAGACAATGACTCAAAAAGCATACCAACCACCTGCTGAGAGGTCATCCTGTGGCTAGCCATGATCTTTCCTAAAGTTAACTGGACAAATGCACCACCAATAACCAGCACTGTGTAAGAGAAGTGTAGCTCTATTAGTAAGAGTTATAAACTCAAAAACTATACCGCTCACTTGCCTGAAAAAGCTTGAATCACCAGCAACTACTCTGCACAGACATAGCAATCACCAATGATATCCTACTAAAAAGAAAGAAAGAAAAGCTAATTAGAAATAAGACAACACAAATATCATTGTTTCACACAAACCTGCATGTAGTACACCACCTACAAGCATGTCATTCATGCATGGCAACAATACTCCTTTGGAGTAAATTGTTTTTACTTACCTAAAACATGCAACTATGCAAACCGCAGGTCAACCACCGCTAAAACCGCAAGGAGCCACAACAAAGAAAGCAAAAGCTTTGAACTAGAACAAAAAGGAGGAAAAAAATGATCACAAATGCAAATACTTCGTCAGTTGACAAACATCCCACCATCAAGCATTTAGAAATTGGTGCCTAAGTGTATTCTGCCATAGGGGCAGATGGGCCTACTAAAAAAATAGGCCTATCTGCCCAAAGGAGGGCAAAAAATACCTTTAGTAGTGTGTCGCAAAGGGCCCACCCCCAAACAAAAAACAAACCACACACACACACTATCCCTGGTGCCTACGTGGCTTCTGCCCCCCTTGGGGGCAGATGGGCCTAAAAGAAATATCCCCATCTGCCCCCAAAGGGGACAGAAATGGGCAACAGTTCAATGCCCTCCTTGGGGGGGTGCCCCTTGCCCAAGGGGACGCCCCCACATAAATAAACATATTTTAAAAAAAACCCTGGCGTTCTAGTGGTTTCTGCCCCCCTGGGGGGCAGATCAGCCTAAAAATAATAGGCTGATCTGTCCCTAAAGGGGGCAGTAATGGCCTTGGTACACGTGCCCCCAAAGGGGGGGGGGGGGCGACCCTTGCCCAAGGGGTTGCCCCCCTTCTCTCTCTCTCTCTCTCTCTCTCTCTCTCTCTCTCTCTCTCTCTCTCTCTCTCTCTCTCTCTCCCACCCCCCCCCCCCCCCCCCGCTCCCCGAGTCCAAAGTTTAGAAATATATATATTTTTTTTTTAATCCCTGGCAGAAATGGCCACAATACAAGATGCCCCCAAAAGGGAGCGACCCTTGCCCAAGAGGCCGCTCCCCGTGTCTAAACATTAGAAATATTTAAAAAAAGAAAAAAAATCCCTGCCGTCTAGTGGGCATTCCTGATGCCCGATCGCAATGCGATTGGGCAGCAGGAATGCTCAAAGAGACACCGGGGGAAAGGAAAAGCCTTTCCTTTCCACCGTGCCTCTTTGGCCCAAACCCCACACCCGCTGGAGGAGAAACTCACCTGTTCCTCCCTGAATCGCACTGGAAGCAAATGGCTTCCAGTGCGACCGGCGCGAGGTAATGAGGTCAGTGCGGGGGTGGGGGTGGATCTTCCCCTTCCATTCCCGCCTTAGGGGGTTGGGGGGAACCCCATGGAGGGAGCGCTAGCGCTCCCTCCGGGCTCTATGCCGAAGACGTTATGGTTACGTCCTCGACACAGGAGCACTGTGCCGTGGGACGTAACCGTTACATCCGCGGCACAGAAGGGGATAGATGTCGCAGTGCTAGCTGTCATCCAACTGTATATGCTGATGCAGTGGCCCCCATGGTTTTGAATCCATTAAAACAAGAGCAGTGGCCCACACTAATAGTTGCAGAGGATATGATCAGCAAATGCTGAATATAAAAACGAAAAAACAATAAGCATTGGCAAAGCCAATAGGTCCCGGCAATGGGCGACCTGCTACCATTGGCAATCAGGTAAGGGTGGTGTATGGAAGGGTGGGTGATGGTGTGAGAAACCGGCGGCCCACTTCCTTTGCTTCCCAAGTGCTGAGGGCGAAGCACAGATAGGGCAGAGGGGCAACAAGACCACACCTGTATTGGGGCCCGAAAGGTAGTGGTGCTATGGGATCAAGTGCTCATAGGCCACTGAGAATCCACTGAAAGAATAAAATCTAGACATGAAGGAGGGCAGGTGGGGGTGCGTAGGAGATAAAACAGGGACGGGTGGAGGTGAAGAAGAAAGGATGGAGAGGGTGGCAGGCAAAATAAGCAACGAGGGACAGGGATATGGCACACAGCATAATAATAACAAGAAACAAGCAGAAAGGCACAACCGGAGGGCAAGAAACGGGCAGAGTCGCACAAACAGAGGGCAAGAAACAAGCATAAAGGCAGAAGCAGAGTGCTAGGAATAAGCAGGAAGGCAAAAACAGGGGGCAAGGAATGGACAGAAAAGCACAATCAGAGGGTAAGAAACTAGCAGAAAGGCAGAAACAGAGGGCACCAAACAGGCAGAGAGGCACTAAAAGAAGGCAAGAAATTAACAGAACGGCAGAAACCGGTGGCAATAAATGAGCAGAAAGGCAGAAACAGAAGGCTAAAATCAATCAAGAAGGCACAAACAGAGGGCAGAAAGGCACAAACGGAGGGCAAGAAAGGAGCAGTCAGAGGCAAGAAACTAGCAGAAAGGCACTGAGTGCAAGAACCGATCAGAAAATAGGCAGAGAGGCACAGACAGAGGGCAAGAAACAAGCAGGAAACGGACAGGAAGACACAAACAGAGGGCAGACTCAATGGCGCAACTTACAAAAGACAAACGGAAATGTTTAACATCCAAGCCTACACGAAAAAGAAAGCAACCATATGAAACAAACCTAGCAACAGGAACAATAGTGTAGAACTTTCCTTTAGCAAACACTGTTGCTTTAACATGTTTCCAATCTTACAGACTCAGTGGCGCAGCTCCAAAAACACGAACGGCATTGTTAAACATCCAAGCCTATGCAAAAAAAAAAGTATCCATGTGAAACAAACTGAGCAAAAGGAACAAAAGTGCTTTTAATGTGTGGCGGGACTGGTCACCAATTGAAGACAAAATACAAATTAGTCCTGAAACAATGGCTAAAACATTGTTGATCCATACGTTAACATTAGTTGCCCGAGGCTCTCGGGAGGGCTAAACACCTAAAAAGGTATGACGTATGCATGCCCCTGACGAATGGGGATACTGCAAAATGGAGCATTGATGGTGTCAGCAAATGGGAAGGCTACCGGCGGACTGAAGCCCATGATGTAGATACAGCATGTTTAGTTTAGTGTTTAGTTTAGTTTGCTTAGTTTAATGAATTTCTAGAGCGCATAGTTACACGGGGGCTTCCCAGCGCTGAAGGTAGACCGTAAAACTCAGCAGAGCCTATACTGAGAATAGAAATGTCTTAAGTTTCTTACGAAAAGAAGATTCTAGCTGTTCTTGATGAAGTTCCAGTGTAAGAGAGTTCCAGAGGTATGCAGCCTTGACCGAGAAAGAGCTGCCTCTCCACGTTACTTTCTTATAGCGGGGTACCTTGACCAAAGAGGCAGTGAAGGATCTAAGTGCTCTCTGAGGAACATAGGGTGAAATGCATTGCCTAAGAAACCATGGACCGTTGTTGTGAAGTGCTTTATGCATCATGCAGATGGCTTTGAAGGTGATTCTTTGTTTTATGGGAAGCAAATGAAGGGAGGCCAGTGCAGGTTTAGCAGACGGATGTCTAGGCATACTCATAAGCAAACGAGCGGCAGCGTTTTGCACAACCAGTAATCTCTTTATTACATAGCTCGGAGAGCTAAAAATGAAGGAGTTGCCGTAATCTAAGCGAGACAATATCAGGGCCTGGATGACAAGTCTTCTGACCGGAAAAGGTAATATTTTAAAGATTTTCCTCATGGTTCTTAGTAGACCGAAACAGAACTAGAAAGGGAAACTACCAGCTGAGCATCATCGGCATATGATATCAAAGAAAGCCCACGAGGTTCAACACTTCTGGCTAAGGGGGACATGTGAACATTAAAAAGAGTGGGGCTCAACGAGGAGCCATGAGGGACCCCGCAAGTAAGGGAAAAGATGTTAGCGAGGTAGGAGCGATCAAGGACTTGAAAAGTTCTATCGTTCAAGAAAGAGGAGAACCATCTTAATGTGGTACCTTCAATTCCTATAGCTGAAAGTCTTTGAATTAATATATTGTGATCTACCGTATCAAATGCAGCACTAAGGTCTAATAAGATGATAGCTACATGACCACCTAGATCTAATAGTTGGCGAGTGTCTTCCATGACGGCTAACAGAGCTGATTCTGTGCTATGCTGTGGTCTGAACCCATTTGTGAGGGATGTAGAAATTGATGGTATTCAAGAAAGCCTGTTAGTTGACTGTTAACATCTTTTTCAACTATCTTCGATACAATGGGAAGGAGAGCAATAGGTCTATAGTTACTCAAAAGAGTAGGGTCGAGCTTAGGTTTTTTTAGTAAAGGCTTGACCACTGCATGCTTCAGGAGCTGGGGAACAAGACCAGATGTTAGGGATTGATTCAGAATATCTTTCAATAAAGGTGAGATTATATTTGAACCCTGCGCTAACACCTGTGGAGGGTGGGGTCTAGGGGTGATCCCGATTTTATAGTGTGTAGATAATTAGTAACTAAAGCCTCTGTTACAGGTTGGAGAGATAGAAAAGAAGCTGTCGGAGATGGAGTATTATCATGTGTATGCCGATCTGTCTCTTGCAGGTGGTTGGACAGAAAAGTTTGAATAGATATCTATGATTATGTTTTGGAAATAGTCCGCCAGATCATTGCTATGGGTAATAGAGGCCTCAACAAGGTTATCTGTCGAGGGAATCTGGGTCAGTTCTTTAAAGATCGTAAAAATCTTCCTGTTCAATTCAGGATGTATAGAATGCTGCTTGGGCTGCTTTAATTTCTGCATGAAATGTCCTAATGGCCTCCTTATATTGTACCTTGGAGGAATTAACATAGTCCTTTCTCCACCTTCGCTCAATTTGCTTGCACCTTTTATTGTGTTGAAGCAGTCGAGGTGTAAACCATGGTTTCACCTTGCGATTAGTCCTTCTAACAACAGTCCTAATTGGTAATGTGGTGTCTAAGGAAGTAGAAATCCATTTATTAAAGTTTTCTATCGAGCACAGACCAGACTCCTCCCGATTTGGATGGGAGAGATGTAGTGTATCATGCCAGTCCCTATGATTCAATTTTGACCATTGACGAGAAGTTGACTTTGAGAGTTTGATGGAGGGGAGGAGAAGGACAGGGTTCGAAAATGACAATAGATAATGATCCGTCCAGATCAGAGGGAGAGGGGTATAAGAGATTAGACCAGAAAGGTTGCTGAAAACCAAGTCAATGGTGTGACCTTTAATATGCGTGGGTCCTTTAATCATCTGTGTTAAATCTAGTGATGCCATGGTCGGAGAGTAAGGATTTAGTCGGGAGACAGTGTTCATCGTTTGCGTGGATATTAAAGTCACCAAGGATGGTGAAGTTGGAGGTTTTACAGGATATGTCGGCCACAGAGTCGGGTAGGGCTTGTAGAAATTTCCTATATGGACCCGGAGGGCGATAGATGAGGAGTCTGGAAAAAGTGAATGTGGCATTCAAAGTTAGTGAAAAGAGCAGACTTTCACAATCAGGGATATCCGAAGGAGTGATAGAACATTTAATTGAGTTCTTATGGATAATGGCAATCCCCCCACATTTAGCGTAAGGTCTATCAAGGCGGCCCATTGAGTAATCCTGGGGTCGTGCCATCACTACCTCCGGAGAAGAATCTTCACTGAACCATGTTTCAGTTAGAAACATGGCATCCGGAATGTGCTCTTCTAAAAGTGAGAACATTTGGAGAGTGGGCGCTGGCATGGAACGACAATTGAGCAGTAAAAAATTCCAAGTTGATCTTTGGTTTTCTTAAAAGAAAGAGGTAGGGCTAGTTGGGGGGTCTAGGTGCAGGAACTACAGACCATATTAGAAGAGTCACCCATAATAGACTGGGCTGTGTCCAGCAAGGGGCTATTGCAAGCTAATAGCTGTTGTCTTGAGTAGACCAATCTTTAAGGTGAGTTTGGACAGCATATCTGGTCTCTGGTCTCTGTCAGGTGCGGACAGGCGCATACGGGCTTGCCTTTGGCGCACCCGCTGGGCGGCCAGCGCATGGAGCCCTTTATAATGGGCTGCCACTAGTGAGTGCAAAAAACAACTAGACCCCCTACCAAGATGGCGGAATGAAAGGGAAATATAGGGAGAATAAAAATGGTGTCTGAGGGAGGCTAAAACCCATCCAAGGTAACCCTGGAGGAGGAATGCGGCGCAGTGCACACGACAAGCAGTGAATTAAAAAGTGAAGAGCATGTAAAACAAAGGTAAGAGGGCTTGAGGCAAGCGTGGCCTCGAGTATGTGCAAAGCTCTAAAAGAAGATAGGTCAGCCTCTGAACACGTGTGTCAGGCAGATGACGTTAAAAATTCAATGCCAAGAAATTTAAAAATAAAGAGAGTACTCGATAGGTACTAAGATTTAGGAAATACCTTCGGGTGATCCTAAGATCTGCTGTCTTGGTTTGAGACAGCACATGCATGTCGTAAGCAGCCGAGACTTAAAAATGGCAGGAAATGGGGCTTTGGAAAACAAAATTAAAGGCAATGTGAATATTAGAATAACATTAATACTACTCAGCATACAACAATCTTGTAGAATGAAAAACCTGTAAAACCATTTAAATATATATTTGAAAATGACCATGTTGTATGAGAAATTGTTCAGCAAAAATTAATGGTGTTCTTTTGTGGAAAGGGAAATGTAAGAAGTGACTTTTGACAGACAGAAAGAGTGCCTGTCCTGTAGTTATTGTAATAATATTACTAAAGGCAATAATTATATGATGCATCTCCAAACAGGAAATACGATTAAATTGAACCATTTTGTAATGTTAAACCATTAAACCATTCTGTGTATCTAAAGAAGGTAATATATGTATTAGAACTGTGGTTCTTAACCTGTGGTCTGTGAATGCCTGGGGGTCCATGACACCTACTCAACGTAGCAGATTAATAAAGTTAATATATATTTATATATATATATGAGTATATATATAAAATAATATATATATATATATATATATATATATCAATCAAATTGAACCTTTGAAAATGCTCTGTAAATGTGTTGGAATTTTAAATTGACAGTTCAAAATTAGGTTGGTTTCATTAACACGAGTTGTGGAAGCAGTGCAAGTACAACAAACAGTTGTGTGGATGATTGATAGCGTCAATCGAAGCAATAGTATACACCAACATAACAACAGTATACTTCTGATGGATACAACTACCTGTGGATTCCTCACCTCATGAATACTCCCATGGCGCCAGCATTCGACGGAAATCTTCTTACTAGTCTCTGCACGTCGACGAGGACGTCACTGTCGCCCACGCGACGCCGTCTGACGTCATACAGGCAATAAGAGGTCCTCGACGACGTGCGGACGTCAGTTCCCTTTTTTCCGTGCATTCGAAACGGTTATCTTCGAGGGAGCAACTGTTACTCTTGCGGTTACAGTGTATATCTTGCTGCGTAGTCTTTCGCTGTGGAAATAATGTCGCAGAGAAAGTCTGGATTTAAGCCTTGTCGTGAGTGTGGAGGCAAGATGTCGGTGACGGATCCTCATTCCGATTGCCTTTGGTGTTTGAGCTCCGACCACGACGTCTCGACTTGTGATTCATGTCAGCACATGAATCCAAAGGCTCTTAAAGAACGTGAGGCGAAGCTGTTTATGGCCAAGTCAAAGGAGAAGCATCACAAGAAGTCTTCTCCAAGACATCGGCGTCATCGAGACTCCCGGCGCCGTAGAGAATCTCGGCGTCATTCAAGGGAGGCTCGTTCCAGGTCTCCGGATCGGCGCCGAAGAACATGGGAGGTCAGCCCCACGGTTACGCCGCATCCTTCGACGCCGTTGCCTTCTCCGGCGTCTCCAACTTCACCTGGACAGGCGTCGGTGATTGAGGTATTAGAGCCTCAAGTGTTTTCTCCGGCGCAGACGCCGAGGCCGGCGTCGGGGTCGCCTCCGAGACAGGCACCCCAGTATCCGGCTTTTCCCACCCCTGGAGCCGATAGTTCCGCATTCTTGAATGCGATGTATGCCATCTTCCAACAGATGGCTCCAGGGGGTGCTCCGGCTGGGCCTTTGGCCTTTTCTTTGGGTGATCCTGCGCCTCTTCGGCCGGCACCCTTTATGCCCTTTCTCCCGTTTGGGAACGTGGGCTTGGCGCCAGTGTCGGCGCCGGTGGCCGCTCCGGTGGCTTCGGAAGGATTGGCCCCAGGGATTTCCATCCCGTCGACGTCGAGATTTCGGCCTGTGACTCCGGTGGGTCCATCCGTTTCAACTGCTCTTCAGTCGGCGCCGAAGTTACCTGTGGCGCCGGATGCGACGTCGGTGGCTTCGGAAGATCGGCGCCGATCTCCGACTTCGGCGGAGGCATTGTCGACTCCGCGGATTGAGCAACGACTGCATTCAAGGAGACGTGCTCTCCGGGTACTAGAAGAGCAGGAGTACCAACGAGCCCTAGAGGAAGGAGAGCTAGAGGACTCGGGTGATGGGCTGCGTGGACTGGAGTCGGCCAGTGGGCTGGACACTTCCCCTGAGTGGGACCTTTCGTCCCCGGGGGAATATACTGAGGAGGCTGCTTCCTTTCATGCAGTGGTACGGAAGGCAGCTAGTTTTTTGGACCTGCCTTTGCCGGTGGTGGAGGCGAAACAAAACCTTTTGACAGAGGTGTTACATCCGGCCTCAGCCGCGGCGGAGCCTCTGTTACCTTTTAATGACGCTCTGCTGGATCCGGTTTTAGAGGTGTGGAAGAGGCCGGCATCTTCCCCAGCAGTTCACAGAGCCGCGGCCAGGAGGTATCGGGCGGCTCCAACTGACCCTGGTTTTCTGTCCAGGCACCCTACGCCGGAGAGCTTGGTGGTGCAGGCCTCCTGTTCGTCCAAGTCAGCGCCTGGTTCTTTTCCGACGGTGCCTGGGGACAGAGATTCAAAGAAGCTAGAGGCGCAGTCGAAGAAGATTTTTTCGTCCTGCAGTCTGGCGTTAAAAGCCACCAATGCAACCTGTATCCTGGGGAGGTATATTCATGCTCTGATGGATGACATCTCCTCTTCGTTTACAGAGCTTCCCCAGGGTCTTTTGGATCTTGTCTCAAATGCCCAGGCTGCTGCGACCCAAATTATCCAGACGGGACTGGATACCACCGACTCGGTAGCCAGAGCAATGGGCACAACTGTGGTGGCAAGGAGACAGGCCTGGCTCCGTAACTCGGGCTTTTCGGCTGATGTACAGTCCACATTGTTGGATCTCCCGTTTGATGGGGACAAACTGTTTGGGGCTAAGGCTGATTCGGCCTTGGAACGTTTTAAGGAAAGCAGGGCCACGGCTAAGTCGTTAGGGCTCCAAGCTCCTTCTTCCACGGCCTCTTCCAGATTTTTCAGGAGGTTTCGTGGATTTGGGCGTGGCTCTTCCTCCTCTTCCTTTCGGGGAAGATATCAGCAACCTGCCTCTTCCCATCCCTATAGATCTTTTAGGGGGAGAGGTAGGGTCCGCACCAGAGGAGCCTCTCAGCAGCACTCTGCCTCTTCCTCATCCTCTGGCGGGGTGCAGCAGGGGAAGCAGCCTTAGGCTTCCACCATTTCCAACTCACGCCTCTCCTGTAGGGGGAAGATTACAGCATTTTCTCACCAAATGGGAGACTGTTACGTCGGACAATTGGGTTCTCAGTGTTGTGGGAAAAGGCTACACCCTTCCTTTTCGGGAGTTTCCGCCCCTCATCCCGCCCCGCCCTTCGTATTGTTCACAGAACAGGAGGTAGAAGTCCTCCTTTTAAAGGGCGCGGTGGAGTTGGTCCCGGAGCAGGAAAGGGGTCAAGGAGTTTACTCAAGGTATTTCCTGATTCCCAAGAAGGATGGTCGTTTGAGACCAATTCTGGACCTGAGGATCTTGAATTGGTTCCTCAAGCAGGAAAAGTTCAAGATGCTGACCCTAGCACAGGTGCTTTTGGCGTTGAACATGGAAGACTGGATGGTGTCTGTCGACTTGCAGGATGCTTACTTTCATATCCCGATACTCAAGTCACACAGGAAGTATCTCCGGTTTGTGGTGGGATCGCAACACTATCAGTTTGCGGTCCTTCCGTTTGGTCTTACTTCAGCACCTCGAGTCTTCACGAAGGTGATGTCGGTGGTTGCGGCAGAGCTCAGAAGGAAGGGGATAGCAGTATTCCCTTACTTGGACGACTGGTTGATCAAAGCCAAGTCCCCGGAGCTTGTGTTGCGTCATCTGCAGTCAACAACCCAGTTGTTGTTCGACCTGGGTTTTTCGGTGAACGAGCCCAAATCTCACCTAGAGCCCTCTCAGCGCCTCCTGTTCATAGGGGCAGTACTGGATACAACATTGGGTCGGGCCTTTCCTCCGCCTCAGCGGATTCAAGATATTCAGGATTTGGTTCCAATGTTTCGAAATGGAGCGGTAGTTCCAGTCCTCAAGGTCCTTCGTCTGCTCGGTCTTTTTGCCTCCTGCATTCTGTTGGTCACGCATGCTCGCTGGCACATGAGGGCTCTTCAGTGGTGCCTCCGAAGGCAGTGGTCTCAACACAGAGGGGATCTAGAGGGTACTGTCAAGATCTCCAGAGATGCTGCTGTGGATTTGAAGTGGTGGATTGTAAGCAACAATCTTTCGCAAGGAAAGCCGTTCCAGCAGTCGCCACCAGTGGCCACAGTCATAACGGATGCTTCCACTCTAGGGTGGGGAGCTCATCTGGGGGATCTGGAGATCAAAGGTCTTTGGTCTCCAGAGGAACAGATTTTTCACATCAATCTGTTAGAATTACGGGCTGTACGTCTGGCTCTCAAGGCCTTCCTCCCTTCCCTTCGTGGTCAGTCGGTACAGGTCCTAACGGACAATACTACCACGATGTGGTACATAAACAAGCAGGGAGGAGTGGGGTCGTACCTTCTCTGCAGAGAAGCTCTTCGACTATGGTCCTGGGCAAAGGACCATCGGATTTGCTTGATAGCAAACCATCTGGCCGGAGTTTTGAACGTGCGTGCGGACAGTCTCAGTCGCCACTTCTCGGCAGACCACGAGTGGCGTCTCCATCCAGATCAAGTCCGTTTAATCTTCCAGAGGTGGGGGTTTCCTCGGGTAGATCTGTTCGCCACTCGAGAGAACGCGCATTGTCCGTTGTTCTGCAGCCTTCAGTATCCGATGCAGGAAGCGTTGGGGGACGCGTTTCAAATGACCTGGTGCGGCCAGTTGCTTTACGCGTTTCCTCCCATACCCTTGATTCCTCGAGTATTGAGGAAGACTCGCCAAGACCGGGCTCTAGTAATCTTAATAGCTCCGGATTGTCCAAGGAGGGTGTGGTACTCCGACCTTCTCCAACTCTCAATGTGCCCGCCGCTCCGTCTCCCTTTCAGGGCAGACCTCCTCTCGCAGTCGCAGGGGCAGGTTCTACACCCCAACCTCCAGAGTCTGCACCTACATGCCTGGAGATTGAACGGGGCAACCTGAGTTCCTTCTCTCTCCCGCCTGAGGTAGTGGATGTTATATTAGCGGCCAGGCGACACTCCACTAAATCTATCTACGCTAATAGGTGGTCTAAATTTGTTGCGTGGTGTGGAGAGAGGCAGATTGATCCTTTGCATGCTCATCTATCGGACGTTTTGTCTTTTGCTCTATCTCTGGCGCAGAAAGGTTGTGCAGTGGCTACCATTAAAGGTTATTTATCGGCCTTGTCAGCCTTCTTATGTCTTCCAGACCAACCATCTTTATTTAAATCCCCTATTGTTATCAGATTCTTGAAAGGTCTTCTAAATCAATATCCTCCAAAGCCATTCGTTATGCCGCAATGGGATTTGTCCTTAGTCCTGACTTTCCTTATGGGGTCCCCTTTTGAACCTATGCATTCTTGCCCCTTGAGGTATTTGGTTTTAAAAACAGTCTTCCTGATAGCTATAACATCAGCAAGGAGAGTGAGTGAGTTGCAGGCCTTATCAATAAAACCCCCTTATACAACTTTTTATGGGGATAAGGTGGTGTTGAGGACCAAGGCTGCTTTCCTCCCGAAGGTTGTTTCACCCTTCCATTTGGCTCAGGCAATTACTTTGTCCACGTTCTATCCTCCGCCTCATCCTTCCAAAGAGGAAGAAAGACTGCACCGTCTGGACCCAAAGAGAGCGTTGAGCTTCTTTATCGATAGAACAAAGGATTTCAGGCTGGAGGATCAGCTGTTTATTGGATACGTGGGCAAGAGGAGAGGAAAGGCAGTCCACAAGAGAACACTATCCAGGTGGGTTGTTCTTTGCATTAAAATATGTTACTCTTTGGCAAAGAAGGATCCTCCTGAGGGCATTAGAGCTCATTCCACCAGAGCTAAGTCGGCCACTTCGGCCTTGGCCAGAGGTGTTCCTGTGGTCGACATCTGCAAGGCCGCAACTTGGTCGTCCCTTCACACTTTTGCAAAACATTACTGTTTGGATTCTGAGGTTAGAAGGGACGGCCATTTTGCACGGTCAGTGCTGCAGGATTTCTTGGTTTGACCATTTAGGCACCCACCGCCGGGCGTGGTACTGCTTTGGGACTCTATTCATGAGGTGAGGAATCCACAGGTAGTTGTATCCATCAGAAGAACGAGTTACTTACCTTCGGTAACGACTTTTCTGGTGGATACATTAGCTACCTGTGGATTCCTCACGTCGACGTGCAGAGACTAGTAAGAAGATTTCCGTCGAATGCTGGCGCCATGGGAGTATTCATGAGGTGAGGAATCCACAGGTAGCTAATGTATCCACCAGAAAAGTCGTTACCGAAGGTAAGTAACTCGTTCATTAGGAGCAGAAAAAAGCAATATGCTAATGGCTAGCATATTGCTTTTAGAAATAAAACTAGATTTTGAAATGCCAACTCTGGCAATTAAATTTGAATTTGTGCATGATTTGTTGGTGAATTCAAACAAAAATGGATACGTTATTTATTTGTTTGATGTATACTTCTTTTATGTTTTGTATATTGTTTGGGATTTATATGATAGAAATTGCTTAGGCAGTCATCCCTGGCTTCCAGTAGTCATTTAATTGGGGGGCGGGGAGGTCTACAGACGTCAGAAGGTTAAGAACTGTAGCTTTAACATGTCCATGTAGAAGTGTCAATGTATGCCAAACTAAATGAAGAGTAAAAATAAGGAGAATCTAACATACATGCTGAAAATTCAAGTTTAGCATGACAATTTCAAGCAACTGAACCATAATTAAGGTCAGTTGAAATTTCAGATATGTGAAGTTACAGTGAGTAACTTGTGTTTTTTAACACAGTGTATCCTAGGAACATGAATTAAATGGAAGCAAATTATTTCTCATATATATATATATATATATATATAGATATATATCTATATATAGATATATAGATATCTATAGATATATATCTATATATAGATATCTATATAGATATATATCTATATATATTTTGGCCTCATATGCCTTATACATCTCCAACCTGTACTCCAAGTTCTTCCTCTACAAACGTTACCCAATAACTCGAAGAGATAGAGAAATTCACAGCTGGGAAAGAAAGGGGACTGACCTCCGGGTACCATTTGCCTGTCACCTTGCCATGCCCCCCAAGTGGCTGTAATCATTGGACCTTGTTGGATTTGTCCCATCTTCCCCTACTAACCATCTTGTCAAAGGAGCACGTAATTTCTCCACTTTTTTAGTATGTGATCGGCTTAAATCTATCTTGTGCATGTATATCACTGAGCTTAGCCATGACATCTTTGAGAGACTGACCATTGTTTGCATATTTCACTTCTACCTAATAAAACCAGGTAAAACAGCAAGTTCTTATTGCTCGCATGACACATTCCCGCTTCCAGGGACCTCCCAAAAATGATTAACTCTGTGCTTACATCTATATGCGTGTAGAAAACATCCGTTAACACTTTCTCAACCTCTCCCCAAAACTCCTGTATGCTGGGACAGAGTACAAACATATGGAGGTCGTCTGCCTTCGATAAGCCACATTTCTTGGAGTTTATGCCCTCTGCTCGCTGAAGTTTTGACAACTTGCTTAAAACCCTGTGAAGGGAAAAAAGTTGATTCCATCTAAGACATGCCGGTCTTACCACAATGTACAAAGTCTGATACTTGCCATATTTGCTCTGTCTTTGTGTTCGAGGTGGTGCCTCCCCATAAAACCACAGGGACATCGTAATCTCCATCTACAATATCCAAGAGGAGCCCGTACCAGACTGCTACTTCCTTCTTCTGGTGGGGCCCGTTGACCAGCGAATCTTCCAGCTTGTTTGTTTCAGTTTCTTTATCCCCCAACGAGCGCACCCAGCTTTGTAACTGATAAAATTTAAATTTAGATATCTCACCCAAAGTTTTCCTCTGAAAATCTTCCCAACAACACAATTTCCTGTTCTCAAGAATCTTGCCCCATTCAGTAATGCTTACCTCTCGGAGAGGTGCCGCCAATTTATCATTAAGACATTCTGGCATGCCAGGAGAATCCCACACCAAGGCATATCTGCTGTAGTAAGATAGTCTTGTCTCTCACCTAATCTGTGCCCACAACTGAGCTGCTGACTTTAGGACCTTCAACCACACCTTTTTAAAGAATTTCAAGTCGCCAAACGTATACATAAATTTCAGACCACCGCCATCCTCCTCCTTGAACCTGGCCTCCCAAACCTGGACCACCCCAGTACCCTCCCTGTCAGCCAATGGAGCCTTTGCATTTTGTAGCTGGAAAGCCCAAGCATATAGTTGGAAATCCAGGAGTACTATACCCCCCCTTATCACATTACCATATTTTCTTAAAGTGCAGTGGGATCATATTGAATAGAAAGGTGAATTTTGAAAAGATAGACATTTTGATCAGGTTAGCTCTTCCACACAGTGTTAAAGGTAGATGGGACCAACTTGAAATCAGCCTGTTTGTCTCTTTCATGGCCCTATTAAAATTTAATTCAGCAATTCTCCCCAAGGAGCTACAGATCTTAATTCCCAAGTATTACAATTCTCCCATCTAACCCTTACCCTAGTTTCTATTACCGCTGCAATATTAGTCTTTCGCTCCTGTATCTCCTTTAACAAAGTCTCATTACTATCTCCCTAGACCTGTTGATTTCCAAGTCTTTTTTCTAGAAATGCTAACTCTTGCTTTGCCTCCATAACTGTCCTCATTCGTTCACCATTTTTCTGAGCTGCAATGCTAATCGATTCCCCTCTTATAAAGGCCCTAAAGGAGTCCCACACTATATGTATTTTGTAGAGTTAATGCTATTCTGAAAAAACTCCACTGCCCTAATTATTAAAGTGTCCACCACTTCTTTATCCTTCTATAATGAGCAATCTAGTGTCCATCTTCAGGGACATTTTGTAGTTTTAATCCTCAGATCTAAGACCACGGCTGCTTGGTCTGATAGGTGGGCAGCTAGATGTTGAACCTTCTGTACATCAGTCCTTAAGGTTTGAACCACCAGAAGAAAAACAAAACAAAACAAAAAGATCCTTGACCAGTGACTATAATTCTTGTTGTGAAACTTATATCCCCGTTCCCCACACCACCTCTCCCTCAAAATATCAACTAGCCTCAACTGCCTCATTAAGGATCTAATATAAACCTGAGATTTGGGGCAGAGACATGATTTATTGCATGATCTGTCTAATAGATTATTCAATACTGCATTAAAATTGCCTGACATTATTATTGGATAGGATGCGTTTAACAGCTCGATGCCTAGTTTCTGCAAGGTGCCGATATCATCTATGTTAGGGCCATAGTAGCCTACTAACATATAAGAACTACTAAAGATTTTGGCCTTTGCAACAACCCATCTTCCCTCTGTCAGCCTTGTAGTGTAGTGTAGAGGCTTCAACTTTCGTTTTAATGAGAATGACGACTCCTTTTGTAGGACCTGCCTCGTCTTTGCAAACAAATTGCTGCACCCACCTCTGTGCCTTAAAGATATCCAAACATTCCTTTCTTGTGAGATGTGACTCCTGTAAGATAATTATTTGGGCTGGTGCATACCTTAAATATTAAAAAATCTTTTCTCTCCTAGACCTTACTCGAAGGCCGTTAACATTTGTACCTTCTTAGTATCCATCCCCATTACTGGATCTACCTCTAGTTCTCACACAGCCTATTACACCCACTTGGAGCTCGCTATACATGGAGGACATTTTTTTTCCCTCAGTGCTCCCCACCTTGTGCAACCCCCCTCCACGCCTTCCCACCCTTCCTCCCTGGAGAACCCTCCCCATCTTTTAGCTGTTTACTACAGCCAGTTGGTGCCCGCCAGGCCTACCAGGGTGCTATCGAAAAGAAAAGGAAAAGAGCTACGTCAAAAATAAGACTAGTGCTCAGGGGTGGCTTCTCCGTTACCAGCTTGAGAGAGCATGCACAGGCTCCCAGTCTGTCTGGGAGCACCCTGGCTGGGTGCTCCCAGCTAATCCTGACGCTGCTCTGAGGAGCGTCAGGATTGGCCACAGGGAAGGCTGGGAGCCTGTGCCTGTAGCCTGCGACAGAGGAGCGGAGCTCGATGAGTTAAGGTAAGTGTTTTTTCTTTTTCTTTTTAAATTAATGTTTATTGACCCCCCCCCTCTGTGTGCCGCCCCACCCCTTCCGCGCCCTGCAAGCCGCGACTGCTCGTGCTATCCTAGCAGATATAGCATGCCTTAAACAGGCACACAGGGAGAAAAAGCAAGGAGAACATATAACATGAGTGGGCCCCCCTCCCGCTCAATCTCCATCATGCCTAGCCCTAGATTTTCCCAACAACTCATCCGCTTCTTCATAGTCCTTCAAATTATACATCTGGTTGTTAAAGATTACTTTCAGGATTGCCAGGAATTTCAGTTGTGATGACCTCCCAATTTCCTGAATTCCTCCATCTTTTTCCCCAGCTCCCACTGCCTAATAGAGGTGGCCTGAGAGATATCGATCTAATTTCCAGGGAGAGTCTTTCCATTTCAGAGAACCTGCTTTTAGAGCCTTATTTAGGATTTCCTTCTTGATGGAACATGTGAGAAAATTCACCAGGATCTTACAAGGCTTGTTTTTATTTGCTATTTTCTGAAAAGGATCTCTGTGTACCCCTCTGAATATCCTTGCTGAGGGCCTCCGTTGGCCCCCACAAACTCCACAAGTGACTAATAGCTCTACGACAAATGCTTAAATGTCCTCCTCCACGCTTTCTTCCAGTACCTTCAAAATCTTTATGTTGTTTCTCCTTGTATTATTCTCTAGTGTCTCTAGATTATCCTGGTTCTCCTTGAGTTTTGACTTCAATTTGACAACCTCTTGTCCATCCCGAGATATTGCTTCCTTTAATTCCACCACAGAATCATCCAAAGCTTGTGTTCTCTGGGACAGTGCGTCTAATTTTACTGCAAGCCCCTCACATACTCCCTGTATCCCTTTTTGATTTGCTTGGGAGATAGCAAATCCACTTCTAACCTCTTTTGCAAGTGAATGTAAAATATGCTCCATTGAACTACCCTGCTGCACTCCATTCTTTAGCTTCCCGGTTTCACTCTACATCATCAACCTCGACCTGGTCAACCGTGGTGTGTGGCCCAGGAGCTTGTAGCTCTGACTCCTTGTTCCAGCTTTTTATCCTTATGGCATCTCCCTCCTGTGAACCAAAAATCTCCACTAGAGGCTGGTACCGATTTGGGTCTGCTGGTATTTGGACCTCTCCCACATCAAATCCTTTCATAGTCCTTATATAAGATTGTGACTTTAAATCTGAGCCAGAGCCCTGCTTGGAGTATAATGAAGCCGAGGGAGATTCTGAAAGTATGGGGGTCACAATGAGCTCTGGTGTCCTCCCCTGTACCTTGAAAAAGGACCGGACCGAAGTGAGGAGGTCATCTTTATTTGACCTCAGCGTAAAACTGATGTTACTTTTAGCGATTTCTGGGGCGCGGCCTTCCCTAAAGGATCTTTATGTAAAAGCAGAGCCTCCCCTTGCCTGATGTTAGTGCTTTTACCTTCCTTTGGGGCTCTCTTTAAGGTTCCCCTAAAGTCTGCCCATATGTTGTTTTCGAGCGAAGGCGCTTGACCCTGGGTTGTAGCAAACACCCAGATAATAGCAGGCTCCCCCACTGTTTTAGCTCCGCTTCTCAGGGAGTACCTGCTCACTCTCTCCGCTTTCCCCCTCACTAACCAATTCCTACCTTCCTGGCCACTGGTTTCATTGCTTTTCACCATCACTTTCCTGGTAAAATCTCCCCTTTCCAAAAAAGGAGTGGAATGCTGCCGCCAACTCCCAGTGCTTCTCCAAAGTTGTTGCTGTTCCAGACACCACCAGAGACTCCTGGCCAAAGCTCCCTGTGCTACCTCTGCCACAGCTGTTCCTCCCCCTTAGCGTGACCCGGGAAGTGATACTCCGAGTCCGCCTCACTTTCTGGGCCGTTCAACTCCACAACACCTTCTCAGCAGCCCCTACTCCTCTTCCCTCTGCCATTCTCCCTGCCCTCAGTACAGCGTGTCACACCACTGCTTCCCCTCTCCAATGCTGCTCCAGGTAATTTCAGTACATTGCACACCTCACTCTTCCTCTGTCCCCCACAGCGTGCCTTTTCTCTCTGCATCTGCACTCACACCCGTGGCACTGCACCTAGCCTGGCACTGACTGCGGCCTGGCATTAACTGGCCGCCATGTTCTCCCCTTCACCCATATATGTATATATTATTATTATATATATGTGTGCTTGTATACATATTATACATATATTCACTTTAAAAACTAAAGGTTACAGGGATGTTATATTTAGGTTCTGAATTGGATCACACAAAACCAGAGAAATTCAGCAGTTAGAGTTATTTCAAGTAACTGTAACTTAACTAGCTCCCCACCATGCACAGTTATCTTATCAATAGTTTTATGTAGATGTTAAAGTGACATTATCAATGATGTTATCAAAGATGTCATGAGTGCTGTAATTTGTGGGAAAATTTGCAGTACATTGTGAGGGTGCAAGTTATAGTTACCTTAGGGTGCAAGTTATAATTACTTGAAATAACTCTAACTATAACTTCTCTGTTTTTTGCCAGTAAATTCAGAACCTAACTAGAACGCCCCTGTAACATTTGTTTTTTTTTTAGTGCATTTTAAAGTTTTTTTTTTATTCTGTTTCCTAACTATAACAACCCTGTAACCTTTGGTATTTTTCAGTGAATTTCTATGTTTTTTTTAAACATAAAGTAATTTATAATTATTATACTTTAATCCAACCACTGCCATGCATGGCCTTTGGCTGTGTGCTGCAGAGGTTGACTGCGGGGACTAGCCTGCCGCCAACCCCTATAACTACCCAACCGTGCACTGCGCATGGCCTTCACCTGTGCGCAGCTGGGATTGGCTGCAGGGCCTCACCGGCAGCCAGGCTGTGCGGCCAAGACCCTATAACCACCCAACCCTGGGTTGGCCTTTGGCCGTGCATGGCAGGGGTTGGCCACAGGGCTGCACCCAACCCTTATAACCCCTCAACCCCATGCACAGCCCTACAGCCAAGTCCCTATAACCACCTAACCCTGTGCCGTGCACAGGCTTTGGCCGTGTGCAGCAGGGGCTGCCGTTTCAGTAGATACCTTAAACATTTTGAAGTTGAAAAGAAATTAAATTAGACAAACGATCAGAGACACACTAAGGGTGGAACCCTCAACCTTCCGTGTGAGGGTCAGAGACCTTAACCACTAGTCCGTAGATGACTCCTTAATGTATAGCATCCAGACATAACTGACATTCAAGCCAAAGATTTTGTTTGTGAAAAAGACTTAAGTATTGCATCGTTAAGAATGTTTAACATTCAAAACACTAGTAATAAACAGGCACCACAGTGCATGAAGATACTCGAACTTGAACCTTCAACCTACTGAGTGACTGTCCAATAGCTTTACCAATATGACAGAAGTGTATTTTTTTTAATTTTTAAAGCTACAGGACCACGAGGGGAGCCCGAAGGCCCCCGTGGCCCTAGTGGCTACCGACTCCTGCGGGAGCCAGCACTGCTCCTGCAGGCAGGGTTCTGCTTCAAATAGCAGCTCCCTGCTTATGGGAGCAATATTTTCATCTGTTTCCCTGTGTGCATATTTGTGTGCAGGGAAACAAAACTATGCATTCTTCAAGCAGGAAGTGTTTGACAGCTCCCGCTAGCATAAAGCGGAGTTTGTTTGCTTTTGCTTAGTGGGAACTGTCAGCTCCCACCAAGCAAAAGCAAAAGAAAACCCAGGATCATGGCAGGAGCTGGCCCTAGGAGTGGTGGTCCCCAGGGCCATGTATGGCTCCACGAGAGGGGCCGCACGACCCCCCTCCATTGTTGCTTTTGCCCCGGTTGAGGTGGTGGTCCCCGGGACCAGAGGTTCACAACGGACCCCCTTGATTCTTTTATTGTAGCCCCAGGGAGCAGTGCATTTGAAACTTTGCCCCGGGGACTTGGTGGTCCCAAAGACTGTTGCTCAGCCCCTGCATACAAATTAATCTTAGCCCCGGGGAGGTGGCCGTCCCCGGAGCTGTGAGAGGGGCCATACTGCCCCATCCACATACAATTGAATCTTTGCCCTGGGGAGGTGGCGGTCCCTGGGGCTGCGGGAGGTTTGGGAGGGGGCACTCTGCATACTATTGAATATTTGCCTCAGGGAGGTGGCGGTCCCTGGGGCTCTCGGATAGGCCCTATGGCCAGTAAATCATTGCACCGACACCTCCCCAGGGCTAATATAAGCCCTGGGAGGGAGGCCCCGTGACCCCCCTCCGCCCGGGGGTTAATTAAAAGAAAAGGGAGTAAAAAGGCCCTTGTTCTTTTTTGAAACGTCAGGAATATCCGCGGGTACTGATCTGCAGATTTTTCCGATGTTTTAAAACAAAAATGCTTTTTAGCACTGCCGGGGTCCCTCTGGGTATCCAGCACCAGTGCTAAGGGGGTCAGGGTGTTCCTGCCTTGACCGAGTCCCAAGATGGCTGCCAACACATCCTTGTTGAAGTGTTGGAAGCCAATCAGATATCAGCATTGGGACAATTGGATGCATGGAGGATCCACTTCCCTAGATATCTATAATTGTTTACCTTTCATATCTCCAAAACTACTGAACAGATTCACACCAAATTACAAAAGGCACAATCTGCACAACAAGATCTACCTTCCTGGCAAATTTGGTTTAATACCGTCCAGCAGTTTGAGCTGTAGGCATTTCTTAAGACCATATGGAAAAATGAATGGGGAAAATGCGTTTTGCCCCTCACCACCCCTCAGAAAATCTACCTGATCACTGGTATTGCTTGGCTGGCAAGTTTTATTTTAGGTCTGGCGATTGGACAAAAAACAGGTGTTCTGTTCAGTCAGAAACTGAATAAGCAATTAAGATGCCTTTAAATCTTATTCTTGTCACATTTGCTCTGTGTTCAGAGACAGAGGTCAAATGGCCGTTTGTCTTCTAGCAATGGAAATACTTTTCCTTGTGACTGTGGAGTTCCAGGATTTTTTTAGATGAACTGCCTGGTATCAGCTTTTTCCTAACACACAACATTTATATAACTAAGTCGACCTTACAAACATTTCAAAATATATTTCAGTAGCTGTGAAATACCATTTTTTTGTACTTCTGTGTGATGAAAAAAAGTCAGAACACTTTACTTAGTGATGTGCAAATGGTAAATGTTTTCTGAAACCCAATTTTCACTGAATATTGTTAATACATTTTAGAGTTTTATCAGTAAAGCTGTAAGTTAGTGGGAAGGTTTTTGGGCATTTCTTGGAAATTTACTGTTTGTAAATGACAGTGCGCTACCACATCATGCTTTAGTAATATATTTATTACAAGTGAGTGTTTAAACATAAACTGAGAAACACTCCTGCCCTGATGGCAAAGCTATTAGTAAACTAAGAGGCAAGTCATGCATGTGTACCCTATGTGTGTGCTTGATTTATTATACATGGAGCAAACGTTTAGTGTATTTAATCGAGCAAAAGAGGATTTTTTTACAGCAGAAATGCTGAACTCACATATTTGAAGGTGCACTTGTGAGAATGAAGAAAAAGGCGACTGTAAAATACAATATTTGCCTAGGATCACACAATTTGGTTCAAGTACATTACAGTTAGGTGGAGTAGATTATTCAAGCTACTCAACCTGCAGGTCTAGTAAAAAAATTGATTTTTCAAGGCCTGCCCCCCATTTTCTAATCCTCCCGCTTGACGGATCATCCCAAAACTTTCCCTGAACCCACTGAAGTATAAGTTTTGAAATATTTGTGAAGATTCGTCAAGCAGCTCCAAAGTTATTGGCAAAACAAAAAAGCACTTGTCCTATAGAAACTAGGTCCTATCTATAACTACCCACTGGAAACCGCCAGTAGGTAATATATATATATATATATATATATATATATATATATATATATATATATATATATATATATATATATATATATATATATATATAACAATTAGACAGGCTCTAATGCAGACCTAAAGATGGTAAAAAGATTTTTGGTCAAGAGCTCCAGTGCAGCCTGAATTGTGTTTTAGACAATATCAAGATAAATGGCCAACAGGATGATCATTAAAAGGGAATATTGATCAAATCGGTATAGTTAATGTCCAATATTGTGACATCTGAATTCAGCCATACGTGCATAGCAGTGAACCAAAATATAATTAAAAATAAAGCTGATAAAAAAGAAAATGATGAAACAAGGTGTATGTGAAATAATTATTCTTTAAAAAGATACTTTATGCCCATGGGTGTAGATCTCGATGGTAGAGCATTTGAGTACAGAAAAATAAACTTTATGTTGTAAGTCATATTTCAAGACAGAAAATAGATACATAACATGCAAAGTAATCATACATTATTCACATCTAAGAAGAGTCACTTGAAGAGAATATAGACAACTGAGTAATATATGATCACTCCACTCTTATCTAGAATTCAAGTATGTAGATCCACAAGATAATCTTAGAGAAGGGGAAGCACTGTCTACATTTTGGTCTGTGATGTCTCAATAGGCCAGACCATCCTCATGACAGTTTTGGCTATCCTGTCCTAGCTATTTCTCTTCGATCAACTCTGGTGTTATGATATTTTGGTTTGTTGATATACACTGTATGATTGAATACCGATGAGTCACTGAATATACTTAATTGATTAATATTCCTCATAATTGATCCCCTTGTTGGCTATTTACTTTGACATTGTCAAATACCCAAGCTCCCAAGAGATTATTGGATTTCCCTATTCCTCTAAGTGCATTGTGTTGTAGGTCTGACTGAGCAGACTTCCTCTTTGCTCCCCCTAATTCTGATGAGACTCATGTTCATCCAAAGTTAATAATACCTCTGTGGCACAATACAGGACATAAAAGCTTTCAGTTTGTTTTTCAGGGGCAAGCAAAAAATAATGTTCTTTTAGGCCTAAAACAATGCTCCTACAAAGCCCATTGCTAACTGTGATATTGCAGTGCCTATCTTGGGAAGCTGATTTTCAAACTGCATCCACGTTTTAGGTTGAAGCCTACTGGACAGCGCAGCTGTCTAGTTTGCCAAAGACATCTTGGGGACATTCTGAAAGCTTCCCTGGGAATGTATTCACCCATTGCTTACAATTGGATCTGTGTTTTGTAACTCATTTGCTTGCTTTCTGTTTGCTGTATTTTTTTTTTTTAGTTTGTCCAGCTTGAGTTTGTCACTCTTGTGGAGCATTGCGTATTTACTGTATCTTTCCAAGTGCCCTCTTTCTGTAAACAGGCCCCTAAATCTTTTTCTTATCTTGTCACATGTGCTCTGTATTCAAAGAAAAAAGGCCAAATGTCAGGCTCTGTCTTCTGAGGGAGCTTGATGTTTACTCTTCTTTCTCCTTTCAAAGTGAGAGAGATATATGTGAAAATCGTGCTATGTAGGAAAGGATTTTTCCCCACACACAACATAATTTAAATGTCTGTAAATGAACTGTGCAAATATTTCAGTATATATATGAATTAAGAAAGCACAAAAATCCCTTTTGTTTGTAATTCTGAAGTGTGGTGGAATCATATTTTATTGCAATCAAAACAAATTAATACACTAGGTGATGGCATGCCCACACATTTTTGTTTATGCACTGTACACTTTTATCAGTAAAACTGTATGTCTGTGCAAATGTAATTGTCATTTCAATTGAAAATGTGTTGTCTGTAATGGCAATGTGCTACCACACCAATAGTTCTCCATTTGACCTCAATCCATTCTAATCTGCACCACTCCAAATCATTGCCCTCTATACTGCACCACTCCACTCTGTGCCACTCCACTCTGCATCACTACACTCTAATCTGCACCACTCCATTCTACGCCACTGCACTCTATGGCACTGCACTCTACACCACTTCACTCTACATCTCTTCCCTCCACTATGCACCACTCTACACCACTCTGTACCACTGTACTCTTCGCTACTGTCACAGTGCCCTTTCCTCGGGATCTGCACGTTGCTGAACAAAAGGCCTACCTTCTGGCATCACCAACTCAGAAAGCTATTATAGCACGGAGTTATGATGAAGCCAGTCGGGGGGAAGGGAATTAGGGTAGGGAACAGCAGGGAGAGAGATCTGAAAAGTAAAAGTTAGAACAAATATGCATTTACTCATTCATAGAAATGTAACTCATCAATAGACCCTTGACTAAATGTGTCTCCGATATATTAGATGGAGACCTCTTTTGAAATGAGGGCAAAGGCCTTTCTTTGATACTTGGAACAAGAGTAAACTACGACCTCAGAATCAAGAGATGGCAAGAACTTTGAACTATGAGTATACACAGAATATCAATCCTGTAACATCTATGTATTCACAACATAAACCTTTGATCATGACTTAAAAAATCTCAAAGAAGTAAATATGCTTTTCACATCTTAAGCTTTTCAAAGAACAGTGAGAACTATGATTTGCGTATCTCCAGAAATACTTTAACATTCACAACAATAAATGCCAAAACGTTTTACTCATTGACCTTCAAGCGCTTTACTTAATAATACCAGGAAGCACTTTTACTCAATAGCCTGAATCACTTAGATTGTTGTGCCAAGAACCTTTTACTCCTGTGAATTGAAGCGCTTTGATTGTCGTGCCAGGAGCGCCTTAAACTTGAGGACTGAAGCGCTTGAATTGCTATGCCAAGAGCGCTTTACATCTGTGAACTGAAGCACTTTGAATTGTTTTGCAAAAAAGCGCTTTACATCTGTGAACGGAAACGCTTTGAATTGCTGTGCACAAAAGTGCTCTACATCAGTGAACTGAAACACTTTCAATTGCTGAGCAAAAGAGCGCTTTACATCTATGAACGGAAACGCTTTGAATTGCTGTTCACAAAAGCGCTTTACATCTGTGAACTGAAATACTTTGAATTGCTGTGCAAAAGAGCGCTTTACATCTGTGAACGGAAACGCTTTGAATTGCTGAGCAAAAGAGCGCTTTACATCTGTGAACGGAAACGCTTTGAATTGCTGTTCACAAAAGCGCTTTACATCTGTGAACGGAAACGCTTTGAATTGCTGTGCACAAAAGCGCTTTGCATCTGTGAACGGAAACGATTTGCTTGTTATGCTAAGGGGCGCTTTACCTTTTGGAAGTAATGACGTCTTCCAAACTTGGATTCAGCAAGGCCTTACCGCTACGAGTACGACCTACTCGTTTTTGGATGCAGCATGGGAACAAGGATACTTTGGTTAGACGACACCCTGCCACTCAGGAACTCTGTTCTTCTCCAGAGAAACCCCCACGAGGTCTGGCTGCATCGAAGTCTTCAAAATAGTGAGCAACGTGCTTGGGTGTGGCTGGGCTTTATAGGCCTGCCACACCCCAAGATGGCTGCTGCCTCTAAAAACATGGGAATTTTAGTCCCTTTATAGAATAGCACTTATAAGTGCATCTTGTCCACCAATGACCTGAACCTGCAGCTCTATGAGCTTTGCCACAGGGCAGACAACGCTGATGGTCACCTTTGGAACAATTTGGGATGACAAGTGGTGCGCATAAAGCGCCGGAGAGTCGCGCAGCGGAGTTTTGGGCGAGACCTGGACCGCGTCTGATCTTATTTCTGACAGCTACTTCACTCTACTCTACACCACTCCACTGTATGCCACTCGGCTCTACTCTGCACCACTCTACTCTTCACCTCTCCATGCCACTCCACGCTGTTCTCTACTGTGTAACACTTCACATTACACCACTGCACTTTACACCAGTCCACTCTATGCCACTCTAATCTACCCTGCTCCACTACACACTATGCCAGTCTACATCACTCTGCTCTACACTCTACATTGCTCCACTTCACTTTACCCTGCACCACTCCACTCTGCTACTTCACACTACTCTGAAACAATCCACTCTACGCCATTGCACTCTACCCTACTCTACTTCACTCTGCTTCACTCCACTGTACGCCACTTCATTCCTCTCTACTGTACTCTGTGCCACTATACTGTATGCCATTCTTCTCTAAACCACTGCACTATACTCAAAACCAATGCACTCTGTCAGTCTACTCTACACCACTACATTCTACACCACTATACTTTGCAACACTCTATGGCACTGCACTCTACTCCACTACTCTCTATGCCTTTCTACGCCATTTCACTCTGTCACTGCACTCTACTGCACTCTAAAATACTTTGCCCCACTTATTTATGCCACTCTAATGCACTCTACACCAGTGCACTGTATGCTACCACATTCTTTGCCACTCTACTCTCCATCACTCCACTCTACACCACTGCTTTCTATGCCTCTCTACTCTGCAACACCCAACTCTACACCACTGCACTCTGCTCTGCTCTACACCACTAGACTCTATGCCACTTGGCCCCATGCCACTGCACCCTACGACACTGCACTCTCTGCCACTCTACTCTATGCCACTGCACACTATGCCATTCCACTCTACTCTGCACCACTGCACTCTAAACCACTTTACTCTGCCCCGCTGCACTCTATGCCACTCTAGTCTACTCTGCACCATTCTAATCTATGCCACAGCTTTCTACAATGCTGTCCTTTGTAGTCACACACTGCATAGAAAAACAGAGAAAAGAAGAATAGCTAAAAAGGGCAACAACAGGCTCCTTCACCCCGTACTAGCTGTAAGTCTAGAGGCCCCTCCAAGATATTTATACCTTGGTGACTAGTTTTAAACTTCATACGATCACCTACGATGATAGTTTTTTTAAAGGTTCATGGTATCTTCAGATCAATGGTTATGTTACTAAAAAAGGATATTGTAGAGAAGTAATCACAAATGACCCCACATCCATAGAGGTTTTAAACGTAATATATTTTTTTGAATTGCTTGTTTGATGCCAGTGTGCCCACGAGGAGATGTCGGCTCGCACAAGACAACACGAGTCGTAGGGAAAACTCGATTCAACAACACAACGTACAGGCACACACAGCTATGTGGACCTATTTTTGTCAAATGTTTTTGGTTCTCTGCGAAATGCTGGTGTTAGGGCGGGATGTCAATACCCCCCCTTCCAATGAATGATTGGAAGGATCTAGAAAGCAATGGTGGACTTACTCATCACTTAGCCTTCAAGATGAATAATGCGGGCTGGCCAAAGCAACCATCGACCCCCAAAAGCTAATTAAGTATAGTGGAATGGTGTGTGGGAATATGCCTACATAGAGCCATGCCCCATACCAACAAATAGTGTTACACGAAAACATGTATACAAATAAGGTTACATAGTGGTAATAACCTGTGGGCCCCAATGGCCCGTATAAGTTAAAAAAAAAAAGTACCTCTAGTCAGTAAAGAGGAGTTCAGGTAATGGCGGAAACTGAACAGTTGCTGGCCCCTGTCCCCCCTCCAGGCATTTACTTCATCAAAAGGTCCATCGCACGGGGTCACCTAACATATGCTGTGCCCAGCCTCTTGTACAATTGTTCAGAGGCTTGCACAGCTGTTTTAAGGCCCCCACACTACTGAAAACAATGTTCCCTGAATGTGTGCATGCCTGAAGTAGGGGGAGGCACCTCATCCCTCGTGACTACTCCTAGGCATTCATGGGAGTTGTGGTTTTAGCAGCCACGCTGGTGTCCAACATGGCTACTGGGTTTGCCAATGCCTGTTAATATTTAGTAGATAACTATTGTTTTAGCAAATGTCATTGGGTCTCCTTTTGGGCCTGGGCATAGTTGTGCCTCGAGGTATTTTTCATGGCGAAGGGCTTTTGGCAAAGCTCCATTTTCAGTGAGATGAGTAAACAAAAGTTATATTGTTTTTGCTAGTGAGCCTTTTGTTTTTCAAAGAGAGTAGGTAATGTTTAAGGCACGTGTTCTTACTCGAATTTGTGACTGATGCAAAATTGAACTGTTTCTGATTTTCTTTCCGAGCCCCATGTCTGCAGTTAAAGAAGCGTATTGTGGATATACTAAGAGCTCTCATCTCTTACACTGAAATGACTTTGGTTCAGGTCGAAAATTACCGTTTTCTGCCCATGGTTCTGCATCTAGAGCAATTGTACTCTGTATGAATTATCGCACTTCACAAACGAGGAGTATCCATTAGCAGCATTTATCAGCTTCATAGTATAGATTCAAATTTGTATATTTGTCGTGGTTTGGACATATGTCTGAGAGTGTTATTTATTAATTGTAATAATGATGCTAGGGCTGCTAATCAGGTATGTAAATCTGTACTTTAGACAACTCTTCAGCCCAGGGCCTGCTTTGGTGGTACCTGTCTTGTAGTTCACGCAACTGGCTATTCTTTTGAACCAAACTCGTAAATCTGGCAAATCCAGCGCTGGAGAAGAAAAGTATATTTCAATGGTTCCACAGCAATGAACAGTAAACCCATTTGCATCTTCCTAAGACTTACACACAACCATCCTTGGGTTTCCTGCTTTCAGGTCTCTCCCATGTCATGAAGAAACAGTTGAAGGTTTAGGTTAGTGCAGAATCTATTGAAAGGCTTTCTTATTACATATTGGTCTAGGATCTCAAGATCATACTGATGACATACGTCATTCTATCGAAGATATCAATGCTGAACTATCATTGCTACAAATAAGTAGCTATCTAGACTTTAGATTGGTGTGTTACGCAACCGAGCCATCCTTTGCTCCTTCACGAATTGTACACTATCATACCTCATTGCAAAGTTTGTTGTTTGCTGTTAGTCCACTACAGTTTGTGAGCTCTGATGCCATTTAACGAATTAAATGAAGACAAATACAAATAATGTAGTACATTGTTTCACAGACATGTTGATTAGGATCCTTAAGGTTGTCAGTAGAAGGTTGTGATGAGGTCACTGCATGGGCTACAGAAATCAAATTTAAGTAATAATAATCAGTAATGCGGGGCCGGGAGCTTGGGTTACAAATCATACTCCGGTCATTACATATTTGGTGTCATACACTAGGCTTTAAATTAATGATTTCCTTATTAAGATGTACAAGTCTTCTGATGTTGCTTTCGAAAGAAAGTTGTTCTCTTGAAACCTAATGCTGCTATACGGTGGTTGCATGTCCTTTGTCTCTTGAGTGATGGGTATTACAATCTCCAGCAGACAGAATACACGTTGATGTCTGAGATGGTGGACCACATACATTATACTAATTTATATAGCTTAAGATTGAGCTGTTGCAGTGTTTCAGCGGGCACAAAAGGTCAGAGTAGATTAGCCTGGCTTTTCCTATTCGTCGTAGTTATTTATTAATAGTCATGTCACAATCTTCAGAATTTGCCTAGCCCTGAGACAGTACGGGTGTTTAGAATTTGCTTGCATAGAGCAGTGGTGTTAGTGAACACACAGAGAGCGCAGTCTCTGGCTTGGGAAAGCAGTGCTTTTTTTCTGGCGGCTGTACAAATGCTTCACTTTCACATTTTAGGGATGGGCACATAACGTGGAAAATTTGCCTCAGAGCATATACGCTTTGACCTTGAGCTGTATTTGAAACATACACGCTCGTGTTTATCCTGCTATGAGCGTTCGACCTGTTTGGGATCAGTTTGCTTTTATTACTATCTGTTACGAGATTAGGATACAAAACACCGTGCTGATTGTGCATCCTGTCTCTCTCTCTCGCAGATCTCCCTTGGTGGCTGCTTTTAATTCGACAAAAAACTGTAATTGGCAGGCTTCCCGGAGAGCACGAAATACACAAAATTACCAAGATTGTGGTAATTCCCCTCTCTGATGCAGAGCCTCAGGATCTGGAGCTGGAGGTAAAGGCTTGCTATGTAATGGATGCTGCTGTGTATGTGACAAACGAAAGATAATGATGGGGTTGGTTTGTATTGGGCGTGGAAAATCTGTGATTATTAGTGCAGAGCTCGGTATATTAACACTCCTTTTCTCCTTGCTGGATTGATCTGGGTGCACATTCAGGGTCCTTTAAGTTATTTTTCACATAGCCTTATTTATTCATTAGGATTGGTCATGAAGCCACGAGGACTAGGAAATTTATGCTCGTGAAAATATAAGATATCTTGCAGCTTTGATGAGAGTTACGGCGCCCTACAGCCCCCTAATCAAGGACACATTGGTTTTCCTTGGCCTATTTAGTTAATGATCTGGAACCTGACATTGCTCAGCAGTATTCGTCCCTGCAGCAGTGTCATGTCTGTGCTAATCCACTAAAATGTTTACATTCCCCACAATGCTATTGATATTTTGTGGTTTAATTTTTGCATTACATTTTCTGAGTTTTAGCTCTTAACCATCGTATTAATTTGAATACTGATTAGTTGCCAATACGCATTAAGAACATTAACGGACGTTTTTGAATACATACGGTGTGCGAGATGATCATACTTCAAAAGGAAACTGAGAGCTGTTGTCCACGCCTGCTACTGTGGGCAGTAATAGCCCTGAACCATTGCATTTTCTTCAGTGGAGATCGCTACATTCCAATGTTCTAATATAGCCTTAGAACCCGCCGTAGCGGGCTCTACCGGCTATTAAAGGCCCGCTCCCGCGTTAAATGCCCGAGCCGAAGGCGAGGGCATTTAACAAGGGAAAGGGCCTTTAATAGCCGGTAGAGCCCGCTACGGCGGGTTCTAAGGCTATTAGAACATTCTGCCACTCAGGGCAGAATGTTCTCTTAAAAAAAACAAATTGCTCACGGAGCCCGAGGGGATTAGAATCCCCTCGGGCTCCGTGAGGCTTTGTTCACAGCTGCTGCTGTGAACAAAGCCCATTGGAATGTTGGCGCTGCGGGCTTTTACCGGCCAGTAAAAGCCCGCAGCACTCCATTGTTTTCAATGGAGCTGCCAACTTCCAATGTTCTAATGATCGTTAATTAATGGGTCGTGCAATAATCGGAGAAATAGTAATTAACAACTGGTATTGCACAGCAGCTAGGTATTACCATCCTAACAACCTTTTTGAAAGGAAAATAGGTGTTTGTGGTGCTGCACTTTGCACATTCTGACATTTTCTGAGTCATTTACGAAATAACAGAAGGCTCACTCCAACTGCTGTGCCGTTGGAATGCCACCTTGATATCCTGAGAACCTGCTAGCAGCACAAAGACTCTAGCAATAGCCCAGAGCCACAGTGGTAAAAAAAAAAAAAAAAAATGGCAACAGCAAGTGTTCATGCGCACACCTCACCATATCGCATATTTTACTCCTCCCACCTTCCTCACAGGAAACATCATAAACTGCATTGCAAAAAAGTGAAAGTTACCTATATAGTGCATCTCTACGAGAGACGTTGTGATCTGACTACATGCAGCCATTTCACTGTGTAAAAATAGCATACCTTCCAGAGGACCATAAAAAAAGAAAGCGAGGACAGGGAGATAGCCTAACCCCCATACACAGGGAACAGGAACCTGATGAAGAGAAACACACTACAGAAAGAAGGAATAGGCAGTCTAAGAATGCTTCCTGAGCAGGCCAATGTCTGTAACTGTTGTCTGCAAAGAAGTATTCTGATTGGCCGATCAGCTCTACAATCTCTATTCAGAGTAATAATTACATTTATATCCACTAAAAACATAGCGTTGTAGCCCTGCAGCCAAATTATATTTGACCATAGTGTGTTTTGAGTCTTTCTGATATGGCAGAATTCATAGTTTTTTCGTCTGAAATTGTTCGTAGACATGCTGTTCATTTTGTTGTGACAAGCAAAGCCTCATATGAGTGCCATTTATGCATGCTACTATCAATTGCTTTCGTAGGTTGTCTGCTCCCTGAAAAGCAGAGCCTATCAGAAGAGTGGCAAAACCGGTTTGCAGATCTCCAAATTGGGACCTTTTTAGATAAAAAAGAGCCTCGTTCACAGAACAGGGAAGTGAAAGCGTCTGTTAGGAATCTGTGGTTTGATAGAGTACCCACCAGAAAGATAGTTATCAGTGGTGAATAACTTATTCTTCTGTGCAATATTTCTAACTGAAAATTCTTCACCTTGTGAATAGATACCATAGCAGTACATCCCCTGTGGTGGTTCTGTGAACTGCCTAAAACCAAAAAGTGCTGCAGGACTTGTAGTGGATCCTATTTAGTTTTAATGGAAATCAAGAGTTTAGCTTAGCCTTCTGGCTTGCAGGCCTCTGTGTCTGCCCCTGTCACCTAGTCACTTTTAATCTAGTTATCTTGCTTTGTTTTAGCACATTTATTTAATTATTTTTTTGAAAATGGCTGCTGTTTATAGTTGTGAAGATGTTTTATTTTCACTCTATCGCTGCCACTCTGTAAAGGTGTCACTATCAGCGTCAAAGGTAAATGAGATACATAGGTATTCACATCATGTACTTTCCCACTTTATTGGGACAGTAACATAATGTACCTTTTCAGGGAGTTGTTTTTATAATTGCCGTCCCAAGCATGCCATCGTATCTATTGTTTGGGAACATACCTGCGTCAGGGTCCTACAAGATCTGTATAAATATATCTCACACAGATAAGATTATTAGAGGAATTCGTACCAGATGCCATAGACGCCAGTTATGCTACACGTCTCCTTGATGCAGACCCAGCCTTCTTCGTGTCCTCACGAAGTCTGATCTAGAGACATCGTTCCAAGGCAACGAGGGTTGGGGGGCTCTTCTCATTGACATGGTCCTGGCAGATTAGGTTTAATATACCTAGCTCTCTTTAGGTTAGAGATTAGGTTCATCATGCTAGGGTATTAGAGCCTATTTCACATATATTTTACATCTCATGTAATTGCAGGATGGTGGGGGTCTTTGTATTCATGACTCTCGTTCTTACAATTCTGTTTCTTGCATTGTTCATTATCCTAATCATTGCAGCTGATGCATTTTACATTAGATTGCAGTCTTATTAATAAAACCTATTGAAAACTTTACTGCATCTCCTTCATTGCCTGTGTGTGACTGAGACATGTTGCGTATGTGAGAAAAGGGTAATCTCCGTTTAACCACGACTCCCCTGAGATGTCGCACTCTTGAGTCCATGGGTAAGGGCTGCCACAAATCACCTTTTACTCTTTGGGTTTTGGTGAGGTACTGCTTGTAAGCTGCAAGGGATGGGCCGACAGTTGCGAGTTGTTGTAGATTTGGCCTAGTCACCTACAAAAGTGCTGTGATCTCTAAACCAGTAGTCTTGCCTAGAGCAAGAGTCCAACTATGACTGGTTGAGTGGAGAAAATGTTCCTCTAGATGGACCTGACTGTTGAGGCAGCAGTGCTTCATAAACGTATGCACTGATGCCCACATAGCAGCCTAACAAATGCCCAGGACAGGTGCTCCATGTGCTAGTGGGGCCTTAGCTCTGGTGAATGAGTACATGAGCCTTCTGGAGGGTGCTTCTTCACTAGTGCGTAACAGATCTTTATGCAGAGTAGAATCCATTGTGAGAAGGTCTGCTTTTGCACTACCTTGCTTTTTTGCCCCCAAAAAACCCACAGAGTTGTTGTCCACTCAGTGTTCTTTAGTACAACCTATATAAACGCTTGGTGCCCTCTTGGGGTCCAAATGATTAGGTCTCTCTTCCTCCCTAGTGAGATGAAATGGGGCAAAGAATGCCAGAGGGTTATAACCTTTCCAACATGAAATGGAGTGACATCTTTTGGTAGAAAGGAAGCTCAGGTTCTCCACACCATCTTACCTGGAAAGAATATTGTGTATATTGGGTTCATAGAAAGATCCTACAGCTCGCTCACATTCCTACATGATGTTACGGCGATGGAAAGATTGTTCTTTATGTCTGAAGTCTTAATGTACAAATGTGCAGCGGCAGTACCTAAAGCAAGTCCTCACTGGGCCAGGGACAAAACAAAAAGCAAAACTTCAGACCACTTGGTGTGTAGATGGTCAGTTTGTTGAGTACCACACCTAGCCACAAATTTGTCTCAACAACAATCATATACTGATATTGTAGAGGGATGCCTCGCCACCAAAATGACATCAATGACATCTGGAGGAAGGTTGAAAGGGATCAATTGTGTCTGCTCAGACGCCAGGCATGGACATGCAAATTGTGTAGGCTTGGTGCAGGACCCTGCCCTGTTGCTAAGACAGAAGACCCTCCAGAAAGAGCATCTTGATTGGAGGAAGGATACTCATACCGAAGAATTCTGTGTACCACAGTCACCTGGCCCACTCCGATGCCACTAGATTGATTTCAACCCAGTCGTTCCTGCCCTTCTTCAGAACTCATGGCAGGAGTGGCATCAGCAGTTAGGCATACTGGAGCCCTGAGCACTGCTGCTTTTGAAAATCCAGTGCACAAAAGTGCTGACATTGCATATTCTTTGCGGTGGTGAAAATATTACACCAGGATTCTCTGCATTGATAGAAGATACCCTGTGCCACGCCAATGTGCAGCTGCCATTCGTGGCCCATTAAGCTTTAGTGAGAAAACCTGTCCACCCTAGCATTTAGAGTTGCCACCAGGTGATATCACACCAGAGACATTCCTTGGCAGTCCAACCACTTCCAGAGTTGCAGAACGTTCTGAGACAGCATCCAACACCCAACCTCACCCTTCTTGTTGCAGTACCACTTGTGGTGGTGATATCTTGACCACTTGCACAAGCCTGCCTCTCTTGGTGGGCATGAAGGCCTTCAACACCAAGAAAATCATCCTCAGTTCCAACAAATTGATGTGGTGCCAAGTCCTCATTAGAGACCAGAGACCTCTGATCTCTTCCTCTACCACATAACCTACCCAAAACAATCACAGTAGTCACAGACCAACAGCCACCGTTGCTGGTCTTTTGTGGTCTCCTTTGAAATCTCAATACAATCCGACAGATTCCCCAATGCTGTGCCCACTGGAGTTTGTAGTCCCACTACAAAGCCAGCACGTCACCTGGTATGGTTGGCCAGCAGGTTGCAGGAGGTCAAGAGTTTCACCAACCTTAGAGTCATCTGCACTGAGATCCAGGATAAAGGCTGAAACATGAGGATTTTAGCCCGAATGCCCAGGACTCTCCAGGTGAAAGGCACAAACCTGTATCGTATCCAGAATAGCTCTGATGAATGGAGCGTCTGTGAAGGAGTTAAGTGAATTCAGCATGTTGATAGTTAGTCCCAATGAAGTTGGGAGGTTCGCCGTCACCAGTAGATGGTTGACTACCTAGGGAGAGCCTTCTTCAGCAGCCAAAGTGGGGAACTACAGCTACAACCAACCTCCGACTGTGTGCTCCTTCCACTGCTATTACTTTTATGAACACTTGAGGTGCACTTGTGTGGCCAAAATGGAGCACTGCAAATTGAAAATGCTCCTAGTGTGCTGTGAAATGTAGGTAGCACCTGTGGATCTGCAGGACGTTAATATGGAAATAAGCGCTATGCAGGTCCAATCCCACCATCTTGAGTCCGGGGAGTATGACAGACAAGGACCTGGGCAAGCATGATCATTTTTAATTTGTCGTCCTGTAAGATCTTTAAAGGCCAAGGGTCTAAAATAGGGTGAAGGTTGCCGTCCTTCAAGTACGTAACAGGAGTAACGCCCAGTTATTACTTCTGATGCTGGAACCCTTTTTGTGGCCCCTTTAGCCTGAAGGGTCTTTACTCCCTGCTGCAAAATAGATAGATGGAAGGTGCCACAGGATGAAGAGAAATTGGTGGGTATAGTCCGATGTACAGTTTGGAGGACCTACTTGTCTGAAGTAATGCCCTGCCACCTTTGGGGGAAATATCTTGCCTTCAATTGTGTCACAGTATGTTGGTAAAGACACACTAAAGCAGTTTTGCTGGTGCATGAGGGACAGGGTGATTAAGCTGCATTCTGTCCCTGTTGTCCTGGGCAATGTCTTTGAGAACTGTAGGTTCAGCCACAGAAGAGTTGAAAAGCTTTCTCAAGGTGTTTCGCATTGGCAACACTGAAAACTAGCCATTGAGAGGGCAACATTGTTGGTGGAATTATCTGATGGGAGCAGAAAGACCCTTGGAAAAACCCATGGGCCGACGTGGACCTGGCCCTTTTTGCTGGATTATCCCTGAACTTTTTGCCTTCTTCCTCCTATTTCTTTCTGACCTTTTTTTTTCTTAATTTTAGGACTTCTGCTAACCAGTGCTAAAGTGTATATGCTCTCTGTCTACGATGTATTGGTAATTGGTTTATCCATGATTTGCATATTTGATTTACTAGCAATGTGCACGGTGTACCCTGGGCCTGCAGCACTGATTGTACCACTCAAATGAGTAGCCCTGTAAACATGCCTAAGACCTGGCACTGCAGTGTCTGTGTGTGCAGTTCTAAACTGCCATTTCGACTTGGCAAGTTCACCCACTTGCCAGGCCCAAACCTCCCCTTTTACTGCATATAAGTCACCTCTAAAGTAGACTCAAGGCAGCCCCATTGGCTGGGTGCAGTGTATTTAAAAGATAGGACATGTACTGGTGTGTTTTACATGTCCTGATAGTGAAATACTGCTAAATTCGTTTTTCACGTTTGCAAGGACTATCTCTCCTATAAGGTAACAGGGGGATTGCCTTGAAAAATCTTTTAATTGTCATTTCCCATCGGGAGCAGATATAGAGCTGGAGTTCGGGGTCTCTGATCTCACAATTTAAAAAAACAATTTCTGGTGACGATGGTTTTTGATTTGTAAGTTTGAAGATCGCACTCGTAGAAAGTGGGCATTTTCTTGCTTAACCATTCTGTGCCCCTGCCTGTCTATGGAAAACACGTCTGGGTCAGGATAACAGCTCGGCTGTTTGTGTATTTACTCTAGACAGTCACACAAAGGGAGCTAAGGTGTGCCCTGCATATTCTGATAGCCCATTACCGGTTGATGGGTCTTCCTGAGCTAGAGTGATGGGAGGAGCTGACACTTGCACCTGAATAGGGGTGTGCCTATCCTCCCACAAAACAGTCTCCAACCCCCTGGAGAGTGTTTATGGCCAGGGCAGGGTGGGCAGGGTCTTGTGCACTACAAAAACATTTCTTTGAAGTTTGCCTACTTGAAAGACAGAAATGGTTATGAGTACTGGACCTCTGGCACCACAGAGTTAGAATCCTTCTGGGCTGAGGGCATTCTGCCAGGAAGAAGAGCTGGATGCTGTAGAAGGGACAGCCACTCTTCCTGTTGCTTTGCTGTGCTGGCCTGCTGCTTGCAGCTTTTGTCCTGGGAGTGAGAGGTCTGGACTTTGCTTTCTGGGCCCTTGGGAGTCAGTTCTGGTGTAATCAAGAAGAAACAAGCACATAGATTCCTCAGAGATGTCGGAACTGGCACCACTGTCCGACTTCGCACCGCTGCCTGCACCGGAGCCGTGGCCCCTCCTGAGTACAAAGACCGACACCTGAGGCCCGATGCCACCACAGCAGCTCCTAAGTCCTGCCACAGCATGAGCCCCGAGTACTGTGTCACCGCCGTACGTGATACTCGACTCAGCCGCAGCACCTGTGGCCGTCTGGTGTGATCACAACACTGTGAAGTTGACGCCTCGCATCCTGCTGGATTCATCAGCCCAGCTGGAACAGAAGGAACCAAAGCCTCACTGCCCCTGCCTAGCAGTAATGAACCAACACTTCACCTCCCCGGTAGCAGTAAGGAACCAATGCCACAGTGGCTCCAGAGACGCCTCACCTCCCTGACTCTGTGTGAGGTCTTTGTTTCCTTGTTTTCCAAGGTACTGTACTTGGTGGGGGTCCATGTGACTCTGTGACCACCGCATTCCCTCATGAGTGACATCGGACTGCTGGAAACGACTCCATCAAGATGTCATGATAGCCCCAGTTGGAGTCATTGTGATTGTAAGCAATTTACTGAGATTTAATCTTTGCAAGTTCATATCCTTGCCTGTGTATGTTGGATTTTTGTTATTTTGGTCTTGTTGTACTCAGAGCAATATTAGCTGTTCTTCTTAACTGGTGTGGAGTACTTTTGTGGTGTTTTCAGTGTGTGTGTATGTCTGTGTGTACGTACAAATACTTTACACATTACCTTTGAGATAAGCTTGACTGCTCGTGCAAAGCTACCAAGGGGGGTGAGCAGGAGTTATCTTAGCTGTGTGACTCCCTTACCCTGACTTAAGTGAAGGTCCCTACTTGGACAGGGTGCAAACCACTGCTCACTAGGGACCCCATTTCTAACAGGTCTACTCTCCTTAAACTGTTCCAGGGCTGAATCTGTTTATTTGCCAAGTAGACAAGAGACTTCAAACGGGATGTCCTTCACTGTGTTATACGGTTCCCATGAATTAAGTAGGCCTGCGCATTAGGCCAACATGAATTTCAGATTGCATGCACTTAGTCCACATATACCATCAGAAAATGTTGGCACAATTCCTAGCTACCTCACAGTGCTCCATCTGAACTCCTAACCTTACCAGGGTACCATATGCTGTCAGCACCCTCAAGCATGACCAGTCTTATTCCCAAGGAAATTGTTGAAACAGATCAAACCTTTTGTTGTTACTCTGCATGCCCAAGGTAAACACAAGAAAGATAGGAAAATGGTTTTTCAAACATTTATTGAAGCAACATATTTTTGTATAGAAAGGTGAAACCAAGCAATTCAACCATGTTAATATTACTGCATTGCTACACTCCTGTCTGTTAGTACCTGTAGTATCGAGAGGGTGTTGAGTTAATGCAACAGCATTTAAAGTTGAGGATAGCAGTGCATGGGACGTCGTGCACAGAGTGGAGTGACTTGATCCAGAGAAGTGTTAAAGATCTAAGGAGAGCAAATTGGCAGGCACGTTTAGATGGGTGCTGAATAGGGCTCCCTCAGGGTGAGAGTGATGAGTGCATATTAGGTTTAGAGACGCAAGGACAAAGTACAGGATTGACTCACCCAGTATTAAAGCAAGGCATGTTAACAGCTGTAAAACATCTTATCACAAATTGGCAAAGTCATTAGGACTGTTGAACAAGGATTATGAAACTTGTTAATTGGCCTTATCGGCAGCCATTGATTAGCCAGGCACTTCAGACAACTGTGTGTTCTACATTTATCTGGTGGTTTTGAGTTTCCGGGAGAGAGAGGGTGTGAGGAAGCCCACCTTTTTTGCCAGACCAGGCAGGTAAGGTATAAATGTTGTTCTCGCTATATTTCAGCAGAGGATTGCTTTGGAAGGTCTGTGGTCTGGGCAGTTGTAGTGGACATGCGTCAGCCATTTACTGGCAATTACTGAGGCTCCTCATGTTGTTCAAAGTTCTTCTCGATTATCTGGAGGAAACAGAGACTCCGTAGGATGGAATGAGGCTTGGTATGTTCTGAGTCAAGGATCTGTGGTTAGTTCATAGAAAGGCACCCAGTATGCAGCACGGGGAAGCTGTTTGTTAGTGTGGTGTAGCGGAGCTTGCCGGTTAGACTGCTATCTTCTCGGGCGGTAGCCACACATCTAAAATGTATTTTTTTTCTGAAATTTACACCAGATACTGAGTTTAAGAGCATTGGTTATTTGTATATCCTGACTAGCAAGTGATTAAGATGGCATTTTCCAAAATGTCTTCTTCCTTACACACTGACTTACATTTGTAAAGCACAAATGTAGAAAAATCCAGCTGGTAATAACAAATGTTCTACTATTCTGTGTTCCCACATGTCTCCCGATAAAAATGGTACTTCACTTGTGTGTGTAGGCCTAGTGTCTGTGACAAGAAACGACCCAAACGCAACATGGATACATCACTTTTTTCCACTGAAAACGGACCCCTTTTTGCAAAGTGGATAGCTTTGGGAACTGGCTCATCCAACACCTAGGCAAAACTAGCAAACCTACTCAATTTTGAAAAACGGACAAGTGGGGATTGTCGGGTGGGGTGACTCGTGTGGCTGTCACTAGTTTGTTTTACCTAGATACCCTGCTAAACACACAAAAATTCCTCACATTTCTGTGAGGAATGTTGAGGGTTCTACAAATTTCCTACCACCCTGTGTTCCCTGAAGTCTCCTTATAAAAAATCGTATCTCACTTGGGTGAGTAGGCTTAGCGCCTGCAATAGGTAAGGGTCCAAAACGTAACATGGACACAACACATTTTTCTATTGGAAACGGACCCTTTTTTGCAGTGTGGGTAGCTGTGGGTTTTGGACCCTAGATCAGCCTGCACCTAGGGAAAACTAGCAAACCTACAAATTTGTGAAAGGTAGACACCCAGGGGGAGTCCAGGGTGGTGTGATTTGTATACCTCTCAGCAGGTTTTCCTACTTGCATTTCTGTGAGGAAATCTTCTGGAATCTGTGGAAGCCACAAATCTATTGTCCAATGTTCAGCCATTTCCCCAGATAAAAATGATACCTCCCTTGTGTGGGTGAGCACAGGTGAGGTGACATTTTTATTGAGAGATATGTAGGAACGCTGAATGGAAGGACATTTTGCTCCCTGCAGGTTTCATTACTTTCATAATCAGAAAAATTAATAAGTCTGTTTTTTTTACCCTTTGAGGTTTGCAAGGGCTTCTGGGTAATAAACCTTTGTGGGATCCATGCAAGGCCCTAGAATTCCCTGTTTTCTGATGGATACAACTACCTGTGGATTCCTCACCTAATGAATACTCCCATGGCGCCAGCATTCGACGGAAATCTTCTTACTAGTCTCTGCACGTCGACGAGGACGTCACTCTAGCCCACGCGACGCCGTCTGACGTCATACAGGCAATAAGAGGTCCTCGACGACGTTCGGACGTCAGTTCCCTTTTTTCCGTGCATTCGAAACGGTTATCTTCGAGGGAGCAACTGTTACTTTTTTGGTTACAGTGTATTTTTGCTGCGTAGTCTTTCGCTGTGGTAATAATGTCGCAGAGAAAGTCTGGATTTAAGCCTTGTCGTGAGTGTGGAGGCAATATGTCGGTGACGGATCCTCATTCCGATTGCCTTTGGTGTTTGAGCTCCGACCACGACGTCTCGACTTGTGATTCATGCCAGCACATGAATCCAAAGGCCCTCAAGGAACGTGAGGCGAAGCTGTTTATGGCTAAATCGAAGGAGAAGCATCACAAGAAGTCTTCTTCTCCAAGACATCGGCGTCATCGAGACTCCCGGCGCCGTAGAGAATCTCGGCGTCATTCGAAGGAGACTCGTTCCAGGTCTTCGGATCGGCGCCGAAGGACATGGGAGATCAGTCCCACGGTTACGCCGCATCCTTCGACGCCGTTGCCCTCTCCGGCGTCTCCAACTTCACCTGGACAGGCGTCGGTGATTGAGGTATTGGAGCCTCAGGTGTTTTCTCCGGCGCAGACGTCGAGGCCGGCGTCGGGGTCGCCTCCGAGACAGGCACCTCAGTATCCGGCTGTTCCCACCCCTGGAGCCGATAGTTCCGCATTCTTGAATGCGATGTATGCCATCTTCCAACAGATGGCTCCAGGGGGTGCTCCGGCTAGGCCTTTGGCCTTTTCTTTGGGTGATCCTGCGCCTCTTCGGCCGGCACCCTTTATGCCCTTTCTCCCTTTTGGGAACGTGGGCTCGGCGCCAGTGTCGGCGCCGGTGGCCGCTCCGGTGGCTTCAGAAGGATTGGCCCCGGGGATTTCCATCCCGTCGACGTCGAAGTCGGGATTTCGGCCTGTGACTCCGGTGGGTCCATCTGCTTCAGTTGCTCTTTTGTCGGCGCCGAAGTTACCTGTGGCGCCGGACGCGGCGTCGGTGGCTTCTGAAGATCGGCGCCGATCTTCGACTTCGGCGGAGGCATTGTCGACTCCGCGTATTGAACAGCGACTTCATTCCAGGAGACGTGCTCTCCGTGTATTAGAAGAGCAGGAGTACCAACGAGCCCTGGAGGAAGGAGAGATAGAGGACTCGGGTGATGGGCTGCGTGGACTGGAGTCGGCCAGTGGGCTGGACACTTCCCCTGAGTGGGATCTTTCGTCCCCGGGGGAATATACTGAGGAGGCTGCTTCCTTTCATGCAGTGGTACGGAAGGCAGCTAGTTTTTTGGACCTGCCTTTGCCGGTGGTGGAGGCTAAACAAAACCTTTTAACAGAGGTGCTACATCCGGCCTCAGCTGCGGCGGAGCCTCTGTTGCCATTTAATGACGCTCTGCTGGATCCGGTGATAGAGGTGTGGAAGAGGCCGGCATCTTCCCCAGCAGTTCACAGAGCCGTGGCCAGGAGGTATCGGGCGGCTCCGACTGACCCTGGGTTTCTATCTAGGCACCCTACGCCGGAGAGCTTGGTGGTGCAGGCCTCCTGTTCATCCAAGTCAGCGCCTGGTTCTTTCCCGACGGTGCCTGGGGACAGAGATTCAAAGAAGCTAGAGGCGCAGTCGAAGAAGATTTTTTCGTCCTGCAGTCTGGTGTTAAAAGCCACCAATGCAACCTGTATCCTGGGGAGGTATATTCATGCTCTGATGGATGACATTTCCTCATCGTTTACAGAGCTTCCCCAGGGTCTTTTGGATCTTGTCTCAAATGCCCAGGCTGCTGCGACCCAGATTATCCAGACGGGACTGGATACCACCGACTCGGTAGCCAGAGCAATGGGCACAACTGTGGTGGCAAGGAGACAGGCCTGGCTCCGTAACTCGGGCTTTTCTGCAGATGTACAGTCCACATTGTTGGATCTCCCGTTTGATGGGGACAAACTGTTTGGAGCCAAGGCTGATTCGGCCTTGGAACGTTTTAAGGAAAGCAGGGCCACGGCTAAGTCGTTAGGTCTCCAAGCTCCTTCTTCCATGGCCTCTTCCAGATTTTTCAGGAGGTTTCGTGGATTTGGGCGTGGCTCTTCCTCCTCTTCCTTTCGGGGAAGATATCAGCAACCTGCCTCTTCCCATCCCTATAGATCTTTCAGGGGGAGAGGTAGGGTCCGCACCAGAGGAGCCTCTCAGCAGCACTCTGCCTCTTCCTCATCCTCTGGCGGGGTGCAGCAGGGGAAGCAGCCTTAGGCTTCCACCATTTCCCACTCACTCCTCTCCTGTAGGGGGAAGATTACAGCATTTTCTCACCAAATGGAAGACTGTTACAACGGACACTTGGGTTCTCAGTATTGTGGGAAAAGGCTACACCCTTCCCTTTCGGGAGTTCCCGCCCCTCATCCCGCCCCGCCCTTCTTATTGTTCAGAAGAACACCTCCTGTTGCTAGAACAGGAGGTACAAGCCCTCCTTTCCAAGGGCGCGGTGGAGTTGGTCCCAGAGCAGGAAAGGGGTCGAGGATGTTACTCAAGGTATTTCCTGATTCCCAAGAAGGATGGTCGTTTGAGGCCAATTCTGGACCTGAGGATCTTGAATTGGTTTCTCAAGCAGGAAAAATTCAAGATGCTGACCCTAGCACAGGTGCTTTTGGCGTTGAACAATGAAGACTGGATGGTGTCTGTCGACTTGCAGGATGCTTACTTTCATATCCCAATACTCAAGTCACACAGGAAGTATCTCCGGTTTGTGGTGGGATCGCAACACTATCAGTTTGCGGTCCTTCCGTTTGGTCTTACTTCAGCACCTCGAGTCTTCACGAAGGTGATGTCGGTGGTTGCGGCAGAACTCAGAAGGAAGGGGATAGCAGTATTCCCTTACTTGGACGACTGGTTGATCAAAGCCAAGTCCCCGGAGCTTGTGTCGCATCATCTGCAGTCAACAACCCAGTTGTTGTTCGACCTGGGTTTTTCGGTGAACGAGCCCAAATCTCACCTAGAGCCCTCTCAGCGCCTCCTGTTCATAGGGGCAGTACTGGATACAACATTGGGTCGGGCCTTTCCTCCGCCTCAGCGGATTCAAGATATTCAGGATTTGGTTCCAATGTTTCAAAATGGAGCGGTAGTTCCAGTTCTCAAGGTCCTTCGTCTGCTCGGTCTTTTTGCCTCCTGCATTCTGTTGGTCACGCATGCTCGCTGGCACATGAGGGCTCTTCAGTGGTGCCTCCGAAGGCAGTGGTCTCAACACAAAGGGGATCTAGAGGGTACTGTCAAGATCTCCAGAGATGCTGCTGTGGATTTGAGATGGTGGATTGCAAGCAACAATCTTTCACAAGGAAAGCTGTTCCAGCAGTCGCCACCAGTGGCCACAGTCATAACGGATGCTTCCACTCTAGGGTGGGGAGCTCATCTGGGGGATCTGGAGATCAAAGGTCTTTGGTCTCCAGAGGAACAGATGTTTCACATCAATCTGTTAGAGTTACGGGCTGTACGTCTGGCTCTCAAGGCCTTCCTCCCTTCCCTTCGTGGTCAGTCGGTACAGGTCCTAACGGACAATACTACCACGATGTGGTACATAAACAAGCAGGGAGGAGTGGGGTCGTACCTTCTCTGCAGAGAAGCTCTTCGACTATGGTCCTGGGCAAAGGACCATCAGATTTGCTTGATAGCAAACCATCTGGCCGGAGTCTTGAACCTGCGTGCGGACAGTCTCAGTCGCCATTTCTCGGCAGACCACGAGTGGCGTCTCCATCCAGATCAAGTCCGTTTAATCTTCCAGAGGTGGGGATTTCCTCGGGTAGATCTGTTTGCCACTCGAGAGAACGCGCATTGTCCGTTGTTCTGCAGCCTCCAGTATCCGATGCAGGGAGCGTTGGGGGACGCGTTTCAAATAACTTGGTGCGGCCAGTTGCTTTACGCGTTTCCTCCCATACCCTTGATTCCTCGAGTATTGAGGAAGATTCGCCAGGACCGGGCTCTAGTCATCCTAATAGCTCCGGATTGGCCAAGGAGGGTATGGTACTCCGACCTTCTCCAACTCTCAATGTGCCCTCCGCTCCGTCTCCCTTTCAGGGCAGACCTCCTCTCGCAGTCGCAGGGGCAGGTTCTACACCCCAACCTCCAGAGTCTGCACCTACATGCCTGGAGATTGAACGGGGCAACCTGAGTTCCTTCTCTCTCCCGCCTGAGGTAGTGGATGTTATATTAGCGGCCAGGCGACACTCCACTAAATCTATCTACGCTAATAGGTGGTCTAAATTTGTTGCGTGGTGTGGAGAGAGGCAGATTGATCCTTTGCATTCTCATCTATCGGACGTTTTGTCTTTTGCTCTGTCTCTAGCGCAGAAAGGTTGTGCAGTGGCTACCATTAAGGGTTATTTATCGGCCTTGTCAGCCTTCATATGTCTTCCAGACCAACCATCTTTATTTAAATCCCCTATTGTTATCAGATTCCTGAAAGGTCTTCTAAATAAATATCCTCCAAAGCCATTCGTTATGCCGCAATGGGATTTGTCCTTGGTCCTGACTTTCCTTATGGGGTCCCCTTTTGAACCTATGCATTCTTGCCCCTTAAGGTATTTGGTTTTAAAAACAGTCTTCTTGATAGCTATAACATCAGCAAGGAGAGTGAGTGAGTTGCAGGCCTTATCAGTAAAGCCCCCTTATACAACTTTTTATGGGGATAAGGTGGTGTTGAGGACCAAGGCTGCTTTCCTCCCGAAGGTTGTTTCACCCTTCCATTTGGCTCAGGCAATTACTTTGTCCACGTTCTATCCTCCGCCTCATCCTTCCAAAGAGGAAGAAAGACTGCACCGTCTGGACCCAAAGAGAGCGTTGAGCTTCTTTATTGATAGAACAAAGGATTTCAGGCTGGAGGATCAGCTGTTTATTGGATACGTAGGCAAGAGGAGAGGAAAGGCAGTCCACAAGAGAACACTATCCAGGTGGGTTGTTCTTTGCATTAAAACCTGTTACTCTTTGGCAAAGAAGGATCCTCCTGAGGGCATTAGAGCTCATTCCACCAGAGCTAAGTCGGCCACTTCGGCCTTGGCCAGGGGTGTTCCTGTGGTCGACATCTGCAAGGCCGCAACTTGGTCGTCCCTTCACACTTTTGCAAAACATTACTGTTTGGATTCTGAGGTTAGAAGAGACGGCCATTTTGCACGGTCAGTGCTGCAGGATTTCTTGGTTTGACCATTTAGGCACCCACCGCCGGGCGTGGTACTGCTTTGGGACTCTATTCATTAGGTGAGGAATCCACAGGTAGTTGTATCCATCAGAAGAATGAGTTACTTACCTTCGGTAACGACTTTTCTGGTGGATACATTAGCTACCTGTGGATTCCTCACGGTCCCACCCGCCTCCCCGTTGCCTTTCTGGTCTTACCAAGTAATCCTTGAGTGCGCTCCTCTTGGTCTTTGAGGGTGCAATAGATGTTGTATATAATATATTTATATATATGTATATATGTATATATCTTTGTGTATATACTTGATGTGTGTATATATTTTAAAAAAGAGAGAGTTATATATATACATATAAAAGATTTACAGTTATTCATGCAATGTTGTGTATTTTTACAATATAATGGCATGTTGCCTTGCTCTTTCATTGCATTGCCTGGTTGTTCTCATGCACGTAAAAAATGATTGGTACTGACGTCCGCACGTCGTCGAGGACCTCTTATTGCCTGTATGACGTCAGACGGCGTCGCGTGGGCTAGAGTGACGTCCTCGTCGACGTGCAGAGACTAGTAAGAAGATTTCCGTCGAATGCTGGCGCCATGGGAGTATTCATTAGGTGAGGAATCCACAGGTAGCTAATGTATCCACCAGAAAAGTCGTTACCGAAGGTAAGTAACTCATTCGTCTAGTTTACAAAAATATCTGGGGTTGGTAGGTTTTCTTTAGAGACAATGTACACCCTGGCAGTGAAAGTCAGAAAAGACGATTATTACTGCTCACTCATCCACTACTCAAGTACACACACATACTGGTTGGATTTGGTACAAGAGTGAATGAAAAGTTCAAAATGTAAGTTTTATTAACAAAACATTTCACAAAATTGAAAACACCGAAATCCCATTTAAGATAATATAAATATTAGAATACTGAACCAGTGACTCACAACTCAAGAGTTGTTAAGCCACGATGAGGTACCAACCGCTTTACAGGCCGTTCACACACCTTCTAATCATCACACACAGAAAAAAACAGTGCCGCTCAAGGGGCCCATCACTTTCAAACGCCCACAGGACTGTCCCACCAACCATGTCAGCTGGCGGTTTGTGTAGCCTGCCGTTGGCTGGCAGTGTGTGTAGTGATCAGCGGCAAGGCACTACACAAGTACACACAATCACACTTGCAACCAGCTGCCACTCAGTCAACTGCCAAAACAAACACTGCAAGCCAGCCACCACTACACGCCACTGGTCAACCGCCACCACACACACTGACAGCCAAACACCAGTCCATACACACTGACAGCCAGATGCCAGTTCAATCACACCACCAGCCAAATGGCAGTTCACACACATTTCTAGCCAAACACCAGTCCACACACAATACCAGCCAGCTACAAGACCACACACACTGCCAGGCTAATGCCAGTCCACAAACACCATCAGCCAAATACCAAACAACACACACTGCCAGCCAAACGGCAGTCCACACATCTTTGCCAGCCAAACACCAGTCCACAGTGACCATCAGCCAAACGCCAGCCCACACACACTATTAGCCAAACACCAGTCCACACGCACAACCAGCCAAACGTAACTCCAACGTCACCATGAAGCTTTAGGGCACTTTGATATCTAAAACACTCCCATATTGAACAAATTAAACATGCAGAGCACATACTTAAATAAATAAAACAACACATTATTTTCAGTTTTTTCTAAAGTTAAAATAACCTACCTATTGATAGACAATGAAAAATCATCAGTGATTGCATGTACAGCAGGTGTAGCTAATCACATCAAAATATTGGTACCCTGGTATCTAAACAGAAAATGTATAGAAACACAGACCATAGTCTGTTTCCTTTTACTCTCATGTTTATTCCCAATACTTGCACTGCATATGGTAATGTTTAAAACTTGGGCAAACATAGGCCAGGATTAGAAGGACACGCAGGACAGTACATACTGTATGAATCTCCTTTCACACTCCTCCTTGGACACAGACTCTACATCTCCTACAAAGAAAGTCTTTCTTGGGTGCTAGAGTAAGGTATTCAGAAAGGTTGCAGTCTTTTAATTTAGACACATCCTCAACCAGTCCGATTCTAGGAACATCTGACTGCTCTCCTGGCACAAGGCTGCCTTTTACAGACTGCTGAAACTGTACAAAACTCAACTTGTAATGCGGGAAACAAGCTTTAAATACAATGTAAGCATGCTAGAATGCTAAATGAAATAAATGAACAGTCAACTTCTTATACCAGATATGACTTTCGAGCAGCATTGTAAGGGCTCCAACCTTTGATCTGGTCTATCTACAACTCCAGTATGATTGTTGTAGTCTAGAATGTACACTGGTTTACGCTCTTCAGCTACCTGACCTCAAACAATCACAGGTGCAGTACTTTCATCATGGATAGTTGTAAGCATATGGACATCTTTTCTTTCTGAAAATGTTAACACAAGTACTGTGTAAGTCACTGCTCTGTCAACTCTGAAGTTTCTTACACATAAGTTCTTTAGGGTAACCTTTACGGTTAGAGCAGATTGTGCCACATCCACATGCCACAGTGCCCACTCTAAGAAATCTTTAAATAATTGCACACCTGTATTGAAATTGTCAACATATAAATGATAATCTTTGTGAAATAAATGCTCTGGCAAGTTCCCTAACAGCTAGGCATATGGCCTTATGTCTAAAAGTAGAACTAAAATTCAATGAACGGAAGAAACTTGAAAAAATGAAGAAAACAATATGGTTTGACGAGGAAGTAGATGCTTAAAAAGCAAGAATGGGGAAAAGGTATGACTGAGATAAAAGCCCAACTGTAGGCAGCAAGAAGTGATTATAAAGATTAATATCTAAAAAGAAACATGTTTTTCATAATACATATTGTAAAACACCGCTTCATATAATTGTCTCTAAAAATATTAAAGGATTTTGGAGTCTTCTCCAACATGGGGATGAGCAAGATGTTGGGGAAGCTGTGGTGTGTGGTGGGGGAAGAAATGTGGGTTGCATACATGGAAGAAAGTTATTCTAATTGGTACACTAACATGCCACGTCCAGAAACCTTCCTGATAGAAGAGGGGATAATAGGCCGGTCTCTCCAGGTGGTTTTGAAGGAGACAATAACATCTCTAAAACTAAAGGAAGTGGCTGGTCCTGACAATTTACCATCAATTATAATGAAAACAAATGTGGAACGGTGGACTAGGCTGTTTTATCTGGCGTTTCAAAGATATTTAAAAAGAGGAAAAATTCCAGAAAGCTGGGTGAGAGCAATTATAAAAGCTATTTTTAGGAAGGTGAGGCGAGGGTCCCCTGAATTACAGGCAGATAAATCTACTAGATGTTGGGGGAAAATTATTTTTTTAAATCCTGAGTCCACTGAAAGAGTGGACAGAAACCAAAAGCATAATCCCCATTGACCAATGTGGATTGAAGTAGAAGCGTTCTATATGTTGACCACTGTTTCAGCTTGTGGTCCGTAGCACTAAAGTTCACTGAAGCAAGGCAATTATTTTTGTTGCTTTGCGGATTTTCATTTGGCATTCAATTCAGTTGATTGAGAGCACTTATGGGAATTCTTAGTAAACTATGAGATACCCAGAGGTCTTTTCCTAATTTAACAGGAATTACATAGAGAAAACTGGCCTCAAGTTGAAGTAGATTCTGAAGAAATACTGTCACACAAAATGTCACTGAAGAATGGATTGAAGTAAGGATTGTGTTGGCTCCCCTCTTATTTTTAATATTTTTAGCTGATCTACCCAAAGTTTTAGCAACCACAAATAGCTTTAGTCATAAAATGAAAGGCTTTCATGTTACATGCCTCTTATATGAAGATGATCTCGTCATTATGGGCATGACCGAAACCGGTCTCCAGAGGAAATTAGATAGAATATTGTAGAAAGAAAAGATTGAAGATAAATATGGATAAAACCAAAATGCTCCCATCTGGAAAATGAATTCCAAAATATAAATGACATCTAGGTAAAACAGAAGTAGAGGTAGCCAATCGGTATAAATGTAGGAGGCTGGCTCAGTATGTGGTGTACACCTGTAGGTGAGGCACCCTGTACTGAGTCCAGGCAGCCCTTAGTAATGGTGTAGGTGGCTTTATATAACCAGAGCTCTCATAAGGGTAGCTATGGAGAGCAGCTCATTCTTACAAAGGAGGGTGTAAAGCGGTTGCAAATACCACACAGGTCAGGTCAGGCCCCTTTGGCGGGGGCAAACCATTTACTAACAAAATGGTAGGCAGAAGTCACTTCCAACCCACACTACCACCCAAGGATGCTTAGGACTGGGGAAGTACTAAAACCACAAAGGTAAGTAGGTAGGATTCCCCAGGCACCCTTTTGCAAAGTAGTAATCTCAGGTCAGTGGCTGTACAGGGCTCGAAAAATCTACTTCACCACTCGCATTGGTGAGTTTTATTTTACAAGGTCGAACTATTTTTAGATTCCACTCCACCCTTCTGGCGCTTGGCCCTTCTGCCGAATGGACAAAGGACAGGTGTTCTGTTTAGTCAGAAACTGAATTAGCAATTAAGATGCCTTTATATCTTATTCTTGTTACAATACCTCTGTGTTCACAGACAGAGGTCAAAAGTCAGTTTGTCTTCTTGCAATGCAAATACTTTTCCTTGTGTCTGCAGAGTTCCAGGATTTTGCAAAGATGAAAAAAGTCAGAACACTTCACTTGGTGATGTGCAAATGATAAATGTTTTCTGAAACCCAATTTTCACAGATTATTGCTGATACATTATATAGTTTTATCAGTAAAGCTGCAAGTTAGTGGGAAGGTTTTTGGACATTTCTTGGAAATTTACTGTCTGTAAATGACAGTGAGCTACCACATCATGCTTTAGTAATATATTTATTAAAAGTGAGTGTTTAAACTTAATCTGAGAAACACTCCTACCCTGATGGCAAAGTTATTAGTATAGTAAGAGGCAAGTCATGCATGGATCATGTGTACCCTATATGTGGGCTAGATTTATTATACATGGAGCAAACGTTTAGTGTATTTAATCAAACAAAAGAGGATTTTTTTTACAGCAGAAATGCTGAACTCACATATTTGAAGGTGCACTCATGTGAGAATGAAGAAAAGGGTGACTGTAAAATACAATATTTGCCTAGGATCACACAATTTGAGACTAGTTTTCTGGTCAAGTACATTACAGTTAGGTCGAGTAGATTATTGAAACAACTCGACCTGCAGGTCTAGTAACATTTTTATGATTTTTCGAGGCCTGCGTAGGATAACAGGGAAGTCGTGGTTGGAGTTTTCACCTTTTAGGACCCTAACCCTAGATAACCTGTTGGAACAAGGGAGGTTTGATAGTGCCCCCACCCGTTGATATCCACAATAGGGGAGCACCTATAACAGGGAGCCCAGGTGCATGGGTGAAGTCGTGTCGGAACCTCCCGTTGAAGTCACTGGGGACCTTGGTTGTCCAGCTGCTGTCGCGACTCATGGACCAGGTCAGTGGAACCCAGTGGTGGGTTCCTGAAGAAGAGCACCGAAAGAATGAGGGGACACAGTTCAGACCACACAGAGGTGCCCAGGTGGTGCAGCAGGGCGATGCACACCCTTATCGGAGAGGCTTTCCTGTAGGATGGTGGACAAAGAAGTGCAGCTGTGGAGTCCAGGCGATGCAGGAAGATCCCAGGAGTAGTCCACAAGCTGTCCCACGCCGGTCATTGAATTGCAGAGTGTTCATTGGCCAGTGGGACAATCAACAAGCCTTGGCAAATACAGGGAAGCATTGCATGGAGTTTGCAGGATTTGTCGGGCGCAAAAGGTCCAGGTGACCCATCCTTGGCATATCGGTCAGGGCCTGCCCTCAGCATGCAGAAGAGCCAGAAGGAATCGGTGGAACCCCCCGGCAGGACCCTCTGGCAGCAGGCCCCTAGAGTCACAGGGAGGCCTCAACAGCACGTTGCAGGATTTGCAGAGAGGACGTTGTTCTTGGAGCTGGCATGTGCTGGAGGCCGTGGCTTCTTGGAGCTAGTAGGTCTTTGGTCTGAAGAACCAGCAAGCCTTGGCAATGACAAACACATGTGGTGCTCAGGGGTTCCTGCCAAGCAGCTCGAGCAAGGGACCACAGACTTCCCAGTTGCAAAGAAGGTCAGACCTCTGAAGAGCCACAGAACCACTATCTTGTGGTGGTTCTGTTGAAAGTGTCCGTTGGGCAGTAGGATCCACAAGCTGGTATCGTTGGGGTGCCTCCAGATGCAGGGGAGTGACTCCTTCACTCCAAGGGAGATTCCTTCTTCCTTTCCTAAGTGCAGGATGAGTCCCTGTAACTCTGGAGGATGCATGGCCATGGGGTTGCAGAAGTCTTTGCAGAACAAGGAAACAAAGTTGCAGTAGGAGCCCTCCTACTGATTACAGTCTTGCTTCTGGTTCTAGCGAAGAACAGCAGTGGTTCCGCTGTCCAAGTTGCAGAAGTATCTTGAAGAGGAGACTTGCATACATTTCCAGAAGGCTTGCTGACGAATCTAGGGTCTCACCCCCAGGGAAGCCCTTAGGTAACCCAGGAAGGGGGTTGAACACCTACTGCAGAGACCCACCTATCAGAGGGGGTCAGGGATGTCACCCAAATGGACTAACCAATTAGATGCTTCCATGGGCCTCAGCTCATCACATTTCCAAGATGGCAGAATCAAGTGGCCACCTGGCAGAGCTCTGTGCACCTCCCCAGGGAAGGAGCTGGTCAGGAGGGTAGTCACTCCCCTGTCCTTTGTGTGGTTTCGTGCCAGAGAAGGAACCAGTTTATGCAAGGAGGGCACCAAATGTGCCCTTCAAAGCAATCTGGTGGCGCTCAGAGGCACCCCCACCCCAGCCTATAGACACCTATTTCTAAAGAAGAGGTGGTCACACCTCTGTCTTACAGGAAATCATTTGTTCTGCCTTCCTCTGCCCGAGTTAGGCTCAGCAGTAGGAAGGCAGAACAGTGTCTGGGGTTGGCAGCAGCACAGGCTGGCTTGCAAAACCTGCAAGGCTATATAGGCGGACTTTGGGGGAACCCCCATAGTACATGGTATCATGCAGCTAGCACTGGAATTGGTGTAGTTGCATGAATCTAACATGTTTGATACCAAACATTCCTGTGTTTGGTGAAGCAGATTTGTAGCAGGACAACTTGTATTGACCAGTGTCCACTACATACCTTAAGATGGCTTCCCTGTACTTACAAAGCCCAGGAAATTGAGTCTGGGGTTTGTAGGGCACCTCTACTCATGCATGGGTGCCCTCATACTTAGAACCATGCAACTTGCCCTTGGGCTGAAGGGCCTACCTTAGGGGTGACTTATAGGGTCAGAGTGCAGTGACCACGATATAAGGCAAACCTGATATCTGGAGTGAAAGGTGCATGCACCATTTCACACAGGCTACAATGGCAGGCCTGTAGTCAGTTTGCTGGGCCCCCATGGGTGGCACAATACATGCTGCAGCCTATGGGGGCTCCTGGTGTTCCAGTTCCCTGAGTTCCTGAATACCATGTACTTAGGACTTACATGGGTGCACTAGTTTGCCAATTGTGGGGTGTAAAAGTTACCATAAAACTAAGTTTAGGGGAGAGAGCACTGACAATGGGATCCTGTCTATCAGGATCCCATTGTACTACAGTCTAAACATACTGACACCAGGCGAAAAGTGCCAGAAAGATGCTCCTTTCCTGCAGTAAATATCTAGTGATGTGGTTCAGAAAGGATTTGCTATGGGAAAGATCACATCCATTCCCTACATGTAAGAGCACACTCGTCAGTAAGCAGGCTTAAAAAAATTAGTAAAGAGTATGGAGAGCCATCCCTAAGACCCATTTATCTGCCTACCTTGCTATGATCCACCCTCAATTAAAAATATTGGTTAAACTACTTTGCTTAAGTGGTAAATTTGAGTGGGATTTAGAAAAGGGCAGATGTCTAAAATAACTCCTCTCTTTACTGCTTGCACAATGGTCATAAGGATGGAAACAGACTTAGGTATCTGGAGCTATGTAGCTTATGCAGAGGTGATTAGTTTCTGGAACCAAATGGGTCATAGCCCTACCCAAAAAAATTGCTACACATTGATGAAACAAGATTATGTATAGTGAACTAAACTGGGAAAAATTGGTCAAAAATATGCCTACTGAGATAAGTAAAAGGTCATCTATAATTATGAACGATAATTTTAAGTGAGGATTTCCAAAAATAGTGAGGTATTCCCTCACATAGATGCAGTGTCAAATGAAGCAATACCATCTGCAGGTAGGTCTAGAGCTGGCCTGAACCCTGTTCTTCCATGAGCTGTTGCTAAGAGGGTGGTTTTAAACAGTAATAGTAATTGCACGTGTGAGTTGAATGTAAAATGTAAAGCCTATCATATTTTATTATATTGTTTATGGTTTCTATCACTACATAAAGCACTAGTTAGACCAATACGCATGAAATAAGGAATTTAAGGTCAGAGACAAGGTACTATATTTTTATTAGATAAGAGTTATTTATTTGTGACCTGTGCACTACAGTAGTGAGATTTGTGCTAGTATTTAAGTTGGGCGTGCTTGTAGACCAAGGCCTAAATGTTCATGTTTGTTGACTGACTGAAGTTCCCACACAATGTTTTCACTATCTCCAAAAGTAGGAGAACAATTGGGGGAAGGGATCGTTTGGACTGAAGAAGCCCTGCTGGGTCACACCCTGAAGTTATAGACATATTCAGAGGCACTTTCAAACAACATATACAGCTTATTACCATAAAGTCTTCTATTTAGGGGCGTATATTGTCTGAAAACCAAACAGCCCTTGAACAAGGCCAGAGACTCATCTGCAGGTATATCATGCCTGGTACAAACAATCAACTAAATGGTCAGGGATAGGCCAAATCTTGAAGAGACAATCAAAATCAGAGTGCTGTTGTGGCAACACTTTAGTATTATCTATAAAATACAGCATCCGCCTTAGAAGCAAATACCCATCTCAACTCATGGTTGCTGGAAAACCGTCAGTTGCCATTAAGGGACTAATAGACTGGTATAAAGACAAAGATGGCTTCCTTAGCAATCCCATCAAAAAATGTAAACCCCAGAATAGTTGACTGGGTAGTTCTAGATTTGGTCTTAAGTGTGACACTGTTGTCTCTCGCTGTTCTGCATACAAATTGGCCTGCTTAACAGTATGATCCAAAAACACATAATCAGTAAAGAGCTGGAATAAGTTGATATTCAGAAGGTTCTCTGTAAACACCACTAAAAATATGCAAAACAGACTGCACCATGTTAGGGGCAACCCAGGGTTCAGCACTTCCAATGGGAAGCCTTAAGTCCCTTGCTTGAAATCCAACTCCCTCATACTGTACGATAGGCACATTAGTGTACTCCTATAAATGAGCTAAAAGAGGCACTTCATCAGGCCTAACAGGTGATTCATCATCATTTGATTCCTCTTGGACTAAAATTCACTGCCAGAATCTTGCACTAGCTCCTCTGTTTCAGATGCAGTCAGTGCAAGAGCCATGTTCGGAGGCAGATTCAAAAAGCAAACCAATAACCCTACTAAGCAGTCACCTTGTGAACAGCCTTAATGTTTACTAATAAAATGGTCACAAGAAAACAGACAACTATAAACAACACTGCGCCAAATTAGAACTCAACAAACTGTGGCTGTATCGATCAGTAAATGCAGCTTTTTAACTCTAACAATTGGTAGAGAAACTATCAATACAACCCACTCATTGAACTTTCTACTACAAAAAGATAGCTCTTGTTTGCCAGGAACAGCTAGACTGGGGAGCAACTGCAGCCACTCTGCACAGACACAGCATGTACCAAAGATCCCCAATTAGAAAGGAAAAATAAAAAATGCAAACAAGACAGCACATCACAGGTTTTGCCCAAATCAAAACATGAATTTTAAACACATTAAAACATTAAGCAAACATGCTCAAATTATTACAACTGTTAAAGAATGCATTCAAGCAGGATCATTTGATGAAAACATTACAAAAAAGTATCTGATAGAAACTTCTAGCTGCAGATTCCTTACCTTTGAATTTCCCAGGTGTCATACTGTATTCAGAAGATTTTTGCATAAGCAGTACCTCTGCACGCCATCAGGTGGTTTTGTTCGGTTCCGCACATCGTCAGCGTCGTTGGCACTGGAAGTGACATCACAATAGCCTATATATGTCCCACCTCAGTGCGCGGGCTTCAGTTATTTTATTTCAGCACCAGTTAGCACTGAGCCACAGAAAGAGCTACTCTCTGTCGCCTTTTGACAATTTATTTCAATGTTTTGTCATATATTTTTTCAAGTGTGTTAAGGAATGTCTTCGTAGAGGGCATGTTTTAAACTGTGTGGCGCCTGTCACCGCACCATGTTGGATACAGACCCCCAATTAGTCTGTTTGTGGTGCCTCGAGCGAGATGACAACTCTAAGTCATGCTCGTACTGCCTGGCCATGGCGCCTAAGGCTTAAAGGGAGTGGTCCCTTAAGCTGCTTGCAGCCCGGCAATCAACGGCACTTAGCATGATTCCTCAGAGCTCTCGGTCCTTGTTGAGGAGAAGGTTGTGGGACCGCTCTAGAAACTTGATTCCTCTTCGTCCCACTCCAAGTCATCGGGACACTCAAGGAAGAGGTATATGAAGCACAAGAAGTCGAAGCATGCTGCAGCTTCTCGTCGTCCAGGTAAGAGAGTTATACGAGGCAATGTGCCTCATATTTTAGCGGGCTAAATCCTCTGGAGTGCCTCTGGCCCACGATAGCTCCAACCTCGCCTCTGATGGGGTCTCACAGACCCGATCTCGACTCTGGTCATGCCAACGTGTCCTTCTCCTGCGCCGGTCCTGATGGCACCCACCGGTGGTACCAGCCTCATTCTAATCCGCGACGACTTGGAGTCAGACTGGCATCGTTCGATGCTGAAGGCGGCACCGACAGAGACCATTGGCCCTAGGTTGTTGCCTGAGCATTTTTCCGACCAGCCAGGCATAAGGGAGGAGTGGGAGGAGTCACTGGACTCTTTATAATACCAGTTGGGCACATCTCTAGACTGGTATGGGGGGCTGAATGATGCCAGTGGACTGGACACATCTCCAGATACTGGTTTGCTTTCTCCCCCTACCGTGACTACAGAGGAGGAAGCATGATATGCAGTGGTAGTGAAGAGGGCAGTGGAGGTCCTCAACCTCAAACTCTGCTTCGTGGCAGTTGAGACTAACCTCCTGACAGAAGTGCTTCAGCCTTGGGGCTTCCTCATCAGAACCCCTGCTCCCCTTCAATGAAGCACTGACGTCCTGCTGGGGACCTGGTCCAAGCCCAGCACAGGGGCTCCTGTAACCAGGACAATTGCCCCCCGCCATAGCACCGCCCCAGGTGACCCGAGTTTCCTCACCCAACACCCCATTTCTGAGTGATTGGTAGTCCAAGCCTCAGCTTCCCATGGTGTGTTCCCTGCCGCTCCCCTGGACAGGGAATCCAAAAGGCTGGACACCTTGGGAAGGAAAATGTTTTCTTCCACCACTCTGGCATTGCGGTCGACGAACACTACATGCCTTTTGGGCGGCTACTCCTACACGTGGGATATAGTTGCACAAGTGCTGCCACGGGTTCTGGAGGAGATCCAGGCCATCCTCTCCCAAGTGGTAAAGGATGGGAGAGATGCTTCAAAGTTCACCATCACGTGTGGTTTGGACACAACAGACTCGCTAGTCATAGCGGTTGTGTCGACAGTGGTTCTTAGATGCCACACCTGGCTGAGAACATCTGGCTTTTCGAGGGATGGCCAGGCCAACCTCATGGACATAGAATAGGAAACGTCTCTGCGGAAAGAAGGCAGAGTCGGCGCTGGAGCACTTCAAGGACTCATGGGCCACAGCCAAGTCCAGTCTGCCTTTCACCCCTTTCATGGCTACGGAAGGGATGTGCCACCATGCCAGCCCTATGCCAGCCACCGTCCTGCACAGACTCCCCAAGCTTTGTGTGGATATGGACTTGATGCATTTGTATTCCGTGGGTCAGGTAGCCAGAATTCGTTTACCACCAGCTCCCTGACAGCTGCAGCCACTAAGCTCTCCTCGTCTCCTAATAAGGAATCATGGCTGTCCAGATGCCAGGAGAATATGTAATCTCCTCTAATGGCAGTCCATTACATTGGATAGATGGGTCCTGCAGATCATCCAGGGGGATGCTCCCTCCCCTTCAAATTTTCCCCTCTCGCTATACTGCTAACATAAGAATGGCTGACGGAGGATCATCTATTCATACTTCAAGCGGAAGTTACAGCTCTCTTGGCCAAGGGAGCCATAGAGAGGGTTCTTATATCAGAAGTAGGTAGTGGTTGTTATTCCCGCTACTTTCTGATCACCAAAGAGAACAAAAGTCATCAATCTGTTCTAGACCTCAGAAGGACCAAGAAGGAGAAAATCAGGATGCTCACTCTGGCTCAGGTCTTGTCGGCCGTAGACGGAGGATACTTGTTGGTAGGTTTGGACTTGCATGATGCGTATTTCTACATCCCCATCCAGTCTGCCCACAAGCGTTACCTGCGATTCAAGGTAGTCATGAGCACTTTCAGTGCACCGTGCTCCCCTTTGGATTTAATAGCACCCTTCAGGTGTCCACCAAGGTGATGGCGGTGGTCACAGCTCATCTGTGGAGATTAGGGGTGTTGGTCTTCCCCTATCTCAGCGACTGGCTGTTGAAGGCGGGCTCGACCAAGGCTGTCATCTCCCACCTTAAGACTACAGCGGACTTCCTGCATTTGCTGGAGTCACTCTAAATGTGCCAAAGTCACACCTGAATCCTTCTAAGATGCTCCTTTTCATCTGAGCAGTTCTGGACTCAGTGCAGTTTCGGGGTTATCTTCCTGAGTAGCGAGTCCAGGATATTCAGGCTAGGATACCGATGTTTCAGCCTCTTTCCTGGATTTCGGTGAGAATGACTCTGAGGCTGCTGGGCCTTATGGCCTCCTGCATCCTGCTGGTGAATCATACCACATGGTGTATGTGGGAACTGCAGTAGGACCTGAAGTTCCAGTGGGCACAGCATCTGGGGAATCTCTACAACATGGTCTACATCTCAGAGCGAAATGCAAAATACCTGCAGTGGTGCCTGACAAACTGCGATTGGGTCAGAAGCAGACACCTCCCCCTTCCCCAACCATATTTCATAGTGGTGACAGATGTATCACTCCTGGGATTGGGTGGCCATTTGGGAGATTTGGAGATCCGAGGATTCAGGTCTGCAGTAGAAGCCGGACTCCACATCAACTTACTGGAGCTCTGAGTGGCATTGAAACATTTCTTCCCTCTGTCAAGGTGGGGATAGTGCAGGTGTTCATGGACAACACCACTGCCATGTGTTACTGCAACAAACAGGGCGGGTGGGGTGGTGGACCCTATGTCAATGGGCCCTGTGTCTCTAGACATGGCTGGATCAGCAGGGCATAGCAGGTTCTCTAAATGTCAAATCGGATGAACTCAGCTGCTGATACCTAGCAGATCACGAGTAGCATGTCCATTCGGAGGTGGAGCAAGGACTCCTTCAGCAGTGGCGAGAAACTTAGTTAGATCAGTTCGCCTCCGAAGAGAATGCACAATGTGATAAATTTTGCATGTTAGAGTTTCCAAAGTGGCTATCGCTCAGAGACGCTTTTCCTCTCCAGTGGAATTCAGGCCCACTGTACGCCTTTCTGCCAATCCACTTCTACCCAGAGTTCTCAAGATGATCAAGAGCTACCAGGCCCAAGTCATCCTTGTGGCTCCGGAATGGACATGAAGAATCTGGTATCTCAAGCTTCTGAGAATGAGTATCAATCCTCTGATCAGGCTACCCCTTCTGATGGATCTTCTGTTGCATCAGCAGGAGAGGGTTTTTCATCCGAACCTTTCAACTCTTCGCCTTCTTGCGTGGAGATTGAGCGGTGACAGTTGATAGCCTTCAACCTTCCTACTGAAGTCTGTAATGTTATTCTGGCAGCCAGGCGTCCCTCCACCAAGACGATATACGCCTGCAGATGGCAAACGTTTGTATTATATTGTACAGAAAAGTCTATCTACCCTTTTCTGCCTCCCTTTCTGATATTCTTCTCTTCATTCATATCCTTGCCCAGCAAGGCTCTGCACTGAGTTCTCTTAAGGGGTTTCTGTGGTCTGTCTGCCTTCTTGCAACTGCCTGACCAAACCTCTTTATTTGGGTCCCCTATTGCAAATAGGTTTCTCAAAGGGCTTGTACATGTTTCTCCCTTCACCCTTTATCATGCCTCATTAGGACCTTCATTTGGTTCTCACCTACCTCATGTGTGCTCCCTTTGACCTGATGCACAATTGTCCACTCCAGCTGGTTACCGTCAAGACAGCCTTGCTAGTGGCAGTAACATCTGCCCAGAGGATGAGTAACCTGCAGGCTTTGTCATCCAAGCCTCCCTATTTGACTGCTTCCAAAGTGGTGCTTCACACTAGGGCCTCTCTCCTTTCAAAAGTGGTGACCCCATTCCATTTGGGACAATCAGTCACCCTGCCCGCCTTTTATGCTCCTCCACATCCCTCTAAAGAAGAGGAGCAACTCCACCGTCTGGACCAAAAAAAATCATTGTCGTTCTACCTTGACCACTCAAAAGAGTTCCGAGTGGATGACCAATTCTTTGGGGCTTATGTTGGAGCAAAAAAAGGTCAGGCAGTCCAGAAGGCAACCATTTCATGCTGGGTCGTTCTCTGTGTTAAAATCTGCTGCGCCCTAGACAAGGAACAGCCTCCCGAGGGCTTAAAGGCCCATTCCACCAGAGCAAAGGCTGAAACCATGGCATTGGCACATGGGGTCCCAGGCCTGGACATTGGCCAGGTAGCAACTTTGGTGTTCCTGCAGACATTTGTCAAACAGTACTGCCTCGGCAATCAGGCCCGCAGGGATGGGCATTTTGCCCGTTCGGTCCTACAGGACTTCCTAATTTAATAAATTTATCTGCAGCCCATCACCGGGGTTGATATTGCTTGGGTATCTAGTCAAAGGTAAGGAATCTGCAGCTACAAGTCTCTATCAGATGATCAGGTTATTTAACTTCGATAACAAATTATCTGGTAGAGACAATATCTAACTGCGGATTCCTTACAGACCCACCCATTCCTCCCCACTCTTCGGACATATTTCTAGGGTTTTGGATGATGCCTTTCAGGGCCCTAGTTTGGCCACACCAATGTCAGTGCTCTCCACGGCTATATGCTCCAGCATGGAAAGTCGTGAATAGTAACTGACATCCGCCTGTTGAGGTTGCGCATATATACCTATATACATTACCGCAACGTCACTTCTGGTGGCAACGAAGCTGAAGATGATGCACGGAAACGACCACAGCCACCTGATGGCGCACAAGGGTACTGCTCGTGCATGAATCTTCTGGATTCAGTTTGAGGCCTGGAAAATTCAAGTGTAAGGAATCTGCAGGTAAATATTGTCTTTACCAGATAATTTGTCACTAAGCTTGTTCTTCCTTACCAAACGCATTCAGCTGCACAAACTGCAAATCTACTGATGCTGAAACCACAGGCAGGAGCTCCCACCAAAGAATTCAAAAGTTTCGCACAACAATAAAACGGAGAAATAAAACATTAAGTTCACAATTGAAAATGATGATAACAAATAAAATAGTTTACATTATAAAACACAATGAAGTGTATCCCTGTGACATATCAGCATTAAAACTTCTGATCTGCCCCTCAGGGGGGCACAAATCAAGGGCACAAAATGGTGCCCCAGAGTGAAGTGATCCTTACCGTAGGGGCAGCCCTCACCTCCCCCAGCAAGCAAAGATGTATTCCCTGGTGTCTAGTGGTTTGCACCCTGGGCGGATCAGCATAAAAACAAAGGACATATACTGTATTTCCAATGTTAGGGAACATCTTTGTACAAAGGACCGCTCCACCGACATATCTTTAAAAAGAAAATAATAATACAAAAAGCATATCCCTGGGGTCTAGTGTTTTTTATGCTCCACTGTGGGCTAACTGGCCTAAACAAATCCTGATCTGCTCCCTTTAGGGATGGAAAGAAGAGGACACTGGTGGGCCATTACGGTGCAATATTACCCAAAGGGGTGCTCTCTGAGATACAAATTAGAAACAATCCCTGCTGTCTAGTGCTCTCCTACCCTCCCTGGTCACCTTTTGTAGGCCGATCTGCACCAGGGGGCGAAAAACAAGAGATGTGCATTACAATAGGAAAATGACCGCTCACTCCTCAATATACAAATTACAAATTGGTAAAAATACCTGGTTGTCTAGTGGTTTTCCGCCCCATTTTCTGGCAACAAATTGTCCTAAAAATGACTGATCTGCCCCCAGGGGTGGCAGTAAACAAATATCATACACATACACTCACACTCACAAAACACTATTGTTGCCTCTGTAATTAAAATAGTCCCTCTACTATCATGCTTGGGTTTGACTTTCTGCTGAAATGTGTGTGTTTGTGTGTGTGTGTGTGCATGCACGTGGACGTTTTAAAAACATTATAGTGAGCATTTGTGGGGCTATTATTGAAAAAACAGTACAGTGCACAAGGACGGTAATAGTGCAGCATACCACACAGCAATAACTGTTTGTGTGTTTCTCACACCTCATAACCAGTTCGCCCTCACACACATAAAGAGACACAGACAATAACTGATTGATTTACACAAAAGGACCATAACAAGGGTTTTTGTATATAGACATTTTTCATACAATTAAACAATTCAATTTCTTTGTTTAAAAAGCCTACTGGTGGTCTCACATTGAATCAGAGATATTCAGTATGTCTGAATTTAATGAAGATGTCCATAATGTAGAACTTGGGTTACAGCTATATAACTTTTGCTTGTAGGTTTAATAAAGTTCCTGACAAGTCACTTTCAAACCTTTATGAAACACTACATTTAGCTATGCTAAGGTACTGTTTGCATCATCTATGTATATTAGCTTACCTTGAATCTAACCTGAGCACATATGCAAATTATTTAGTTAACATTCAAAGAATGTAAATTTACACAAAAGAACATGTCTTCAGACTGGAAGCTGATATCTTTTAATCATGAAATGCATGGTGTTTGCTATAAGATGGAGTGTAAATGAGTTGTACAGCCAAAGATAGTACCCTTTGTAATATTGTTCACTCAATACTGAAGAACGTTTGTGACAGATAGAAACCATACAATCCACAGTGCATCACAAATAACACTTTAATGTGTCTCCTGTTGCATTTACTATTGTAAGTTGTGCTTATTTGTTATACTGTACTAACTTGATTCAGTATGATTGACCACAGGAACTACTTTTATGTATTGTCTCATCTATACAGCTTTGTAAGAAGCATCACTTCGGAATCGACAAACCAGAAAAGATTGCTTATTCTCCTGATGAATCCAAGTTTTTAATGAAGACTTTCACTCAGATAAAATCAAATGTGTCTGCTCCTAACAAAAAGAAGGTGAGAATTTCTGCTATATGATTACCACATATTAACAATGACGGTCTACAAAATTTGTCTCAAATTATTGATTCTGGAGAACAACTGAGGCAAAAGGGTGTTGTCAATTTGTTTGCATCCACTTACTACAGGTGTCTTTAAACAGTGGCACATCCAGACCGCTCTATTGATGTGTGTGTTGAAATTTCATTGTTGTCCTACTGTGTCTCTGTTTCAGTGATAGCTTGCCTTGCCACCCGTTGGTTTGAGCGTTGTGCCATATGAAGGGCATGTGTCTGTATGCGTGCACATAAACTATATGAGAAGGCACTGTCTGACTCAGTTTGTCCACTTTTTCTAAATTAGTTAGTCTAACTTTCAGAAATTCAGATAAATCATATGTTATTTAGGAATAACAGAATATCCTTTGAATTAAACACCTTGAGACTAGAAAGATATTGATATACATCATGTGTTATTCTTATATGGTATTTATGTGGTGCACAACTGCCACTTGTATGGACGTGTAGTGCTGTTGCCTTAAAAACTCTTACTAGTCACAGCATGTGTGCCTAATTTAAAAGTACCCAAGTGGGTTAGGGTGTCCTATATGAGAAAAGCTGTGGTTGTTTTGTGCTTAGGTCACAAATGTGCACTGATCATGTTATGCACAGTTGAAACTGCAGCTGAGTAAACAGACTTTATATATTTATGTATTGAATGGACTTTTCGAACATACTTTTGAAAGCATTTATGAGGTAAGGTTTAGGGTTCATGCTTAATTCATTCCAAGATAAAGAAGTGACTACATTTAGAAGGACTCAAGGATGGCCATGTAGATATTTTGAGCATGCAGGCAGATTCTGTTGCATCAGATGTGATGGGGCGAACAACCACATTTTATAAGCATGTGTAAAATTGTCCTTGTATTTATTTTTAGTATTAGTTCTAAGAGAGAGCTGGATTACTTCGAAAGGAGAGTTGCACACCTAATCGCCATCTTGTGTGATGTAATTACAGTATTTTCAATTTGCAGTATAAAGATTTTTTTTGCCCAATGAAGTTCAGGTATGCTTATTTACAATTAAGGTTATTTATGTGCTGTTCTTTATTATCCGTTCATCCAGTTCCATATAAATGTACAAAATGGCTGGCACCCCAGGAAATAGCTGGAGCCGGCCCTGTGGGGATGGCGGTCCCCAGGGGAGTTAGTGGCTCCTTGAGCCAGGTCGCGCATCCCCATCCAGCTAGTACATAGCTCCAGGGGGGTGGTGGTGCCCAGGGCTTGGGTGTCCCAAAGGGGCCCCCTTTCTTTTTAAAATATTTGCCTGGGGGGTGGTGGTCCCTGGGGCAGCTGGGGACGATGGGCCCCCGCCACATATTTTAAAATGAAAGCCCTGGGGAGGTGGCGGTCCCCAGAGCCGCCGGGGGGAGGGGGTGGTCCCCCGGGCAGTGGGCCCCCTGCATATAAAAAAAATGAAAGCTCTGGGGAGGTAGTGGTCCCCGGAACTGGGGGGGGAGGGGTGGCTGCCAGGAGCATCCCCCTTTCTCCCACTAAATTTTTAATGATCCCAGGACCTGGCACACCCGGGGGCCTATAACAAAACAAGCGCGGATATCACAAACTTGCAGCAAACAAATAATTTAAAAATGTTTTTTTGCTCCGGGTGTGTCCCTCTGGGGACCATCCCCCCAAACATCTTCCTGGTTTGAAGTGTTGGCAGCCAATCGGAGCAATGCATTTCCGTGCATGAGCTCATCTTTGTTTAGAAATACTTGGCGGCCAGAGATATACAAATTTGAATTTCCCTACATTTCTCAAAAACTACTGAATGGATTCACACCAAATAACAAAAAGCACAATCTGCGTACCGACAGCTAGCTTCCTGCCAAATTTGTTGTAATTCCGTCCAGCGGTTCGGACTGTAGATGTTGTGACAGATTCTATGCGAAGTAACATGGGAAACGCAACGTTTTTTTAGCCCCCTATTTCTCGGCCCCCGCTTAATGGACCACCCTGAAAATTTCCATGCACACCAAGAATCACCAGCCCACTTTTTGATTCGTCAAACGGCGCCAAACAAATAGGTAAGTCAAAAACCGCTTTTTCTATGGAAACATGGTCCTAGCTATAGTTACCTATTGGCATTTCATATGAAAAGATAACGAAATGCTGGATATTTATATTAAGGTAGCAACATTAGTATTCATTAATTTTCAGTGATAAAACTTAATTGGATCTATTTGACTGGATTTTTTAAACTAATATGACATTGATAATTTTTTTCTATTTTGCATCATTTGAGAATTGATTACAAATACATTGGGGATAACACACTCTATTTATTACAATTTTCCCTTTAGGTTTTGAAGTCATCTCATGTTAAAAAGAGATGCATTTGTCCTGTTACAAGGCAGGAAATTCGGTGAGATGGTCACTCATTCATTTAACGTTTTGGGCTATGGGTACAGTGCTTTTTCAGCTTACATGGCCATAAAGCACCTATTTAAAGTGAGTTTAAGTCTACAGTTGCCAGGATACTTGGAATACTGATTTCAGATTCAAACGGGAATGGTTCTGTCCCAATGAGACAGCACTGATTGTGCACAACATTTCATTTAGTATATGCTGGCAAGCTGGTGACTGTTAAAATGAGGTAACATTATGATGATTTGAAAAGTGAGAGAAGAGAAAGTGCACCCACTGTGTTCCCTTGAAAAGAAGAGGCTTGAAGAGGTCAAGGCGGCAGTTGGAAGGCATCTTGGTAGCCAGGTAGATTTATACATATCTGTCTTTTTTCTTGAAAAGGTAAGCAAAAGCTGTGACATAGAAAGAGTAGTCATTTATTTGGCCTTACATGTGGTTGTACTGCATATCCTGAATTCGCTAGATTTATTATCCAACGTATTTGTTCCATTTCTCCACTAGTGCTCCAAGGTACAGTCTGCAGTTTTGATGGTAAACTGGTCTTTAGTGAGCTGTTTAGCAGATATAAATGTCCTAAATCAAAGGGATATTCTTTGAGCCAGTGACAAGTGATTGGAGCGCGCTGATAGCCCCTGTTCAAAGTTTGAAATGGCATTGTTCGGTCATGTGAGCTTGTACAATGTTATCTGTCCAAAATTTTTTTTTTATTGTTTTGCACTGGGCCCAGGCTGCAGTAGTACTGAATCGCAGCATAGAGTGTTGGTCAACCAATGAACCAGGTAAGTTGCTTTAACATTTTCTATCCCATGGTCTATGAACAGTATGTTAGTGCAGTGCTAATATAGTTTCAGTTCTTCCATCTTGGAGAGTAGAGTTTCATTTGGAGCGAGATTGTGTTTGTTGTAGTAGGCATCGAGTTGACTGAGAATATTTGTTGTAATAGAATCACAAGAGGCGTCATCAATGGTAGTGTTTTGTGGAGGAGGTGTGTATATGAAGAGAAAGTGTGCAGGGTGCTTGGGTAAGATTGCTACTGTTAAGGTAGGATTTTATTTAATCATCAGAGAAAACGAGATGGGGTGAGGTTTACAAGGTGGATTTGTGTGCCATGGCTATGTCTCAGACTTGTTTGGGTGAATATGGCAATTGATCTTGTAGTCGGAGAGAGGGATAAATGCTTTGTGTAGAATAGGAGCTGGGGGTACAACATTCATTTGAGATAGTATATGATATTGCTAGTGTATATGTACATGCTTGCCCAGGCTAACAAACGTACTAAACAAAATTGTACACAGGTCATCAGACAAGAGATTTTTTGAGTAGACACAAATATGTGCCAGAAAGGCAAGAATGTGAGGGAAGTAGTCCATGTGACACTCTGATATGTTATTGATTCAATAGCAATTTACATCATTTATTATTAATTATGGAAGTAGCTGCAGTACTTTTTACCTGATGGTTTCTGATGCTGATGGCATCCATGGGGGGTTCATAGTGCAAGACCCTCAACCCCACGGAGCCAAAAAGAGGAGTCACAAGAGGGAGTCAAGCTTAGCATTGTACAGCCTTTGCTGTTGGACACCCAGGCAACAATGGCACTGAAAGATAAAGCAAGGGAAAACAGCTATGAATTGATCTCAGGAGTGTAGCAACGAGAATGAGGGTAAATTGAACACTGGTCCCAGAGAAAGGTGCAACTTTGCCATGTGCGTTACCAAGAAGGTGGGGTGGAAGCCTACCTCCATCTCCAAGGGACAGAGAGAAGGGCAGCACCTACAGCACGTGCTGCACCTTTTCCAGATCAGGACCCTTCAGGTGTGCCACTTAAATCACACAAATCTCTAGGCTGAGGATGGGCTGGAAAAATGTGTTTTCCTTTCTTGGTGTTTCCTCTGACATTTTCAGCTGAAGTTGCTCACATTGTTTTGGTAGCTACCTCGGCTGTTTCTTTTTCCAAAGAGTGTGAATGTTAGCCCATTAGCAATGATATATTTGCATTCGAAATGATAGTTTTAGCATTTCATCCAATGAATTGATTAGGTCGTGATTGCCTATATAGAAAGCATTGGCAAAGCCAATAGATCTCACCTATACAAGAGCTATTGCATTTGGCAATATGTTTTTGCCATGTTGTATACAAGTGTCGTGGACTGGATTTGTTGGAGTAGAGTGTTGTAGAGTATAGTGGGGGAGTAGTGCTGTAGATGGGAGTAGAGTTCAGTGGCAGAGAGTGTTGTACAGTGCAGTGCCGTGGAGGGGTGTAGAGTGGAGTGGAATAGGGTGGAGTGGTTTGAGGTAGTGTGGTGGATGGATTGAAGTAGATTGGGGTAGAGTTGGTTGGATTGAATGAAGTGGGATGGATTGGAGTGGGTGGTCTGGATGGGGTGGAATAGAGTGGGTTGCATTGAAATGATGTGGGGTGGTTTGGATTGGTTTGGGGTGGGTGGATTGGATTGAAGTGATAAAACAGGGGTGTGGTGGATTAGATTGCGGTGGGGTGGTCTGGATTAGAGTACGTGGTTCGGGGTGGGGTGAATTAGAGTGGAGCAGACTAGACTGGAGAGGGGTGGTTTGGGCAGGAGTGAGGTAGATTGGACTGGAGTGGGGTGGTTTGGAATGGGATGGGCTGGATAGGATGGATTAGATTGGGGTGGGTTGAACTGGGGTGGGTTGAACTGGGGTGGATTGAACTGGGGTGGGTTGGACTGGATTAGGGTGGTTGGATTAGGGTGGTTGGATTAGGGTGGTTGGATTGGAGTGGTTGGATTGGAGTGGGTGTGGATTGCTTTGAGGTGGAGTGGGTTGCATTGAGGGGTGGTGGCATGGAGTGGGGTGAAGTGGATTAAGTGTGTGTGTTGGACTGGAGTGAGGTGGAATGGGGTAGGGTGGATTGGAGTGAAGTGGATTGGATTGGCATGGGGTGGGGTGGGTGGATTGGAGTAGACTTGATTGCAGTGGGGTGGATTGGACTGGAGTGAGGTAGATTGACTTGAGTAGGGTGGATTGGATTGACGTGGGTGGGGTGCATTAGAGTGGGGTAGATTAGATCTGACTGGACTGGGGTGAATTGGATTGGTGTGGGATGGATTAGATTGAGGTGAGGTGGAGTGGATTGTGGTGGGGTGGATTGGGGTGGGGTAGATTGGATTTGGCAGGATTGGGGTGAATTGGATTTGGATGGATTAGGATGAATTGGATTGGTGTGCAGTGAATTGGATTGGAGTTGGGTGGATTGGACTGCTGTGAGGTGGATTGGATTGGAGTGGGGGCGGACTACAGTGGGGCGGATTGGAGCAGGACAAATTGTTTTGTATTAGAGTGGGGCTGATTGTTTTGGATTGGACGGCGTGGACCAGTTTGGAGTAGGGCAGATTGTAGAGAGAGTGGATTGGCTTTGTGTGATGTGGATTGGATTGAAGTGGGGTAGATTGGGTTGGATTGGTGTAGGGTGGGGATTGGTGTATTGGATTGGAGTGGGGTGGGTTGTGGTAGTTTGAAGAGGGTGGATTGGAATAGGGTGGATTAGAGTGGGGCAGATTAAAGTGGGGTAGATTGTTTTGGACTGGAGTGTGGCTGATTGTTTTGGATTGGAGTGGGGCAGATTGGATTGGGCACATTGTCTGGATTGGGGAAGAATATTTTGGATCAAAGTGGGGCAAATTGGAGTGAGGCAGATTATGGTGGGGCAGATTGCATTGGATTGGAGTGGTGCAGATTGTTTTGGATCAAAGTGTGGCAAATTGTAGTGGGGCAGATTGTTTTGGATTGGAATACAACAGATTGTTTTGGATTGTAGTTGGGCAGATTGATTTGGACTGGAGCAGATGGTTTTAGATTGCAGTGGGGCAGATTGTTTTGGATTGGAGTGGGGCAGATTGCTTGTATTGGAGCGGGTGGCTTGTTTTGAATTGGAGTTGGGAAGATTGTTTTGGATTATAGTGGGGTGGATTGGACTGAATTGGGGTGAGGTGGATTGAATGGGAATGTGGCAGATTGGAGTGGGGCAGATTAAAGTGGGGTAGATTGTTTTCAACTGGAATATGGCAGATTGTTTTGAATTGGAGGGAGCCAGATTGGAGTGGGATGGATTGGAGTGAGCAGATTGTTGCAGAGTGGATTGGGTCAGATTGTTTTGGATCAGAGCGGGGCAGATTGTTTTGGGTCACAGTGGGGCAATCTGCCGTGGGGCGGATTGTCTTGGATTGGAGTGGGGCACATTGTCTTGGATTGGAGTGGGGCACATTGTCTTGGATTGGGGTGGGGCACATTGTCTTGGATTGGGGTGGAGCAGATTGTTCTGGATTGGGGTGGAGCAGATCGTTTTGGATTGCAGTGGGGCAGATTGTTGAGGATTGGAGTAGGGCAGATTTATTGGGTAGAAGTAAATCAGATGGTTCTGAATTGGACTGAGGCAGATTGGAGTGGGGCATATTGTTTTGGATTGGAGTGGGGCATATTGTTTTGGATTGGAGTGGGGCATATTGTTTTGGATTGGAGTGGGGCATATTGTTTTGGATTGGAGTGGGGCATATTGTTTTGGATTGGAGTGGGGCATATTGTTTTGGATTGGAGTGGGGCATATTGTTTTGGATTGGAGTGGGGCATATTGTTTTGGATTGGAGTGGGGCATATTGTTTTGGATTGGAGTGGGGCATATTGTTTTGGATTGGAGTGGGGCATATTGTTTTGGATTGGAGTGGGGCATATTGTTTTGGATTGGAGTGGGGCATATGGTTTTGGATTGGAGTGGGGCATATTGTTTTGGATTGGAGTGGGGCATATTGTTTTGGATTGGAGTGGGGCATATTGTTTTGGATTGGAGTGGGGCGGATTGTTTTGGATTGGAGTGGGGCGGATTGTTTTGGATTGGAGTGGGGCGGATTGTTTTGGATTAGAGTGGGGTGGATTGTGGTGGATTGGAGTGGGGTGAGGTAGATTGGATTGGGGTAAGGTAGATTGGATTGAAGTGGGGTGAATTGGATTGGTGTAGGGTGGATTGGAGTGGGGTCGATTGTGGTGGTATGGAGTGGGTGGATTAGGGTGAGGTGGACTGGATTGGAATAGGGCGGATTGGGCTGGGGCATATTAGAGTAGGTAAATTGGGGCTGATTGTAATGGGGCAGATTGTTTTGGATTGGAGTGGAGAAGATTGATTTGGACTGGAGTGGAGCAGATGGTTGTAGATTGCAGTCAGGCAGATTGTTGTAGACTGGAGTAAGGCAGACTGGAGTGGGGGAGATTGTTTTGGATTGGAGTGGAGAAGATTGATTTGGACTGGAGTGGAGCAGATGGTTGTAGATTGCAGTTGGGCAGATTGTTTTAGACTGGAGTAGGGTATACTGGAGTGGGGGAGATTGTTTTGTATTGCAGTGGGGCAGATTGTTTTGTATTGGAGTGGGGTGGCTTGTTTTGAATTGGAGTGGGGCGGATTGTTTGGGATTGGAGTGGGCAGATTGTCTGGATTGGGGAAGATTGTTTTGGATCAGAGTGAGGCAGATTACGGTTGGGCAGATTGTTTTGGATTGGAGGGACACAGATTGTTTTGGGTCAGAGTGGGGCAAATTGTATTGGGGCCGATTGTAGTGGGGCAGATTGTTTTGGATTGGAGTGGGGCACAGTGTCTTGGATTGGGGTGGAGCAGATTGTTTTGGATTGGAGTGGGGCACATTGTCTTGGATTGGAGTGGGGCACATTGTCTTGGATTGGAGTGGGGCACATTGTCTTGGATTGGAGTGGGGCAGATTGTCTTGGATTGGAGTGGGGCACATTGTCTTGGATTGGAGTGGGGCAGATTGTCTTGGATTGGAGTGGGGCAGATTGTCTTGGATTGGAGTGGGGCAGATTGTCTTGGATTGGAGTGGGGCAGATTGTCTTGGATTGGAGTGGGGCAGATTGTCTTGGATTGGAGTGGGGCAGATTGTCTTGGATTGGAGTGGGGCAGATTGTCTTGGATTGGAGTGGGGCAGATTGTCTTGGATTGGAGTGGGGCAGATTGTCTTGGATTGGAGTGGGGCAGATTGTCTTGGATTGGAGTGGGGCAGATTGTCTTGGATTGGAGTGGGGCAGATTGTCTTGGATTGGAGTGGGGCAGATTGTCTTGGATTGGAGTGGGGAAGATTGTCTTGGATTGGAGTGGGGCAGATTGTCTTGGATTGGAGTGGGGCAGATTGTCTTGGATTGGAGTGGGGCAGATTGTCTTGGATTGGAGTGGGGCAGATTGTCTTGGATTGGAGTGGGGCAGATTGTCTTGGATTGGAGTGGGGCAGATTGTCTTGGATTGGAGTGGGGCAGATTGTCTTGGATTGGAGTGGGGCAGATTGTCTTGGATTGGAGTGGGGCAGATTGTCTTGGATTGGAGTGGGGCAGATTGTCTTGGATTGGAGTGGGGCAGATTGTCTTGGATTGGAGTGGGGCAGATTGTACTGGATTGGAGTGGGGCAGATTGTACTGGATTGGGGTGGGGCAGATTGTACTGGATTGGGGTGGAGCAGATTGTACTGGATTGGGGTGGAGCAGATTGTACTGGATTGGGGTGGAGCAGATTGTACTGGATTGGGGTGGAGCAGATTGTACTGGATTGCGGTGGAGCAGATTGTTCTGGATTGGGGTGGAGCAGATTGTTCTGGATTGGGGTGGAGCAGATTGTTCTGGATTGGGGTGGAGCAGATTGTTCTGGATTGGGGTGGAGCAGATTGTTCTGGATTGGGGTGGAGCAGATTGTTCTGGATTGGGGTGGAGCAGATTGTTCTGGATTGGGGTGGAGCAGATTGTTCTGGATTGGGGTGGAGCAGATTGTTCTGGATTGGGGTGGAGCAGATTGTTCTGGATTGGGGTGGAGCAGATTGTTCTGGATTGGGGTGGAGCAGATTGTTCTGGATTGGGGTGGAGCAGATCGTTTTGGATTGCAGTGGGGGAGATTGTTGTGGATTGGAGTGGGGCAGATTTATTGGGTTGAAATAAGTCGGATGGTTTTGAATTGGAGTTAGGCAGATTGAAGTGGGACATATTGTTTTGGATTGAAGTGGGGCAGATTGTTTTGATTAGAGTGGGTGGATTAGAGTGGGGTGGATTGGATTGTGGTGAGGTAGATTGGATTGAAGTTGGGTGGATTGGATTGGATTGGATTTGTGTAGGGTGGATTGGATTGAAGTGGGGCACATTGTCTTGGATTGGAGTGGGCACATTGTCTTGGATTGGAGTGGGCACATTGTCTTGGATTGGAGTGGGTCACATTGTCTTGGATTGGAGTGGGTCACATTGTCTTGGATTGGAGTGGGTCACATTGTCTTGGATTGGAGTGGGTCACATTGTCTTGGATTGGAGTGGGTCACATTGTCTTGGATTGGAGTGGGTCACATTGTCTTGGATTGGAGTGGGGCACATTGTCTTGGATTGGAGTGGGGCACATTGTCTTGGATTGGAGTGGGGCACATTGTCTTGGATTGGAGTGGGGCACATTGTCTTGGATTGGGGTGGAGCAGATTGTTCTGGATAGTAATGGGGCAGATTGTTCTGGATTGCAGTGGGGCAGATTGTTCTGGATTGCAGTGGGGCAGATTGTTCTGGATTGCAGTGGGGCAGATTGTTGTGGATTGGACTAGGGCAGATTTATTGGGTTGAAGTAAGTCAGATGGTTTTGAATTGGAGTGAGGCAGATTGAAGTGAGACATATTGATTTGGATAGGAGTGGGGCAGATTGTTTTGGATTAGAATGGGGTGTATTGTGGTGGATTGGAGTGGGGTGGATTGGATTGGGGTGAGGTAGATTGGATTGAAGTGGGGTGGATTGGATTGGATTGGTGTAGGGTGGATTGGATTGGAGTGGGGTTGATTGTGGTGGTTTGGAGTGGGGTTAATTGGGATGGAGTGGGTGGATTAAGGTGAGGTGGACTGGATTGGAATAAGGTGGATTGGAGTGGGTCACATTAGAGTAGGTAGATTGGTTTTGCATTGGAGTGTGGCGGATGAAAGTGCGGTAGATCGTTTTAGATTCAAGTGGGGCAGATTGTTTTGGATTGGAGAGGGGCAAATTGTAGTGGGGAAGATTGTTTTGGATTGGAGTGGGGCAGATTGATTTGGACTGGAGTGGAGCAGATGGTTGTAGAATACAGTGGGGAACATTTAGACTGGAGTAGGGCAGACTGGATTGGGGGAGATTGTTTTGGATTGGAGCGGGGTGGCTTGTTTTATATTGGAGTGGGGCAGATTGTTTTAGATTGGAGTGGGGCAGATTGAAGTGGGCAGATTGTCTGGATTGGGAAAGATTGTTTTAGATCAGAGTGGGGCAAATTGGAGTGAGGCAGATTAAGGTGGTGCAGATTGTTTTGGATCTGGATGGGGCAAATTGTAGTGGGGCCGATTGTAGTGGGCAGATTGTTTTGGATTGGAGTGGAGCAGATGGTTTTAGATTGCAGTGGGGCAGACTGGAGCAGGGGAGATTGTTTTGGATTGAAGTGGGGCAGATTGTTTTGTATTGGAGTGGGGTGGCCTTGTTTTGAATTGGAGTGGGGCAGATTGGAGTGGGCAGATTGTCTGGCTTGGGGAAGATTGTTTTGGATCAGAGTGGGGCAAACTGGAGGGAGGCAGATTGTTTAGGATTGGAGTGGTGCAGATTGTTTTGGATTGGAGTGGTGCAGATTGTTTTGGAGTGGGGCAGATTGATTTGGACTGCAGTGGGGCAGATGGTTTTAGATTGCATTGGGGCAGAGTGTTTTAGACTGGAGAAGGGCAGATTGTTTTGGATTGGGTCAGATTGCTTTATTTTGGAGTGGGGTGGCTTGTTTTGAATTGGAGTGGGGCAGATTGTTGGATTAGAGTGGAGTGGATTGTGGTGGATTGGTTTGAGGTGGGTGTGGATTGGAGAGGGAGTAGAGTGGATTGAATTGGAGTGAGGTGAATTGAATGGGAGTGTGGCAGATTGGATTGGGGCGGATTAAAGTGGGGTAGATTATTTTCAACTGGAGTATGGCAGATTGTTTTGAATTGGAGTGGGGTGGATTGGAGTGCAGAAGATTGTTTTGGATTGGGGTGGGGCGGATTGGATGGGCAGATTGTTGTGGAGTGGATTGGGGCAGATTGTTTTGGATCAGATTGGGGCAGATTGATTTCAGTCAGAGTGGGGCAAACTGTAGTGGGTCGGATTGTTTTGGATTGGAGTGGGGCACATTGTCTTGGATTGTAGTAGGGTGGATTGGATTGGGGTGAGTTGGATTGGATTGAAGTGGGGTGGTTTCGGATTGGTGTAGGGGGGATTGGAGTGGGGTCGATTGTGGTGGTTGGGAGTGAGGTGAATTGGGATGGATTGGGTGGATTAGGGTGAGGTGGATTGGATTGGAATAGGGTGGATTGGAGTGGGGCACATTAGAGTAGGTATATTGGTTTTGGATTTGAGTGGGGCGGATTAAAGTGGGGTTGATTATTTTAGATTGGAGTGGGGCATATTGTTTTGGATTGGACAGGGACAGATTGTTCTAGATTGGAATGGGATGGGTTGGAGTGGGGAAGATTGTTCTGGATTGGAGCCGGGCAGATTGGGGTGGACAGATCAATTTGGATTGGAGTGGGGTTGATTGAAGTGGGGTAGATTGTTTTGGATTGGAGTGTACTTTGGATTGGAGTGGGGCAGATTGTTTTGGATTGGACGGGGGGAGATTGTTTTGGATTGGAGTGGGCAGATAGGAGTAGGGCAGCTTGTTTCAGATTGGAGTGGGGCAGATTGTTTTGAATTTGAGTGACGCTCATTGTTTTGGATTGGAGTGGGGCAGAATGCAATGGGGCAGATTGTTTTTGAGTGGGGACGATTGTTTTGGATTGAAGTGCGTCAGATTGTTTTGAATTGTAGTAGGGCAAATTGTAGTGGGGCGCATTGGAGTAGAGCAGATTGTTTTGGATTGGAGTGGGACAGATTGTTTTGGACTGGAGTGGTGGATTTTGGATTAGAGTGGAGCAGACTGTTTTGGATTGGAGTAGAGCAGATTGTTTTGGATTGGAGTGGGGCAGATTGTTTTAGTTGGAGTGGGGCAAATTGTTTGGGTTGGAGTGGGGCAGACTTGAATGGGGCAGATTATTTTAGAGTAGGGCAGATTGTTTTGGACTGGAGTGGGGAAGTTTGTTTTGGAGTGGGACAGATTGGAGTGGGGTGGGTTAGGAGGATTTAAGTGTGGTTGATTGGAGTGGATTGGATTGGGGTGAGTAGTTTAGGTTGGTCTGGAATGGATTGGATTGGTCTAGGGTGGATTGGATTGAGTAGGATGCATTGGTGTGGGGTGTGGTGAGGTGGAGTGAATTGGAGTGGGGTGGATTGGGATGTACTGAATGATTATGTGCTAACGCATAAATTCAGAAATTACACATTAGAAGGAAACAATGTTGCTTTGCAATATTTAAAATAAGATAATCCTCATCTTTTAACAACAGCACCCAGAAGCAAAAACAAAAGATAACATGAGTGCAACATGAGAAAAGAAGACTTAACAAAATAGAAGAAAGTTAACTATAGAAAATAAATCTTTGCAATTTTGTTTGTCGTGTTGGGTACATTTTTTTTACAGTCACACGCCTTCTGTTTGCATGGCACTAAAAGTTAAAAAGAATAAAATAGTACCTCAATAACGTAAGGGAGCAGCAGATGGGCACTGATTAAGTGTTATCAGTCAGTGATTGGTCCCTGCTCCACGGAGAAGAATGGAAATGATACTAGGATTGCAGTTACTAATTGTGAGGCTGTAAAGATAGCAAGGCAAGCCAACAAATAGTAAACGACGGGCGGGCTCCAAGCCCTTATTGTACACAGCAGTGTCTCGCTAGCGAGACGCATGTGCCAGCGAGTGCTTCAGAGGGTCAACCCTAAAAAGCAGAAAGACAGGAGCTACATTTTATTTTGCTTTTCACACTTCTGATAAGGGTTACTATGTTTTCAGTCAACCCAATGTTGCATTGTGAGGCTTGTACTGTTGTTTTTATCACGGTCATGATGGGCTCTAAATTCCAGTACGCAAAGACGTGTTTGCTAAATGCCATAATCGGTCAAACGTGTTAAACATGCCATGAAGCCACTTATCAGCTAAATTTAAAAAAATTGTCTTGTCAGTTGTCCAGTCCTTTTTTTAAAAAAAAACAGCAAGTTTTACACTTAAAACCATAAGTAAACTGCTCACATATTTTATGAGAGTTATTTCTTTCTTTTATAGCTCCTAACACAAAGAATAACTAAAGGACTGGCTGTAGTAGCAGAAGGAACAACACAAAAATCTCTCATACTTTAGGTCAGGTAATACACAGATAACTTTCTCATACAAGAGGGAGTGAGAGGTGTTAAAGGACTGTACTAGGCTTGCAGTAAAAAGACATAAACATAGATGAAGTACAACAGTACTTCAAGAAACAGCCAGACCTTTTATGGAGTTACCATTGAATTGTGTACTTATATAGGTAAGATGACCTCTGATCTACATAGTATATTATGATTTATCTCTGGGTTCCACATCTAGCACTGGGAAACATCCAGTAGTACTACTGTACACGTGTACAGTCTCTTAGTTATTTTTAAGGGTGTTTCCTTTATGTCAACATGATTTGTTAAACTGTCAGACCGATATTAAAATTGTCTTTTAAGGGATACATAGTGTTTATACTGGTGTCCTCCGAACACAAGATTGACAAGCATCAATACAGCCAGTAAGGCTGGCATTGTCTACCAGGCTTGTGGCTATGCCAATGCTTCTTTTTTTATAGTTTTTGTAAATCTTTGGGAAGCTGCCTGGCCCTTCATCATTCTAAAAAACATAAACATTTGTTAAAAGCAAAAATATTATTTGGTCTAAAAAAACACACATTGCTCTGTGTGAAATGGCCGATTGCTGCCTCTCAGAATGTAGTTAGTGGCTAAAATGTGCTGAACAACTGTCCAAGGTTTATGCGGCTGTGGACTGAACAAAAATGTGAATGGCACTGTGACAGACCAATGGATGAAGAGGGCTGGCTGAAAGTTGTATAAGTAAGTTATACATATTTATAGATATAACTTTAGTAAAATCAAAAGGTCTTCATTAATGCCAAACCCTAATACGGAAGGATGAAGCACTGAACCTTGTTTTAGTTTTCTTTTGACATTATCTGATAGAGAATTGTAGCTGCAGAGTCCTTACCTTAGAATAACCCCCAAGGGCAGATTGGATCTGGAAATCTAGAGCAGTACAGCTGCGTGCTGATAGGTGGAGTCTAATGGCTCTGCCTCTGGTGTGCTGGATGTGATGTGCGGTTCCTATTTAGGTGCCACCACAGCACACGGACATCAGTTTTTCTTTCTGCACCAACAGGCCGGATGCCGAAAGAGCTATCCTTGTCACTTTTTGACCATTTTTTCAAAATGTTGTCTTTTTTATTTTTATTTTTAGCATTTTGCTCCCAGTGTGCCTTAGGGATGTCTTTTATCAGCCCAGTATTTCCTAAACCTTGTGGAGCCTGTCACATGCAGTAGTCTGTGGCGGACTCCTTCCTGGTTTGTCAGTGGTTCCTGGAGCTGAACCACGACTCCAGGGCCTGTCCTGACTGCTGCACCATGAACCGAAAGGTGATTCCGAAGCAGGAGATGGAGCTACATGGCGACCCGATATCAGTAGACTCTCAGTGCTCCAGGTCTCGTCTTATGGAAGGTCCCGATCCTGCTCTCGGAGTTGTTCCGTCAATCGTTGTCGTTGGTAATGTCGTCATTGGGTAAGCCCCCTAAATAAAACAAATCTAATAAGCTGAAGCATTCTTTGACTTTGCCACATCGGTCCAAGTGATCGTTTGAGGCGTGGGAACAACACCACAAATTGAGGCTCCACTCTACTGCAGAGCCTGACCCTGGGTCTGCTCCATGCCTCCCTGAATGTCCTGAAACTGGAGGGACCCTGCTGAACTCAGAGTTTTAAGAGGCTGTGCACCTCATATTAGGGTAACCTGACCCTTTTGAAGTGCCTTCACGCCCAAACTGGTTTCAAATGGCACCTGACTGGATTTTCGCTGGCACGTTTACCCTCAGACCCTCTGATTCCAGACTGACTTTGGTCATGATTCTACGACCATCGCTGGGTTTTGGCCCTATGGTGCTGAGCCCATATTCATTAATGATACAAAGCCGGACTGGCCTCGTTCGACATCAACACTGTTTCCAACCGGACCCCAACAACCATTGTGGTTGGAGACAGTGCCTCCTTTCTTTGACAAGCCCTATGAGGATTTTGACCAGGGTGGATCTGTGGATCCTTACGGCTACCCTGATCCCTATGAAGACCCTTTGGTCCGTGTAACCGGGCGCCTCCGGACGCCGGTTCTTTGTCGGAGCGAACGACCGCCGGGGGATACCCCGGGGGCACCCAAGGGATTCCTGACGTGATGACGTCCAACGTCATCCGTCAGACAAAAACAGGAAGGACGGCCGACGGAGGAGAAGCGCCGCGCAACCCAGAGAGAGACGCCGACGTCAGGGAGAGCCGAACGCCACGGACCGCCAAGAGAGAAGGGAAACCCCGCCGTGGACGAGGAACAACGGACGGAGAGCGGAAACCCTTGGGCGCCTCCCGCCCCTGCCGAGACGAAGTCGGGAGATCCCCTACAAGCCGGCTGCGTCCCTGGAGGGGCGTGGCCAAGTCAGCCGGGTGAACAAGACCTCTCCCTCCGAACCGGACCAGGCCGTCCCGGGAACACCAAGGAACCCTGAAAAGAAAAGAGATTTATATTAGTTTTGGACTTGGAATATAACAGTTTGGCGGAAAAGCTAGTGCTACAATCCCAACGAACAAGAAAATAAACGTACTACACCCTTAAGTGCCGCGTCTGTCACCTTCTTCCAATATCCCCTCGACTCGGGATAAAAGACCCCGTCACAGTGGTGTCAGAAGTGGGATATTGGAATAGGCGACAGAGACTTCCCAACCATGGAGGAGAAGTGTACCATATCCGATATGATGCAACAGTTGGCCTCCGGACAAAGACACCTACAATTAGTGTGGGAAGAGCAACAAAAAGAGGCCAAGTTGGAAAGAGAGGCACTACAAAATGCCCTTAAGAGTCAGGCCACCATAATGGCCAACAACCAGTTGGTTCATGAAACCGCCATTAAGAATCTCACAGATACCATCGCTGCTACCCGCGTACACCCGAATGTTCCCAGTTCGGTCTTACAACGATATCAAGAAGGTGAAGACCCCGATGCCTTTTTCACCAATTTTGAATGAGTTGCTACTTCCGCTACTTGGCCTCAGGAGCGATGGGGCCAATATATCGCCCCCTTATTGACGGGGACTCTCCAAGCCGCCTATCAAGCGGTAAACCCCGGTGGAATAACCCCCTATAAGGATATTAAAAAGAGCATCTTAGAACGGGTGGGTTTTGATTCTGAACATTATCGCGTCCGGTTTAGAAAAGCTAAGTGGGGGCCCAACGAAAATCCCCGGGCCCTATATTTTAGGATCAAAGATCTGGGTCTCAAATGGTTGGGCCCCATAGGGACAAATCGGGAAGACATTATTGAGATCGTGCTCTTAGAGCAATACCTGGACGCTCTGCCTCCGTCTACACGCAACTGGATCAAACAACATCCAAACCCGGATACCAATACTACCATCGAGTTGGCCTGCGCCTTTCATCGCTCCCTTGAGTTCAAAGTAACCCCCCCCCTGATCAACACCTAGTCCCCTGCGTCTGGGTTCCGGAACATCCTCGACAGTGGGACGAAGAATCAACGAGGACATAGGGAAAACCCGGGGACTGGATAGGCCCTATATACAACAACCTCAGTGTTTCAGTTGCGGGGAATGGGGCCACATAGCTCGAGGTTGCCCCCTGAAAACAGAAAGACCGGAACCCCTGGAAATAGGGGTCACTAGGGGAAGAGTCTTTTATACAGGGAGAAGGGACACCCCTTATAAAAAGAGACTGATTATCAATGGGAAAAGCACAGTGGCCCTCATCGATTCAGGGTGCAGCCAATCTGTGGTCAGGGCCGGGTTGTTCGACGCACATTACTATACTTCGCGACTCACGGTATCAATCTGTTGTATCCATGGAGAAACCAGAGAATATCCCCTAATCTGGAGAACCCTCACCTGGGGAGGAAAAGAAATACCCATAAGAGTGGGTTTAGTAGAGCAACTGGTTGAAGAAGCTATTATAGGAACTGACTTTTCGGAATTCCCGCAACTCCTAGACAGCCTTAGACAGCTCGAAGAAACTAACAACTGGTGGAAGGACGCTCCTTTCTCCAATATGCCTCTATCACCTCCGAGAGTACGACCTAAACTCTCCCGGAAGGAGAAAAGAATAATTAAGAAAGCCTATACCCAAGACCACTCCAGCAGGCCCCGGGTAATTACAAAGGTCCTCGCCCTCACTGCTCTTCCCAGCTTCCGGACTTCTCAAAGAGAAGACCCCAGTTTAATTCATGCATGGAAAAGTGCACGGCCACGGAACCCCCAGGATAAGGGTCCCTCGTTCACCATAGTTAAGGACCTATTATACTGAGTCACTTACAAAGACCAAGACGAAAAGAAACAGTTGATAGTTCCAGAACCTTATAGACAACAAGTTCTACACTTAGCACACAGCCAGCCAGGCGGTGGACACTATGGGAGGGAGAAAACAGAGGAGTATTTGTTGAGGAAGTTTTACTGGCCGGGGGTATTTTCCCAGATTAGGAAGTTCTGTCAACAATGTCCAAAATGCCAATTGATTGACCCAGGCTCACGGAGAAAGGCCCCTTTACAACCCCTCCCCATCATTGATGTCCCCTTCTCCAGAATAGGGATGGACCTCGTTGGCCCTCTTCTGCCCTCGTCGAGAGGCTATTGTTATATATTGGTATTAGTGGATTACGCCACGAAATACCCTGAGGCTATTCCCCTCTCTAGTATTAACACCAAGAGTGTTGCACACGCCATGATAGGGTTCTTTTCCTGAGTTGGGTTTCCTCGAGAAATCCTAACGGACCAAGGTACCCAATTTATGTCCAACCTGATGACACAAATATGTCAGCTATTGGGGATTAAACAGTTACGGACGTCGGTCTATCATCCACAAACCGATGGTTTGGTGGAGAGATACAACCGTACCCTCAAAACACTACTAAAGAAAGCTATCTCGGAGACAGGTAAGGACTGGGATAGGAAACTCCCCTTAGTATTATACGCAATCAGGATACACGAACAAGCCTCTACGGGCCATAGTCCGTTTGAGCTGTTGTTTGGGCGACAACCACGGACCCTACTAGATATGGCCGCTGAGATGTGGGAAGAAGAAGACGGGGAAAAAACATTCTAAAATACGCCCGTGAGTTAAAAACCCACCTGCATACAGTATGGGAAAGCGTAAGGGAACACATGGAGAGGGCCCAAGACAAGCAGAAAAGGAATTATGATCGGAATACCCAATTGAGGTCCTTTTCCCTAGGAGATAAAGTGCTAGTTCTTCTTCCCAGTTCAGACAACAAATTGTTGGCCAAGTGGCAGGGACCCTACACCGTAACAGGACTAGTAACCCCCGTAACTTATAAAATTCAGCTTAACGATACTCCCCCTAGGTCACAGATCTTCCATGTTAACTTATTAAAAAGATGGGAAGAACCTCCGAACGACCCAAGGCACGGCTGCCTAGTTAATACCGTTAAGGAGCTAGAGATAGGGTGGTGCCCCACTGATCCCCCTGGCGAGAGGGAGGTTCCTATCATTAATACAGAGATCTCGATTCAACAAAATAGACAATTGAAGAATCTCTTCGATAAACACGTTCGGGTGTTCTCCTCGATACCCGGTAGGACACGATTGGTACATCATCAAATCCTCACACCACCTGGGAAGACCGTACGACTAAAACCTTATCGTATCCCTGAAGCTAGGAAAACCCTCGTAGAAAACGAAATCGAGAAGATGTTGGATCTGGACATCATAGAACCTTCCCACAGCCCCTGGTGTTCGCCCGTGGTATTGGTGCCCAAACCTGATGGGTCTATACGTTTTTGTATTGACTTTAGACAGGTCAATTCCATATCACAATTTGACACATATCCTCTTCCAAGGATAGACGAGCTCTTAGAAAGATTGGGGAAAGCGAAATACATGTCTACCCTTGACTTGACCAAGGGATATTGGCAGATCCCGTTGGGTCCCGAAGACAAGGAAAAGACGGCTTTCGCTACTCCCTCAGGATTGTATCACTTTAAGGTTCTCCCTTTCGGGTTACATGGCGCCCCCGCCACCTTCCAACGTCTCATTGACACCCTATTACGACCTCATACCAGATACGCGGCAGCCTATCTGGATGACATCGTTATTTTCAGTGAGACCTGGGAAGACCATCTGGTCCACATAGACCACATCTTCTCGGCTTTAGGGAAGGCTGGACTGACAGCAAACCCCGCCAAGAGCCGACTGGCTTTTAGTGAGATCTCCTACCTGGGTTATCACATTGGCAACGTTATACTTCGACCCCAAAAGAATAAAATCGAAGCCATCCTACACACCAATGCTCCCACCACGAAGAAGGGAGTTCGTTCCTTTTTAGGTCTAGTGGGGTACTATCGAAGGTTCATTCCCCACTATTCCAGTTTGGCTGCCCCCCTAACCAATCTTTTAAGAAAAGGACAGCCCAACAACATCCCACAACTAGACCCGACTCAACTTCATAGTTATCATACCTTGCAAAGGTGTCTCACCACTCAACCGATATTGAAATGTCCTGAGTTTGACAAACCCTTTCATCTCCAAACGGATGCCTCCGATGTGGGGGTAGGGGCCGTTCTCTTTCAAAAGGATGAAGACGGAGTGAGCCATCCCGTCGTCTTTATTAGCCGTAAGCTATTTCCCAGGGAGCAAAGATACCCCATTATAGAGCGGGAATGTCTTGCCATTAAGTGGGCTATCGAAAGTCTCCAATACTATCTTTTGGGCAGACCTTTCCTACTGTATACGGACCATGCACCCCTTACGTGGCTCTCAAGATACAAGAATACCAACAACCGTATATTGAGATGGTTCATAGAACTCCAACCTTTCTCCTTCCAGGTTTGCCACCTCCCTGGTGACCTTATGGGTCAGGCTGACTATTTGTCCCGGTTTCCGGATCTGCTGGGGCTCGATCAGCCCCATTCATGTGAGGGGATGTGTAACCGGGCACCTCCGGACGCCGGTTCTTTGTCGGAGCGAACGACCGCCGGGGGATTCCCCTGGGGCACCCGAGGGATTCCTGACGTGATGACGTCCAACGTCATCCGTCAGACAAAAACAGGAAGGACGGCCGACGGAGGAGAAGCGCCGCGCGACCCAGAGAGAGACGCCGACGTCAGGGAGAGCCGGAGAGACGAACGCCACGGACCGCCAAGAGAGAAGGGAAACCCCGCCGTGGACGAGGAACAACGGACGGAGAGCGGAAACCCTTGGGCGCCTCCCGCCCCTGCCGAGACGAAGTCGGGAGATCCCCTACAAGCCAGCTGCGTCCCTGGAGGGGCGTGGCCAAGTCAGCCGGGTGAACAAGACCTCTCCCTCCGAACCGGACCAGGCCGTCCCGGGAACACCAAGGAACCCTGAAAAGAAAAGAGATTTATATTAGTTTTGGACTTGGAATATAACAGTTTGGCGGAAAAGCTAGTGCTACAATCCCAACGAACAAGAAAATAAACGTACTACACCCTTAAGTGCCGCGTCTGTCACCTTCTTCCAATATCCCCTCGACTCGGGATAAAAGACCCCGTCACAGTCCGATTGGATGATGACAACTGGTATGAGCAGCGTAGTCTTTTCTAGTGTGGCTACGGAGGAAAGGGCATCCTTTGCTATGGTGGTGAGGGAGGCAGCTGAGGAGGTTCTCAATCTCCAGCTACCCTCTGGAAGTTGAGATCAAAGTCTTGACTGAGGTACTTTAACTGAAGGTATCTCAGAGTTGTTCATGTCGACCATAGCCTCGGTCAAAGTCATAATTGGATAAGTCCCACAAACAAATGAAGTTGGTGCATTTTTTTCCTTTGAGACACTTGTCGAATTCATCAGTCGAGCCCTGGGTATGACTCCACAAGTTGAGGAACCGCTCTTGCTTGCCACCCACTATTAGAGTTTTATGAGGCTGAGCATCTCATATCTGGGCGGTCTTACCAGGCCCTCTAGGCACCAGGAGCCTGAGATGTTCCCTGACTGGACTTTTGCCTGCACGTTTGCTCTCAAAGCCAGACGCGTCTTTGGGATCTGTCCCCGGAGCCAGAATGACTTGGTCACAAATCCACCACCTTCTCCAGGGTTTGGCCCTGAGGCACTGATCCCATAGTTATTCCCGATTCTGATTCAGAGCTGGAATGGCATCACTCGACATTGACACTGTCACCAACTGATGTCAACAACCATCCAGGTTGAAGACAGTGCCTCCTTTTCTTTGACAGACCCTGCGGGGATTTTGACTAGGGTTGATCTGAGGATCCTTAGAGCTGCCATGATCCCCATGAAGACCCTTTGGCCCAATTGGATGACGACAATTGATATGAGGAGCTGGCTGGCCCCAGTCTTGACTTCTAGTGTGACTACTGAAGAAGGTGCATCCTTTGTTTTGGTGGTGAAGAGGGCGGCTGAGGTCCTTGATCTCCAGCTGCTCTCTGTGGAAGTCAAGACCAATGTCTTTACGGATGTGCTTCAGACGGGAGTATCCCACACAAAACCCTAACTGCCCTTCAGTTAAGCCCCCTCTGATGTGCTGCTCGGGGTCTGGGCCAACCCCTGCATGGGCATCTGTGTGCACAAGACGACTGTACAGCACCATCTTCCGGCTCCTGGGGACCAAGCTTTCCTCACCCAGCACTCCACCCCTGAAAGCCTGGTGGTGCATGCTTTAACCTCCAAAGTAAATCGTGGCATTTTCTCTACCAATCCAAGGGATAGAGAATCCAAAATTCTGTATACCAGTGGTCTCTAGCACTTTCTGTAGTGAGAGATACCTCTGATCAGTGAAAATCATTGTGAGCTACAGAAGGCTAAACAACTTGTGCATTGTTACAAGACACCCCTCACGCCAAGCTTCATTTACTTTAGGCCTAATGTCCATTGTGAGAAGGTAGCCTCTTTCTAGCCTTGTTACCCCCACTTTTGGCCTGTTTGTGAGTGTATGTCAGGGTGTTTTCACTGTCTCACTGGGATCCTGCTAGCCAGGGCCCAGTGCTCTTAGTGAAAACCCTATGTTTTCAGTATGTTTGTTATGTGTCACTGGGACCCTGCTAGTCAGGACCCCAGTGCTCATAAGTTTGTGACCTATATGTATGTGTTCCCTGTGTGATGCCTAACTGTCTCACTGAGGCTCTGCTAACCAGAACCTCAGTGGTTATGCTCTCTCTTTACAAATTGTCACTAACAGGCTAGTGACCAATTTCACCAATTCACATTGGCATACTGGAACACCATTATAATTCCCTAGTATATGATACTGAGGTACCCAGGGTATTGGGGTTCCAGGAGATCCCTATGGGCTGCAGCATTTCTTTTGCCACCCATAGGGAGCTCTGACAATTCTTACACAGGCCTGCCACTGCAGCCTGAGTGAAATAACGTCCATGTTATTTCACAGCCATTTACCACTACACTTAAGTAACTTATAAGTCACCTATATGTCTAACCTTTACCTGGTAAAGGTTGGGTGCTAAGTTACTTAGTGTGTGGGCACCCTGGCACTAGCCAAGGTACCCCCACATTGTTCAGGGCAAATTCCCCGGACTTTGTGAGTGCGGGGACACCATTACACGCGTGCACTACACATAGGTCACTACCTATGTGTAGTTTCACAATGGTAACTCCGAACATGGCCATGTAACATGTCTAAGATCATGGAATTGCCCCCCCAATGCCATCCTGGTATTGGGGAGACAATACCATGATTCCCTGGGTCTCTAGCACAGACCCGGGTACTGCCAAACTGCCTTTTCAGGGGTTTCTCTGCAGCTGCTGCTGCTGCCAACCCCTCAGACAGGTTTCTGCCCTCCTGGGGTCCAGCCAGGCTTGGCCAGGAAGGCAGAACAAAGGACTTCCTCAGAGAGAGGGTGTTACACCCTCTCCCTTTTGAAAAAGTTGTTAAGGCAGGGGAGGAGTAGCCTCCCCCAGCCTCTGGAAATGCTTTCATGGGCACAGATGGTGCCCATTTCTGCATAAGCCAGTCTACACCAGTTCAGGGATCCCCCAGCCCTGCTCTGGCGCGAAACTGGACAAAGGGAAGGGGAGTGACCACTCCCCTGACCTGCACCTCCCCTGGGAGGTGCCCAGAGCTCCTCCAGTGTGCTCCACACCTCTGCCATCTTGGAAACAGAGGTGCTGCTGGCACACTGGACTGCTCTGAGTGGCCAGGGCCAGCAGGTGACGTCAGAGACTCCTTCTGATAGGCTCTTACCTGTGTTGTTAGCCTATCCTCTCACCTAGGTAGCCAAACCTCCTTTTCTGGCTATTTAGGGTCTCTGCTTTGGGGAATTCTTTAGATAACGAATGCAAGAGCTCATCAGAGTTCCTCTGCATCTCTCTCTTCACCTTCTGCCAAGGAATCGACTGCGGACCGCGCTGGAAGCCTGCAAAACTGCAACAAAGTAGCAAAGACGACTACTGCGGCCTTGTAACGCTGATCCTGCCGCCTTCTCGACTGTTTTCCTGGTGGTGCATGCTGTGGGGGTAGTCTGCCTCCTCTCTGCACTAGAAGCTCCGAAGAAATCTCCTGTGGGTCGACGGAATCTTCCCCCTGCAACCGCAGGCACCAAAGAACTGCTTCACCGGTCCTCTGGGTCTCCTCTCAGCACGACGAGTGAGGTCCTTTGAACTCAGCAACTCTGTCCAAGTGACTCTTCAGTCCAAGTTTGGTGGAGGTAAGTCCTTGCCTCCCCACGCTAGACTGCATTGCTGGGAACCGCGTGTTTTGCAGCTACTCCGGCTCCTGTCCACTCTTCCAGGATTTCCTTTGTGCACAGCCAAGCCTGGGTCCCCGGCACTCTAACCTGCAGTGCACGACCCCCTGAGTTGTCCTCCGGCGTCGTGGGACCCTCTTTCGTGACTTCGGGTGAGCTCCGGTTCACTCCACTTCGTAATGCCTGTTCCGGCACTTCTGCGGGTGCTGCTTGCTTCTGAGTGGGCTCCTTGTCTTGCTGGACGCCCCCTCTGTCTCCTCACGCAATTGGTGACATCCTGGTCCCTCCTGGGCCACAGCAGCATCCAAAAACCCTAACCGCGACCCTTGCAGCTAGCAAGGCTTGTTTGCGGTCTTTCTGCACGGAAACACTTCTGCACGACTCTTCCCGACGTGGGACATCCATCCTCCAAAGGGGAAGTTTCTAGCCCTTGTCGTTCTTGCAGAATCCACAGCTTCTATCATCCGGTGGCAGCTTCTTTGCACCCACAGCTGGCATTTCCTGGGCATCTGCCCACTCCAGACTTGATCGTGACTCTTGGACTTGGTCCCCTTGTTCCACAGGTACTCTCGTCAGGAAATCCATTGTTGTTGCATTGCTGGTGTTGTTGTTTCTGGCAGAATTCCCCTATCACGACTTCTGTGCTCTTTGGGGAACTTAGGTGCACTTTGCACCCACTTTTCAGGGTCTTGGGGTGGGCTATTTTTCTAACCCTCACTGTTTTCTTACAGTCCCAGCGACCCTCTATGAGCTCACATAGGTTTGGGGTCCATTCGTGGTTCGCATTCCACTTCTAGAGTATATGGTTTGCGTTGCCCCTAACCCTATGTGCTCCCATTGCATTCTGTTGTGACTATACATTGTTTGCACTGTTTTCTATTGCTATTACTGCATATTTTGCTATTGTGTACATATATCTTGTGTATATTTGCTATCCTCATACTGAGGGTACTCACTGAGATACTTTGGCATATTGTCATAAAAATAAAGTACCTTTATTTTTAGTATATCTGTGTATTGTGTTTTCTTATGATATTGTGCATCTGACACTAGTGGTACTGTAGGAGCTTCACTCGTCTCCTAGTTCAGCCTAAGCTGCTCTGCTAAGCTACCTTTTCTATCAGCCTAAGATGCTAGACACCCCTCTACACTAATAAGGGATACCTGGGCCTGCTGCAAGGTGTAAGTACCCCTTGGTACTCACTACAAGCCAGTCCAGCCTCCTACATCCATAGAGCCACATACTATGATTTGAACAAAATACTTTGATTAGAGGCACTTTGACAAGGCTGCTATGTGTGTCAGTGAGAACACATATTTAGAAATGTATAAACATATGTGCATTTGAATGGGACATATGTGTGTGTACAGGTGACTGAGAGCCTGTGTTCTATGTATTTATGGCACATGACATACCTTTTGCCATATGTGGCACCTCTACATGTATACCCACAAACATTCAACCACTTTTTGGAGAAATTTAAAGTGCGTAAAAATGGTCTCCAAAAATGTTCAAAATATGGAATAATTTTCTGCACTTTAATTTACTCCCATTTTAAAAACAATACTATTTTTCAGTTATAAATGTGGCACTGTGTATACTGGCCACTTGGAGCAAGAGTCCTGCTGTTTGTAATTGTGAGAAAATTGAAATGAAGAGTTAACGTATTCATTTCAGTAACTTTTCATTTGAATTGTCTCCCATGTAACAACATTCAGAAACATAAGTTTGTTCTCCTGCGCCAGTATTGATTGGTCAAGGACTTTTATTTAAGGGTTAAATACCTCAGTATTCAGTTCTTCATCTCTGTGCCTCAGCCTGGATTGCAAATCTGACAGAGCACAGTCTATTATCAGGCCCTGCTCTCTGCAACCTGGTGATAATAATAAAAAATAATCAAACTTTAAAAGGAAAATGTACCCCTGTTCTTTGATAAAAAATCAACTCAAGGCTGTAAGGTACTCTGAAGGTGTCTGGGAGCTACTAGTAGTTCACAATCGACTTGTCGGAGACACCTACTGTATATCTTTGTGAAGAGTATTTGCTTGCACTTCGGCCATTGAACACCATGTGTCTCTTGTGCCAATATAGCCACACTGAATGGGCAAGAATTATCCATGGCCTCAGAGGAGGGCTGAGCCATTCTGAACCAGGCTATTACTGATGATAGTGACGCAGCAAAGTTGGCCATCAGATGTGGGCTGAACATGACAGACTTGCTGGACAGGGCCATTACTTCATTGGTGCCCCTTCGCCGTCACGCCTGACTGAGATCAACCGACTTTTTTAGGGATATCCAGGCATCTCTTATTGACATATCCTTTCATGGCACTCGCCTGTTCGACAACAAAGCTGATTAAGCACATGACACTGCACTTCAAGGAGAGTAGGGTCACCACCTGGTTGTTAGGGCTCGCCTTGGCGCCACACCAGCAGCTTCTTCCTTTCTCCCCTGTATGATAGGCTATGACCCGACACGGTGACGTTTGATGCCCCTCTAGTGGCGCACAGGGGTACTTTACGCTCATGGTTTTCCATATCCAATCTGACACCTGGGGATATTCTAAGGTAAGGAATCCGCAACTAGATAGCCTCTACCATATAAGGCTTTGCCGAAGGTAAGTAACTTGTTTTCCAGCACTTTAATATTGTCCCTAGAGTTCAGGTGCCTTCCTCAGGACTACAGGCATCTCACATCAAAAACTGTGAGATAGTAACTGTCTAATGGGGCATGTTATGCAAGTGCATTTAATATATCCTTTACTTCTTCTCAAGATGGAGGAACAGCAGTAAAAACACAACTTCCTCATAGAACAGGTACACCTTGGGCAGAAACAGTGTAAGCTTCACGCCTTCTGAGGACAAGTACAGCTAGAGCAGCAGTAGTGTAAGCTATCACACAGTAGGTACAGCATGGCAATAACAAAGCACCTTCCCTGCGGCACAAAAGGCAGCAACTGCAGTCTTTCATTCTCTGCGGAACATATTCAGCAGGGCAAACTAGTGCAAGTTTCCTCACTCACAGAGCGCTACTAGTTAATTCAGTAGTGGCATTTATGTTGCAGAGAGAGTTCTGGAGTGGATGTGTAACTGAGAGGAATACATAGGTGAATGTGTGAATGAATATGAGAGGACTGACTGGAGATTTTTAGGATCAGCATCCCAAAAGTCTTTCTGTTGTCACTTGAGACCTGTTGTATGCTTTGATTGTTTGCTTTTCACATATTGAGAAGTAGTTGTCACAAAGTAGTTCATTGTTATTTGGTGCTCTCAGCCTAAGTAACTATGCTGTAAACAGGCACACAGGTGCTAACCTCTTTGGAAGGATTTTGAATGTGCACGTATCGGGCATTGTGCGACATTGGTGCTGCACAGTTTAAACTGTTGAGGGCTGCCAGTTGTACAGAAAATGCTGGAGAACTACTTTAGAATTCAAGTGGCTGTTCTCAGAGGTTTACTCAGATCATTTAACCTCGTCCCATTGGCTTTCATAAAGGGGTTCGGGGAGCTCGAAAGCTGCTGCATGTGCATTATTTCAGATAGTCTTAACACAAAACATTTCATAGCAAATGAGCAAACATTGTGGGCATTGTATAGCTGTTTATTGGTTAGAGACTGGGATTATAATCCTGTTATTTATTGAAATTTACAGCAGCTAGCGTTGTATAAAAATGTATTGCCTCAGAGATTAGAGGATGCCTTAGGTAAAGGTGCTTCAAAAGGAATTGGTGCATAGGTATTACATAATTATAACATTTTAAAATAGAAATTCCTAGGGGAAAAACAAACCAAATATAATTAAAAAAAAAGAGGAAATCAACAAAGTAGAAAAAGCAGCAAACATAGAAATCAGCATTAGGTCACATTAGAATATATTTGTTGGCGACAAAATGTATACAATTACATGATATATTGTAACAAAACAATGCAAGACCCTAAAGGATACTGGTTATCGGTTAGATTAACCCTAATCCAAAAGAAGCAGTCCAGATTTATTTTAACCGTCTTCTTGCTGGACTAACTTTAATAAAAGCCAGCTATCGCCCCTTAGTCTCGGAAAACTCGCTCATTAGGTAATTAACAAAGGGGAATTAGGCTCTAACTAAAGCCAAGCTATACAAATCCTAGCTGAATTATCATAAACAACATATTTGGGTGGAATTGACGATGAAGTTCCTAATATAATGAATGTGGGACCTGCTGACCGTCTAATAATTCTCCAAGCATCTGGAGATTGGATTCTCCACACTTGTCGCTGTAAAAATCATGAGGAAAGGAAAAAAACAAGTTGTAGCAAAGAGATGTGTATCTTACTATAAAAGAAATGTCATTATGTCCCGAATATTTTTCCAAATTAAAAAAGTATACAGCTGGGGGTCTTTAAAGTACACAGAATCAGCAAACTCTCCTAAAATCCAAGTCGGGGAAAAGTGGACGAGGGGGGGGCATGTAACACTATCTAATTGAACTTTAGAGAGTTGACCGGAAAAGGCTGCCCAGTAATCAAATCGTAAAATAGGACCTGCCCATCCCCCTTTGTCCTGTGGAACTTGGAGGAGGAGTGACCTGTGAGGAAGTTTGTATTGCCAATTTATTGCCTTTGAGGCCTAGTGGAAGCCGATTCCACTGTTTGATTATTTGGTTAGACCCTCTTAGGCGGTTGGTAGGTACAACTTTAGGGGGGAGTGGGCACACACACATGCACACTCACACCCATGCAGACATGCACGCACACATACATTCATACCACTGAATCAGAATTAAACATTCCTATATACAGGAATGTACTAAACAGTAAATAAAAACAACAGTTACCTGCTGCAGATCTCGGGGAGGGAAGCTTTGAAGATGCCAGGCGCGTTGGGACTATTCTCACCCCATATCTGCTGAATTTAGGTCAGCCAATGAAGGGAGACCGCAGTCCCCTACCTCGTCACAAAGTAGTATGGGGTAAGACACACTGCTGACCCCACCCACTCTGTGACGAGGTGTTAGTGATAGACACTCGGCCCGGGGCACTTCAAGGTTTGAAACTGAAGCCCCGAAGTACGAGGCTATTACTTACGCCATCCCTTGTCAGGAGGGGGACAGCCTCAAGGACCTTTGCTGAGCTGAGGCAGTCACGGCCGCAGAAGCTGTGACATACTCAGCCCAGCAAGGTTTGGCTCAGGTATCCAGGGGCCTGCACATTTAACACATGTCTAGTTCCTGGCTGCCTGACCGGAAAATACACACACTATTTATGTCCAAAAGGTGGAGGGGCCCGGCCCTGCCACCCTTAAGGACGCCCCCTGCTGTAAATGGGTCGTAGTTCAGTGCTATGATATTATAAATAGAATGAGAGATCTGGGCTTACAAATGTGAGTTGACCGTATGAGTTGCCTGATGCCTGGCGCAATTTTATAAAATGAATGTCTTAGTTGGATTAATCTTATATCCAGATAATTCTCAAAAAATGAGGGCATCTCTTTCCAGAACAGAGCTAGTCAGTTGTGGTTTAGCCGTGAATACGGCTATACTGTCTGCATACAGTATCTTAATTACGGCTAATCACTCTTAGCCCAAATCCTACATTATCTAGGGTCTCCTAGAGAAAAAGCCAGGAGACCCTATCAAAGGCCTTCTCCGCATCTAGCATGATCATTCCCTGCATCGTCAAATATAGAGATGGCCAAATTCATATGTTCGATGGTGCCCCATTGGGGGGGCGAACACATGCTGCATATTATCAACCCAATTAGATATTCTTGTTATGTGATTTATAAGAACGGCGAAGAAGGTGGCGGATGCCAGAGAGTGCTTGCACATCTACAAAGCGTATGTCAATCCGAGCGAAGTCATAAAATTTAAACAATATGGTGTTGGGTGCCAGGCTAGCCCTAACACCTGCCACCACAGTTATCGGAGGACCACACACTGAAGAGTGGGTGGTTGCCTAAATATTGAAAGAAGAGTGGCCAGGGCACACCAATAGCATGAATCCTGATCCTGATAATGTTCAAGAATAAATAGAAAGTTCGTTCTTGGAAGATGATGTGTAGATATTTATTATAAGTGCAGGTAGAAAGTAGAAATCTCAATCAAAAGACTGCGTTGTACAAAATGACCATGTGTCCAGAGCAGCCAGATGGTGATAAATGGTCAGAGTTACAATAGGATGTTCGAATGTAACAATAAGTCCATACAGCAAAACAGCCAACACGTGTTTCGTCTTCAAGACTTTGGCAAGGTTTCAGATGTATATAAAACATTATATGTAAACACGAAAGGTACATAGATCAAGCTGCTGGTAGTCATGAGTCCTTGGGGGAAATCAAATAGTATAGGCAAATGATGGCCATGATAAGCCTCAAGTATTTGTGGAGCGAATAAACCCGTGCCGTGCGAGTCGGGGTTTTGACAGGGTGTTTGGCACACTCTGCCAAAACCCCGACGCGCACGGCATGGGTTTATTCGATTTCTCCCAAGGACTTCTACTTTCTACCTGCACTTATAATAAATATCTACACATCATCTTCCAAGAACGAACTTTCTATTTATTCTTGAACATTATCAGGATCAGGATTCATGCTATTGGTGTGCCCTGATTTATAAGAACGTTTTAATACATTTTTGCTTCGCAGTTAATTAATGAAATAGGTCTGTAAGAGGAGCAAGCTTGGGGTTAATTACCCTTTTTTGGAAATATAGAAATAAAGGTTTCACCCCAACAAAAAGGCCTATCCAATCTAGTTTCCATAAAATTTAGTATTTCCAAAAAGTGAGGTACGAGAATATCTTTAAAGATTTTATAACATTCCGTAGGTATTGCACCTGGGCCGCCTGCTTTACCTGCAGGAATCCCACTACTGGTAATTTCTTGGGAAGTAAAAGACACTTAGAGAATCTGTCGCTCAATGTCTGTAACTTTATTAGCAGTCACTGAAGCTATTTATACCTTAATTTCCTACGGATTCTTTTTCTTCTTTCATCTATAATTCACCATAATACTCTTGAAAGACTTGCATAATTTTCTTTAGTTCAAGCTCTACTGTACCCGAAGGGTTTTTAATAGCTTTGTTGAAATTTTTACTATGTTTTTACCTCGACTGTGCAAGCGCTTCCCACCTGTTGACTTTCTGTTGGGCTTTTAGCTACGCCCATGTCACTTTCATTCGTTAGTGGGCTTGCCTTTTAAAATTCCTATCTATTCCGGTGTTTCGCCCTCCTTGAGAGCATCGTCCAACTACTGAAAAGATATGCACTTCCATGCAGTGCTTAATTTGTAAATCGAAAAGTGCCGGTGCAGAGCTCTCCTCTGCAGTGCTTAATTTGTGCTTGTTGTTTCCGGTGCTGAGCACCAGCACTTATTTTTGAGGGCCGGGGCTTATTCTTCTGCCTTAAGCATTTACTGAGAGCAAAAGACACGTTTGGGAAAGACGGAGGAAAACAAAAAAGAAAAAGCGTCACAATGAGAGAAAGCAGAAAGCTGCATGAGTGCGCTGAAGGGGCAGGGAATGGCTGTAAATGGACTGAAGAGGCCCGAGATGGCTTCAGGATTACGCCGCCTCAGTATTCCGTGTTCGCACATTTAATTGCGGCAGCTGCGTGTTTAAGAGGCGGGCTTTGGGCACCGGCACCTTTTTATTTACAAATTAAGCACTGCTCCTCTGAAACACGCAGCTGCTGCAGTTAAATGTGTGAACACATGGAGGCAGCGTAATCCTGAAGCCATCTCGGGCCTCTTTAATCCATTTAAAGCCACTCCCAGCGCTTCAGCTCACTCTTGTAGCTTTCTGCTTTCTCCCTTTGTGACGCTTTTTCGTTTTTCCCTTTCTCCGTCTTTCACATATGTGTCTCTTGCTCGCAGAAATGCTTGAGGCAGAAGACTAAGCCCCGGCCCCCAAAAATAAGTGCCGGTTCTCAGCACCGGAAACAACAAGCACAAATTAAGCACTGCTTCCATGTTTTCTGCATGGTTCCTGGACTACCTTTTCCTTTTGTTTTCTACACAGCACGATCTCTCTCAGCAGTAATCAAGAGCTTTGCATGCCGACCAGTTTACTTCTGTTGTTTCTCCAAGTGCTCTTTGGCGAATCCAAGAATATACACAGCGTGATAACGCTCGTGTTTTTTTATTTTATTATTTTTTAAATATTCCCCCGTCCATTATCCCCACCCCTTTACCGCCCCTCCCCTTGAGATGTGCAGCGACCACTGCTACACATACATATTTCCACACGTCCTCTAGTTTAGGTTATGTTGCTTGAGTAAGATAAATGCATGAAGTATTATTTTTACTTAACCCTGAACAGGTGGGGTTGGGTACCATATGGTCACACTTCTCAAGTCTGCATTTTAGGGAGCGTTTACCCCATAACCTCCGACCTGCGGTTATAAATATGTGTATAGGAACAAGTGTGGCTTGTAGCGGAAATGGCAGAGGTTTTAACCTTTATTCTGGACTGTTTGTGAGTAACAAAGACTCCAAAATTCCGTCACGCCTTCCGTGACATTTGCACGGTTGACAGATTCTTTTTTTAAATCCGTTAGAGCAGTGGTTCCCAGCCTGTGGTATGGGGACCCCTGGGGGTCCGCGAGTGCTTAGAAAATTAAATAATGTCAACAGATTAGGTCTCCAGCTTTCAGTAATGACTCAGTAAGAGGTCCCCGGATTCCAAAAATTATTTAGTGGGGTTCCCTGGGTGTCAGTAATGATAAAGTGGGGGTCCACAGAAGTCAAAAGGTTGGGAACCCTGGCATTAGAGTGTGCGGATTCATTGATTTAATGTAAGCAATCTGCCTTTGTTTATGGTGCAGTTGTATTTTACGTGGTAGTCCCGTATTTTGGATCGCTTAGAGAAATGTTTTGGTAAATTTGAGGTGCAGTATTTTTTCCTTTTCCTTTGTAGCTTATCGCCAGGTATTGGAGTACGGGATATGCCACCTAATGTGAAGGCTGATTGAGCTTGGCGCTAAGCAACGCACGTCGACCCGCATGTATATTGATTGCATTTTTGTGCATACGCACCGGATATTTTAACATTTGTATATATACCGGTTGCCCATTGTCACGTTAGAGAAAGTGAACATGCATTTAACACATCTGTACTATGTCTTTTGAGGCATGTTTTGTGTGATGTCGCTTTGGCAGTTTGCGGTTGCGTGTCGTCACAGTAGAAGAAGAGTATTTTTTTATATAATCTTATTGAAGGGACACTATCAGGGTAATTTGTTACATTGTAAAGCGCTGGTTTGTTCTAATTTCTTATCAACTGAGCAACAAGTTCAATAGAGAGTATTTCGTATGCTCCTTGACAACTGAGACCAACGAGTTTTCACAAACACAAAATTAGATATAAAAATACAGATTTTGTGAAGAAAGGGACTTTAGATCAGACTTAGGGGGTTATTACAACTTTGGAGGAGGTGTTAATCCGTCCCAAAAGTGACGGTAAAGTGACGGATATACCACCAGCCTTATTACGAGTCCATTATATCCTATGGAACTCGTAATACGGCTGGTGGTATATCTGTCACTTTACCGTCACTTTTGGGACGGATTAACACCTCCTCCAAAGTTGTAATAACCCCCTAAATCAGCCATAATATCAGGGCCATTTTTGTTCCATAGCGCACTTCACTCGGACGCCGGTTTTTGAAGGCCTAGTGCCGCTGCTGGTGCATCTGTCACTATAAGGTGCACCCCACAGTAAATTACAGCAGGTACAGATGGAGTATAACGACAGAAAGCGAAAGCTAGAAAGAGAGGTGAGTGGAAAGAGAAAAAAGACAGAAAAAAGAGGGAGAGAAAAGGGAAAGGGAGAAGTGGAAGATAGAGAGAGCAGATGAATCAAAGGAGAGCTGGGGGCCAGGGTTGAATTGTCTGTTATGAACATTTTGTCAGGGCTGCTTTTAATTTGTAGTCGGTCCTGCATAGTATATGAGTAGCTCATCGACAGGGGACCCAACTCGGCTGGGGTTATTGGATGGGATGGGGGTCCAATGTAGTATTCCTCTCATCCTGGTTGACTATAATCCCGCTGCAATGGCCTTGGCCTAATAAACAGTTGTTGGCAGCTGAATGATAGTCATGGGCGATCCCTTTTCACCTGCATCTCATGCTATGGAGAATGCCTCATAAGCCTTTATGGTAAAACTGTCTAGTCTACCATGACAGGAAGCATATCCTCTCCCAGAGCGTGAGATATGTGATTGTATGTGTGAGTGTGTATAGAATGACTGGTGTGTGCATGAGGCACTGAGGTAGCCCCAGATGGGGAATAGCCAGTGTAAGTGTAGTCCCAAAAAGTTAAGCTGTCCGCTTAGGCATTAGATTGTCCCTGTGACTCACACTCCCCATTCCTTGTGCACCCTTAAAATAGTTTGTTCTGTCGCTGGTTCTGATTCACAAACTCACAGTGGAACAATAGTGGACTGTTTGTACTTGTAGTAACTGACTTAAACAAGGACCCTGTGGCCTTAAAACCAGCCGCTGACTCAAAGATTCAAGGCCTTTCTGTTAAATACTACCACAAGCCTCACTGCCTGAAATATGGTGAGCTGTCCGCCCCACAAATGGCTTTGACAATAACAGGCCTCTCGCCATAATCCATTTTCAGAGATCTCATGTGCCTGCTCCCAGGGATGTGGGAGAAAAACTCAAGATATCTACTGCATCAACCGCTATGCCAGGTGAAGTAAGAATGTAAATTGATAATGTGTAATTAATGTTGTCAAATGTAGCATACAGCTCAATAGGAATGTTAAGGGGAACTGTGGTTAACTGAAGTCATGGGATTAGGACATCAGATGGAATTGTTTTGCAGCAGAGAAAGGGAGTGAATCGGTGAGAAAGGAGTCCAGTAAGTTGTGTGACAAAAAATAATGATTATGAAGTCTGAAAACCAACTGTTCAAGATCGATGAAAGGTTGGTTGCAAGACAAGGCAGTAAATTAAGTGTTGTGGAGGCAGCTGTTTTTAGGTTGTGAAGACCAACTGTTCAAGATTGATGAAAGGTTGGTTGCAAGACAAGGCAGTAAATTAAGTGTTGTGGGAGGCAGCTGTTTTTAGGTTGAGCGCGCAAGCGCTTTTCGACCTGTTGTAAGTATTATGTGGGCTTTTAACCACGCCTGTGCCATGCCCATCACTTTCACTTGTTCGTGGACTTTCTTTTCAAGAATCTCTTGATGTCATTGTTAAATGCTTTACGTTTGTCCCACCTTGGGGCGGTTTTGTTACTTCCTTGCAGAATGACCCTGTTACATGGATTATTGTATGATTGCCGATATACTTCAGCGCGGGCAAACTACTTTTTACCTTTGTTCCTCCCCTCCGTGCTCCATGGTGGCCATGGCGCTCACAATGCAAAAAGCGCGCTGGTCACATTGTTCACACTGTTGCCTACTCAGAGTCATTTCTTTTGGTTCTCCCCCTCACGCTCCATAGTTTTCACAAAATTGTCATTGATAAATTCTTTACCTACAAAACCCCAAAATCCTCAAAGCGGCTTTCCCAGCACAGCGGGAAAGACGATATTACAATATTCACTGCACTCGGGGAAACTCGCACCCATATTGCTTTACAGGGCATTACTTTTAGAATATTTTTTTGCCCCTAACTCAGCTAATGCTGGTACTAGGACAGTGCGACCACCACCAAAATGTTCAGCATGAGACACTTTTTCTGCCTACTTCAAATCTGGGTCCGCACACTAGGGGTCAGTGAGGGCCCCAAAATAATAACCCCTCCACCATTTAGTGTCTTTTTAGGCTCTCTTGTGGCTGGAACTTTTGTTTTACCGCTGGGAGTAGAGTGTGTTTTAAGGGCATTGTTTTCAATATCATTGCAGTAGACCTGTTAGCTCACAAAATGTATAAGGTACTATCTCCTCTACTATATGGTTACATGACCACGTTTCTTACTAATGCTATTTTTATTATGGTGTTCTTTAGGGGCTGTTCTCAGCATTAAAATCCACATACTACAATATTTGCAGCACTTGGAAACTCGCCCCATAATACTTTGCAGGGCATTCTTTTTTCAAATCATTTTTGCCCAAACCTCAGCCTATGGTTGTTCTAGGGCAGTGGGACCACCACCAAAACATTCAGCACAACGGGTCCCTACACTAGGTCAGTGGGGGCCCCAAACACTAGGTAAGTGGGTCCCCAAAATAATAACTCCTCCCACCATTCAGTGTCTTTTTAAGCTCTATCTTGGTTGGAACTTTTGTTTTGCATTTGGCCGTAGTGTGTGTTTTAAGGGCCTTGTTGGAAAAAATATTTCAGTAGGCCTACTAACCCTTTAGTTATATGTAGGGCCGCTGGAATTGTGTGGCAGAAATCCCAAAACGTGGCAAGAAATTCCAGTTGTGCATTTACAATGCTGATAGCTCTGAATCAAGTAAATGTGAGAACTGTTGCATTGCAAATGCTTGTTTACTAGGTTGTAGAGTCAGGCGGCGCCCCAAATCCTTCGTATTCTCAAAATGCCACAGTTTTGTACTATGCACCAGTTCAGCCTTACTTGGGACTATATATTTGGCATGCTGGAATTCCAAACCGAGCAACTCTCAGTGAAGTTTATCATTTAATTTGAAAGTAATAGGAACATGAGGTGGGGAATTACTAGCCTGGAGGTGCTGGGTGGCCACTTCACATTGGGAAAAGTACATGGGGCTAATAAATAGCTGGTGTCATGTCACACTCTTTACAAAATTGTTCCCGTATTTCTCAGCACCTCTTAAGCAATACTCTCAAGGCACAAGTCAGGGATACACATGGGTGGATGGCATCAACCCACAATTTTTAGATGGTGGATGCCGTCCACCTAGTCAAGAAGTTTAGCCCCACTTTAAAATATACTGAAGTCATCACAGTGCAATTTTCTGACCCCGGGACACATTCAGCAGCGGCTGCTATCGATCCGATCTGAGCAACAACGCTTGTTCCCGAAGATTAGGATCTCCGTTTTGTCTGAATTTAGCTTGAGGTAGTTGGTCCTCATCCGAGTGGCGATGTCGGTCATGGTGTTTCGGAAGTTGGTTTGTGTGATGGCCATGTCTGTGAGGGATAGGACGAGCTGGGTGTCGTTGGTGTAGGAGCCCATGTTGAGTTTGTTGGTGTGTGCGATGTCTGCCAGTGGAGTCATGTAGGTGTTGAAGATGGTGGGGCTGATTCCGACCCCCTTCCCGCCACCCTGTTTCTGGCGGTTTTGACTGCCAGGAACAGGATGGCGGGAACGGGTGTCGTGGGGCCCCTGGGGGCCCCAGCATGATTTTCACTGTCTGCATAGCAGACAGTGAAAATCACGACGGGTGCAACTGCACCCGTCACACCCCTGCAACACCGCCGGCTCCATTCGGAGCCGGCCTCTGTGTTGCAGGGCCTTTCCCGCTGGGCCGGCGGGCGCTCCCTTGGCGGGCGCCCGCCGGCCCAGCGGGAAAGTCAGAATGGCCTCCGCGGTCTTCTGACCACGGAGCAGCCATTTGGCGGTTCCCGCCAGGCGGGTGGCGTCTGCCGCCCGCCCAGGTCAGAATGACCCCCATAATGTCCTTGGGTGGTAACTCTGGGATTGCACTGCTGTGATTGTGTTAACTCCAGGACTGCACTGCCACCTGCTGGATGTTAGTAACAACCCACAGGGATCATGGTTGATTATTGCAAGTTGAACTAGACATGTTATTTAAAAAAAAAGGTAAATATGTTGAATCTCGTTTTGAAGAATTATTGTTTTATCTAGAATACCGTGAGAGTACAGGTTGCATTTAGAAAATGTTAAAGCATGAAGGATTTTTGTAGGAAGTGTGGTTTTAATGGTAAATATTTTAAGGTGTGCTGTACACTCGATGGATTAAAACGTACAACCAGTGCTAGTTCAGATGAGGGTGATCATGGAGGGAAGTAAATGCTATATTGGAACTGGTTAGTTACTAATGGAGATGTTGAGATTAATCGTCAGCAAGGTGCTATGTTTTTAACAGTTGAAGTAAATGTGAATGTAATGGTATACAGTATGTGCTTCTGTAAAGCTGCACTCGTGCATTCTACAAGGAAGAATCATGAAAATGGGGCTTTCAGTAATAAATTACTTGGGCTGTGTTGATGGGTTAATTGATTTTTAGGATATTTTTAAATTTGAGTTGTCTTTACACTCAGTGGTGGCGATTTGCCTGTTATTCAGGCCCAATGTGCCATGGTGCCTACAGGCAATGATAAGAACAAGTCTCATAACCAGCATATCACATATTTGGACCTCATAAACTTGCAAGTGAATGACCCCGGTGATTGAAGATAGTATATCCTCCCTCCATAGACATTTAGCTGCTTTGTAAGTCGTCTCCTTTTGACAGCCTTTTTCTCTAATATCATGTAGTTTGCTGCTCCAGGGTGTTCTATGCCTCTAAAGCAAAAACCTGTGTCTTACTGATGGATACTCATACCTGCAGATTTCTCACATGTTGAGTATCTTCAGACACCAGACTCGTCCTGAAACCCTTCCATTGCTTTCCCATGCATTTGGTGCTGGCTTCAACTCTGCATCCGAAGTTACACTATGGTGGATGTCTCTGGAGCCATGGGACCTTTTTAGATTCCATACAGATTCTTACATGTGAGTCTTCCGGCAGTGCTGTTTGTTCCCTTGTTTCTGCTTGGAAAGTCTCCAACGCTGTTGGAGGCTTCCAGGCGCTAATGCTTTCGTCTTTTGGCGTACGTCTTGCGCCTATGCAGACACCCCCCAACTATCTCTACTGAAAGCATCCGTGGGGCTCACCTCCTCCACCTCCTCTGGATCAGCTTGCACCCAAGTGTAAGGCTGTTTTGCAGAAATCCAGGAGGGAAGCCCAACAAATTATTGAGGAGGGAAGGTACAGGTAAAAACAAGCAGATTCTTCTCATCACTACTACTGGCAGACTGTGCATAATCCTTTTGGCTCGGACTCCAACCTAATTTGCATGTTAGGTCCTATTCACCATATTACTGATAATAACAGGGAGGCAGCCAGTGCTCTTTAATTGCTATGGTCTGGCACAGTGCACAACATAGCACTGCAGCATGATTACATGCTTACCTCACTAGAGGTGGAAATGTACTTTCTGTCAGGACCAGGTCCCTCATGAGGTGGCTTCATTTCATGCTGTTTTGAGTAAAGCTGCTGAAAATCCTTTTGCCTTCTGTTGATGCCAAGGACAATATTTTAACAGAGGTTCTACAAGCAGGTTCTGCCACCTCCGAGCCAAAACTGCACTTTAAGGAGTCACCTGTCACGTCTGCATGGGAAATTCCCACAACTGCTCCAGTAGTAAATAACTAATTGCCAACCGCTACAGGCCCCTGGAGATTCAGTTTTCTTGTCAGTCCATCCATCTCCAAAAAGCTTGATTGTGCAGGCCTCCTCATCTACTAACCAAAATCTGGACCATTTCCCAGTGGCACCTTCAGACAGAGACATTACAAAACTGGAGACAATGAGTAAGAAGATCTTTTTGTCCAACAGCCTAGCATTCCTCTTTTTCAATTCATCTTGCTTATTGAGGAGATATATTCTATTTAATCAGGGCCTATGGATATGGCACATATGGTTGTCCCATTCATGCCAGATCACCTTAGAGCCCACTTTGCAGAGATAGTTCGGGACGGGCAGGATGCCTTTAGGCATACCAGGTTTCTACATGGATGATTCTGTGGCTAGGGCCAAAGACTTATCTGTTGCCCTGAGGTGGCATGATTGGCTCAGGCCAACTGTTTTTTCCAGGGATGTCCAGTCAGCTTGATGGACATGGCTTTTGACAGGACACGGCTTTAAGGGGACATGGTTAATGATGCACTGGAGTATTTCAAGGCGGACAGAGTGACAGCCCAATCTTTGGACCTTTAATCCTTGGTGAATGACTAAAGTCAATTTTGGGGGGTTTTCGAACGGTTTAGCTTCTGCCAACTCCATGCTTTGCAGCCTCCACAACAACTAATTCTGCTTCTCAGGTAATGCAGAGGCAAGGGCCAGAAGAGCCGTCAGCCATCCTCCTCCTCCTCCTGTGTACTACTCAGAAAGTCTTTTTAGTAGTCCCTTGCAAGACCATTTATAACCTACAGTCTTTGAGGGCCATAATATTGGACCATGGGTCCTTCAGGTTGTAGAAAGAGGCTATACCCTATCTTTCCAGCAGAACTCTCTACATGCATCCCATCACCAGCAGTCACTTTTGTCAGAAGACCACATTCATATCGTGCAGCAGGAGGTGGCAGAAAAGATCAGTGGAGTTGTCGCCAGAGCATGACATTTGGAAGGGGTGCAACTCTCTGTAATTCCTGGTGCCCTAGAAGAATGACAGTCTTCATCTGATACTAGACCTCAGGCTCTTGAAATGTTACTACCTTAAGGAAAAGTTAAACATGCTCTGTCTGGCTCATGTATTTTGTAACTGTAAGCAAAAGATTGGCTGGTGTCCACCGACCTGTAGGAAGTGTATTTTCATACACTGATTCTGCAGTCATGCAAGAGTTACCTGTGTTTCATGGAAGGATCCGCTCACTATCAGTATGCGGTCCTTCTTTTCAGACTTGCATCGGCACATTGAGTCTTAACTAAGGGGATGGAGGTGTTTTCTGTCCATCTCAGAAGGTCAGGCATCTCTATTATCCCGTTCTTGAATGAGTGGCTGCTAAAGCTGGTTCGCCGCAGATGGAATTGTAGCATTTGCAGACACCAGCATCCTTGCTTTTCGACTTGGGCTGTTCTTTCAATGTGCTCAAGTTTCACCTCACTGTGCCTCCTGTTCATAGGTGCTGTTCTAGACACAAGATTGCCTTGAGCCACCTTCCCTCCTCCTCACAAGATTCAAGACATGCAGGTCATGATTCCAGTGTTAAGAGAGCAAACTCAGGTTCCAGTCCGGTTGGTTCTCTAATTATTGGGTCTTCTGGATTCCTGTATCCTCCTTCTCATGCATGCACGCTAAAACATGGGGCCTGTCCGGTGATACTGTGCAGTCAGGGGTTCTGGTACTAGGGAGATCTGGAGGACACCACTATGATCTCCCTAGACACTGCGGTGGACGTGACTTGATGGCCAGTAGAAGAGCACCTGTTCTAGGCGATGTTCGTCTTCCCTCCATCTTCTGTGGCTACAGTTGTAACGGATGCATCCACCATTGGGGGGGTGCTCATCGTGAGGGACTGGAGATTAGAGATCTTTGGTCTACCGAAGAGCAGGATCTGCAGATTAGCCTACTCAAACTAGGGGCAGTTTGACTGGCGCTCAGCCCTGCCTTCCTCCTTTCCCTTCACAGCCTGTCTGTTCAGATCTAATGAACAACACAACTGAAGTGTGGCCCGTCATTAAGCTGGGAGGAGTGAGGCTTCGTCTTCTCTGTCTACAGCGTTCGGCAATACGCATCAGTATGTGCGGCGATGTAGCCTACCCTCATTCAGTTAGACACCATGCTTGGCTGTTTTTGTCAAACCTGGATCTTTAAGGCCAGTATAGTTTCTTCCCATATCTATGAGGAGGATTAGAGAATAAAGGCTGCATGAAATTTGGCTTTGAACAGATGCAAATGATGCCTTCTGATCCTAGACTGAGGATTCCTTAGGCGCCACCCCGACCACCAAAATCAAATCCTAATCTTACAACATTACATGAATACCTTTCTGTAGCAACAACAGCTGGTCGGTAGAAAGAACCGTTCCGGAGATAATGCAAAGCTGCAGTGCCTTTTGGTCTCCCCATAAGTACTTACCTTCAAGAAATGATTCCCTGTTGAGACGAACAAGATGCATGTTTTCTTCCAAAAGTGAGAGGAATATATTTGTTTTTGGTTTTCAGTGTAAACGATTTATTAAAAATAATCATCGACGAAAAGCAAATAGCTATCATGAGTTTAAACAGAAAATAACTCACAAGGACAGCCTTCCATACACAACTAAAGAGAATGTAACACTAGAGCAAATTATTATTCTTTTTATTTTTTACTGAAGTGACCAGTGGAACTTGGTGTTGCTTTAGTAGGCAGCAGAAAGAACAAGTAGTCTAGGACTAGTTTCTGTGTGTTTTTCTTAAAGTTAGGAGTGTCACAAGATTTGATTCTCTTTTTCTTTCTCTCATTATTGTTTGGTGTAGCGATGTGAATATAACACTTTGAATGCCTGGGAGAGAGTAAGAGGCTGTAAGTGTGAATGATGAAGTTTGACTGAGTAAAAATGGTAGATCCATGCAATGCACAGCGTGTGCCTAACACAATCTACCCTATAAAGTTTTAACACACTCCCGACGTTATCAGTGCTACATATCCTAAAATAATATTCCTTTAAATGAAATGAATTCTGTATGTGCACTGCATTAAAGGGAACATATTGTAATCACTAGAAAGACACAGTTCTGGTGTATATTCTACCTACTAGAGGTAATTGCGTAAACACTGATAAACATAGACTTCTGAATGTTAAGGAAACACAAAAAAGACAAAAACACCATAATCTTAAAAAAATGTAAACAGAAATCACAAATATACTCCATCTGTTCTTTAGCTCATAGATTGCATTAGTGTTTAAAGCAAATAAATCCCTCTTGTCTTTCCTTAATAAGATATTTTGTCATGTCTTGCCTTTGCCCATCAATTTACCACAGTATTATTACTTGTTCTCTTGCAACTTGATTATGCCAATAGGGTTGGTGCCGGTCTTGAGTCATGTCTCATTAAGAGGCAAATCACCTCCATAGTGCAGTGTTCAGATCAGTCTTCCGTCTGATTTGCAGTGATCATTTCCCCTGGAAACTCAATTAATAACCTCTCTCAAGACACAGCATGCTATAGCCATTGTCAGCTGACATTAGGATGATGGTGCTCAAATTCTTACTGGATAAACTGCGATCATGCCTCCATCTCTGAGCTCTGATTTCTTCTTATGCCTATACCCTGAAGGCATGCTTCTTACCTTTCTAGTGGGCACTCTTTTTCTGTCATGGTTGATAGATGCTGAAAACTTCTCAAGTGACTGAAACAACCTACAGTCCAGGTGGAGGATAAATATGTGCCTTCCTGTTAATTTTTTCTGGTTGCCTAGCCTAGCTGGAAGATCCCTAACACATAAATTAACTTCCTCCGTATTTGCATCTTTTCTGTGATTATATGCCCATCCCTAAAGGTCTAAAAGATTGGCTGTACAGCAGTTAGTGATGTTCTCTACATAATCAGCATGTCATTATGTGATACAACACTCCTGTAGGTAACAATGAGTGATGTATACACATTTCTGCTCTACGAAGTCGATGCCAAATCACCCTTTCTTAGCATTGCATCGCTCACCATAAACATGGTGATAGAGTTCTTTACAGTTTCCCATTAACATAACTGGCACATGCTTGATACCAATGAGAAAGGACATACTCAACAATACAAAGACTTCCAAGAAGGCATTTCTTTGGTCAACAGATTCATGTTTCTCACTCTCACATTAAACTTATACTTAAGAAGTCCTCATTCTCTGTACAAGGTAGTAGAAGAACCAGTGCTTTGCCTGAAAAAAAAGGCAGTCTACTTCAGGCACTTCTCTGTGGGTAAAGTATGGTATGGTTCCCTTCATGGATCTTCGAAGACAGAACATGTTCCTAGAAAAGAGCACTTAAAGAACCTAAACTGCACCGGGAGGGGGGTGAGGTACCTGTTACGGCTGCACCTTTAAGGCCAGCAATTCTTCTCTGAGGTTTTCCATAGGCGATCACCATTACCAGTATGACACTCATCAGTTATGTGTAAAGTCTAATCCTATGTTACAATTAAATGCCTAGCATTGACAACGGCACGTTTTTTTTTTTATCAACATAGAATAGGCATCTATCCCATCTAGAACCCTGGGTACAGAAAGCTGTCCCTCAACTGAGCCACCACTCAAATCTTTGCTGACCACAATGGATCTTCTTTATGGCTTAGGTTTTGAAAATAAATGTTCTGATGGATACAACTCTCCCAATGTGCCAGCATTCTACGGAAATGTTTCTTCCCAGCTCTCTACGTCGACGAGGACGTCACAATTGCCCGACTCCAACGCAACTCCGTGTGACGTCATTGTGGCAATAAGAGGTCCTTGTCGGCGTGCTGACGTCCGTTCCCTTTTTTCCGTGCCTTCGAAGCATAATGTTTTTTTCCTCGCTCTTGGGAGTTACTGTTACCAAAGGTGTTTACTTGTAGGTTACAATGTCTCCTCCTCAGAAATCCGGATTCAAGCCTTGTCGAGAGTGCGGGGGCATGTCAGTAACGGACCCGCAAAATTACTGCCGATGGTGCTTGAGTGCTGAGCACGATGTGGTGGAGTGTGTTTCATGCCAGAGGATGAACCCAAAGGCGCTCATGGAACGGGATGCCAAACTCTTTTTGGCCAAGGCAAAGAAGAAGGAGAAGCATAGGAGTCATCAGAGGTCTTCCGGAAACTCCTCGAGGTCGCACAAAAAACGGTGTCTGCATGATTCCCGGCGTCTTTCGGATAGAGGTCGATCCCGATCGAGGTCTCCGTCAAGTTGGCATTGTGCTACGTGGGAGGTTAGTCCGACAGCGACTCCATCACCTCGGAGTCCTCAAGCTTCTCCGGCGCCTTCAGTCTTTGAGGTGGTTGAGCCTCAGGAGAGTCCTCGCTTTTCGCCTGAAGCGCAATCGGACATTCCGGGTCCGGCACCACAGGAGGAACAGGGGTATCCAGCCTTCCCGGCTCCGGGTGCGGACCCAGCGGCATTTTTAAATGCCATGTTTAACATCTTCAATTCTATGGCCCGTGGTGGTGCACTGGCTGGTCCCACAGGTCCTTTGGCCTTTTCATTAGGCGCTCCGTCTCCTTATAGACCATCGCCGTTTATGCCCTTTTGCCCTGCTGAGGGTGTTGGTCCGGCGCCGGTGCCAATACCATTGGTGTCGCCCGGAAAACCTTCAATGCCGGTGACATCACCTGTGAGACCAATGGTGCAGATGACGTCACCCCATACTCATTCGACGCCGGTGAAGCCGGCGCTGATGGATTCGGTTCCGGTGTCAGATGGATCTGTAGTGCGGGGTATGCCTCCTGGTTCACGTCAGCCGAGATCTTCGACATCGGTGAATTCCATGTCGACACCGAGAATAGAGGCCAGGTTAAGGTCAAGGAGAAAGGCTCTCAGACTTTTAGAGGATCGAGAGTATCAGCAGCAACTCCTGGAGGAAGGAGAAATTGCTGAGCCCCTGGGGGACTATCAGGGTTTAGACTCGGCAAGTGGACTAGATACTTCCCCTGAGTGGGATTTAGTCTCTCCTGGGGAATTTACAGAGGAGGCAGCCTCTTTTCATTCTGTGGTAAGGAAGGCGGCAGATTTTCTGGACCTCTCCCTACCATCTGCAGAAGTCAAGACTAATATCTTAACTGAGGTCCTCCATCCTGCTTCAGCTGCTCCGGAGCCACTTTTGCCTTTTAACGATGCTCTTACAGAGCCTATTCTGGAGGTCTGGAAGAAGTCTGTGACTTCTTCTGCTGTTAGCAGATCGGTTGCAAGGAGGTATAGAGTGGCTCCGGGGGTCCCGGGTTTCCTGTTGAAACATACGATTCCAGAGAGTTTGGTGGTCCAGGCTTCATGCTTGTCTCATTCGGCTCATGGTTCCTTCCCTGGCACGCCTTCAGATAGGGAATCCAAGAGGATGGAGCAGTCTGCCAAAAAGACCTTTTCTTCATGTAGCATGGCCCTCACATATGCCAATACGACTTGTGTTTTAGGCAGATGCATACATAATCTGATGGACGCGGCCAAGGCTGTGCTACCCGATCTGCCATTGGAGATGCAGGGACTCCTGTCGGATGCTCAGGCTGCTGCTACGCACGTTATTCGGTTGGGTCTGGACACTACGGACTCTGTGGCCAGAGCGATGGGCACTTCATTGTCACCAGAAGACATGCGTGGTTGAGGTCTTCTGGGTTCTCAACAGATGTCCAGACGATTCTCTTGGACCTGCCCTTTGATGGGGACAAATTGTTTGGGGCTAAAGCTGACTCTGCGTTAGAACGCTTTAAAGAGAGTAATGCTACTGCCATGTCCTTGGGCCTGCAGGCTTCCACTGCCACCCCATTCAGATCCTTTAGGAGGTTTAGGGGGTTCGGACAAGGAGCTTCCTTTCGTGGGAGACCCCCAACCAGCAGGCCAGAAACCTTCAAGTCTTCCCTATAGGTCCTGTAGATGGGGGGTAGAGTTAGAACAAGAGGGGACACCCAGCAGCACCCTGCCTCTTCCTCTTCCTCCGGGCAGCAAGGAAAGTAGCCTTAATCTTCGCCCATTGCGTCTCATGTTTCTCCTGTAGGGGGAAGGTTATTTCATTTTCTCCACGGGTGGGAGTTAATCACATTGGACTCCTCGGTCCTCAATATTGTGGGGAAAGGTTATGCCCTTCCTTCTCGTGAGTTTCCCCCTCCCATCCCTCCCCGCCCATCCTTTTGCACAGAAGATCATCTCCTGTTGTTACAGCAGGAAGTTCTAGTCCTTTTATCAAAAGGTGCAGAGGAGTAGGTTCCAGAGCAGGAAAGGGGTGAGGGTTGTTATTAAAGATATTTCCTGATCCCCAAGAAGGATGGTCGTTTGAGGCCTATCCTGGACCTGAGGGTTTTGAATTGGTTCCTCAAACAGAAGAAATTCAAGATGCTGACCCTAGCGCAGATGCTTTAGTCATTGAACAAAGAGGATTGGATGGCATTGGTCGACTTGCAGGATGCTTACTTTCATATCCCTATTCTCAAGTTGCACAGGAAGTATCTCCGGTTTGTGGTGGGGTTGCAGCACTACCAGTTTGCGGTCTTTCCGTTTGGTCTTACTTCCGCGCCTCGAGTCTTCACGAAGGTGATGGCGGTGGTTGCAGCAGGTCTCAGGAGGAAGGGAATAGCGGTATTCCCTTACCTGGACGATTGGTTGATCAAAGCTAAGTCTCCAGAGCTCATGTTGCACCACCTATGGACGACAACCAAGTTGTTGTTCGATCTGGGCTTTTCGATAAACATGCCCAAATCTCACCTGGAGCCCACTCAGCGCCTCCTGTTCATAGGGGCAGTACTGGACACAATGTTGGATTGGTCCTTTCCTCCGCCTCAGCAGATTCAGGACATTCAGGCATTGATTCCAATGTTTAGAAATGGAGCGGTTGTTCCAGTCCTCAAGGTCCTGCATCTACTCGGTGTGTTCGCTTCTTGCATTCTGTTGGTCACTCATGCACGCTGCCATGTGATTGTGGTGCCTCCGCAGGCATTGGTTTCAGCACAAAGGGGATCTCGAGGAGTCAATAACAATCTCCAGAGACACTGTGGTGGACCTGCAATAGTGGGCTGTGGGCGGCAAACTTTCCCAAGGAAGGCCGTTTTCACTACCGCCTCCGGTGGCCCCGGTTATAACGGAGGCCTCCACTCTTGGGTGCGGAGCTCATCTGGGGGACCTGGAGGTCAAAGTCGTTGGTCTCCAGTGGAACAGATGTTTCATATCAATCTGTTGTAATTGCGGGCGATACGTCTGGCTCTCAAGGCCTTCCTCCCTTCCCTTCACGTTCAGTCGTTCCAAGTCCTGATGGACAACACTACCGCGTTGTGGTATATAAACAAGCAGGGAGGAGCAGGGTCGTACCTTCTCTGCAGAGAGGCTCTGCGGCGCTGGTCCTGGCTCAGGACCATCGAATTTGCTTAGTAGCAAAACATCTGGCCAGAGATCTGAACGTGTGTGCGGACAGTCTCAGTCGGCGTTTCTCGGCCGATCACGAGTGGCGGCTCCATCCGGACCTGGTCCATTACATCTTCCAGATCTGGGGGTTTCCTCAGGTAGACCTGTTTGCCACTCGGGAGAATGCGCACTGCCCATCGTTCTGCGGCCTCCAGTATAAAGTGCAAGGAGCGTTGGGGGACACGTTTCAGATGTCCTGGAATGGCCAGTTGCTTTGCGCGTTTCCCCCTATACCAGAGGTCTTCAAACTGGGGGGCGGGCCCCCCTTGGGGGGCCTCAAGTGATCCCAGAGGGGGCGCCAAACTCTGGCCAAAAGAAATATTATACAGATAACATGCCTTTGTTTTAAGCAGAAGCATGTTATTGCAGTTTTAAAAAGGCAACAGTACTTAACTGCAATGTTTAAATAGGTTTAGACCTATTTAAACATTGCCATCTTTCTAAAATAATTGTTAAAAATTCTGAGGGGGGGCCCAATGATTTTTATTTTTCAACTGGGGGGGGGCGCAGCATTAAAAAGTTTGAAGACCACTGCCCTATACCCTTGATTCCTCGGGTTCTGAGGAAGATTCGCCAAGACCGGGCCCTGATCATCTCAATAGCGCCGGATTGGCCGAGAAGGGTGTGGTAAACAGGCCTTCTCCAACTCTCACTGTGCCCTCCGCTCCGTCTCCCTCACAGGGCAGACCTCCTTTCGCAGTCGCAGGGGCAGGTTCTACACCCCCACCTCCAAAGCCTGCACCGTCATGCCTGGAATTTTGAATGGGGCAATCTGAGTTCCTTTTCTCTCCCGCCAGAAGTGGTGAACGTTATTTTATCAGCCAGGCGACACTCCACCAAGTCTATCTATGCTGGCAGATGCGCAAAATTTGTTGATTGGTGTGGAGAGAAGCAAATTGATCCCTTACGAGCCCGTTTGTCGGACGTTTTATTGTTTGCACTGTCCTTGGCACAGAAGGGTTTTGCAGTTGCGACTGTCAAGGGCTATTTATCGGCATTGTCGGCCATTCTGTGCCTTCCTGACCAACCTTCCTTGTTTAAGTCCCCTATAGTTGTAAGGTTCTTAAAAGGACTAACTAATAGGTTTCCTCCCACTCCTTTTGTTATGCCTCAGTGGGGTTTGAATTTGGTTCTCACTTTCCTGATGGGCTCACCGTTTGAACCTTTGCATTCTTGCCCGTTAAGGCTTTTGGTTTTGAAGACAGTGTTCCTCACTGCCATCATGTCTGCTAGGCGTGTGAGTGAGCTTCAGACTCTTGGTGTTAAAACCCCTTTCACATCTTTTCATGCAGACAAGGTGGTGCTGAGAACCAGGATGGCTTTCCTATCAAAGGTAGTTACTCCCTTTCATATGGGGCAATCCATCACACTCTTGTCCTTCTAACCCTCCCCCCCATCCATCAAAAGAGGAGGAGAGACTGCATTGGCTTGACCCAAGGAGGGCTTTAAGCTTTTATATTGAAAGGACCAGAGAATTTCGAGTGGACGATAAACTCTTCATTGGCTATGTGGGGAAGAGGAAAGGCAAGGCCGTCCATAAGAGAACGCTGTCCAGGTAGGTCATTCTTTGTATTAAAATATGTTATTCTTTGGCAAAGAAGGATCCTCCTGTTGGAATCGGGGCCCATTCCACCAGGGCTAAGTCTGCCACTTCGGCCTTAGCTAGGGGTGTTCCAGTGGCTGACGTTTGTAAGGCCGCAACTTGGGCTTCCCTCCACACTTTCGCTAAGCATTATTGCTTGGACGCGGAGGTTAGGAGAGATGGCCATTTTGCACGGTCGGTGCTGCAGGATTTCTTGGTGTGACCACTCAGACACCCACCTCCGAGTGCGGTACTGCTTTGGGACTCAATTCATAAGGTGAGGAATACACAGGTAGTTGTATCCATCAGAAGAACAAGTTACTTACCTTCGGTAACGCTTTTTTCTCACGGTCCCACCAGCGTCCCTGTTGCCTGTCTGGTCATACCAAATTTTCTTTGGGTGAATATGTATTTATATATATAAATATACTGTTTATACTTGAATAAATATTATGTATTATATTTGATTGATGTATTTATGTTGAGTATGTGATGTCGGTAATCACCTTTTCGCCTCAAAGGCACGTAAAAAATGGTGAAAACTAACATCAGCACAACGACGAGGACCTCTTATTGCCACAATTACGTCAGACAGAGTTGCGTGGGAGCTGGACAATTGTGACGTCCTTGTCGACGTAGAGAGCTGGGAAGAAACATTTCCGTCGAATACTGGCGCATTGGGAGAATTCACAAGTGAGGAATCCACAGGTAGGTAGTGTATCTACCAGAAAAAGTGTTACCGAAGGTAAGTAACTTGTTCTTCACTTCATTGGAGCGCCTGTAAGCACCATGTTGGTTAACAAGTCCTTTTTATAGGGAGGGCAGGTTTGTTTTAGAGGAAGATCCTAGAGGTTTGTATGGATGCACTCTTCTGCCAGGTTGTCGGCATCACTGCCAGGAACACTGTCATTAAAAATATTTCCTGCTGAATGAATGCTTCCCCCTTCAGCCTTTTCCTACACGCTGAGAATGCTTAAATAGTGATTAATATCACTGATTGAGCCCCATGCGAAACACCAATTTGCATTTTGAGAAAGTGTACCGCTGTATGAAAAACAGCCTATTGGTAGAGACTTGCTTGCATTCTCCACAGCATCAGCATGTCCGCTAGCTGATGCTTCTATGTCTATTGTGGGTGCCCATACATGGTTCTTTTATCTATCCTTGGATTTTGGCAACAGTTCAGAGGCAACGGTATTTCATCTTTTATTTTTCTTTCATCAGGCTGTTGAAGGTAAACTTGTTCCATCTCAAATAGACAGCATGGCCTATATGTATTACAGCAGTAAGAAAAGGAGGCAAAGGTCAAGTTTATTTAAAAAAAAACAATTTAGAATGGACCGCGCACACTGTCAAACCTTTGAGGATCTCCAAAGAGTGAAATGCCTATGAGGAACTCCAAAAAGTGAAATGCTTATCAGGAACGGCATTAGATATATTGGCTGTATTATGAAGATTATAATGCACTGGAATGGGTTACTGAGTCATAGTACTGGCTATAAGTTAGACACATGCTCCAAATTCCCAAGTGTCGTCCTAGGGCAAACAAGAGGCACCACACTGGGAGGTTGGGGGAGTGGGGGGTGCAGGGGTGCTATCCCTTGCAGAGAAGCAGTAGTTTAACAGATACACATACTAGTCTCTGAAAATTTGAACCTGCTTCCAGACCAGTTGTGCAACATTTCTTTCAAGAGCTCCAAACAGAGTGAAACATGTAAAACACATATCGGGAAGGACTCTGTTTACTGCACTACAAAGACCATAATGCACTGGCATGGGCTACTGAGCCAAAAGATTGAAAGTAACTACATTGTGAAAGATAAATGAATGACACATAGTCCATAATCCTAAAATAGTCTACAGAGGAAGGTCCTCATAAACCATGATCCGCAACTGCAATTTGTTAGTTAGCCAGTTTAAACTTTCAACAACATCACTGTTACACGCTCTGCTCACCTCGCCACACCGTAGCTCATCATAGGGTACCAACTACATCTTTGAAAGCATCCATTGTGATCCTCTTCTTGGGAAAAAGAGTTGTATCCTGCACTGTGACAAGCTGTGAGGGTGCAAGGAGATTCCCAATGATGAAACAACAAAAAAAGGAATACCCCTTTCTAGTTAGGTTACCCATCTTTTGTTTAAGACCCAAGTGTTCTTTTGTATTGTATTGTATTGTATTGTATTGTAATAGTATTTATATAGCGCTTACTACCCCTGACGAGGCATCAAAACGCTTTTCGGCGAGTAGCACGCTACTCTGGAACCCAACTAGAATTAGTGATGGATTAGTATCAGGAAATATGAGTACAGTTTTCGTATTATTATGAGTTAATTTGAGCCGCGGATATGAGAGTTTGTTAGTTAGATAGACTGGAGTAATAGAGGGGTGGAGGAGGAAAGAAATCCAGAAGTGTTAATTGGGAGTATATCCTTCATTTACTCAACCCAAAGGCTTGGGATGGGTAAAGGGGGGTTGAGGAGGGAAGAGTCTGTGGAAGGGTTAGGGAGAGCATAGTAGCAGGGTGAGATAAATGAGGGAGGATTTAGTAGGGTTGTTTGGGAGGTCATGGTAGTAGAGTGAGGTTTGGTGAGTTAGATGGGGAAGCGGAGGGAAGAGCTAAGGCAGAGTTATTTAGGAGATGAAAGTAGTAGAAAGGAATTGGGATGAGTCAGAGTGGGTATGGAGGATAGATTGATAGAGACATGACATATGATGATGGGTAGATAAGTGTGATAAGATGAGAGCAGGAATTCATAGATATCTAGTATAACAACCCACCCAGGAGCCATGCAATGACCCACGAACATCACACATATGCACATACAATACATAATTAGAAACCATGGGTAAATATACTTAGTCAAACAGGTTTAAAGAGTGTGTGTGTATTTTATTGTTATGACATAGTAGCGATACATATTTTCTAAAGAACTATACATAACTAGAAATATACACATAATCAGAAAAAATATTTATCAACATAGGCATATGCAGTCCATAGTTGTTTGAATATGGTGGTTATGAAGGAAAGAGCCAACTCTTGAGTAGATTTCTGAAGACAAGAAAGTTATCTGTGGCTCTTATAGTTGGGGGTAATGAATTCCATAGTTTGGCTGCTTGAATGGAGAAGGATGTACCACCTATAGTCTTTTTCTTCTGTGGTGGTGTTCTAAGGCGGGGTGCCAATCTTGAGCGGAGGTTTCTTTGTTGGATGTATTTGGTTATTTTATTTCTGATAAAAAGCAGTCCTGTTTCATGTATAGCTTTGTGGGTGATACAAAGCAGCTTGAAAGTGCATCTTCTGGCAACGGGTAACCAGCATAGTGCTCTCAAGGCAGGGGAGATGTGGGCTTGCGGCTTTATACATAATAATAGCCTGGCTGCGGAATTCTGGATACGTTGTCGTTTTTTCATAATAGATAGAGATGATCCATGGTAGAGGCCATTGGCATAATCCAGTTTGGATAGTACAAGCAAGATAGTAGTTTGCACCTTGTGTGGAAATCCGAGGTAGGGGAAGATGCATCGTAAAGTCTTCAAGGTGATGAAGCTTGTTCGTGCTAATTTGTCCACTTGGGCATTCATAGTTAACTTGGAATCCATGGTGATTCCAAGGTTTTTAACTTCCTTGGATAATTGAGGAGGTGGTCCGAGATCGTCAGGCCAGACGCACAGAGGGTCATAACTTTTCCAGTCACCACATATAAGTATTTCTGTTTTGGAGGTATTTAGATTGAGATGGCTCCAGGTCATCCACTGATCAACGGCTCTGAGGCAATTGAAGATTTGTGAGTTTTCAATGTTTTTGGGACATTCTAATTTAAGTAGTATTTGTGTGTCATCTGCATAGTTGTAGCATGTGAAATGGAAATCATTGATCAGTTCTGGTAAAGATATCATGTAGATGTTGAAAAGCAAAGGTGAGATGATTGATCCTTGGGGGACCTCTGCTTTTGTGAGGTAGGGTTTGGACGAGAAGGGGGGTGAGTGGATGATATTAGATCTTTTTTGAAGATAGGAAGTAATCCAGTCGACAGCAATCCCTTGTATGCCAGCTTCGTGGAGACTTTGAATTAGGATGTCGTGGTCAACCGTATCAAAGGCATCCGAGAGGTCCAAGAGAAGTAGTGCAGCAACTCCATTGCGGTCGACTGTGTTTTTAAGATCATCCCAGATTGCTACGAGTGCCGATTCAGTGCTTCTTCCTGGGGCGGAATCCATTCTGGAAGTCTGAAAGTATAGAATTGTCTTCAATGAATTGTGACATCTGGGCGAATGCTGCTCTTTCTATCAATTTGCCCAGGAAAAGTCCATTTGTAATTGGTCTGTAGTTGTTGGGATCTTGCGGGTCTAGGTTTGTTTTCTTTAATAACGGTCGTATGTATGCCTTTTTCATGTCTACAGGAAAAGTTCCTGTAGTTAAAGAGTTGTTGATGATTCTTCTTACAGGTGTCGCAGTAGAAGTAGATAGAAGAATGTTATTGAAGATTTGTGGTGGGCAAGGGCCAGAAGGGCAACCGGAAGGTCTGCTTGCTTTGACCAAATCCATAAATTCACCTTGGGATATTTGTTTGAAGGAATGTAGAGGTTGGGTTGGTTTATTCTTAGAGGGTATTTTAGAAAAGGGTTTGGTGCTGATGGTTTTCTTCTGTTTTAAATAGGAGTCCAATTTGTCTGCCTTGGTTGTGTAGTGAGTTGCCAACTTGTTTGTGAAATCTTAAGTAGTGGGATGACTTCCTTCCATACATGTAGGTTTTCGAAATTCATTGAGAATTTTATAAAATTCCTTGGTTGTAGATTGAGCATTTTGAATTCTGTCTGAGTAGTACCTATTTTTAGCTTTTTTGATTGATGATTTGTATATTCTGTTAAGTTTGTGTAGCTGCAGTTTGTCTTGACTGTTGTTTGTTTTGAGCCAGGTCCGCTGCAACTTTCTGATTTTTTGCTTTATCTTTTTAAGTTCTGTGTTTCTCCAAGGTGTTGGTTTTCTTTTGTCGTGTTTAGTTTTTCTGAGTGGTATTATGATATCAAAAGCTTCCTGTAGCCACTCATAAAGTTTTGGCACAGAATTAATTGTATCTAGATCTGTGTTGGCTGTTAGTTGTGTTTCTAAGTCATCCAAATTGAGTTTGCTCCATGGTCAATAGATGCATGTATGTAAGTAGTTGTGGGGGGGGGGGGGTTGATTTGTGGAGTTGTATGTCAGAAAGTTATCAAATGGTGGTCTGACCAAGTGATTGGCGTGATGCTATGAACAGTAACTAGTTCAAGCTTGGCAAAAATGATATCTAGGATGTGTCCAGCGATGTGTGTGGGATTGTGTACAATCTGATGTAGGTTCAATGAGACTAGGCCATTGGTGATAGATTTTGGATGGAGCATATTGGGTTTGTCAAACCAAATGTTTAGATCCCCAAGAATGTATAGGTTGGACTATATTGTAATAAGGTTTGAGACTGTGTCTGGAAAAGCATCTGGGAATGTGGAGTTGTTAGGTGGAGGTCTGTAAAGGAGGAGAAAGTTACAGGAGGAAGTTGGAGTAGGGTGGCATCTGGTAAGGAGGGCTTCACAACCTTGTATGGAGATGTTGTCTGTTTTGCTGAGGTTCATTGATATGGTTGGGAGGTAACACTTGCTGGTCTTTAAATGTTCCTTGGCCCTCTTTGTTGTGTTTTCTCTTCCCAGAAATTCTGATATGTCCAACTCAGACATGCATCTAAACGCTCATCTTGATCAAATAGAGGATGAGTCTCCCCTGGAATGTGAAATTCTGGCTACCCCACTATAGAAACACACAATTTCTCATATATACAAAATACTAATCAGTAATAGTAGAAAGATGTTGATTGTCCTAAGGAAAGGTGAGAAACTGACCTGGGCATTGGGAGATGAGGACTGGTCAGTCGCATGTTAATATTCACATGTGGCCGCCTTTAGGATTGGCTTTCGACTACCACACAACTCAAGATAAGGAATATTTCACAAGAACTAGACTATACAAGATTGGATGAACTAGTACAGACAGATGATTATGTAGCTGTGCACAACAGGGCTGTCTGAGACAAACACTGAAATTTGTCCATGCATTAGGCCTTTTTGAAAGGGGTACAGAGGAGCCTCTCAGAGGTCCTGGAGACTGAGATAGAAATCACACCAGGGGTGGGGCTTCTGGGATCATGGTGGGAACAAACACTATTCCGGATATGATTTTCTCTTCTGCAGTACAACCCTGAGAGTGGTAGAACAGGGATATCGTCCAGTTACAGGGTAGTGAGCTTCTTCCAATGGTCACAAAGAGGATTCAAACCGTAGATTGGTGTGTACATGCTGAAGAATCTATATATAAAGCTAGAGGGTGCGTCCAGAAATGCAACAAGATATGGGACCAATGGGGTGAATACAGAGATAAGGTCTGATGTATTTCAGGAAACATAAGATACCTAGAGAGGAAGGAGGAGGGACAACAAGGAACATGGGATGGGGTGCTGGATATCGTATCTGTTGTTGGGGTATATTTTTGGGAAATACCAGAAGAGCCTCGAGCATTTACTTTATGCCTTGTCAGGATAGTTGTACTTTTGTTAAAACCTGGTACTATAAACCTTGTGTATGCCACAATGTTTCTTCAATTTCAATAAAAATAATTTAAAAAAATATGATTTAGCCAACAGTTATACTCCTAGCCAAGCCATTAAAAGCACCCATTGTTTATAGCAGGATGCATAATTTTTCCCTTTTTTACTCACGCATACACTATTTTATTCCTGAAAGGAGTCTAGTATTAGGCTGCAAGGTTAAAATATATTGTTTAGGGTTTTACTTGGCCAAATGGACCGAACTGGTTTTGGATGATTGCTTATCCCGAAAACCACAACAGTGGAATTATTCTTATACTCCCGGCCCCTAATCAAGACTATCAAGTTACCTAATCAAGTTTCAGAACCTTATTCAGGGCCTGTCATTCTCTGTCTTCTCAGAGATCTGCAGAAGGGATTTTGTTTCTAAGAATCTTCCATGGTTCAAGCCTTAATGTTTTAGTAACATAATTTATAGGCTGTTTCATTTGTCTTGGAAGAGGCTTTGTTGCTTGACTTCTAATAGCTGGGATACGGGTGATTGTTTCAGTGTCTTCTTCAGGACTCTTACTGTGAGACTCAAGGAGCTTTGACCCCCACCAGGAATTTAGTCAATAACGTGGCTGTTAGACTCATTTGAGCATGGCTTGTTGGGAGACTGTGATGAAGTTGTTGGCAATAATAATACTACCGTTTTTGAGAGTCGTGTTGGATAAGAGTAATTACAGTTGTCTGACTGATTAGGAACCTAGTATTATCTTTTGACACAAAGGTAGTCCTACTCTGAAGTTCTTTATTTAAATATAGTATTTTTTCTCTTTGCGCTTTGCTAGGTAGAACCATTTCTTCATTTGATGCTTTTTGTTGATCAATGATACTTTTCTTTGCTGAGATTTCTTTGATCTAGGCATATGCTAATGTCCAAAATGTCCTACGGAGCACCTACATCAGTTCTGGTAGCAGGTGGGGTCTTTGTTGGATGTTTGTTTTTGCGAAGGAGCAAGGGTGGTTCGCTCTTGCATCAACCATCTTCTAGGTGTTCCTCTTGCTTTGACGCAATTTCTCTTCTTCAGTGGTCCGTCAGTCCCTGTTTGAATTTTTATCTTTTGGCACAACTTTCAGAGGAAAAGTATGAAAATTAAGAAGCAAGTAAGAAGTTCTACCTCCTCATCTTGCTGCCAGCGTTTCTCCCTTTTCCCCTTGTTCTTTTTTGCTTGCTTCCTTTTTCGTTCAGGCTGACATATGGGAGATCATCAATCAGGTTGGCATTGTATCATGTGATGTAGCAGTCAAAGCAGAAGTCTTCAATGTCAACATTACAGAGGGGTAGTGCAGCACCGGTGATTGCCCTGAAGTCGAATGTCTCTGCTCCAAAGAACCTGACATCATGTGCCATAATTGTCATTGTTTAGGGGGAACATACCCAGCGTCAGGGAGGAGGGATGCTGACTTGAATCAGAGTAGTATTTGGTTGACCGCCTCTGCAATCTCATGCTGTACCTATGACTGGAGAGGCTCACATGTCCATTCATCACAGTATCCAAGATTTGGATTTTGAAGTTGAGGATTTGGATTTTTTAAGAGTGGAAAAAAAAGATTTTGAGTCTTGTTTGGATTTCTCTGTGGTCTTGTCAGACAGACATGTCACAGTGGTCTATACCATGGTCAGGTTAGAGGTAATAGATACATTCAGTGTGAGGATGTTTTTCTGATATGTTTCTCTGACCGCAGTTCGCACAGGCCTTGATTAGAGCTCTGAGCTGCTGTACGCTACTCAAATGCACATGTATCTATCAAAAAAGCTATAGAGGAGCACCATATTCACAGGTAGGTAATGTATTCTTGTTTATAAAGTGCCCTTCATAGGTGTAATTGTAAAGTGATGCTGCAGCATGCAAATATAACCATACATGCTTTTTTAAAAATGATTGTATATGGGGGTGTGGCCAAGTCGGGAATGGAGATGGACATGTGGCAACTTTGCTTCTCTGTGGCTTGGCCCTAACTGCCTACAAAAAAAACCTTTCTACTACAAGTCCCACCGTTCCCCCAAGCGGTGTCCTTCCCGGTCTGGTTACCAAGTGCAACAACAGTGAAGGCATCCAGGGGTCCCTGGGCAGCATGAGACCCTGGGACAAATTCGGCATCTGGTGACTGTGTGACCTCTGCAGACAAGGCAACTACCATCTTCTCCTTACCAAATGCCTGGCCTAAACCTTACAGGCCCTGATTGCTGCCACCAGAATTCAGAGACCGTAGTGTCACAGACCAGGTCACGCTAGGCCATGGATCAAGATCATGGGCGCCTTGCACGCTCGCTGGGACATCACTTAAATGGGAGCCTGTAGGTCGTGGGAACCACATAGCCCCAGTCCCTCATTAGACTGTTGCTAGTCCTAGATGGGCATCAGTGTCTGTCCTCCTTTCTGAGGACTGCCCTTTTCCCCTCCTGATACTGTCCTTGAGTACATGGCTGCACTCGGAACACAGCCACAGCCACCACTTGATCATCAATAGAGCTCATATGAGGGCTCAATTCAGCCACAGCCTGGGACAACAGTGGAAGGGCCCTACACCTGGATACTTGTGGATCCTTTGAGTGCTGCCTCTCCAGCAACGACATCTCATAGCTCCTAGTTGCAGCCTTTGTCTCAGGCACAGTGGGGCCAATCGGAGGGGGCAGTTAGAGGGGATAACAACAAGACTGCAAACTGCTGGTCCCTGAGTCTGATGAGTACTCCCTACACAACAGAACTAGGAGCAGGAGCAGGGATCCACCAGAACAGTGACGAGGTTAGTGTTACTGGGGACATGATGAGGCTCATCGCTGAACTTATATATGGTCTCAGCAAGGAATTGTCTCAGCAAGGAGGATTGTGTTGATTAACCTGTACTTAGAAGCTCGTCTAACCTTTCCCACCCCTAAACCCGCCCGTCCACAATGACCCCCAGTCCTTTAGCAACAAGCAACCTAGGACAGGTATTAGGCAGCCTTGTGAGCCTCAAACCAGATATACCTGGAGGTTCCCCCATCACAGAGTGAGCCCAGTCCGCTCTTTAGATATCACATGGGGAGCACAACTGCGGACGGACCTCTCGGAGGATTCGCCCTGCTCAGGACACTCTGCACCCTCCTCCGAAACTGCACTGAACTACTCTGGGAGGCCCACCTAGTCTCATTTCCGACAAGCTGTACTTCATATTCATTTCAGGAGTGCCCCCACAGGGCCTCAGGAAAGGACATCCCTTACAAGTCACTAACTACAAGTCATTATGTATGGCACCCCTTTCTGGATATTTCTGTGCCCACATTGGACCCTGCTTGAGCTTCACTGTGATCTCGTACATACTATCCCGGGTGATCTGGACGCTCCTTTTTTCAGGCTTGATCATGCGTACAGGGTGGCTTCAGGTCTGCCTGGCTCTGAATCCATGGCAGACATTATCATGAGAGTGTACTACTTTGATGAAAAAGGGGCCCTCAGAGAGTAAAAAATGTCCCAATCCAGCTATTTCAGGATCTCTCCATTATAACTATCAGGAAGTGCTGAGAGTTTAGCCCCATAACTTACTTTTTACGCAAGCACAGTAAATCGGATCATCCTTTTAGCATTATTTTCCACTGGAATTGAAGTAGCAAGACTCTTGTGGTCACTCAGAAAGAACAACTCCTCTTGGGTCTCCCAACTGAGGCCTAAAGACTAAACATCATCTAAACTAACCAAGTGGGCAATTAAGAGCTTTTCGCTGAATGGCAGATCATCCACCACAACACTAGGGTACAAAAAGACGTGTCAACTGATAAAATGAAGAGGTCAGAGCCTAATTAATCTCTCATTTGAAGAAGGTAAGAAGGGCATTGGACCAAAGCTCTAGCCCTAACAATGATTGAGGCGCTGAAAAGTACCAAGGATACCGCACCTGAATCATAACGAACTGCATCTACTGGAAGGCGGAAAGTAGCTGGGAATTCGGGAGTCAGTGGCTGAGCGTGTGCTCTGTCCTAAGATCATTGCACTGGCCCCTTACCACTGCGTTCCACTTGTCCCTCCAACACACAATATTCCTGGCCACTGAGGACCTTTCCTCATGAGGGGTCTTGGTATTCCAGACCCGATCACAATAAATATGAATGCCCTGTTGCCCTTTATAAACATATTTCGTGCAAGAAGGGGGGAGGGGACAAAGGGGGCAGAGGTGATTCTTATGCATAACCACTGGGTGGTTCACATGCTATTCTAGATTACAAAAAATCTTAAAAGTCATGAACGCTCACCCTAAGTTCATTTACTTAAATGTGAGGGGCCTTAACTCACAAAAAAAGGCAGCAGATATGGAGCAATATTCTTAGCAGAGATCCCAACAAGGATTCTTACAAGAAATCCACCTTCTCAAAAGGGACCAAGTGTGCATGTGCCTCTCACTCAACGCCCCCTCCAATTTGGGCCCTCACTACTGTGCAAGGACCACATAGAAAATGGATCAACAGAGACAAAGAGGGGTGCTGTATCAAAATTCAGTTACAGCACCACAGGTACCCTATCACACTTTTAAATATATATGATGCTAACACTGTGAAAGACTCCCTCTTACATTAGACACTAAAAGAACACCTGTGAGACAGCGGGACATAATTACAGGAGGAAACTTTAATCTGATGAGGGACACCAACAAGAACAGAAGAAAAAAACTTTTTGGGCCATGAGAGAGATACCAGCAATCCTCAAGAAGGAGGTTGCAGAACTGGGGTTGGTAGACTAATGGAGCTACATCCTTTCACTCGATGCTGAAGAAGGATTCAACCAGGTTCGGAGGGCTTCCCTGGAGCCAGTGCTGGACAAGCTTCAACTGGGATGAAGGGTTGGATTCTAGCAGGATACAGAGCCTGCACAGCATAAGGTAGGTTTAACAATAATCACTTCCACCCCTTTCTGCTATTCAGGGGAACCAGACAGGGGTGTCCACTCTCCTGTCTCTTCTTTGTTCTTGGTGCTGAACCCCTGGCTATACAGAGAAGGGCGACGGACATTTCCTTTGTGTGACAATCACATAAGGCCTGTCTTTTTGTTCAAGGCTTGCTCTTCACCCCGTCCAACAACTCTTTATCCTTCCCAGCAATGGAAGACCTGCTTGATCCCTTTGAAGTGTTGTCAACCTTCAAGGTCAATAAGCAAAAATTGCAAATATTGAATTTCATGGTACAAGATGTAGTGGTAGCTAGGCTTTAAACCCTTTCTCCTTCCAATGGACAGCCTATTAGATACCTAGATCTCACCGTTAAGAGATGCTAGGAGAACTGGACCAATGCTAATTGTCCCGAGCTCTGCAGAGAAGTTCTATAAAAACATCGGACCTTGGCGTTCTTTCCTGGCTGGAACTAATCTATTGTAATCAAGATGAATATTCTCCGTAGGCTTCCCTCCGAACATCGAGCCTCACATCTCGGCCACACTCCTGATGGCTCAAGGACGAAGTGAGCTGTGGGTTCAGGCATGTGCTGACCTGGTTTGATACTGTTGAACTGAATGCCTACTATTCATAACAGGATGGGTGGTAAGGGAGAGCAAAATTAACTTGATACACACTGATTGAACCGTATTGTGTCAGTCTCTCAGGGCATCGCCTTGGCGTGTATGGCAACACAGGCCCAGAAATATGTATCTTACTTCCCCAGCAAAACTTTAAGGGATCAGTTGGCATCCACAAGAGTGCTCCTAACCTTCCCTTTCCCAATCACTCCCTTCTCCCTAAAACCGAATTGTACTCTGGCAGCAGCATTCATGGGCGATGGAGGAGAGGAAAGTGCTGGGATATCACTTCCAGGGAGGCATCATAAAGCCCTCTAAACAACGCAAATAATTAAATGTCTCTGAAGCTACAGTCCTGCAATATTGTTAGATGCAACACTGGGTGCTCTTCCCACACAATCCAGTGGCTGCCACTAAACTGTTCACTTTCTTCAAAAGGTTAGTTTGTAGCTTTTCAGGTACCAAAGGCCCTATATTCTAAATGTATCAAGCTATCAAGAATAGCATATTGGCCTAGAAATTCCACTTTCAACACAGATCGGAGTGTGATGCTGAAACTACAAACTCTGCTAAACAATGGGAAAGACTGTGGTTGGAGATTCTGAAAGCACACACTGTACTATCCTTCAAGAGAATCTACCTACATACAGATAGATGAACCGTGGTATTTAACACCCATAAGTCTTATGTTCATTTTTGTCCCATACGTTGGTGCTTTGAAGCGGCACATGGAACATAATATACTTCTGGTCTTTCTGTGGGTTTATACAGATCTTCTGGAAAGCCGTCTTGGGCACATAAAAAGGACCCAAGGGTGCCAAATCCCAGTGGATCCTAGATTCCCAATCTTGAGACTGAAACCAAATACTAGCAGATTGGACCTCAGTCAGGCACAGTGGTGCGGCTAAGCAGCTCATTGTCCTACAATGACAAAGAGGACTCCGCCCCCACTGCCCTGTGGTTCAACAAACTGTAGCTTATACTTGCAATGGAACAGATAACTCATAGTTATCCCATTCTGAAAAATAATTAATGGAAAGATGGAAGCTGCTTCCTCTCTAGACTGAAGTTCACACGCTTAGCACCCCCAGACTGCGGGCACCTCAGCTATTAACCATATGACATTACACTCAATAGAGAGAGCATGCCACTAGACTGCAACACCTATACATCTCCATCCCGGGTCACCCTGCACGCTCTTTTACTGAGCTCGGCGAGTAGCCATAGTATGATGTACAGATGCACACATGGCGCCTTCCGAGGTACAGATTGAACTCCTTCTCTTACACTGGTTGGGGTGGAAGGTAGTTAATAGTTGGAGTGGGTGGGAAGAAATGTTCTCATAAGTTAATGTTTTGCAATAACCGCGAACACAGCAATGAGTGTTTGATAAACTCTTCCATAGGCACAATCCCACTGTACAAAATACCTATAGAACTGCACGTTAAAAAAAAAAATCATCAATAAAAAGATTTTGAGAAAAAACTAAATTACAATAATTCCGGGATTCCTATCTAACCTATGCTGAAATTCTGTTGAATATTTTTCAAAACAATGGATCTCTTGCAATAAATCTTTATAATGTTCTATAATAACATTAATATACATATAGATGGCTCATGAGAGCAAATGCATACCTTTAAAATGCTTAACATCAAGACAGTACAGAAGGTGCTGTTGTGTTTTTTGCAAATGCAAAACTCCATTATTGTGGCATGACCAATTTAAGTTTAGAAACTTAATGAAAATAACAGTGTTCAAAAACAGATGTTACAAGCCGGTAGTTTTATCATACTATATGATTGTACCCAGTGACTAGTCTTCTCAGCACATTGTGGCATATGAGGACTTGTAACCCGATTCAGTCTATCAATTTTCACACCTCCCCGTGACACACAGAACCTAAAGGATTTGCAGAAGCTTTACAATTGATTACTGAGTGGTGTTACCTCCTCAGAGTTTACCAGACCATAAAATATGCATTTTCTACTTTTCACACCACCACCTCTATTGGTAGGTTTTACTGTGTATTCAGCTATTGCTCTTGAGCAGTGTCCTGTTCAGTTGTATTTTGTGACCTTTAATTTCCAGGTCACATTTACTCAGAAGAATGGGCACTTTTATTGTGCCTATTCCTACAGTTAGTTGAACATACCATTGCATACAGATTTCGATTAGCTTGCCCTCAACCATAACACTTGAGGTTAAATCCACACCACTACAACCTGGATCTTAATTACCCCCAATTAGTCTTTGGCCTTCGGCGGATGCAACCTTCCAGCTGCACTCAGTATTTCATATGCCTACCTGCCAAATTTCAGTTCTTTAAATGTGCACTCTTAGGCCCTCATTACAACCCTGGCGGTAAATGCCGCCTACCGCTTTGCTGACGGCCGCCAACATACCTTGACCTCGGCGGTATTCCGCTACGGGTATTATGACCCACACAGATAAATCTGCTACTACACAGACATCCACACAAGTCCGCCAGACCAAAGGTCAGTGATAAATTGGCGGTACCAAAACCCACACCGTTACGCCAACAGGAGTACGCCCACAGTATCAGGACCCACGAATCACTGCAGCGGTCTTTCAACCGCGGTAAACCATTGGCGGTACACACCGCCGCGCTCAAAATACACACACACTTACAAAACTACACCACATTGGAAAATTAAAACGACACACACCTGACACATACACACACCACACCCACACACTTGCACCACTATAAAACACACACCCACATTACCCACAACCCTTCCAACGAAAAAAAAGATTGCCAACAGAGAGAGACACAAGACAGGAGCACCCACTCAATCTGAGCCACAGAACACCATCACCCATACACCATCCACGCACATCACAGCATACACCCCAACACATCACCCCACACACCCACACGCATACCACTCACACCACATCCATGGCACCCCAAAGACACCCAGGTTTTCAGAGGAGGAGCTAAGGGTCATGGTGGAGGAAATCATCCTGGTAGAGCCACAGCTATTCAGATCACAGGTGCAGCAGACATTCATTACAAGGAAGATGGAGCTATGGCGGAGAATCGTGGACAGGGTCAATGCCATGGGACAGCACCCCAGAACAAGGGATGACATCAGGAAGAGGTGGAATGGCCTATGGGGAAGGTACGTTCAGTGGTTGCAAGACACCAGGTAGCTGTACAGAGGACTGGCGGGGGACCCCCACCTGTTCCCCCACAACTAACAACATGGGAGGAGCAAGTCTTTGCAATCATCCATCTTGAGGGCCTCGCAGGAGTAGCAGGAGGACTGGACACTGGTACGTCAAATTTTCACTACTTTATCCCCCACCTGTCAGAGTCACCAGATCCTCGGGGTCTGTGCACGTTCCCAACACTTCCACCACAAGACAGCTCTAATACTCTGATTAGATTTATCACAGAGTCTAAGAGAGTCCAAGTGGGGAAAAGGGCATTAGGACGGGAACAGCTGGGAAGGAGACCTGTAGGAAGCAAAAGGTTAAAACACAACATCAAAATTACATCTCATGAATTCAGTACCATGCTACAACTCTAAGCTTCGTCTTTTTTTCGAAAAACATGAACAACCCTAGAATAGTCCTAAAACTGACTAGGCTTTAGATGACCGAATACCTGAGGAGGAAACAGGAAAAGTTAAATAGGACTTTCAGATTCGAATACTTTCTTTAGCATGAGAATCAGGAAACACTCTGAGCAATTTCTAAACAACCATATGAATCTCCTTTTAAGAATACATATCAGGAACACACAGCATTACATCTAGAACTCTGGTATTGTTGTGTTCTTCTCAGAAAAAACATTGGGAAGTGAATTGCGCACATTGCAGATTTTTATATGAGTATTAAACACCATAAAGGAATGTGCACCATGAAATCACACAACGTAGATTCAAGGAATAAATCACGCAACGTGTCAACTTGAAATGCTACCAAGAAAATGTCTTAGAATAGTAGCGCACAGTAATTTACATTATTTATACACGAGGAAAGAATTGCGCGTCTTGCCGATTCAAATGCCACCATACAAATGCCAAGAAAAGGTAGCGCACAATGAACAACATCAAAAGCACTCAGGGAAAGAATTGCGCGTCTTGTCGATTCAAATGCCACCATGCAAATGCCAAGAAATGGTAGCGCACAATGAATAACATGAAAAAACACTCAAGGAAAGAATCGCGCGTGTTGCCGATTCGAATGCCACCATGTAAATGCCAGAAAATGGTAGCGCACAATGAACAGCATGAATTACACACGAGAAGTGAATTGAGCGTTTCGCCAATTCGAATGCCACCATGTAAATGTCAAGAAAAGGTAGCGCACAATGAACAACAAAGTTAAATGCTCATGAAACGAGTTGCACGTCTTGCCAACTCGTAAAACATCATGTAAATGTCAAGAAATATCAGCGCGCAATGAACAACAATGTAATAATGAAGTCAAATCTTTATGGAATAAATTGCGCGTCCTCCCTATTTGAAAACCACCATACAAATGTCAAAAAATGGCAGCGCACAAGTAATCTGTTATTCATTTAAGAATTAAAGTCAAGAATATGAAAATTCTCAATTACGGTGTTGAGAAATGTCCAAACACCGTCTTACCGCCTGGAAACAGTGATCACCTATGAGAGATGAGTGCAGAAGACTGGAAAATTCAAATAGACCTCTGGGACAGGAGCTCAGGAAGAAGCTTCTGCTCTGCACTGTGACCTCTGAATAGTGAGCACTGGAAGTTGGGCTGACTCTCTTTAATCGAGTCTTGGCCCAGCCTAAAACCACGCCCAGGCATGTTGCAGGGAAAGTCTCTAGAAGGCCCTGGAAAGGGACCACACCCTAACACACTCTGAATGTCTGCAGCAATACATTGCAAATGTACAGTATTTATAAGCACCTTAAAAATGAATCTTTTGGATGGAATTCTGCAATGCAAAAGGTTAAACAAAAACATATCATCACAATGCATGAATTACATTATCTTGCGAGTGTTGGGTTTTTGCATTCTAGATGCCCGTAGAGCGCGCACTGTCCTGGTGTTGACAGTACTCCCCTCTCCCAGGCGCGCTCTAGGGCCTGGTTTATCTGGATTGAGACGATGAAAGCGTCTCACAAGTACTGGAGCATGAACATCAGATGCGGAAACCCATGAATTACTTTCAGGGCCATAACCTTTCCATGAGATTAAGTACCATAGGTTACGCCCTCTCAGTTTAGAGTCCAACACTTTCTTGACTTCATATTCTTCTTCCCCCTGTACTAGAACAGGAGCTGGATGAGGGTGGACCTTTTGGACTGCCTTTTTTAAGAGGGAAGTATGGAACACTGGATGAATCCGTAATGATTTTGGCAATTGTAGTTTATAGGTCACAGGATTGATTTGCTGAAGAACAGTGTAAGGACCTATAAATTTGGGGTTGAACATGTGCTTCTTCTTGAAGTCTATATGTTTTGTGGAAAGCCACACTTTGTCACCAGGTTGATACTGCGGTCCCTCACAATGTTTCTTGTCATAATGCTTTTTGTATTTTTTTGGGGCTTTTTCTAAATGTTGTTGAATAGATTTCTGAGTTTGATGCAAATGTTGAATGATTTCTGACACAGCTGGAGTGAGAGAACTTTCTTGAGGAATTGTGATGGGCAAGGTGTCAGGATGATAGCCAAACAAACCAAAGAAGGGTGTAACGCCAGTAGAAGTGTGGAAGGAGTTGTTGTAGGCTAACTCAGCTAACCAGAGCATTGATGTCCATGAATTAAGTGCTTTTTCAGCGTAAGCACGTAGGTATTGCTTCAAAGTCTGATTTAGTCTCTCCGTTTGACCATCTGTTTGAGGATGGAGGCTAGTAGATAGGGTAGATGTCACTTGGAGTGTTTTACACCATGTCTTCCAGAAGTTGGAGGCAAATTGCGATCCCCGATCGGAGAGGGTCACTTTTGGCAGTCCATGATAACGAACCACTCTATTCAATAAGATAGTTGCCAGTTCACTAGAGGTGGGTAATTTCTTACAGGCAATGAAATGTCCATATTTCGTGAGACTATCGAACTACCACCAGAATTACTGAATGCTGTTGAACCACTGGCAGACCTGTAATAAAGTCTAAAGAGATGTGTTCCCACGGACGACTTGGGGTTGGGAGTGGGTGTAACAACCCTTTCGGTTTTGAATGACTTGTTTTAGTGCGAGCACAGACTTCGCAGTTGTTTACCATTGTTTTTACATCCTTTGTTAAGGTAGGCCACCAAAAATAGCGTTGGATTAATTCAAGAGTTTTAGGAGTACCAGGGTGACCTGCTGTAGGTATAACATGCAACCAATGAAACACTATCTTGAGAAGTTTGGTAGTGGGCACGAACAAACGAGCATTGTGAAAGGGTAATCCTTGCTTGATTGATCTTTTCGGATCTGCTTGGGCCCACGCCTGCCATTTTTCAACAGTGAATTAATTGCGGATGTCTTCAAAGAAATCTTCTGTTTTTAGGATACATAGGACCTTGTCAGGAGCAATGATAGCTCTGGAGGTTTGAACTGCAGGCAATGTGGTAGACTCTTGGCGGGACAAGGCGTCAGCTTTGCGATTATCTTTACCAGGCCGGAAGGTTACCACAAAATCAAACTGGGCAAAAAACAGCATCCAGCGTAATTGCCGAGGAGTCAAAAGTCTGGCAGAACTCATGAATTGAAGATTGCGATGATCAGTATATACTGTGACAGTATATTTAGCTCCCAACAAATGATGTCTCCATTCTTTAAAGGCGTCACGAATTGCCAGAAGCTCTTTTTCAGCAATGACATAGTTCTGTTCGGCTTCGTTCAACTTCCGAGACATGTAAGCTACAGGATGAAGCTGACCAGTGTCTTTGTTTCGTTGTGACAAGACTGCTCCTATCGCCACATCTGAAGCATCAGCTTCCACTATGAAAGGTCGATCCGCATCTGGATGAGTCAAGACTGGGGCAGTGGAGAAAGCTTCTTTCAAAGTTGAAAAGGCTTGGTCTGCTTCTGGGGACCATACACATTTTTCTTTCTTTCTTAATAACTTAGTAATTGGAGCCACTGTCTGGGAGAAATGAATGATGAACCTCCGGTAAAAATTTGCAAAGCCCAGGAAACATTGTACATCACGAACAGTCTTTAGGATGGGCCATTCAGATACGGCTTTTACTTTCCTTTCTGCCATCACCATACCTTAAGGGGTAAGGATAACCCCTAAAAACTCAACTGTGCTAACATGAAACTCACACTTGGTTAGCTTGCAATTTAAATGGTGTTTACAAAGGGCTGCCAAAATTTTCTTGACATGTTGAACATGTTCATTCTCATTGTCTGAGTAGATCAAAATGTCATCAATGTAAATTATGGCAAAGATATCGAGGTACTCTCTAAGATCGTCATTTAAGAAAAATGTAAATGCTGCTGGAGCATTACACAGACCTAAAGGCATGACGGTATATTCAAAAAGGCCATATCTTGTTTTGAATGCCGTTTTCCATTCGTCACCCTCTCTCATTCTGACCAAATGGTAAGCACCTCGAAGATCAAGCTTCGTGTAGATTTTTGCTTTCTTTACTTGTTCCAGTAAGACCGGAATTAGAGGCAAAGGATATTTGTTCTTGATGGTGATTTTATTCAAGCCCCTATAGTCGATATAAGTTCGAAGCTCTCCATTCGCTTTTGGAACAAAAAACAAAGGAGAAGCTGTGGGAGACTTAGAGGGGCGGATGAAACCATTCTCTAAGAATTGATCCAAGTATTTTCGTAAATGTTGATTTTCATGTTCTGACAGGGCATACACACGACAGTTGGGAAGTATCACCCCTGGGACTAGATCAATTTGACAGTCATAAGATCTATGAGAAGGTAAGTTCTCTGCTTCCTTCTCATCAAATACATCTTCATAAGACGAATACTGTTTGGGCAACTGAACTTCTTTCTCTGCAGCGGTAGCTATGTAAGAATGGCGAACTTCCGATTCTTGAGTCCTTTGGAGACAATGTTCTTTACATAGCACTAATGAGAACACGATCTTTCGTTCTGCCCAACTAATCTCTGGATTGTGATGAGTTAACCATGGCAAGCCAAGAATGATCCCATACTGGGGAGCATGGATCACGTCAAGGATGAGTTCCTCTTTATGTTTCTTTCTTTGATTTTTACCTTCACAAATTATTGTCAAGGGGACAGTCTGAAGAGTTATCGGACCTCCAGTCAAGAGTTTTCCATCAACTGCCTGGATGGTTTCCGGGGTCTTCTTTTCAATACATGGGATCACCCATGCACGAACCAATTGGGCGTCAACAAAGTTTCCGGTAGCCCCAGAGTCGACCAGAGCCTTCTTGAAATAGGTCTTTTTCTTGACCTGAACTCTTATTCACAATTTTAGATGTTTGGATTGTGAAGGATCCACGGTGACACCCAAGAGCAACCCTTCTCTGCAACTTGGGTGCTTTAGATTTTCTGACTCGACTGATGCATTGGTTGCAACTTTCTGAACTGGGCCTCTCTTGCTCTTTGTTTTGATTGGACAATCTTTGGCGAAATGACCTTTCCGCCCACAATAGAGACATTGCCCATTTTTTCTGCGTAGGACCTTTTCATCTTTGGTCAAAAGTCTCCTGATGGTTCCAATTTCCACTGGTTCCGACGTTCTTTCTCTCGGAGTTCTTGAGTCTTTGTTATCATGAGCATGCCAAGAATGTTTTTCAGTCTTTTTACGCGTTCCTTTTCGTTCATTTAAACGATGATCAAGCCTCAAGACAAGGTTTATTAAATCTTGACAGTTTGCAGGTTGTGGGTCGATTTGCGCTAAGATGTCTTTTAGCTCCTCTTTGAGTCCCCTGTAAAACAAGGCCGCTTGTTTTTCTTCAGGCCAGGATGTCTCAGCGACCAGCCGATTAAAGTTGGCTAAATATGACACTAAGTCCTGATTCCCTTGGCGTAAGTCTAATAATTCACAATCTGCTGACTGTGTTACAGTTCTCCGATCGAAAACTCTCTCAAATTCACGAACAAAATGTTTCCAGTTGTACAACAGGGGACTATTTTTACGCACAAGAGGAATAGCCCAGATAGCTGCATCTCCAGACAGATATGACAACAAGAAAGCTACTTTAGACTGGGCATCGGGGAAAGTATGTGGTCTGCAGGTGAAGTGAAGTTCCACTTGAACCAGAAAAGATTGCGCTTTCAAGGGATCACCTGAGAAGCGTTCTGGGGGAGCTAAAGGAATGGCTGAAGGAACATTGAGGGAAATGTTAGTCGGATTACCTCCAGAAGTCTGAGAAGAAGTACCTGGCCAAGACACACCTGTGGGACTTTGTTCTTTCTACTCAACCTTATTCTGTAACTGACTCACCCTCTCAGCTAGACTATTTGCCAAATCCTTTGATGATACCACTTCTGACTGGAGCTGGGTGATAGCTTTGACTAGCTCGTCCAGTGTGGCCATGCTGAGAACATACACAAACCAGGAGGATAATAATTTGTGGGCTCACTATTCTGTCAGAGTCACCAGATCCTCGGGGTCTGTGCACGTTCCCAACACTTCCACCACAAGACAGCTCCAATACTCTGATTAGATTTATCACAGAGTCTAAGAGAGTCCAAGTGGGGAAAAGGGGATTAGGACGGGAACAGCTGGGAAGGAGACCTGTAGGAAGCAAAAGGTTAAAACACAACATCAAAATTACATCTCATGAATTCAGTACCATGCTACAACTCTAAGCTTCGTCTTTTTTCCGAAAAACATGAACAACCCTAGAATAGTTCTAAAACTGACTAGGCTTTAGATGACCGAATGCCTGAGGAGGAAACAGGAAAAGTTAAATAGGACTTTCAGATTCGAATACTTTCTTTAGCATGAGAATCAGGAAACACTCTGAGCAATTTCTAAACAACCATATGAATCTCCTTTTAAGAATACATATCAGGAACACACAGCATTACATCTAGAACTCTGGTATTGTTGTGTTCTTCTCAGAAAAAACATTGGGAAGTGAATTGCGCACATTGCAGATTTTTATATGAGTATTAAACACCATAAAGGAATGTGCACCATGAAATCACACAACGTAGATTCAAGGAATAAATCACGCAACATGTCAACTTGAAATGCTACCAAGAAAATGTCTTAGAATAGTAGCGCACAGTAATTTACATTATTTATACACGAGGAAAGAATTGCGCGTCTTGCCGATTCAAATGCCACCATACAAATGCCAAGAAAAGGTAGCGCACAATGAACAACATGAAAAGCACTCAGGGAAAGAATCGCACGTCTTGTCGATTCAAATACCACCATGCAAATGCCAAGAAATGGTAGCGCACAATGAATAACATGAAAAAACACTCAAGGAAAGAATCGCGCGTGTTGCCGATTCGAATGCCACCATGTAAATGCCAGAAAATGGTAGCGCACAATGAACAGCATGAATTACACACGAGAAGTGAATTGAGCGTTTCGCCGATTCGAATGCCACCATGTAAATGTCAAGAAAAGGTAGCGCGCAATGAACAACAAAGTTAAATGCTCATGAAACGAGTTGCACGTCTTGCCAACTCGTAAAACATCATGTAAATATCAGCGTGCAATGAACAACAATGTAATAACGAAGTCAAATCTTTATGGAATAAATTGCGCGTCCTCCCTATTTGCAAACCACCATACAAATGTCAAAAAATGGCAGCACACATGTAATCTGTTATTCATTTAAGAATTAAAGTCAAGAATATGAAAATTCTCAATTACGGTGTTGGGAAATGTCCAAACACCGTCTTACCGCCTGGAAACAGTGATCACCAATGAGAGATGAGTGCAGAAGACTGGAAAATCCAAATAGGCCTCCGGGACAGGAGCTCAGGAAGAAGCTGCTGCTCTGCACCGGGACCTCTGAATAGTGAGCACTGGAAGTTGGGCTGACTCTCTTTTATAGAGTCCTGGCCCAGCCTAGAACCACGCCCAGGCATGTTGCAGGGAAAGTCTCTAGAAGGCCCTGGAAAGGGACCACACCCTAACACACTCTGAATGTCTGCAGCAATACATTGCAAATGTACAGTATTTATAAGCACCTTAAAAATGAATCTTTTGGATGGAATTCTGCAATGCAAAAGGTTAAACAATAACATATCATCACAATGCATAAATTACATTATCTTGCAAGTGTTGGGTTTTTGCATTCTAGATGCCCGTAGAGCGCGCACTGTCCTGGTGTTGACACCACCCTACCTGCATGCCATCACAAACTCCCACTCCTACCCACACCCCCATCACCCCACCACCACACACATACCCCACTATCACAACCCACCCATCCCAATACCAAGCCCTGCATGCCCCAACAATCCATGGACCACCATCACAGACCTGCATGGACACCCATCCCCACAGCCTGTCCATTGGAGAGAATCACCTAGCCCACAAAATCACCACGCACACAAGACAAAGCTGACAGGGAAATTACAACCATACAGGGAAACACACCCATGCACAAGATGGCACATGCAGATACAATAACACTGCATCTGCATCCCCACAGGACCCCTACTCAGCATCACCGGAGAGGAGTTGCCAGCAACATCCAGTCCCCCCACACAAGAGGCCTACAGTGATGACAGCAGCTCTGCACGCCTGGATCACGATGACCAACCTGGCCCATCAGGGACCTCTGGACAGTCGGTCACCCTGCCACAGTCCCAACCCACCACAGAGCCTCCCCCCTTGGGAAACACCACCACAGCACCCACCCAGCGGGCCCAAGCCACTGTCCCCAGGACACGTCAATCAGCAGTGTGTCCACCACTACAGGGACCCCAGGCAACCCCACAAACCCAGGAGGATCAGGGACCTGGGGTCAGTGTCAGTGTCAGTGGGCACACGGTTCAGGGGACAGAGGCACAGGACAACAGGGAAACTGGGAGGACTGCTGTGCGACAGGGGGAGGACTGGCCCAGGGAACCCACTCTCCAGGAGGCACTCACCAGCATCCTGGGAACATACCACCATTCCCAGGAGACGATGGGCCAGATACTGGTCAAGTTGCAGGAGACCCAGAGGCTGCAGGAGGGACAGTACCTGAGGATCAGGGAGGACCTCAAATGCTACATGTGTACCATCAGTGGCACCAATGATGTTGGGGATATGTCCCACGGTATAAAAGGCAGCTTTCACTGTGGCCAAATCCTACACCTGTGGGAATACAATGTAGCTGCGCATGTGTTTCAGCAGGGCTGACAACACTCTGGTCAACACGTTGGAGAACATTGGCTGAGACATCCCTGATGCCATGGCCACTGTTGTTTGGAAGGAACCACTTGCCAGGAAATGGAGCACTGACAGGACCTACACTATAGGGGGGATACCTGTGGGCTGGTGGATAGCTGACATCAGGTCTGGCTCCAATTGGGTACACAGTTCTTGGATTGTGGCCTGATCAAGTCTGTATGTTAGGATAATGTGTCTGTCCTCCATTGTCGCCAGGTCCACCAGGGGCCTGTACACTGGAGGATGTTGCCATCTCATATTCATCCTCAGTGGTTGAAGCCTATGGAGGAAAAAGGTGGGCAGAGGGTCATATTCACACATCTATTGAAATAATTATGCATCTTTTCATTTTACAGAACCACTATGTGAATCCGAGAGTCAGTTGCAGTGCCAATGTCTGCTGTGACGCAGTTAGGTGCCATGCCCTGTGCCCCCCTGAAATGGTGGCTGTCTGACCTCTGAAGAGGGACAAATGGAAACGAGGTAATTCCACTGGCGTTGTGCGCTGTTGCGGTAGGCGGTCGACGACCGCCACGCAACTTCGCATTGGTTATCATTGGGCCCTATAAGTTCCAGGAACCAATGGCGATGTACACCAGCGGTGACGATACGCACCGCTGCAGACTTGACCGCCATTTTCTATCTACTCACTCACTTGCTACCTGACCTTGAACAGGAGAAGACCTACACTGCAAGTGCTGCTGTGACCTGTGTCTGGAAGCGACAATGGCTCATGTGTCTGGGGGACAGGGCCCCTGCATTCACTGCGGAGGAGTTGGGGAAACTGGTGGATGGGGTCCTACCCCAGTACACATTACTCTACGGTCCTCCAGACAAACAGGTGAGTACACTGTGAGCATGATGCGTGGGCCATGAATGTATGGATTGCTGTGTGTGTAAGCCACTTGTGGTGGTGGGGGGGTGGGGGGGGATGAGGCATCCTGGCCAGAGTGCTGCATGTATGGTGGTCAATGTATGTACATCAGGGGATGGGAGGGATCTGGTGGGCCATGAGTGTGACGGACCGGACAGTTAACTAATTCCCTTTTCTGCTGTCTTTTCCATGCAGGTCAGCGCCCATCAGAAAAAGGGTATTTGGCGTGCCATCGCCAAGGAGGTGTGGACCCTGGGGCTCTTTGACAGGTGGAGCACCCACTGCCGCAAATGGTCAGAGGACCTGCGCCACTGGGCAAGGAAGACGGCGGAGGCCCAGCTGGGGCTGGCCTCCCAACGAGGAAGGGGTGCCCATCGTACCCTGACCCCCCTGATGTTCCGCATCCTGGCAGTGGCCTATCAGGAGTTGGATGGCGCTTGAGGGCATCACAGCAGCCGCAAGGCAGTGAGTACAAATTCAGATTAATTATTTTGCGTGCGTTAAGGGTTGACCTGGGTGGGGATGTGAACTGTGGGTGCCCCTAGGCGAGGGCGAACATGGCAGGGGTAGGTACCTTGTTGGGCAGGCTCTGAAGCACTCCTACCCCAATAGTGTTAGTGGGCATCTACTACTGGTCAGGGCCCTGTTTGTTTCAGGTGTGCAGCTGATGGCGTTAGGCAATGTACCCCATGGGCTGGTGACCATCTTTGTAACTGGTAGTGCATGGCCTAGTGCATAGGGCTGCTCCCTGTGTGTTGTGTACGCCAATGGTAGTGTTTTGTTGCTGGCATTGACCAAGTGTATCCTCTCTCTCTCCCCTCCCTTTTTGTTTTGTCACCCTGTCCTTGTGTGCATTAGCATTATCTGGTGGAGAAGCAGAGGCACCGGCGACGGAGGGAGCTGCATCCCACTTGGGCCTGGTGGCCGAATCCACTGACGGTAAGGGCACCAGTGGGATGGAGGCCAAGTGGAGCACCACGACGGGGACAGGAGAGGACACTACAGACAGCTACTCCTCCTCCGATGGAAGCTCTCTGGCGGTGGTGGACACCTCCGTGCCCACCCCAACAACAGGTACGGCCGCCACCAGCACTGCCCTCCCAGCAGCCCCTCAGCGTGTTTCCCGTGCCTGCTCACCCAGGAGGGTGGGCATCTCCTTCGCCCCAGGCACCTCAGGCCCTGCCCCAGTCAGCCCTGCTGCCCTGAGTGAGGAGGCTATTGACCTCCTGAGATCCCTCACTGTTGGGCAGTCCAGCATTCTGAATGCCATCCAGGGTGTCAAGAGGCATTTGCAACAAACAAATGCATATCTGGAGGGCATTCACTCTGGTGTGGCGGCCCATCAGAGAGCATTTCAGGCTCTGGCCTCCGCACTGATGGCAGCCATTGTCCCTGTCTCTGGCCTCCCCCCTCCAACTTCCTCTATCCAGACCCAATCCCCTCAACCCCAGCCTATCCCAAGCACACCTTCAGACCAGCATTCACCCAAATCAACACACAGAAGTGGCTCAGGCAAACACAAGAACCACACTTCGTCTCACAGGCACTCACACAAGCACCATCCCCATGCAGACACACCAACATCCACTGCCTCCACTGTGTCCCCCCCTCCTCCTCCTCGTCCACCTCCCTCCCAGTAGTGTCTCCACTCACACCTGCATGCACTACATTCTCATCCAGTACCTCCATCACCAGCACACCCATCACTACACACCCCTCACTGGCAGTCACCACCCCCACATCCATGCACATGTCCCCTGTGTCCTCTCCCACTGTGTCTGTGACCCCTCCTCCCAAAGTACACAAATGCAACCACACACCCACCCAACAGCAATCCACCTCACAACAGCATCCAGCCCATGCACCTGCACCTAAACTCAGCAGGCAGACACCTCCTACAACCACTCCCTCTTCCTCCACTCCAAAACCTTCTTCTTCTTCCCGCCCCAGTGTCCCTAAGAAGCTTTTCCTGGCAAACATTGACCTCTTCCCTACCCCTTGCCACCACTGGCAGCACCGGCACCTGCACCACCACCTGCACCGCTGCAAGCACCGCCATCTGCACCACTGACAATAGTACCACTACCAGCAGCAGCAGCCCCAGTGGGCAGCTGTCCGAGGGTGCAGAAGAGGGGCTGGAGCCTCCCTCCACCACTGGCAGCACCCCCACCAGCACCGGCACTACCACCAGTTTGCAGCTGTAGCCGCCGCCGGATGAACTCTAGCCCTGCCTCCATGGACTGTCATGCATCCTGGTCCATGCAAATCTCGTGCCTCAGACACCCAGATGAGGGACTGTGAACTGCCACACCCCAAGTGTTGCATCACTGGGCACAAAGTCCCCTCCAGAACCAGTGGAAAAAGGTATCCACTCACCCTATCCTTGGCAGGATGAAGCACACTGGGCACAAAGCCCCCTCCAGAACCAGTGGAGATATGCATCCACTCATCCTATCCTTGGCAGGATGAAGCACATGGGCACAAAGCCCCCTCTAAAACCAGTGGAGAAATGCATCCACTCACCCTATCCTTGGCAGGATGAAGCACACTGGGCACAAAGCCCCCTCCAGAACCAGTGGAGATATACATCCCCTCACCCTATCCTTGACAGGATGAAGCACACTGGGCACAAAGTCCTCTCCAGAACCAGTGGAAGAAGGCATCCACTAGAGAGACTGTGGGTTTGCACTCCTTAGGACCAAGCAGTGGACAAACCACCCACTTGAGAGACTTGAGAGACTGTGGCTTTGCACTCCCCAGGACCAAGCAGTGGGCAAACCACCCGCTTGAGAGACTTGAGAGACTGTGGCCTTGCACTCCCCAGGACATCGCTGTGGGCATGGAGCCCCCTCGAGGAGAGGTGGCGTTGTCCCATCTTCCGGCTGAGGTGCCACCCCCCCCCCCTTTCCCCTTTCCCCTGAGGTGCCTGTGTGTTTTCGACCTGATGCCCCTGCAGGGTTCTCTCCGTATTGAGGCAGGACTCAAGTGTGGGCTTGGCCTATGAGTTTTGGCCCAGTGGCCCACGGACATTTTGAGTGGACAATGTACCGCCTTATGTACATATTGTATATTTTTGTAAAATACTATTTTTCAAGTTATTACGTATATCTGACTGTTTCTAATATATCACTAATTTGACTCAATTCCTTTTGTCCTTGCGTGCTTCCAGAGGTTTACAGGGTGTAAAGGTAATGTTGATGCATGTGTTTGTGTGTATGGTGTTGTGGATGAGGGTGGGGGTGTTGCGTGTGTGTGTCACTCTCTTTTTCCTCCCCCCCTCCCCTGTGTGCTAGGTGCAGTACTCACCGTGGTCATCGCCACCGCCGTTTGTACTCCTGGTATATGAGAAGATAGACCAGCATGGGCAGGACATGCAGCTCGGGCTCCATGGCGTCCTGGTTCTTCTTTGAGTGTCGAGAGGTGAGTGGTTTCCCTTCTGTGTACTGTTTCCGCTGTGCTTTTGATGGCGTTGGTACCGGCCCGGAAGAGCTGGCGGATGGGCGGGTTGTAATGGGGTGGGCGGTACATTGACTTCCGCCTGTCTATTGGCGGTTACCACCACAGTGTTTGTTGCTACCGCCGTGGCGGTTGGAGTGTTAAAGTGGCTGTCTGTATTGGCGGTTTCCTCCGTGGTCATGATTCCATTTTCTTTTTACTACCGGTCTGTTGCCGGTATTACCGCTGCTTTAACACCAACCACCAGGGTTGTAATGAGGGCCTTAGTGTCTTGCTGTAAGGCCATTCTTACCCTTTGAATCTGCTCATTTTTAGGATTAGTTTTAATGAACAAAAGGTTTCTTCACTGTTGTTCCTTGCACCTCGTTCTGTCAGTATGACCTAAATGCACACAGTTGTATGTTTCAGTTTGTGCGTTACCTTTTGTTCCTAATGTCCTATGGTTTTAGTCGGGGAAAGGAAGTTGCTTACATTGACTATCACAAAAGCTGTTTACTTCTTCCATAATGTGCATATCTGTTCATGTAGTTTGCAATAAGTTGTTTTCAGAAGCCCCATCTGTTACTATAGATTCTGCTTGGATGATGATGTGCATCATTTTATCTTACGGTACTGCTCACTTTACCTGAACAGGAGCTGCATCCGTTCTTTTCTGCCTATAATTAAACTGCTGGAGATCTTCTGAATTACCATTTTAACCTCGGTGTATTTATCATTCTGTTTGGTGCTAGATTCGCAGAATATTTCATGCATGGTTGTACTGCACTATTGTTTCCACCATCTATTCAGGTGAAACGTCTGTGATATGAATTCAGAAGTGGGGCTTTAGTTTGCAACAACATTTTCTTTGTGGACCAATCCCGCCTCCTTCACTACACAAGGCATACATAACATGATCGCGCTATAGAAGTCTTGGGCATACATTTACAGGTAAGTTCCCTTTCTTTTCACTGTTTTGTTAAATAAAATCAGTTAGCATTGATGTTAATACAGCTGTAATTGTCCTACTGAAAGTGCATTTCACTCACATTGGAACTGCTGTGGCATATGTCCCTTCAATGTCTGCCGAGAAGTGCTTTGTGTTACAACTATTTCTTCTTTACAGAAAGATGCCTTAATTGCAAGGCAGCCTCTTTCTGCTGCCAGTATCCATGTTTGTGTGCAACCACAAAGTGGCTAGCTGGTTAGAGTGCTTTTGTCATAAATACATCTTTGTCTCGTATTTTTCAGGTTAAAGAAAGCAAAGAGAAGGAAAAGCTAGAACGGAGGTTACTGGAGGAACTGTGTAAGATGTTCATGGACTCAGAATCCTTCTACTGTAGTTTGACCTATGACTTAACTAACGCTGCACAGAGGCAAAGCACTGGTGACTGCAAGAACATACCATTATGGAAAGGGGTAAGTTATTTAGTACCATCTGACCAGTGTTACGTGGCAGTTTGGCTTCAGTTCCTAAATCTACATGAATATCATGCACGTAGTTGTAAATCAGCTGCAACTGAACTGAAAACATTGCTTTGTGGCCACCAACCACCACCTGATTGTGCTGCAAGAGGAGTATTGAATGATCCTTTATGGGGTGGTCCTGAACAATGGATAATATTAAATTATTTTTCTTGGTACCCCCCATCCACTAGCCAAGTCCTGTGGTTTTCATTTGCCCGATACACTGGGACTTGCTTCTCTCCTTTACCAACGAAATTCACCCATAATCCAGATGTCCTATTTCGTTGAAAAACTGTTGCAAACAAATAGACATATAACCACATCAGCAAACAAAACCAGTCTGCTAAAAATATAACCTCACTCCCTCCAGTCTGTTTCCATGCAGTGTTCGTCCACACTCCAAATTGACTTTGAAAGGCCTTCGAAGACTGCTGGTTGTTTGCTGTAAATTTAAAACACAGCATTACACACAGAGTACTCCACATCCTACAGCAACAAGGTTTTATGTTTATTGAACCAGTACTATTCATCACTGATACATATGGCATGGAAATGGCCTTTAGTTTTCGAGCACTGCATGCAACATTAAGATACAGTTATTTTTGATATAACAACAATTTTATCTGCAGTGCACAATATGCTCTGATATTGGTGAATCTTTTGCTTGTCTCTATATGTGCATATGAGGATACCCATATTCTACAACAGGTAGGTAAAAACAAGCACAATTGTATTTACTGGAGATTGGTGATGTATATTTTCCCGTGCTCTGGAACACAAATGTAATTGGAAAATTGTAGGATACAACTAAATGAAAGTCCAGGCTGAATAAAACTTCCAGCAGAAATAAGTGATAAAAATATACAGTTCCTGGATGTGAAGTGCGTGCACAGGACACATAGACGGCTGACGGACATTGAAGAAAACTCACTGATTGCAGTGCTTATTTACAGTTTTCCATTCTTAAGCCCCATTAATTAAAAGAAATTATCTTATATACCAGATGATTCCTTCAATGCGGCTTTTTATCTGTAAAACAGAATTTAGCTAAATTAGTGGTAATAACAGATTGAAAACCTATTATGATGGGTGGCACATTACAGGCATTAAAGACAAGTAGAATAAAGGTTGATACTTTGAAAATATCTGGTATATTATACTATTAACCCAAATTTAAATCACAGTGACACACTTTATGAAATATTCGATATGAATTTAAAAAAGCCAATCAGCTATCTTGAAAAAGTGGAACTGCTAGAAGACAATCTAGTAACCTTTTCCTCAGTAAAACTTTTTTTTAAATGTCAAAATGGCCCAAACATATGGAGGATAGTTGCAAAACTATTAGTTTGGGGGGCGTGGATTGACCGTGCGACAAGATGACCGCTCTTTAGGGAGACTTTGTTGGCCGAACACCACATTCACAATAATCCACCTCAACAAGACCGCCTGACTCGCCAATCTTAATACATAGAACAGTCAACTATGCAGATCCCTTGATTTTAAAATTTGGACTGAATTGGCTGTCTAGAACCACCCTGCGGGCTGCCGACTTTGTTGACTCACCGTGGGACTGGTGGTGACCGCTGGTCGACGTGGGGCAGCCCAATAATGACAAAGGATTCTGCCCCCCCCCCCCCCCACCAGCCAACTCCCTCTGCCCCAGCCCCACACCCCCAGCACTCCAGCTGCACAGTGCTGCCCTGATACCATGTGATTTTCTTCTGCAGGATGAGCCACCACGCTGTGAGGTAACCCGTGCAGCAGTGGTGTGGCCTAGCACCTCCCACCATCACCTGGCACCCAGGGTGCTGTAATACTCACGCTGTGGCCTCTGCCTAATCCCGCAGCTGGGGGGCCTGTCCTGCTGCTGGCGGGGTGGACCGTGGCAGATGGCCCCTTGTTGCTGGGGAGCGGTAGGACTGGGTGCAGTGATTTGCGGCCATGCTATGCCCTGCTGGCCTCGATCTTGTGCACTCAGCCCTGCCTGGCACGTTTGGCGGGGACGCTGAGAAGGCGGAATGGGCGCTCTGCTGCAAAGCACAAGGTAAAATGAAGCAACATTACGAGGTACCCGGCGGGCCATAGGCAAGAGAGTCACAGCTTTTGCTATGTAGTAGATCGTGCCCAGATATAAGTGTCCCCACATGTGCATGTCTGCAAGATGAGGCTTCATAGTCCTGTGTAAATGGCTCCCGCATGCAAATTTCATTGAAGCCTCCAGGCCCAAAGAAACACTTACCCAACGCTAATATGCCTGCCTTGCTGCACCTCACAATGTGTGCTCCAGACGCCCCCCGCCTTTCTCCACAGTTTCCATGTGGTTATCTAACGGGACCTGATCTTGGGCAGTACTCCAGTTACTCAACTGCTTCCCCATAACGTGCTTTTTTAAAGACTCACTGGTAGAAGATAGCCCACAGCTTTATTCACCTGACTTCACAGTAAATCACATCCCCTGTGCCTGCTCGTGCCCTTGGTAGGTCCATCGTCCAGGGAGTGGGGGGCCCAGATGTGAAGCAAAATCATCAAACCCACTCCTCCTCTGGACAGTGCGGCCGTGGCTGGCAAACCCACCTTGGCTACTGACACCCTGATAACATTTAATTCATTTCACCAGCTCACTTTAATACTTCTGTAACCTCAAAATGCTCACTGTGTATTGCAAATATGGGGAAACATGACACGAAACAGCAAAACTATTCCTTTGATAACAAATGCCCCACTCAACAAAGTTATCTGAACCTGTGCTGAACGCTTCACAAACTCCATCCAAAGAGAATTCCCAGCAAGAGTGGGACCTCAGAGACATTCTCATCGAAATCAGGTCGAGTCTTAAAGCTATAGATGCTAAACTGGATGTACTCACCAGCAGACTGGAGCACGTAAAACAACAAGTCGACAAACATGAATCCCGCCTGGATCTGCTGGACAACCACATCTATGATGCCGATGACCAACAGGCTGATAACGACTAGCACCTCCTCAGAATGGAACATGGTTCTACAGCTCATTAACCCCTTAGGTGCTGGGCCGTTCCCCCCCCCCCCCATGCTGAGCCCTTTTTTGGCTATTTGGGGTTAATTCGCGCTTAGGCCCTCATAACTTTTTGTCCACATAAGCTAACCAAGCCAAATTTGCGTCCTTTTTTTCCAACATCCTAGGGATTCTAGAGGTACCCAGACTTTGTGGGTTCCCCTGAAGGAGGCCAAGAAATTGGCCAAAATACAGGTAAACGTTCGTTTTTTTCAAAAAAATTGGAAAAAGTGGCTGCAGAAGAAAGCTTGTGGTTTTTCCCCTGAAAATGGCATCAACAAAGGGTTTGCGATGCTAAACTCAGCAGCTTCCCAGCTTTCAGGAACAGGCAGACTTGAATCAGAAAACCCAATTTTTCAACACAATGTTGGCATTTTACTGGGACATACCCCATTTTTGCAATTTTTTGAGCTTTCAGCCTCCTTCCAGTCAGTGACAGAAATGGGCATGAAACCAATGCTGGATCCCAGAAACCTAAACATTTCTGAAAAGTAGACAAAATTCTGAATTCAGCAAGGGGTCATTTGTGTAGATCCTACAAGGGTTTCCTACAGAAAATAACAACTGAAAAAGAAAAATATTGAAATTGAGGTGAAAAAAACATAAATGTTTCTCTACGTTTTACTCTGTAACTTTTCCCTGCAATGTCAGATTATCGAAAGCAATATACCGTTACGTCTGCTGGACTCCTCTGGTTGCGGGGATATATAGGGCTTGTAGGTTCATCAAGAACCCAAGGAACCCAGAGCCAATAAATGAGCTGCACCCTGCAGTGCATTTTCATTCTATACCGGGTATACAGCAATTCATTTGCTGAAATATAAAGAGTAAAAAATTGCTATCAAGAAAACCTTTGTATTTCCAAAAAGGGCACAAGATAAGGTGTTGAGGAGCAGTGGTTATTTGCACATCTCTGAATTCCGGGGTGACCATACTAGCATGTGAATTACAGGGCATTTCTCAAATAGATGTCTTTTTTACACACTCTCCTATATTTGGAAGGAAAAAATGTAGAGAAAGACAAGGGGCAATAACACTTGTTTTGCTAATCTATGTTCCCCCAAGTCTCTCGATAAAAAATGATACCTCACTTGTGTGGGTAGGCCTAGCGCCCGCAACCGGAAACGCCCCAAAGCGCAACGTGGACACATCCAAATTTTTGAAAGAAAACAGAGGTGTTTTTTGCGAAGTGCCTACCTGTAGATTTTGGCCTCTAGCTCAGCCGGCACCTAGGGAAACCTACCAAACCTGTGCATTTCTGAAAACTAGAGACCTAGGGGAATCCAAGGAGGGGTGACTTTTCGGGGCTCGGACCAGGTTCTGTTACCCAGAATCCTTTGCAAACCTCAAAATTTGGCTAAAAAAACACATGTTCCTCACATTTCTGTGGCAGAAAGTTCTGGAATCTGAGAGGAGCCACAAATTTCCTTCCACCCAGCGTTCCCCCAAGTCTCCCGATAAAAATGATACCTCACTTGTGTGGGTAGGCCTAGCGCCCGTGACAGGAAACGGCCCAAAGCGCAACGTGGACACATCCAAATCTTTGGAAGAAAACAGAGGTGTTTTTTGCAAAGTGCCTACCTGTAGATTTTGGCCTCTAACTCAGCCGACACCTAGGGAAACCTACCAAACCTGTGCATTTTTGAAAACTAGAGACCTAGGGGAATCCAAGATGGGGTGACTTGCGGGGCTCTGACCAGGTTCTGTTACCCAGAATCCTTTGCAAACCTCAAAAAGATGCTAAAAAAAACAAGTTTTCCTCACATTTCGGTGACTGAAAGTTCTGGAATCTGAGAGGAGCCACAAATTTCCTTCCACCCAGCATTCCCCCAAGTCTCCCGATAAAAATGATACCTCACTTGTGTGGGTAGGCCTAGCGCCCGCGACAGGAATGGATCACACAAGGGTCAATGGTAGTCCTTGCTTGAGGTCTACTGTTAACCCTGGAGTGTTTCATTCCTGAAGCAGGCACTAGGCGCAGGCACACTAGCGGGGTTGTGTTTTTATCAGGACAAGTGGGGAAACACTGGGTGGTAGGAATTTTGAGGATCCCTGCAGATCCCTGGACTTCTGCTCATTGGAATGCAAGGAAAATGTGTTTTTTAAGCACATAATGTAATTTCAAGGGGATTCTGGGTGAAGGAAAACTGGTGAGAGCCATGCAAGTCCTGCACCCTTGGACTCCCCTGGTACTAGTTTGTTAAAGTTAACCCACCACTCACACTGGTTGATTTTAGCACCTCCAGAAATTATGGTTTCAAAGCATGATTACTTCTCAAAGTATCTGAATATTGAAACCAAGCCTTCTGAAGGTGGGCCATAAAGCCGCGTCCAGGCACCAACCTCTTTATGGTCCATTCACACGCCATTCACACACAACAAACAACCCTTTCATATCGCCAGCCACGGGCCCAATCCAACCAATCACTGCACTCACATTAACTTACCGCTGCCAGACAAGGGCCCATCACATTCACACGCCACAGAACGGAATAAGTTTGACTACATTTTACCACCTGTCAAGTAACTGCCTCCTTCTTCCTTAACATTACCAAATTCTTGCGTAACGAATCTTTAATAATGACTCCTGTGACAGCCACCTGAGGCTCAGGAAGACATGTTTTTCATGCGCCTTTAACGCACTCTCTGTGCTAAATCCAACTCCTTCCAGTTTGTGGATGCAAGTTGGGGGTGTCCGAGTATGCCGTACAAAGCGATTCCTCGAACTGAGTGAGCATATCTACCTTTGAAACTAAGGGAGACATTCTGGGGATTTCTCATGATGTTCCCTAAAGAGAAGGTCATAAGCTATGGAAAAGGGTAGTGTTTGGTACATAGGGGAGTCCATGAGAACGTAGCATATGTCCCAGCCAACATTATGTGCAGTGATGTGACTATAATGCACTTATACAGCAAACTGAACATCTACTAAGTTCTGATGGAGGATGAACATGAAAAGCAGATCAAACACTGACCTATACAAGTCATTCTCCTTCAGTGCTGGGATGGCACCAATGGGTTTGAATCCATAGGTGTAGATGATGTACATCTGTACTACCTTTACTATCTGCCTTCTACCTGTGCAATAACCCTGTGAAGGCACTCCCACCATAAGCTTTTCTTACCCATCCATGTCTCTGTTCTCATCAGAGTCCTGGCTAATCCTATATAATAGCCAAGTGAACCTATACTAGTTTGTGGAAGCAAGTTGGGGGTTTCCAAGTATGCCGTACAAAGTGATTCCTCGAACTGAGAGAGCATATCTGTCAGGAGGTCCAAGTTCTCGGGATCTGCACGATGCTGAACAGGGTCCCACTTCCAGGCAACACCAAAGTCAGATGCTGTAATAGCGCTGAACTTTCGAGTGGCCCAGCCGGGGGAAGGGTTAATCGGGAAGGAACAGCAAGGAGGGAGATCTGAAAAGGAATGGGTTAATTTTAATATATACAAAATAACATTCACTATTCCTCAGAGAGTATTTGTTTTCAGAAGTGACATCAGCAGCACACCTTGTACCACAAACTAAGCATTAAACATTTAGCTGAATCTTTCACCCAAATAACTTCTTGCATTGACTTGAAATTCAGTTCCAAGAAATTCCTCAAATTATTCTCTACTACAAGAAAACTCAAATATTTATCTCTTTCCTTTAAGAGACAAGTTCCTGTTTTAAAAGGAAATACACCATGTCATCTTTAAAACATGATAAAAATGAAAAAAAAAACACTTTTAAAATTCTTTGAACATGAAAATAAAGAAACGATTATTGGCATTAGCTTTCTTTAAAAAAAAATGTATCCCAAGAATATTTGTTGTCTTAGAGTTCCCAGAGAAAATCAATATTCAAAGACACATTATTGCACACCACCGTAGCGTAGCGTTTCCTATTTTAAAACAAAGAATAAACGCTGGATTTCCAAAGTGTCAAAAGAAATTCCTCTCCGTCGCGTGCTGAACACATGCTAAACAGATCTCTGGTAATTATGCTCAGCTGTCACTCTAGGGTCTAAGAAAATAAATTCCTTACCGTCGCGAGCCATCCTCTCGCTAAATAAACAGATTCCTGACAATTAGGTTCAGCCGTCTTTGAAAAGGGAATTCCTTACCGCCACGAGCCGTCCGCTCGTCAAACCAAAAGATCTCTGGCAATTAGATTCAGCTGACTCCAAAAAGGGAACTCACCGCCGCCGCGAGCCGATTGCTCGCAAATACCAGAACCCAGACAGCTGATCACCGGGAACACAGCTGCTCCGTAGACGCTCAGAATAGGAAGCGTCAGTTGAACGGGTGTGGCAGGTATTTATAGCCTGACCACACCCAAACATGATTGGATTAAAGGGAAGTCTGGGATTTGGAGTTTCCACTGTATTCTAGAGTCTTCCATGATGCTGATCCTCAATACCTTTTCTTGTTTTGGTCACAATGATACCACCAATGACCTGTTCTGCTAAAATACTGTCTTTTACCACATACAATGTGTGTTTTCATTACTACATTAGCACAATAGCGCCCACATGCTCTCGTGGTCCTGACAGTACATCCCCTCCCCGAACATGGGCGCGGACCTGGTTTATTGGGGTAACGGAGATGAAATTGACGTATTAAACGTGGAGCATGAATTTGTGAAGCAGGTTCCCATGAGTCCTCCTCAGAACCATATCCTTTCCAAGATATTAAATACCACAAGGAATTACCCTTAAACTTGGAATCCCTAATGGCTTGTACTTCATATTCCCATTGGTCTTGAACAAGAATTGGAGGTGGACGTGTTCTATGCTGAGTAATGGCAGGTTTCAGTAAAGAGGTGTGGAACACAGGATGAATTCGCAAAGATGGGGGTAATTTTAATTTGTATGTCACTGGATTAACACGTTGAAGAATTTCATACGGCCCAATGAATTTTGGATGAAATTCTTTCTTGTCTTTAAAATTTAAATTCTTTGTAGATAACCAGACCATATCTTTTCTTTTGTATCCAGGACCAGATTGATGTTTCTTGTCATATTGTTGTTTATATTTTATTTTGGCTTGTTGAAGATTTTGTTGAAGTTGCAAATGAATCTGGGATATCATTCCTTGTACTGCTGGCATCGTGTCAGTAGAACTTGGAAGATCAACTGGTAGAATACGAGGGTGTTGACCGTAAAGGCCATAGAATGGAGTGTTTTTTGTTGAGGAATGACAAGAATTATTGTATGCTAATTCTGCAAGCCATAGAAGCGAAGGCCAAGAAGAGGGATCTTCTTCTGCGTAACATCGCAGATATTGTTTTAATGTTTGGTTTAACCTTTCAGTTTGGCCGTCAGTTTGTGGAAGATAACTTGTAGATAGATTGGAATTAATATGTAAAGCCTGACACCATTTCTGCCAGAAATGAGCCGAAAACTGCGAGCCTCTATCAGATAGTATAACTTTTGGGAGACCATGAAGCCGCACAATATTTTGTAGAATAAGATTAACCAGGATACTTGATGTGGGAAGTCCTTTGCACGCAATAAAATGTGCATATTTAGTTAAACTGTCTATAACTACTAATATTGTGTTTACCTGGTTAATTTCGGGGAGACCTGTGATAAAGTCCATTGAAATATGTTCCCACGGCGAATTAGGAGTTGGCAGAGGTATTAATAATCCCTTAGGTTTCACATGAGAACTTTTGCAACAGGCACAAATATCACATGACTCTACCATGTGCTTGACATCTTTAATCAAAGTGGGCCACCAAAAATATCTTTTCAGAAGTTCAAGCGTTTTTTGGGGTCCTGGATGGCCTGCTACTGGATGAGTATGCAACCATTGAAAAGCTGTGTTTTGTAAACTCCTTTGTGGGTAAAAAAATGGTTGACTTATAGAATGGTAAACCTTGTCGTATTGAGTAGTCAGTGCCTTTTTCTAACCAGATTGACCATTCCATACTGTTGAAATGTGCACAAACAGAATCCAGAAATTCATCAGCAGCTATTAAACATAAAACCTTAGAAGGATTAATGATTGACATTGGTTGAGGCTTTTCATGTACTAAAGTTGAGTCTTGTCTGGTTAAAGCATCCGCTTTTCTATTATCACTACCTGGTCTGAAGGTAACAACAAAGTTGAATTCAGCAAAAAATAACATCCACCGCAATTGTCTAGGGGTCAATACTCGAGCTGAACTCATGAATTGTAAATTCCGATGATCGGTATAGACTGTGATTCGATGGATTGTTCCAGAAAGATAATGTCTCCATTCTTTGAATGCTGCACGTATTGCCAATAGTTCTTTTTCTGCAATAGTATAATTTTGTTCCGCCGTATTAAGTTTTTTTAGACATGTAAGCTACAGGATGTAATTGTCCTGTAGTAGGATGTCTTTGTGAAAGAATGGCTCCAATGGCTACGTCCGAAGCATCTGCTTCCACTATAAATGGATCTGAACTTCGTGGATGAGCTAGAATAGGGGCTGTGGTAAAAGCTTGTTTTAACATCTGGAATGCTTCTTCCATTTGTGATGACCAATGAAAAGAGGTATTTTTGCGAAGTAGTCTTGTAATGGGGGTTACCTTCTGGGAAAAATGATCAATAAAACGCCGATAAAAATTGGCAAATCCCAGAAAACACTGATCATCTCTGACAGATTTAGGTGTGGGCCAATCTTTCACAGCTTGAATTTTTCGGTCGGTCATTTGCATACCTTTAGGTGTTAAAGTGACCCCCAAAAATTCTACTTCTTCTGTATGAAATTCACATTTGCTGAGTTTACAATAGAGATTATGTTTTCGTAAAGTTTGTAATACCTTCCGCACATGTTCTTCATGATCTTCTTTTGCACTGGAATAGATTAAAATATCATCTATGTAAACTATGACAAATAAATCTAGATATTCTCTTAAGACATCATTAAGAAAATATTGAAATGCAGCAGGAGCGTTGCAAAGACCGAAGGGCATAACTTGATATTCAAACAAGCCATAGCGAGTTTTGAATGCCGTTTTCCATTCATCTCCTTCTCGTATGCGAACCAAATGATAAGCCCCCCGAAGGTCAAGTTTCGTATATATGACAGCTTCCTTGACTTGATCCAATAACATAGGAATTAGGGGCAAAGGATATTTATTTTTTATAGTAATCTTGTTCAAAGCTCTATAATCAATGCACGGTCTTAAATCTCCATTATCTTTGGGAACGAAGAACAGAGGAGAAGCTGCTGGAGAGCGTGAGGATCGAATCAACTTATTTGCTAAACATTGATCAATATATTCCCGTAAATGTTGATTTTCTTTTTCGGATAGAGCATATATTCTACAATTAGGGATTGCAGATCCGGGCACCAAATCAATTTGGCAATCATACGGTCGATGGGGTGGTAGTGTACCAGCTGCTTGTTCGCTAAAAACGCCTGCAAATGTGGCATATCGAGATGGTAAATCTATTACTTTTTCTGCTGCCGTAGCAATCTGTTGAATACAAGATTGATTAGAAAGACAAACTCTTGAACAGAGAGATGATGAGAATGTCACTGTTTTTTTTTTTCCAATCTATAAAAGGATTATGTAACCTTAGCCAAGGCATACCTACAATAAAGCCATATTGTGGGGCTTTAATGACATCGAACTGTATTTGTTCAAAATGGTGTTTACCATTAGAATTGGAACATCTCATTTGAATTGGAGAGGTATAAGTAGTGATTGGACCCCCAGCGAGTTCACTGCCATCCACCGCTTGTACACTTTCAGGTATTATCTTCTTTTGACATGCAAGAAGTAGATGATTTGCAGTTTGAGAGTCCACAAAATTTCCTGTAGCTCCTGAATCTATCAATGCAAAAGTTTCTTGCCATTTATCCTTTATCAAGAGCTGTATTGAAATACGGAAATGTCTATTCTGTTGACTTGAACGAGAATGTACAGAAGGGATTGTAAGAATACCCAAGGGATTCCCTTCTCCATCTCTTGGTTTTTTTAGTTTTCCTTGATATTTTCTCTAGAGGCCACTTGACTCTTAATGTTTACAAAAGAATCAGTTTTGTTTTTTGTTTTTGCCAAACAATCCCTTACGAAATGTCCCTTCTTTCCACAATATAAACACAAACCTCAACGTCGTCTTTGTTCTTTTTCTTCTTTCGTTAAAGGTTGTCTAAGTGTTCCAATTTCCATTGGTTCATTAGTAACATCTGAGGAAATATAGGAAGTAACAGGACGATATTTATCTTGACGCCAAGAGTTGCGATCTGGTCTTTTTTTATCTCCCTTTCTTTCAGAGAGTCTATGATCAAGTCTCAAAGTTAGATTTATTAAATCTGTACATGATTTAGGTTGAGGATCGATTTGAGCAAGCACATCCTTTAATTCTTCCTTAAGACCTTGATAATAAAGTGCAGCTCTCTTTTCTTCTGGCCAAGCTGTTTCAACCACCAAACGATTAAATTGAGAGAGATAGGAAATAAGATCCTTGTTTCCTTGTTTTAGTTCCAATAATTCCTTATCAGCAGACATAGTAACTGCTCGTCGATCGAACACTTTTTCAAATTCGTCCACAAATCGACGCCAATTATACAATAGAGGACTATCTTGTCGTACCAGGGGAACCGCCCAATTAGCTGCATCTCCTGACAAGTATGAAATCAAAAAGACAATCCTAGACTGTGGATCTGGGAAGGCAGCTGGACGACAAGTGAAATGTTACTCCACTTGAGTAAGGAATATTTGAACCTTGTTAACATCCCCAGAAAATCTTTCAGGAGCAGCCAACGGTATTTGCGTAGGGACGTTTACCAATACATTGGTGGGAGATGGAGGTAACCGCGGTAAAGGTGTCCCTCCAGGACCATCTACCTTAGCTTGTAATTGAGTGACTTTGTTAACTAAGGCTGCAGTGTCATTCCTAGATTCCTGTAACTCTTTCTGTAATTGTGTTAATGCCTGCATTATTGAATCTAAATTAGCCATCTTTTCAGCAGTCGTGCAGATCAGGAGAAGAGAAAACTCGTGGGCTTCCTATTCTGTCAGGAGGTCCAAGTTTTCGGGATCTGCACGATGCTGAACAGGGTCCCACTTCCAGGCAACACCAAAGTCAGATGCTGTAATAGCGCTGAACTTTCGAGTGGCCCAGCCGGGGGAAGGGTTAATCGGGAAGGAACAGCAAGGAGGGAGATCTGAAAAGGAATGGGTTAATTTTAATATATACAAAATAACATTCACTATTCCTCAGAGAGTATTTGTTTTCAGAAGTGACATCAGCAGCACACCTTGTACCAAAAACTAAGCATTAAACATTTAGCTGAATCTTTCACCCAAATAACTTCTTGCATTTACTTGAAATTCAGTTCCAAGAAATTCCTCAAATTATTCTCTACTACAAGAAAACTAAAATAGTTATCTCTTTCCTTTAAGAGACAAGTTCCTGTTTTAAAAGGAAATACACCATGTCATCTTTAAAACATGATAAAAATGAAAAAACACATACTTTTAGAATTCTTTGAACATGAAAATAAAGAAACGATTATTGGCATTAGCTTTCTTTAAAAAAAAATGTATCCCAAGAATATTTGTTGTCTTAGAGTTCCCAGAGAAAATCAATATTCAAAGACACATTATTGCACACCACCGTAGCGTAGCGTTTCCTATTTTAAAACAAAGAATAAACGCTGGATTTCCAAAGTGGCAAAGTGTCAAAAGAAATTCCTCTCCGTCGCGTTCTGAACACACGCTAAACAGATCTCTGGTAATTATGCTCAGCTGTCACTCTAGGGTCTAAGAAAAGAAATTCCTTACCGTCGCGAGCCGTCCGCTCGCTAAATAAACAGATTCCTGACAATTAGGTTCAGCCGTCTTTGAAAAGGGAATTCCTTACCGCCACAAGCCGTCCGCTCGTCAAACCAAAAGATCTCTGGCAATTAGATTCAGCTGACTCCAAAAAGGGAACTCCCCGCCGCCGCGAGCCGATTGCTCGCAAATACCAGAACCCAGACAGCTGATCACCGGGAACACAGCTGCTCCGTAGACGCTCAGAATAGGAAGCGTCAGTTGAACGGGTGTGGCAGGTATTTATAGCCTGACCACACCCAAACATGATTGGATTAAAGGGAAGTCTGGGATTTGGATTTTCCACTGTATTCTACAGTCTTCCATGATGCTGATCCTCAATACCTTTTCTTGTTTTGGTCACAATGATACCACCAATGACCTGTTCTGCTAAAATACTGTCTTTTACCACATACAATGTGTGTTTTCATTACTACATTAGCACAATAGCGCCCACATGCTCTCGTGGTCCTGACAATATCTACCGTTGAAAGTAAGGTAGACATGCAGGTGAAGAAAGGGTACTCCGTGGCAATGTGGCATATGTTCTGTCCACTAGTATATGCAGTAGGGGGAAGAAAATGCATGTTAATTGAACAGAACACCGACCACGCCAAAAGGAAGTCTATGATGAAGTAAAATTCTGTGGCTCCTTGCCTAACGAAGCAGTGGCCCATGGACGTTCGGTATCCATGCACTGCCACTGAAAGGATTACCCAACAGCAGCTCAACCTCAGTCGATTTCCCAGAACTTTGCTTTAGTATGATACAACGTAAAGCAAGTAGGGATACAGAGGCCTGGTTGTGATGGACACTGGGGACAGTAATACCGACTCTCCTGCCGCTTTCCATGCTTTGAGCACACTTTACAGCAACGACATGGACGATCCTTTTTGGGTGTTTTGGGTATGCGATCAGCAAAGTGTTGCTCCTGCAGCCTTGCCACATCCTCCAGAACATATGAGGTGGAGGCTGCTGCTTCTTCTGTAACAGCAGTGAGGCTTTCAATTACAGACAACTGGAAGTCAAGGAAAGTCATGAGTCTTCCTGTTGTTGTCTGATGGTAAACAACATACGCATTATATGTTGCCATCTGAATCAGGTGGGTAAACAGTTTCTTGTACCAAGTGCGAGTTTTACGACACGCATTGTATGGTTGAAGAACCTGGTCGTTCTTGTCCACTCCACCCATGTACTTATTGTAATCGAGTATACAGATGGGCTTGTGGACTTCGGCCATCTGACCCCAAACCGTGATGGGAGAAGTGCTCTCATCATGAATTGTAGTGAGCACGTATACATCACGCCTATCTAGGAACTTGACTGTGAGCAGTTCGTTAGAACGCAATGCAGTACTCTGTGATTTCTGGAGCTTCTTGCAAACAAGCTCCCGCGGGAATCCTTTGCGGTTACAACGAACTGTACCGCAGGCCACAGTGCCAGCTTTGTAGAGCTCACTGAACAGCTCTACTCCTGTATAGAAATTGTCCACATAAAGGTTATAACCTTTGTGAAGAAGTGGCTGGACAAGTTCCCATACAATCTTACCTGTGACCCCTAACGCGGGAGGGCAACCTACAGGGTTTAGGGTAGAATCCTTCCCTGTATACACTCTCAGGCTGTACACATAGCCAGTAGAGCTCTCACACAGCATGTACAGCTTTATGCCATAGCGAGCTCTTTTGCTCGCAATGTACTGTCTGAAAAGCAGCCGCCCTTTGTACAGGATCATCGACTGCTATATTCTTTCCAGGAGTGTAGATCTCTGGAAACCTGGCAGACAAATGTTCCACGACAGGCCGAATTTTGAACAACCTGTCATGATCTGGATGGTCCCGGCGCAATGCAGCAAAATTGTCATTGAAATGCAGCATGCGCTGCAGTAGCAAAAAACGATCTCTGCTCATGTATGGTGCGAAGATGGGAGTTACCCAAACTGTGCGAGTCGTCCAGTAGGATTGCAAGGTGGGTTTCTGCACTAACCCCATTTTGAGCGTAAGGCCCAAAAATATCTTCAACTCCGCCAGCGAAGGGGGAGCCCACTGGCGTCCCCCAGAACGGGGCCCTAGAGTGCCTCCGCGCTCCCTCAGAAATTGGTCTGCACGCAAATTTGTTTGCTGCACAACTTTCTGAAGAAAGTCAACATCCAAAAACAGATAGATGTAGTCGACTGGCAAAAAGTTAGCTGTATCGACTTTACATCCAGCGTCACCAGTAAAAGGTGGAATTTAGGGCTGAACCAAACAGGGGGGCTGCCAAGAGAGCACTCTCTCTGTGCTTGCGGCAGCAAGCACGTGCTCTCTGGGTTCGGTTAACCCAATGTGGTCCCGCTGCCCAGAATGTGCTTGTGAAGGGACAGCACGGATGTCGTCATTGTCTCCTTCAGACTCACTGGAAGAGGTGTCGTCAGATGGGACTCCGCCGACTGAAAAATCACTCCCAGAATCTGCCCCATTGTCCTCTCCCTCAGATGCTGTCTCAGTGTCTGCTGTCTCAGTCTCTGAGCCTACATCAGAACTGTCTTCCATAACCCGAGCTAGGGCTTGATCAGCAGTCATCCAACGAGACGCCATCTCTGCAACTGGCTAAACTGTCCCTCTAAATTACTAGCCTACGTAGAAGGCAGATAGTCACAAAATTGCTTGTGGGTATGTTTGTTGTGTACAACAGGACATGTCGTCACCTTACCTTCGCTTCTTCTCCAATTCCGCAGATTCTCTGAAAACACTGAAAAAAACCAAAAAAAGAATGTATTACTTCACCTTACCACACACCCTGTGCAACAGTCATTTTTGGTGCTCTGCCTCCCATTACCTCCTCTTCTAATTCCCTCAGTACTACCCAGCAAAAGTGCCACTCATATCTCCTTAGTCCCCCTGGCATTACATTTGTTTTAAAGCGCAGGTAACGCTTGCCTTTACTAATCCACTCAGCTACTTTATGGCAACTGCCACTACAGAAAAGACATGCATATATATATATATATATATATATATATATATATATATATTGTGTGAACAAGATTCTCACCCCACTCCACGAGGTTCAAATTGGCATCTTTTATTGCAAGCAACAGCCACGTACGGGTTTCGACTCTCAAGGAGTCTTGATCACAGTAAATGAGTCCCTCTTTTCTTTCATTGTTTATACTTGCAATAAAACATGTCAATTTGAACCTCGTGGAGTGCGGTGAGATTCTTGTTCACAAAATATTTTCGAGGTTGCTCTCCACCATCACTGAGCACCGGCAGTGGAGTGCGCTTCGCAACAATCTTTTTAACCAATTTGTGTTGCATATATATATATATATATATATATATATATATATATGTTTAGAAACAAAGTGGTTGAAGGGTTGCTGGGCGGCACACTCCACTGCCGGTGCCCAGTGACAGAGAAGACCAATCTAGAAATGATCTAATGCCGAAAAATCTCACCGCACTCCACGAGGTACAAATAAACGTGTATTTTATTGCAGTCAATAATCACCAATGTGTTTCAACTCACCAAGGAGTCTTGATCACGGTCCTCGTGGAGTGCGGTGAAATTGTTCACCATTATAAAACAACACACACAAGAATAACAAGCATTTACAATGCAATGGGTCTCGCATCTGCTCGAGTTAGAGCTATTAGCGTTATAAACTCCTAACCCAACTTTTCTTGCCACATAAATTGATAATTGAAAGTTAAACTCTTTCACATAAGAGAGCCGATTCACAGCGCCACGGCCACCATGAGCATCATGTGAAGAGATACACAAAAGGAAAAGAAGTTCGCTCGCAGTTAAACGTAACAGCAAAAGTGCAATTAGCCATGTACCAGGGGCGATGGCCAAGGCGGTAACAAAACCTCCCCAAGGAGGGACAAGGGTAAATCATTTTCAAATGTAATCAAAGGATTTTTGAAGGGCAAGCCCACGAACGAGTGGTAGTGATGGGCGTGAGGTGGGCGTTGTTATAAGCCCAGATACACACCAACAAGTCAGAAAAGCAGCACATGGGCACTGCAATGCTTGTCCTGAAAAAAAAAAAAAAATATATATATATATATATATATATATATATATATATATATATGTGTGTGTGTATACATATATACACATATATATGAGAGAGAGAGAGAGAGAAAACAAGACACTCATGTCACAAACCTTTTTTTTTTTTATACATGTGTGCTTGCGCTTGGCAAAGCACACATGTATAAAAAAAAAAATGGCCCCATTGATGGACACCCCAAGGGCTGACCACCAACAATTTTTTTTTTTTTCTTTTTTACCCTGGGGGGGTGATCGGCCCCCCCAGGCAAAACTACATGTTTTTTTTTCTCCCCCTGGGGTCGGCCCGTGTTCCAAGGGCCGACCCCGCCATTTTGTTTTCTTTTTTTTAAAACTTTTTTTTATATTATAGGGGGCGCGATCGCCCCCCAAAACCGTGTAAATAAATAAATATTGCCCCCGGGGGGGGACCGGCCCTTTTACAAGGGGGCCGACCCCCCCAAAGAAGATCCCTGGTGCCTAGGGGCATTTCCTGGCCATGGATCGCAGCCGCGCTGCGATCCATGGCCAGGAAACGGTGCCAGGGAGGCATTGATGGAAAGGGGAGAGCCTCCCCTTTCCATCGATGCCTCCCTGGCATCTGGGGAGGCCGTTTTGGCCTTTTTTTCCCCACCGGAGAAAAAGAGAACGCTTACCTGCTTCTCTCCTTCTCCGGTGGGGAAAAGCGGCGCGCTGACGTCATAAGGGGGCGGGAGGGGGGTGGGATGGAGACGCGGAAGCTCTTCCGCGTCTCCCACGAAAAAATAAATAAATAAATAAATCCTCCGGTGCATTGCACCGGAGGATTTTTAACCCCCTCACTGGTGTCGGCCACTGGTCGTGACCCGCACCAGGGAGGGAGTGTGGGCGTCGGCCAGTGGCAGACGCCCGCATCTAAAAGGTTAAAGCTAAAAATGAAGGCCTTGAGGCTCGCTCAAGGCGTAATAACCTTAGAATCACAGGCATGCTGGAATCGATAGCAGCAACCAAGATGGAAGACTATTTGGAAACACTTCTTTTTTTATTTTTATTTTTTATTTATTTATTTATTTATTAATTATTGCATGAATACAGAACAGAATGCAACACAAACGGCCCCCCGTTTATAGCAACAAGTTTTAACATAATACAGCCCTCCTCAACCTCAGAATATATCCTGTTCGACACGGCTCCGAGCTTCCCCGCAATGTACATCAAGTTCTGTAATATCATCGCCGGCCCAGATCGTCGGCCTTCAAGACCAGTACAGTCCACGTCTAAAGTCCAGGAGGGATGTCATATCCAAATATCGAGGCCAATGTAACAACAAGAAAAGAACAAAGAAGATAGCCCAAAAAAAGCAGGGAAAGCGTGCAAACCGGAGTGCACCAGCCAGCTTCAGCTATGCACAGACCACAGCACGATCAGGGGGAGTAAAGATGGGCATCAGAGCACGAGCAAATGCACATCATTCCGCCTGCTCATTTAAGGACGCCAGGTATTCACGCAGAGGAGCCCAGATATCCCTCACTCTGGAGCCTTCAGGCATAAGCTCCCAAAAAATCATCAGCTGATCTTGGCAAAAGGAGCGTCTCGTAGCCATTCAAACCCACGCAGCGCTCGCCCTCTACCCCAACACATGGCAACTCTTTGCTTAGCTAGCAACAGAAGCAGGCCCACCATCCTTCTATGAGGCCCATTGATCTCGTTCACACACCCAAGCAGCACAACCCTAAGGGAGATGGGTATCTCTGATCCAGTTACCTCAGCGATTATATGCAAAACCTCCACCCAAAAGGCAGAGACCTCAGCACAGTCCCATGCAAGATGCGGGAAACCAGCGTTTGGAGCACGACCGCGCTCGCACCACGCATCCGCACGCAGACCCATGGAATGAAGCCTGCCAGGCGTGTGATATAAATGATGCAGAAACTTGAAATGCAGCAGCCGCAGCCTATAATTCGGGGACAGGGCTCTCATATGCGCGCAGCAACTCCGCCACGTTTCCTCCGTGGTAGGTTCACCCACGTCCCTCTCCCTTTGGGCCCTAGAAGACACCCCAAGACCACCCCGCTGTTCCTGAATGCATTTATATAATTTGGTAACTAGTTTACGCGGTGACTGCGCAGCACTGCACCTCCAAAGCACGGCACTCCGAGGGAGCCTCCGGTAAGCCAGGGAACCGAGCCCGCAGCATAGCACCGACCCTTCGAGCGTACATTGCTGCAGCGCTGTGCCGCCTCTATCACTGAGTGCCTCCGAAGGGGTAATTAAACGACCATCCACAAACCAATCTCCCAGCTCCGTTAAGCCCACATCCCGAAGAAATCCACGCACTCCCCCATCCCGAAACATCTGGGCATCAGCAACCGCCATAACGGGCAGCGAAGGAGCAAACGGTGTGTCAACACCAGAACACTGCATCAGCATCCTCCAAGCTCTCGCCGTGCACGCCACCGTGTCGACACCCCTAGGGCAAGACCGAGCCGGGCACAACCCCATCCAGCCACACTGCATCACTTTCGGGTGCCAAATGCGGCAGGTATCGAATCGGACGCAACCAATAATGTGCAAAGTGCGCTTGCGCACAGTTATAATATAGCTCCAAATCTGGAGCAGCAAGCCCTCCTAACTCAAACGGCAGCGTCAGCCTCTCCCAGGAAATACGAGGCTGGCCACCCACCTACACCAAATGGATCAGAGCAGAGCACGGGCGCCGCAGGAAACCCCTCGTGAGCGGGAGATTAACAAACAGGTACAAAAATTTGGGGAGAACCACCATCTTCACAATTGCAATACGCCCAATCAACGAGAGCGGTAAGGCACGCCAAGCCTCAGCCTTCTCTTCCAGCCACGACATTGCAGCACCGTAATTAGCCAGCCAGAGAGTGTCAACATCGCAACTCAACTGGACCCCCAGATAACGCACTGGACCCTCCGCCCATGCTATGGGATACCGAGAGGCGAACGTCGCCACTCCCGGGGTCAAAGGCAGGACCACCGAGTTGGACCAATTGATTGTGATGCCAGAGAAGGTGCCAAAGTGCACAGTCTCATCTAACAAAATATCTAAATTCCGACCAGGGTTCCGCACATATAGCGCAATGTCGTCTGCGTACATAGACACCAAGAGAGGCCTCTGCCGGAACTGAAAACCTCTGTCATTATGTCTCTGCCGCAACCCCGCCGCTAGGGGCTCTATTGCCGCTGTAAAAAGTAACGGGGACAATGGGCAACCCTGACGCGTTCCGCGGACAACAGGAAATGGGGCCGACACACTCCCATTTAACCGCAGCCGAGCAGTGGGCAGGGTGTACAATAGTCTAATCAGCTTCACAAATTGCGTGCTGAGGCCTACCCGGGCCAGGAGCGCGAACATATACTCCCATGCTAAAGAATCAAAAGCCTTGGTGGCATCTAAAAACAAAGTCGCTGCGCTGTTATCTACCTCCAACGAGCCAGCAACCGCAAAAAAGTATGTAAGTTATGACATGTGGACCTCCCAGGTACAAATCCCGACTGATCCGGAAGCACCAGTCGAGGAAGCAGCGGCTGCAGATGTGCCGCGATCATTTTGGCCAAGATTTTATTGTCAATATTGATCATGGAGAGTGGACGATACGAGTCACAGCAAGCCGGGTCTTTCCCGGGTTTGAGGATCGTGACTATCAGTGCTTCCCAGAGCGAGGCAGGGAGGATCCCAGCCTCCAACGACTTCGCGTATACCTCCAAGAGCTGTGGGGCAGGAATATCCGCATACTCTTTGTAAAACGCGGGGGTCAGACCATCAGTACCAGGAGATTTGTCGGCTGGCAGGCCGTGAATCACCACGGTCACCTCCTCCACGGAGAACGGAACATCCAAGTACGACTGGTGAGCCTCGTCAAACCACACCAACACAATATCAGCAAAATACGCCTGTGCCGCCGTCGCGTCCAGTCCCACCGGAGCAGCATATAGCTGCGCAAAATACTCTGTGAAAACTTGCATAACGCCACTCGTCCCAGTCACACAATCATCCTCAGCCCCCACAATCTCAGTGACGTAGTTACTTGCCCAGGGCCTGCGCAGCATATCAGCAAGTGTGCGCCTAGCCCTTTCCCCCTCTCCATAACGACGGGCCCGGGCGTGCCTCCCCATGAAACAAACTTCTCTGAGTGAGGCCTCCTCATGCAAGGACACCTCTTGTCGGAGCTCCGCCAGCACCTCGCCCGACCAACTCGCCACCAAACGCCGCTCCAGCTCCGCAATCCTCCCCTCCAAATCAGCCAGTTCCCGGCCGCAGGGTCCTCAACATTCCATGCCGTTTCGAGAGGCATATCCCCCGAATGACCACCTTGAATGCCTCCCATAATGTACCCACCGTCCTCACCGAGCCACCATTTTCAGCAAAGAACAGCACAATATCCTTGCGCACCTCCGCCTGAAAGGCCGCATCACGAAGCGCCCCGCAAGGCAACCTCCACATGAACGAACGGCCCATCTCGCAGGGCATCTCTAGTGCCCAGCCAACAGTCAATACAGGACCAGCTGCAGTGGGCGTAATTCACGCACGTACCCTCTCTAACATCTCCGTGCCTCTGCCTCCACAGATCTACTAAAGCACCACCCTGCATCACCACCGCCAATGCCTTCGCTGCTGCAACATGCTGCACTCTAGCGATCCATCCTCGAATCAGGGATCACATTAAAGTCGCCACCCCAGATCACTGCACGGGCTCCCAGCGACTCCACCAAGCACCACAACTCTCGGAAAAACTCCGGGTCGCCCACATTGGGACCATAAACAGCAACAAGCCGGCAGGCTCTGTCCAACAACGTTCCACTCAACAAGACATATCTGCCGTTTGGGTCGACAACCACCCTGCGGGTGCGCCACTGTAAACCCCTGCGCAGCAAGATCGCCACTCCGCGCGCGTAACTCGAATAGGTTGAGCAATGAGACTCGCCAATCCACCCAGCCCTCAGCCTGCCCAGCGTTGACGCCACCAGGTGGGTCTCCTGTAGCATACAAATATCTATTTCATGCCATTTAATATACGCTGCTACCAGGCGCACCTTCCGTCTATCATTTAGCCCACACACATTCCACGTCAAACATCGAACCATAGTCACACTTTTCGTTCCCATCTCTCCCACCACATACATACTGCACACCGCCATAGAGCACAGCCCCGCCTGCCAAAGACTTAAAAGAAGATAGCAGGAATAACATAGAAAACAGAGAACACGCAACACAACTGAGCCCACCCATCCCCCTCCCACGCAGACCCCCCAATTGGGTCATATCAGAAACCCACCCAAGCCCCAAAACCACCCTGTTAAAGCATAAACACAGTGATAAGGACTTATCCTAGGGGCGATAACCGGCCTATCAGCTCTCCACCCAGTGCTAACTAGGGAAGATTGTCACAAGGGCCTAACATCAATTTAAACAGCAGAGCGATCCTATGGGCAGAAGCGGACCTCCATATTCCATCAGCTTCATCCAGCACCACCAACTCAGCAGCGCGTTGACTAGTCATTGTCACTCAAGGCAGCTCTCTCAGATCCGGAGCCGTCCGGACCTGCAGCCTCCGGCCGCCTAGGCAGACGTCTAGCAAACTTGGCAGTTTGTTTTGGATCCGTAAAATACAGTACCTTTCCTTCATGCCGCACCCTTAACTTAGCAGGGTACAGCAAGGCGAATCTGACGCCCGCCTGATTCAACAAGCGATTGATCGGCAAAAAGGTGCGTCGCAACGCCTGCAAGCCTGGGGTATAATCAGGAAAGAAGCTGAGTCCAGAATTTTTATACACCAGCGGCTTCCTCTCTCTTGCCAAACGTAGAACAGTGTCTCGATCTCGATAGTTCAACAGGCGCGCTATGATTGGTTGCGGAGGGGTACCCGGCAGGGGCCGAGGCCCCATAGACCTGTGGGCCCTTTCGACCGCCAACATTCGGGAGAGCTCGCCCGCAAACAGATCGGACAGCATGCTCTCCACGGAGTCCTCCATGCGGCCCATATCTGTGGCCTCCGGCAGCCCAACGATGCGAATATTATTGCATCGCGTCCGCGCCTCTAAGTCCTCATTTTTATTCCGTATCACCTCCAAAATTATATTTGCGCAATCTGTTCTCTATCCCCCCGGCGGGCGTCCTCCATCTCCGATGTCCGCAGAACCTCATATCTGGAATCGTGATCGTCAACACGAGCTTTAATGCGGTCCAGCTGTTCAGTCACATGGTCCAGCTTCGCGTCAATACCAGCCAGGCTGTTCTTAAGCTCTAAGAACATGGACCTAACTGACGCCTCCGAGCTTCCCTCCTCAGCTCCGTCACAACTGGACAGCAAAACAGGAGCCCCACTTCTCTTTTTCCCACCATCAAAGGTGAGCTTTGCCTGACGCTGGTCAGCCTTACCCATGATCTCAGCACAGTCTGCAACCGACTCCTCCACGAGAAGAATGAAACAAGGTGATATCCAGTCCAAGAATCTCCCACCAACAAGGAGCCCCTCCGCAGCCACCCAGGTCTCACCTCGCCAGCCAGCTAGTCAACGTACGGGACACCAAACAGGCACCTGAACACCTTGTGTGACAGTCCATTCAGCACAAGCCTCCACCATCAGCCACCACCAGCTCCAGCTCCAGCGCAGCGGAACTTCCGGACGCAAGCCAAGGCTGGGGCCTGGCCCAAGACCAGCACAGCAGCACAGGGCCTCCCCTCCAGGCCCCCGTCAAGCCACCGCCAGCCCGGCCCTGACCCACTCGTGACAGGCCACCTCCTCCTTCTCTCTGGTGCCCTGCCGCCACGACTATGCCCAGCCGCACTCAGGCAGCCCCGCACATGTCAGCAGGTCCCCCAGGCCAGCTAAGAGATCCAACGACACCTCGCTCCTCGAGGTGCTCTGCAATGCCGCTCCTCCAGTCTCCTCTGCGCCAGCGGCGGGCACCGGCGCCCATCAGAAGTCTCCCGGCCCACCCGTGGTGGTCCGTTTTCCTCACGGAGACAGCCCGCCGCCGGCCCTCCGTCCTCCAGGCTCAGCGCCACCCCCACCGGCGCTCGCCCACGAAGACCCCAAGGGCCGCATTAGCCGCGGCCCGATCCGTCCGCTGAAGGCCCCTTCCACCAAGGGGGGAGACCCCCCGGATTATCCACCTGCTCCCGGCACTAGCAAGCCGCCGGGAGCGTCGCAGCTCGGGGAGCACCAAACGCCGAAGCGCGCGCGCGCTTCTATGCCTCACCGCGCGGCTGGGCCTCTTCCTCCGTGCCAGCCCCAGCAACGGACTGCCGCCACAGCCAACGCGGCGCCGCGGACCTCATGAGCCCACACTCCAGTCCGCTGCCACCTGCATTGCCCGTAAGGGGTAGTGAACGAAGAAACGGCCCGCAGCCCGGCAGAGCCTCACAAAGTGACGGCCATATTGCCCGGCAGCCAGGCCACGCCCCCCTTGGAAACACTTCATAAAGACGCTTTTACCAAGGATTTAGCCACACATTTCTTTGTCAAACGAGCTCACCGGTCACTGTCCCCTCGACTGCCCCCTGGGACCTTGCCCTATAATTGCTTGCCTCCTAAATTACAGGGACCACGACATGATCCTACGGCACTCCAGGGAACGAGGCCCCATACAAAACCAGGGAAATAACATTTACTTCTACCCTGACTTTACTGTGATGGTACAAGTGGCACGTCCTGAATCCTAGAAGTGAAACGTATACTCCAGAAGGGTAATATCTCCTAAGCTGTATCATACCCAGCTAAACTCAGGATCACGGTGGAGGACAAGCAGCATTACTTTACGGATGCTAAAGCTGCCCTAAAGTTTGGCAAACATGCTAGAAGTCCCCCCAGAAGCAGGAGTGTTCGTCCAATGAAACTCGTCTAGTGACAAATACTAACTACTTTGCAGCTGCGGCTTTGGGGGGGGGGGGGGGGGGTCATGGGGCCCTCACTGGCAAGTTGGCGGCCTCAACTGTTGCATATTCAGCTACCTGGCTGCTTTAGCAAGAGGTATGTCTGGTCACACTCCTCCCCCAGGGATAAATCCCAATGACTTTATTGTTCTTATTTTGCTTTATGGAGTTCGTGGGACACTGTTTTTCTGAACCCGGTTTGTGGGTTGTAGTGGGGGGGTGGGGGGGGGGAGTGATTTGGGAGGTTCATTTTCATATTTATTGTTCTACAAGCATACCATGTCAAGTTACCACAAAATTACAATATATCATTTAATGTCCCACTAGCCCCACGAAGTTTCCTTAATTTGATCCTACATAAGCTACATCAAAATGATATCTGCTAGTATGTCCACAACTACTTGTCTCACCTGGGACATTCGCGACATAAATGACCTCAGGAAGGTGAGTCTAGTACACTCTTACAAGACACAAAATCAATATTTGCTTCTTGCAGGAGACTCACTTGGCCAAGGCGGCTGCCCCTGAGCTTCGGGTCCATTGGTGCGACGAAATATATGCCTCAGCTTATTTTAACTATGCCAGGGGTGTTGTGATTTTAATACGCAGGAGCCTTCACTGGAAACTGTCCCACTCCCGCATTGACAAAGAGCGTTGCTATGTCCTACTTGCTGGTACAGTTCATAACCAACCAGTGACACTGGCCACGCTATATGGCCCAAACAATTATGACCCGGGATTTTTCTCTGAAATTTGAAGATTGATTTCAGATCTAGGACCATAAGCGGTCATCTGGGGGGGCAATTTAAACGTGGTTGTAGATGACCAGAGCGACCGCCTGGGTGCTTCCAGGAGCCTACATCCACAAGCCACATGATCCTTCAATGCCATTATGGAAGACAACAGTCTACAAAATGTATAGCGACATATGCACTCCACAGCGCATGAAGGCACATGCCTCTCAACATACCATAATGCCTGGTCCAGAATAGATTTTTGGTTCTTGTCTAAAGACACTCAAACCTGGGTCAAAGAGGTGATGCACCTACCACACACCCTCTCCAACCATGCACCAGTCAAGCTGACTTTGCGAATTCCTCAAGCCCCACCTAAGGCATCTACATGGCGGCTCCCTCAGGGGGCACTGCGAGATGCGGTGTTTCGGGAGGAATTCAGATCTGCAATAAAGGAATTTTTCGAACATAACCAGGGCTCCATACAGTGGCCCTCCATGCTTTGGGAAGAGCTCAAAGTAGCAATTCATGGGGCAAATAAAGCCCAGCAGTCAGGGGTCCTTGAGGCCATTCGAGGCACCCTCAGCCGATGAGAAAACAGCATCTGCTTGTTGGAAACTGCCTATTTCCAATCAGGCGATCCCTACATCTTAGCCAGTACCTGAGACAAACTGTCATGACAAATTACTTATCCTGGCCTCGCAGATTCAGAGAGGGCTACCGTTCTGGTAAGACCCTGATGGGGATGCTTCGCAAACCTCACACTTTCACCTGTATAAGAGAACTCCTCGTCTGATGTCCAGTGTTAGCCCCTGCTGAGCTACTGGACGTGATGGTGTCCTTTTACTCCCAACTCTAAGAGCATACGCCGACTCCATGTCTGTCTGAGTTAACTGCATATTTTGACTTCATGCAATATCTCTGGGGGACCCAGCACACTGAGAATACCTCAATGCAATCATAACAACAGAAGAGATGCTATAGGTGATTCAGGGTGTTCCAGGTGGTAAAGCCCCGGGACTCAATGGTTTACCCACTGCTTTCTATACAGAGTTTCCCACCCTGCTAGCCCCACATTTGTTAGCGATGTACCACGATTCCTTGTCCTCGGGGCTTGCTGCCTCCCACACTGCGGGAAGCAGTATTTATAACCCTCCTTGAGCCAGACAAGCCAGTGGAGCAATGTGACTCCTATAGACCCCTCGATATTAAAATCTACGCAACAGTCCTTGCTAATCTCCTGTTGCCTCTGCTAACATTGATTGCAAGACCAGATCAATCAAGCTTCATCCCCAGACGCACCATGTCACATAATCTCCGCACCATATTCGCTGTCACGCATCATCTCGCCTCACATCCCTGCAGTGGGCGCTCTCTTAGATGCCACCAAGGCGTTTGACTTCTTAGAATGGGCATACCTATTTCCACTCTTAGAGATTTGGGTTCAGCCCTCATTTCATCAAATACATTTGGCTCCTGTATACTCTCCCTACTCCTCATATCTGCTTGAACGGGCTCCTGTCAAATCCTTTCCCTATTACCTGTAGCACATGTCAGGGCTGCCTATTATCGCCTCATGGAATCTCTGGCCGCTAGACTTCGACAACCCTTTGCAAACAGAGGCATTGGCTTTAGCTCAAAAGGCATTGTGCTATCCATGTTTGCAGACAATATTACACTGTATATGTTCAATCCGCGTGAGACTCTGAATCCCCCTCACTCGCAAGGTGTTGCGATTTGGGTATTACTGCAGCATTCATACTAAGTAGTCCAAATCAATCCTATTCCTGCTCACAGAATCCACTTTACCCCTGATAGTGAATATCCCTTAAAATGGGTGACCCAATCAAATATTTGGGAATCTGGCTTAGCAGAGACCCGGACAAGCTACGGTGAGCCAATTACAGCCTCATCATTGATTGGCTGGACGACAGAATACCCATATGGTCCGACTGCCATTATCCTTAGCGGTACGCATTGCATTTGCTAAAATGGTCATACTGCCTAAACTCCTCTACTTATTCATAGATGTTCCACTTCCATTAACCACCCAATTTTTCAAGAGGCTGAAATCTAACCTGATGATATTGATCTGGGCCAGGAAGCAACCGCGAGTATACTACAAAATTCTCACATTACAACAATGTCAGGGGAGTCTACAGGCCCCAGATCTGATGTTAAATGCATACTGCGCTCAGGCCCACTTCCTTCACTACTGGAAACATACCACTCCAATCCAGCCACATGTGGCCATTGAAAAGGACCGTAGCTCCCCCTTGCCATTAGCAACCACACTTTTTATGCCATATAGAGCACCAATAGAAGAAATAAACACCCTTGTATGTTTGCGCTGGGCCTGCAAGGGTCAATGCAAGCGTGCAGGACTGTAGCTTCTCTATGATCTCTCTACAACAACCCCGCATTTCCACGACTTCCGGACAAAGATACTATTGCATGTGCCAGATGACGTACCATCCATATTTTTTCGGACCTTTATACAGAAGGCTAATTCCTCCCTCCATTTGAAAGCCCACCAACCCAACAGCCAAGGTTCTTGGACACCCCATGATATTACTAGTTACGCGCTGCTTCAGGGCGGCACACAATACATTCCCAGCCCCCCCACCTCCTCTACGTGCACTGGAGCATATCCTTACACCCCTTCCCCACGAAAGCTGATTACTCAACTCTACAACCAAATGCAAACTACTTCACCAATAATTACCCTGAAAGCACTGGAGGTGTGGGGTACAGACCTGTATGCTCCCCTGATGGTGGCGCAGTGATCTTACTGTTGTAACCAACTGACATTACTGTAACCAAACTACAGAGTGTGCCTTGTACACTTCAAACACTCGACTACATTATATTTCTACATCAAATATACCACACCTCTATGCAATTCTTCAGGATGGGGCTAGCCCCTGACTCTAGATGCCTATGATGCAGTGCACCACAGGCCACCTTCATACACCTTTTCTTGGCATTGCCCCCAGGTAGCACACTACTAGGACAAAGCATTTCAAATTATACATGAAATAACAGGCAACCAGCACCAATAGTTGGACTGCTTAGCTATAGAAAAGACACATCCTCTCTGTCCCATAGACTCACTGCTGTGCCATTACTATTGGCCAAACGTAGAGTTGCATTGGCAGGAAGCCAGCACCCACCACAACAGTGTGGCTCAAGGACGCAGCCTACTGTCGGGAGCAGCTTGCTAACTTCTGGGAGCTGTTGTCGACAAAGTCTTGCCCCACGGACATGTGGGAACCATTTGTCTCCTGCCTTTGCCAGTTGGACGTCACTTGGCCTGCAGGGAATGACGTGCCGGAAGAGGTGACGGAGACCCAGGTGGCCTAGTACCCATTAACAGATGGCCATGTGTATACAAGGAGAGTAATACTAGAGAGAGGACCCTGACTCTGATTCTCTACCTATCAATCTAAGTTCTGTAGTCTTCCTGCCACTAGGCTGTAAGGCCCAACAGCAGGTCACTGACAGATGCTCACATATTTCCATGGGTATGTTAGAAGGGGATTTCTTTATATTGCAATATTGGGGACTTGATCTCATACTAATGCTTGTATACCTGCAATATATAACATGGTCAGCCGGTTACTCACCTTGGTCACTGCTTGTTTGTTGTTCTGTGTGTGTGTTACCGAAAATCCCAATAAAAATATTATCAGAAAAAAAAGAAAAAAAAACTATTAGTTTGATCTTCTACAGAACAAAATACCCAGCAACGATTGGTACAAGCTGGCAAGAGGATAACATTTCTTTGATTGCATTGTGTCAACTGCAAATATGTTTTAAAAGAGGGTCATATTTTCCATCCATACACAGACCAAGAGATTCTTTTGCATGAAGATGTATCATATTCTTCATGAAATTTTATTTATGCCATAACTTTCCCTTGTAGAAAATGCTATGTGCCTATGACAGAATGACTGTTAAAATAAAGATGGAATGAAATTCATTCTGACACAAGAATGGAAATTAGTAAATGCCAATGGCAAGACTCTTTTTTTTTTTTTGTAGGAAGGCGTAATATACATGAAATCTGCTTCTTACACAACCACCACGGAGAGATAAAATCTAAAGAAATTATATTACTGTAAGAATGTCGATGAACAGAAAAAAATGATTCTAGGTACTCATGGGGTTTAAATGTTGAATATAATTTAACATGCTCATTTGAGTTAGAATAATTAAGATATTTAACATGAGTTGGCTATGAACTGTCTGTGAGATTTGAGACACCTACATATTCCATGCTAACCCATTTTAAGGGATTTATGAAAGCAAATAACAAATAGAATACCATACAGACTTTGTAGCGAATTAAAGGTGATTAAGGACATAATGCAAATTTTTACTGTTAGAATATTTAAAATGTTTTAGTTCTGATTCTTTTTTAATACCCAAGTTCAGAATTTGAGAACGAGAGGCTTCTTTGAACTACAAGGACATACTGTAAGATTACTATAATGAGAAATGATAGATTATTGTGTGAAAAATGAAATTAAAAAAAGAGGGAAATTTAGTTTTTATGTATTGATTTTATTTTTAAGCTGTTTATATGTATTCATTTGTTAACTATATTGTGTTTCTCATTAGAAACACTTAATATCCATTACAGTCTCTTTGTTTTAGTTCTTGTTGACGAGAGAAAGATGAGAATTTACCTCTTAGGACAGATTAGCGAGACTTTGAATGGAGAAGAGAGAAACTAAATATTTTTCCTTGCGTTGCTAATAAAATTAATAGTTTTGTTTCATTTGTCTTTTTACTCTGACCCTGAGGGTGGTTTTCTTTTGCTGAAGCACATTGGGCATTCAGAATAGAAACATTGTCAATATACATAATACTATATGGGTTGAACTTGGATATTTCTTTACAGGAACGCATCATTTGAAGAATAAAGGAACTGTTGAGTAAATTGAGGTACACAAGACTGTGAACTAATGTGTGATAATTTAATAATTTCATAGATGTGCAGTCATAAATGGTGGCAAGAATACCAACGGGCTTTCATGATCTTTCATAAAGTCACCATCATGTGATGAAGAAAAAGATACAGTATGCATCTGGATATCTGTTATACAAAGTTGAGAATTGAAAATTGCAGTACTGGATCCACCAATTTGGAAGGAGTTTGAGCCTTACGCAACAAATGGCTTAAACTAGGAAAGACAAATTAATTTGAATGTGTGCAGGTCAAACTTTGGTTACACGCAAAGGAACATGGAATTAGACTTTACTGTGAGTGAGAAGTATTACTTGCCTTTTGGTCTGCTCATTTGATTGCTTACATTTCTGTCTTCTATTCGTTCTTGCCCTCTTTTTTCATTTATTGATTAGAGAACGTTTAGTTACCTTCACAGACTGTTAGCCTACAAATACAGCTTGCATTTTAGCAAAGGAAAGGACTTCCTGACCTGCCTATTCTTATACAGCCATCAAACATAGACACTCGAGTAAGACTGTCGTTTTATCCCCCTGCTTCAAGTAAACACCTGTTTTGTAACATTAGCAGTTCTGTGCATAGATTGATAGAGTCTATTCTCACTGGGAAAATTGTTGAGTTAAGAATCTCCAAAAACCTGTACAATTACTTCTTAATAAGAGCCATCATTTTTTATAATTCACACTTTCAGCATGTTAACTTTTTCACAAACGTTAAAGATACCTTTGAAATGTGACCAGATCACTATCCCACCACAAATTAACTGATGTAATACTATTAATTTGTTTCAACGCAAATAAAATAGTATTGTTTTCTTTAATATCACCATGTGTTGTACGCAAGTCAGTTATATCTTTGTGGTTCAAAATATTGCTCCCTGTATTGGCTTGTAATGTTATGCCCGAGTCCTTTCTGAGGCTGTTTGGAAGTTCTGCTTGAGAACGATGACACGTGTTTGTTGAGGGTTACATGTGACAGGAAATACTCTCAAATCAGAGGCTGTTAGAGGAATCTTGCAAACGTAGTTAGTGGTGTGGTTGCCCCGTCTGACTTCTTGATGACAAAGTTGTAGATATTGGGGGTGCCAGGGTTGGCGGGAGCACCGCCAACAGGCTGGCGGTGCCCCGCAGGGCATTCTGACCGCGGCGGTTTGGCCGCGGTCAGATGCGGAAAACCGGCGGTCTCCCGCAGGTTTTCCGCTGCCCAAATGAATCCTCCATGGTGGCGCAGCTCGCTGCGCCGCCATGGAGGATTCTGACACCTCATACCGCCATCCTGTTCCTGGCGGTTCGCCCGCCAGGAACAGGATGGCGTGGGGCCCCTGGGGGCCCCTGCAGTGCCCATGCCAATGGCATGGGCACTGCAGGGGCCCCTGTAAGAGGGCCCCACTTTGTATTTCAGTGTCTGCTTTGCAGACACTGAAATACGTGACGGGTGCCACTGCACCCGTCGCACCTTCCCACTCCGCCGGCTCAATTCTGAGCAGGCGTCCTCGTGGGAAGGGTGTTTTGCACTGGGCTGGCGAGCGGCCTTTTGGCGGTCGCCCGCCAGCCCAGTGCAAAACCCAAAATACCCTCAGCGGTCTTTCGACCGCGGAGCGGTATTTTGGAGGGGGGAACTCTGGCGGGCGGCCTCCGCCGCCCGCCAGGGTGAGAATCACCCCCATTGTATTTTATTCTTTCTTAAACCCCATAATATGTTTTATATTCTTGGAATACTTTTATTTAGTGTGAGTCAAATATGTCTTGGGGTTGTTTGAAGTCCACTCTCACATAGCCATCAAAGGCTTTCGCTTCCCCAGCTGGTGAAAACACTGGATTTATATGGATTTCATGTTTAAGGTCCAAGGCTCATGGTCAGACCTCTCTTTCATTCAGCTTCATCTTTTCGATAATCCTGCTGTTGATCACCTTGTGTACAGACCCTTTAGCTCTTCCAGCATGGTTTTGGTATGGTGCATGCTGCAACTTTATATCAATGATACTATATCATAATTGTGGCCGGATATTTCGGAGCATGTTTATACATTTGGATCCCCTTTTTATATTTTATTTTGTTTGCCATTACTCTAGGCTGTAACTTTCCATGCTGCCCTTAGTAAGTATTATTGATGAGCATGAAACCACAATTACACAAGTATAGTATGTTCCCACAAGTGTTGTGGCCACTATTTCTGTTATTGTTTTTTTACCAGGACTTAGATTGGTTTTTTTTATATGAGGTTTTAGATTCTACGCTCCTCATATAATTTAATACTTACATGTAGGGGGTTATTCTAACTTTGGAGGAGGTGTTAATCCGTCCCAAAAGTGACGGATTTACCACCAGCCGTATTACGAGTCCATTATATCCTATGGAACTCGTAATACGGCTGGTGGTATATCCGTCACTTTACCGTCACTTTTGGGACGGATTAACACTCCTCCAAAGTTAGAATAACCCCCATAGTGTTTAACCGGCTTGCACAACACTTCATGAAAGTCTATTCCTCTGTTTACTATTTTCTCTTTTCAGTTCTTTTGATTTCTTAGTCCTTATTATTATAATTTACTGATTCTTTCGAGTGCTTATGACTCCATCTTTCTGGTACTCATGATGATCCCCTGCTTTTAGCGGAATCAAAACACTGTCAATAGTAGTGACTACTGGCAATGGAAATTATTTCTATCTTATTTTATCCTATTATTGCAATATATTTGATGTTCCTTTGAAACATTATTAACAGAGCTCTTCGATTAATTCTACTAGATTGTGCAAATTTGGTTTTTACACTTTTTTAACAGCTCCTTGACTCTTTCTCAACTTATACCACTTAGAGCAATGTAGTGCATTGTTGTATCAAGCCCCGCCCTCAAGGAGGGTTAACAGGTTTCTCCTGTTGTGGGTGTTGTTGTCTGGGGTACATGGTGCAACAACTGCAAGAAGTGATGGCACACAGCTCCAGGCACTCCGTGTTCTGCACATATAATATTCTGAGCAGCATGTTGGGGATTTCTGCACAAAGTGTATTATTAAGGAACTGGAAATGAAAACACAAACCTATGTTATCCAGCATAGGGAAATACACTTATTTCCCAAAAGGTTCAGCCCACCGTTGGCGAGGCAGTACAGAGGACCTCTTCAAGGTCCTGCCACATGACTGATTGCCATGCTGCCTTGCAGATGGCAACTGGACATTTTACAGGCCCTGTGCTGTTAAAACATAGTGTGCAAGGCCTACTAGACAATTATGATTTGAGTGAGGTGTACATGACATCTGTAGTGTGATCTAAGCTGGTGGTAAGAAAGAAAATGTGAGTGCCAAATGAGCATATGATGCAGATAAGTGAAACAACCAAGTAGTGTCCTTGATTGCTGGGTGTTTGTCAGTGGGAGCTGCACATCAGTCCATGTATATGACTCTGCTTATGTGTGTAAGAGAGTATTCATGGTGTAGTGTTTTTCTGACTCTGGCCTGGCACTGTCCCATCCTGACAGCCACCCAGCTGATGACGTCTGGTTCCTCCCAACCACACCCAGGACCTTCTCTGGCAACACAGAATCAACACTTTGTATAATGCAGACATTTTCGGGAAATTGTTGGCATTCTTGGCATGTGATTCTCATCCCACTGCAGCATTTTTGGCATGACATTGCTCACCATTGCCATAATTTTGATCATTCTTGGCATCCTTGTCATTATAAAGCCCATATCTGGCATAATGGTGGAAAGTGCATGATGGCTTTCATTCCTGAAATATTGTGGGCATCCTGAAATTAATTGTACCGTCTCCCTAAAAGGGTTCAATTCATACCACGATAGCCTTTACTGCTATGTGTGGTGATGCACAACAATGTAAAGCAGATTCCAGCCGTGTGTGGTAGTTGAACTTATTGGGACTTGATAAAAATTATAAGCTGATGTTCGGTGGAGCAAGCATGTATTTACTATGAAGTGAAAGATGGTGTTGCAGGCTAAACCTGGTGTTTTTAGAGGGACATAATGAGCTTGTATTTGATAGAAAAGTGTGTATGTTTTCAGAAAATGATAAGCTGATGTTTGGGTGCAAGTGTATTACATTTCCAAACTATATTACAAGTTGCTATTCAAGTGATTATTGTTCAAGGCTCAACTCAAGGCTATCTTCTTGACCCATGACTTGTATAACTTGAGGTAAAGGTGGTGCTTTCGGAACGCCACAGTGACAGCACATATGATTATTTCACTTTTTATGGACAGGTGTCCACAAGAAGTGCCTCAGTGGTGGGGGAATATCCAGTATCATCAAAAACCTCCAGTGTAGTGAAAGGTCAAGATTGTCTGAGCAAGGAGTCTTTAGAAAGCTGGAGATGACTACTCCAGAAAACCAGCCCCAACAGCACAGAACTGAACAGAGTTGGAGGACAGAATCCAGAAGCAGCACTTCGATTAAAACTAAATCTGAGATAAAAAATAAGGCAGAGGGGCAATGAACCTTCAGTACAATACTATGACTGCATTGTGATGCAGCTTCAGAAAGAAGTGACAATCTTTTATAGGGCACAACAGGGGCAAGAAATGAGTTGATCACATGATTAGGCAAAATAATTTGAGAAAAACACTGATGTCACGATTTTAGGTTGGGAAAGGATCAAGACTGCGCTAGAAAGGAATGGGCACCCTGTTAAAGGCGTCTGCAAGAAACAGTACAAACCTATGACATTGACATGAATCTTGATAACTTTGAACTTTCACCAAATGCTAAATCACTTTGATTTTTCCTGGACATTGACCTCATCATCAAGGAACACATTGCAAAAATAACAAAGACGCCTGTAACCTGCTCTTTCTTCTAAAGAAGGTGAAACCGTTTCTTCCAGAAAGTGAATTCAGAACTGTAGTTCAAGCCCTTGTATTTTAGCTTCTGGATACTGGTAACACCCTTACTCCATGGACTCCCAGACTCCAAACTGGCACCCCTTGAGGGCATCATGCATGCTGCAGCATGTTTCGTCCAGGGCCTGAAGAAATAATATTACAGAACCCCTATCCTGATGGAACTGCATTGGCTCCATTTGCTGGCCTCCAGCATGTTCAAAACCTGCAGCATCATTTATTTACAGAGCTATTGAGACCAGCACCTTCATTTACCTTGCAGAAAAGCTCCCAACTCTGATGATTCTTGACACACACACATAATCAGGACACAATTAGACTTGAAGCCTAAGAATACTAAAACAGAAAAAACAAGACAGCAGGCCTCTCTCAACTATACATTCACGATCTAGAACAACATCCCAGTTTCCATCAGGACTGCCCCAAAGCTACTCTTGTTTAGGAAAAGGTTGAAGACTCACCTCTTTAAAGAACACTACATCACAATATATTAACAGTTCATAACTAGCTGCTACCTCTTCTATCTTGGACCCTGTACAGCAGTGACTGCCTTTTGGGTAAGTATGTGCTATATAAATAACATATACATACATACATACATAGCTACAAATGAATAAATAAATACTGGGATTTGTATAGCGCTGCTAATCACCAGCGAGGGTATCCAGGCACTGTCCATAGGCCCGTGGGGGATAAAGTGATTTACCCAGAATCACAGATGTTGAGCCGGTGCCGAGACTCGAATCTGGATCTCCAGCTCCAGAGTGGGCAATTCTGGCCGGTAGACCACATCCTGCAAGCATTTAAAAGGAGAGAAGTCTGACTTCTATTATTATCACTGACATAGAACATTGTGAGGAAGGAACTGCACTGCCTTGCCCCAGCTCAGAGCGAAAAGATCCAGGGATGTGAAGCCTTCGTGGAAAAACCTACATATGCACTCCCACAGAGCGTGATTGAAAGGAAGGATTCACCTGAACTCTGAATGAGCAGCCTAGTAGCACAGTCCTCACTGCCGCTGCCAGACAAGACACGGTCACAGGCAGCTGGCACAAATGCTGTCCCTTCCGTAAGGTTGTGGATAACAGCAGATGCCACCATCTTCTACCTGCTGGCATAACAACTGTTTATTCTGAATTCCTCGAGACTTATTGCTGATGTTCCTTCTCTTGTGCTAGAAAGGCACTGTGGCCCTCATTACAACCCTGGCGGTAAAAGCTGCTGACCGCCATGCCGATGGCCGCCAACATACCGTGACACCGCCACAGGAATCATGACCCACACATAGAATACCGCCACAATACAGACACCCACACAAGTCCGCCAGACCAAAGGTTAGTGATAAACTGGCGATAGCAAAACCCACACCATTACGCCAACAGGAATACGCCCACAGTATCACGACCACAAATCACTGCAGCGGTCTTTCAACCGCGGTAAACCATTGGCGGTTCACACCGACGCGCTCAAAATACACACACACTTACAAAACTACACCACATTGGACAATTCAAACTACACACACCTGACACACATACACACACCACACCCACACACTCACACCACTATAAAACACACACCCACATTACCCACAACCCTTCCAACTAAAAAAAGGATTGCCAGCAGAGAGAGACACAAGGCAGGAGCACCCACTCAATCTGAGCCACAGAACACCATCACCCATACACCATCCATGCACATCACAACATACACCCCAACACATAACCTCACACATCACCCCACACATCCTCACACATATCACTTGCACCACATCCATGGCACCCCAGAGACACCCCAGGTTTTCAGAGGAGGAACTAAGGGTCATGGTGGAGGAAATCATCCAGGTAGAGCCACAGCTATTCGGATCACAGGTGCAGCAGACGTCCATTGCAAGGAAGATGGAGCTATGGCAGAGGATCGTTGACAGGGTCAACGCCGTGGGACAGCACCCAAGAACAAGGGATGACATATGGAAGAGGTGAAATGACCTACGGGGGAAGGTGTGTTCCGTGGTTTCAAGACACCAGATTGCTGTACAGAGGACTGGCGGTGGACCCGCACCTCCCCCACAGCTAACAACATTGGAGGAGCAAGTCTTGGCGATCATGCATCCTGAGGGCCTCGCAGGAGTAGCAGGAGGACTGGACTCTGGTAAGTAAAATCTTTACTACTGTATCCTCCACCCTACCTGCATGCCATCACAAACTCCTACCCCTACCCTCACCCCATCACTCCACCACCTCACACATACCCCACTATCACAACCCACCCATCCCAATACCAAGCCCTGCATGCACCCCCAATGCATGGACACCCATCACAGACCTGCATGGGCACCCATCACCACAGCATGCCCAATAGAGAGACTCACCCAGGCCACAAATTCACCACTCACACAAGGCCAAGCTGACAGGGAAATCACAATCATAGAGGGAAACACTACCATGCACAAGATGGCACACGCAGATACATTAACAATGCATTTGCATCCCAACTGGACACCTACCCAACATCACAGAAGAGGAGGTGCCAGTGACATCCAGCTCCCCTCCCCCCACACCCTAAAGAGGCCCACAGTTATGACAGCAGCTCTGCACGCCTGGATCAGGATGACCAACCTGGCCCATCAGGGACCTCTGGACAGTCGGTTTCCCTGCCACAGTCCCAGCCTAACACAGTGACTCCCCCCTCAGAAAACACCAGCACAGCACCCACCCAGCAGGCCCATGCCACTGTCCCCAGGACACGTCAGTCAGCAGTATGTCCACCACTACAAGGACCCCAGGCAACCCCACAAACACAGGACGATCAGGGACCTGGGGTCAATGGGCACACGGTTCAGTGGACAGAGGCACAGGGCAACAGGGAAGCTGGGAGGACTGCTGTGCGACAGGGGTAGGACAGGCCAAGGGAACCGACCATCCAGGCACTCCCAAACATCATGGGAGCATACCACCATTCCCAGGAGACCATGGGCCAGATACTGGCCAAGATACAGGAGACCCAGCAGCTGCAGCAGGTGACGGTATCTGGGGAACAGGGAGGACCTAACAAAAATATACACCATCCTGGTTGCCATTGCAGGGGTGCTGGCTGACATGAGCAAGACCATGAGGGAGGCAGTGGCACAGCAAAGGGTGTCTGACACTAGCCAAACCGAGGAACAGCCTTCCACCTCCTCCGGCGCTAGTGGACAGGAGGCCCTACCACAGGACCAGCAGGCCACCAGCACCCCACCTCTGCAGAAGGAGAACCACCCCGCAAACGGTCGCTGCGATCCAGGCAGAAGCAAGAGAGCATTGCCAAGACCTCCGCCAGGAAATAAGACTCTCCTGATTGTCAACCTTCTGTCCCACTCTGTCACCTTGTCCACCTTGAACTGCCTTTGCTCCACTTCCTATGCCCCCTTGGACAATGCACCTGTGATACCAATAGACTGGACTCTACTGGACATTCCTCCACCATCACCCCAGCCCCCGGCACATATCCCCATACTTATTGGCACAAAAATAAACACTCTTGAAAAAAATACCATACTGAAGTCAGTGTAATGAATCAAAAAATGTATGAGTACAACATTATCGAAGCATTGCAACGTATATGTTCAGTGAAATATACTACAGAATGGCCTTTGGTGGGCAGCAGTACATATAGCAGGAGCCAGAATGGGGCACACAGATCTGAAAATAGTGAATCCAAAGGGTACAGTCAGTGTCTATGGACAGATGGTAAGAGGCTGCCATGTACAATGTCCAGAAGATTACTGAAATGTAAAGTTGAGTTACAGTCTCTTACCTGTGTGTCACTGGAAGTACTGCTGTATAATGTTTGTTCTGTTGTCCACATCTTCTTCATCTGCCTCCTCTTCCTCACTGTCCACAGGGTCCACCGCTGCCACAAGACCATCTCCAGGCTCATCCTCCTGCAGAAAAGGCACCTGACGTCTCAAGGCCAGGTTGTGCAACATACAGCATGCCACGATGATCTGGCACATCTTCTTGGGTGAGTAGTACAGGGATCCACCTGTCAGATGAAGGCACCGGAACCTGGCCTTCAGGAGGCCGAAGGTTCTCTCAATAATCCTCCTTGTACGTCCATGTGCCTCATTGTAACGTTCCTCTGCCCTTGACCTGGAATTCCTCACTGGGGTCAGTACCCATGAGAGGTTGGGGTAACCAGAGTCACCTGTAAATATAGAGGGACAACTGTTAGACACACACTAACCCTTAGGGACCAACCCATACCCAGGCACCTACTTATACTGTGTGGGGACCTTGGGCTCACCTATTAGCCACACCCGGTGCCTCTGGAGTTGGCCCATCACATAAGGGATGCTGCTATTCCTCAAGAAATAAGCGTCATGCACCAAGCCAGGATATTTGGCATTCACATGGGAGATGTAATGGTCTGCCAAACAACCATCTGCACATTCATCGCGTGATAGCTTTTTCTATTCCTGTAAACCTGTTCATTCCTCTGGGGGAGAGGGGACAAATGCCACATGTGTACCATCAATGGCACCAATGATGTTGGGGATATGTCCCAGGGCATAGAAGTCAGCTTTCACTGTGGCCAAATCATCCACCTGGGGGAACACGATGTAGCTGCGCATGTGCTTTAGCAGGGCAAGCAACACTCTGGACAACACGTTGGAGAACATTGGCTGAGACATTCCTGATGCCATGGCCACTGTAGTTTGAAAGGAACCACTTGCCAGGAAATTCAGCACTGACAGAACCTGCACTAGAGGGGGTATTCCTGTGGGCTGGCAGATAGCTGACATCAGGTCTGGCTCCAATTGGGCACACAGTTCTTGGATTGTGGCACGATCAAATCTGTATGTGATGACAATGTGTCTGTCCTCTATTGCCGACAGGTCCACCAGGGGTCTGTACACTGGAGGATGCCGCAATCTTATCATCTGCCTCAGCGGTTGTAGCCTATACAGGGAGTGCAGAATTATTAGGCAAATGAGTATTTTGACCACATCATCCTCTTTATGCATGTTGTCTTACTCCAAGCTGTATAGGCTCGAAAGCCTACTACCAATTAAGCATATTAGGTGATGTGCATCTCTGTAATGAGAAGGGGTGTGGTCTAATGACATCAACACCCTATATCAGGTGTGCATAATTATTAGGCAACTTCCTTTCCTTTGGCAAAATGGGTCAAAAGAAGGACTTGACAGGCTCAGAAAAGTCAAAAATAGTGAGATATCTTGCAGAGGGATGCAGCACTCTTAAAATTGCAAAGCTTCTGAAGCGTGATCATCGAACAATCAAGCGTTTCATTCAAAATAGTCAACAGGGTCGCAAGAAGCGTGTGGAAAAACCAAGGCGCAAAATAACTGCCCATGAACTGAGAAAAGTCAAGCGTGCAGCTGCCACGATGCCACTTGCCACCAGTTTGCCCATATTTCAGAGCTGCAACATCACTGGAGTGCCCAAAAGCACAAGGTGTGCAATACTCAGAGACATGGCCAAGGTAAGAAAGGCTGAAAGACGACCACCACTGAACAAGACACACAAGCTGAAACGTCAAGACTGGGCCAAGAAATATCTCAAGACTGATTTTTCTAAGGTTTTATGGACTGATGAAATGAGAGTGAGTCTTGATGGGCCAGATGGATGGGCCCGTGGCTGGATTGGTAAAGGGCAGAGAGCTCCAGTCCGACTCAGACGCCAGCAAGGTGGAGGTGGAGTACTGGTTTGGGCTGGTATCATCAAAGATGAGCTTGTGGGGCCTTTTCGGGTTGAGGATGGAGTCAAGCTCAACTCCCAGTCCTACTGCCAGTTCCTGGAAGACACCTTCTTCAAGCAGTGGTACAGGAAGAAGTCTGCATCCTTCAAGAAAAACATGATTTTCATGCAGGACAATGCTCCATCACACGCGTCCAAGTACTCCACAGCGTGGCTGGCAAGAAAGGGTATAAAAGAAGGAAATCTAATGACATGGCCTCCTTGTTCACTTGATCTGAACCCCATTGAGAACCTGTGGTCCATCATCAAATGTGAGATTTACAAGGAGGGAAAACAGTACACCTCTCTGAACAGTGTCTGGGAGGCTGTGGTTGCTGCTGCACGCAATGTTGATGGTGAACAGATCAAAACACTGACAGAATCCATGGATGGCAGGCTTTTGAGTGTCCTTGCAAAGAAAGGTGGCTATATTGGTCACTGATTTTTTTTTTGTTTTGTTTTTGAATGTCAGAAATGTATATTTGTGAATGTTGAGATGTTATATTGGTTTCACTGGTAATAATAAATAATTGAAATGGGTATATATATTTTTTTGTTAAGTTGCCTAATAAATATGCACAGTAATAGTCACCTGCACACACAGATATCCCCCTAACATAGCTAAAACTAAAAACAAACTAAAAACGACTTCCAAAAATATTCAGCTTTGATATTAATGAGTTTTTTGGGTTCATTGAGAACATGGTTGTTGTTCAATAATAAAATTAATCCTCAAAAATACAACTTGCCTAATAATTCTGCACTCCCTGTAGAGAAGAATGGTGAGCAGAAGGTTATATTTCCACATATAATGCACAACTGTTGCTGAATTTAGGTCAAAGAAGCAATATGTGAAGTCGAGAGTCAGTTGAAGGGCCAATGTCTAATGTGACGCAGTTAGGTGCCATGCCATGTGCCCCCCTGAAATGGTGGCTGCCTGACCTGTGAGGAGGGACAAGTGGAAATGAGTTAAATGAGCTGGCATTGTGCTCCGTCGCGGTAGGCGGTTGATGACAGCCGCGCAACTTCGCATTGGTTATCATTGGGCCCTATGGGTTCCAGGAGCCAATGGCGATGTACGCCGGCGGTGACAGTATGCACCAGCGCAGACGTCACCCCCATTTTCTAACTATTCACTCACTTGCTACCTGACCCTCAACAGGAGAGGACCTACACAGCAATTGCTGCTGTGACCTGAGTCTGGAAGCGACAATGGCTAGAGTGTCTGGGGAAAGGGCCCCTGCCTTCACTGCAGAGGAGTTGGAGAAAATGGTGGATGGGGTCCTACCCCAGTACACATTACTCTATGGTCCTCCAGACAAACAGGTGAGTACACTGTGAGCATGATGTGTGGACAATGCATGTTTGGAGTGGTGTGGCTGTAAGCCACATGTTGGGGGGTGCTGAGGCGTCCTGGCCTGAGTGCTGCATGAGAGGTGGTCAGTGTATGTGTGTCATGGCATGGGTGGGAACTGGTGGGCAATGAGTATGCCGGTCCAGACGGGGGAGTAATTTCCTTTTCTGCTGTCTTCTCCCTCTAGGTCAGCGCCCATCAGAAAAAGGGTATTTGGCGTGCCATCGCCAAGGAGGTGCAGACCCTGGGGGTCTATCACAGGCGGAGCACTCACTGCCGCAAGAGGTGGGATGACCTGCGCCGCTGGACCAAGAAAACGCAGAGGCCCAGCTGGGGCTGGCCTCCCAACGTGGAAGGGGTGCCCGTCGCACCATGACCCCCCTGATGTTCCGCTTCCTGACGGTGGCCTATCCGGGGTTGGATGGGTGCTTGAGGGCATCACAGCAGCCACAAGGGGGTGAGTACAGATTCTGAATCTTGACTTTGCGCGCTTTAGGAGCTAGCTGGGTGGGGGATGTGGGCTGTGGATGCCCCTAAGCCAGGGCGATCATGGCAGGGTAGGTCCCTTGTGTGCAGGCTCTGAAGCACTCCTGTGGGTGTCAGGTGTGCAGATTCTGGCGTTAGGCATTGTACCCCATGGGCTGGTGACTACCTTAGTGACTGGTTGGGTATGGCCTAGTGCATAGGGTAGCTCCCTCTGTGTTGTGTACGGTAACGGTGGTGGTGTTGCTGGCATTGACCAAGTGTATCCTCTGTCTCTCCCCACCCTTTTTATGTTTTGTCACCCTGCCCTTGTGTGCATTAGCATCATCTGGTGGAGGAGCAGAGGCACCCGCGACGGAGGGAGCTGCATCCCACATGGCCCTGGAGGCCCAATCCACCGAGGCTGAAGGCACCAGTGGGACGGAGGGCGAGAGGAGCACCACGTCGGGAACAGGAGGGGAGACCAGTTACAGTGACTCCTCCTCTGATGGAAGCTCCCTGGCGTGGCGGACACCTCTATGCCCACCCCAACAACAGGTACAGCCGTCACCCCCCCCCCTACCAGCACTGCCCTCCCAGCAGCCTCTCAGCGTGTTTCCCGTGCCTGCTCACCCAGGAGGGTGGCATCTGCTTCGCCCCAGGCACCTCAGGCCCTGCCCCAGTCAGCCCTGCTGCCCTGAGTGAGGAGGCTATTGACCTCCTGAGATCCCTCACTGTTTGGCAGTCAACCATTCTGAATGCCATCCAGGGTGTCGAGAGGCATTTGAAACAAACAAATGCATACCTGGAGGGCATTCATTCTGGCGTGGCGGCCCAACAGAGAGCATTTCAGGTTTTGGCCTCAGCACTGATGGCAGCCATTGTCCCTGTGTCCAGCCTACCCCCTCCAACTTCCACTACCCAGACCCAATCCCCTCTACCTCAGCCTATCCCAAGCACACCTTCAGACCAGCATGCACCCAAATCACCACACAAAAGTGGCTCAGGCAAACATAGGCACCACACTTCATCTCACAAGCACTCACACAAGCACCATACCCATGCAAACACACCAACATCTACTGCCTCCACTGTGTCCCCCTCCTCGTCGTCCACCTCCCTCCCAGTAGCGTCTCCTCTCACACCTGCATGCACTACATCTTCATCCACTACCTCCATCACCAGCACGCCCATCACAATACACCCCTCACGAGCAGTACCCACCCCCACAACCATGCACACGTCCCCTGTGTCCTCTCCCAGTGTGTCTGTGACCCCTCCTCCCAAAGTACACAATCGCAAGCACCCACCCACCCAACAACCATCCTCTTCACAACAGCATCCAGCCCATGCACCTTCACCCAAACTCAGCCATCGTCCCGTCCCAGTGTGTCTTAAAACCCTGGAAACTTTGACCTCTTCACTGCGCCTCCACCTTCACCCCCACCCCACAACCCCATCTGTCCCCTTGGGCCAGGGTGTTAAGATCCCAGGCAAGCACCTCAGCCACCATGTCGGCGTCTGCTGTGGTACCTGCAAGTCTCAGGGGATCAAAAGGGTCACCCGTCAGGGCTGCCAGTGTGCCACCAACCTCTGCAAAGGACCAACCCATTCCCGCTCCTGCCAGGGTGACGAAGGGGCCAGCATGCAGCACGGCCAAGAAGCATGACCCATCCAGCAAGGCCTCCTCCAAAACTGCATCTGCCAGTGCCAAGGTCCCAGTAGCACCTGCCAAAGTGGGGAAGGGGAAGAAAACCCAAGGCAAGCCACTTCAGGCCTCGGAGCGTCCAGGTGAGTGACTGGTGCCCACCATCAGTTCCGACAGCCCCACCACCTGTACCGCGGAAAGCAACGCCACAGGCACCGCCATCTTGCCCCGCCACCTGCACCACCCCCTGCACCGCCACCTGAACCGCTGCTGCCACAATAATTGTCAGCAGCATCATCCCCAGTGGGCATCCGTCCGAAGCTGCAGGAGACGGTCTGGTGTCTCCCTCCACCACTACCAGCACCTGCATCATGTCCAGCACCAGCAGCATCTCCGCCGCAAGCACCGCCACCTGCACCGCCACATGCCCAGCCGGTGCCACTACATCTGTCAGCAGCAGCATCCCCAGTGGGCAGCCGTCCGGGGATGCAGGAGGTGTCCTGGACCCTCCACCCACCACTTGAAGCACCACCGCCAGCACCGGCACTACCAGCAGTTTGCAGCCTTAACCGCCGCAGGTAAGAATTTGGCTCTGCCTCCATGGAGTATCATGCTACCTGTGCCCAGCACATTTCGTGCCTCAGACACCCAGGTGAGGGAATGGGAACTGCCACTCCCCAGGTGCAGCATCACTGGGCACAAGGCCCCCTCCAGAACCAGTGGAGAAATGCATCCACTCACCCTATCCTTGGCAGGATGAAGCACACTGGGCACAAAGCCCCCTCCACAACCAGTGGAGAAATGCATCCACTCACCCCCTCCGTGGCAGGATGAAGCACATTGGGCACAAAGCCCCCTCCATAACCAGTGGAGAAATGCATCCACTCACCCTATCCTTGGCAGTTTGAAGCACACTGGGCACAAAGACCCCTCCAGAACCGGTGGACAAACACCCCATTATAGAGACTGTGGCTTTGCACTCCCCAGGACCAAGCAGTGGGCAAACCACTAACTTGAGGGACTGTGGCTTTCAAATCCGCAGGACATCGCTGTGGGCATGTAGCCCCCTCCAGGAGCAGTGGCGTAGTGCCATCTTCCGGCTGAGGTGCCCCCCTACTCCCCATCCCCCTGAGGTGCCTGTGTGTTTTCGACATGATGCCCCTGCTGTGTTCTCTACGTTTTGAGTCCGGAGTCAGGTGTGTGCTGCGCCCCTGATTTGTTTGCCGACAGGGCCATAAACATTTGCAACGGACAGTGTACGGCCTTCTGTGCATATTGTAAATATTTGTATATACTGTTTATTCCACACGTTAACTTTATCTGCATATTTCTAATATATCACTGATTGAACTCAATTCCTTTTGTCCTTGCGTTCTTCCAGAGGGTTAAGGGGTGTAAATGTAATGTTGATGCATGTGTTTGTGTGTATTGTGTTGTGGGTGAGGGTGTGGGAGGGGTGTTGCTTGTGTGTGTCACTATCTTTTTCCTCCCTCCCTCTCCTGTGTGCTAGGTGCAGTACTCACAGTGGTCGTCGCCTCGGCCGTCTTTTGTGTTCCTGGTGTATTAGCAGATACACCAGCAGGGGCAGGACTTGCAGCTCAGGCTCCATGCGTCCTGGTTCTTCGTTGAGTGTCGAAAGGTGAGTGGTTTCCCTTCAGAACACTGTTTCCACCGTGCTTTTGAGGGTGTTGGTACCGCCCCGGAAAAGTTGGCGGATTGGCAGGTTGTGATAAGGTGGGCGGTACATTGTCTTCCGCCAGTCTGTTGGCCGTGACCGCAGCGGTGTTGGTTGCTACCGCCGTGGCGGTCGGAGTGTTAAAGTGGCTGTCTATGATGGCAGTTTCTGCCGTGGTCGTGATCCTTTTTTTTTTTTCGCCGGCCTGTTGGCGGTATTACCGCCGCTTTAGCACTGACCGCCAGGGTTGTAATGAGGGCCTGTGTCTGTTAATTCATGACTTGTATGGAGAACATTCTTTATCTATAGTGATAAATCTTTTTATGCTATCATTGTTACTGATGTGTTTTTTCCTTTTTATTTCACCTTCACATGTGTATTATACAAATTGTGTTTTTTCCTTAGTTATATTTCTCCTGTATATGTCTATTATAGAAATTGCAGTAATGTTTTTGTGGTCCTACTATTGTGCACTGTTATTTGTGCTTGCTCTGTAAAATACTGTGATTCCCACTGGGCTTGTACACACAATATAAAACTCCAAAATAGATTAATTAAAGATGATACCTGTAAGGTTTCTCTAACCTGAGCTCTAGCTCTTCTTTTGGATCTTGTAATATTGGTTTAGCTCTTTTTTTCTCCAGCCAGAGTTTTTTTTATATATTTGAGACTTTCAGTTTTCACACTCAATCCCTGCCAAGTAGACGTTTAGTCATAACATGCCTTAATCTATTTGGAGTGATTAGGATTGAAGAAGAAAAGGAATGGTGGTGTTAAATATACTTATATACATTGAAAAGCTATCTTATATGTAAAATTGTATACCAAGATTTCATTGCATGTAATACCTATGGCTTTGTCTACAATTTGTAAATAAAATGAGATAAAAATGCAGTAGCTGAGGGGCGAGGCCTGCCAAGATGGCAAAGTGGATGTGATCCATGAGGCTCTGCTGCGCATCAGAGTAAAGTTATGAAAATGCTATCCACAGCACCCTGTTTCCATACTTCAGCACCAGAGGTTGCCCCAGGGAATAAGGCCAGTGCACCGTGAAGCTCTTTTTGCACCCTAAAAGTGAAGGATGATGGGGTATGCTGTCCATACTGGAGGAGACGAGGTAGCGGCATGACAGCCAACTGTGCATTGTGGCGCCGCAGCCCTCTGTGACACCCCCTCCACCCCATCGTGCATGAGCTGCCACCAACTGTGGGAGAGACTGGACTGCTGTCGGAGGGGGTGGGAGACTCTCTGCAGCCTCACAGAGCCAAGGTGCGTAGAGTGGTGCAGGACCTTGGGAGCCTGCGCCGGGGCCTGTGGGGATGGCAGTTACTGAGTGGAGGTGGAGGTCAGGGGCAGAGAGGGAATAGCACGGCTCTATTGTGGTCTCCTGGGCTCCTGTTTGAGGGCCAGAGCTCCCCCTATCAGCAAAGGGGGCCTAATGGAGGTAGCCGCCCCCAATCACATCAGTACGTGCCTAATGCCTGACTCGAAGATGTCATCACGATGAAACGGAGGGTGGGTGCCCTCCAGTTGTTTGGCCTTTCTGCTCCTCGCCACTATCTCGACCAGCTGTGGGCCCCAGTGAATCACGGCAAATACCTCAACCTGTTCACCTGCTCAGCAGGAGATCTCCCCACCTTGTGCTGCGTATTCGTCTGCAGTCTGACTTTAAGATGGCAGAGGAAGCAGGTGAAAAACACCCCAGAACCGATGACCTACTCTCCATCCCTGCCTCTAGCTTTTTGCACCGTCTGGCAACAATAACTGGGTTTCGCCTTAGCAGGGACTCACCTCTGAAAGTGGGAAAGGCACTTCAGCATGCTCTGGCACAGGGCAGACGAGTGGGGGCCTCTCACTGGGCAATTGGTCACCCAGACACTACAGCACACGTGGTGTGGAGTTGGGGGCCTGGAGTGTTCTGCCCCGCAGAGAGGATGTTGGGGAAGGTCTTGACCCTGATGCATCACCGCCTATTAAACATACAGAGAAGCAAATGAAACCCCCCACCCTGCCAAAAAGAAGCTGTTGCAGTGTTGTCCTCATCTGGGAAGTAACATTTGCACCTTGAAAAGTGACCTTCCATGTTCCCTGAAGCGCAATCCTGAACTCTCATGATCTCCCTGCCTCCATGAAAGATTGGAAGCGCACAACACGAGCATTGTCTGTGTCAGTCTTCGGCCTGCTAGTCTAGATCTGCTGATTGGTGCTACCATCTCTATGTCTTTGAAGAAACAATGACTCAATATGGTTTCCAGCTACTTTACTCCCACGGAGGTGCAGAGTTGTTCCCTGAGACGCCTGAGAATACAGCCATGTCCCTCACCAAAGAGGACCTACTCACATCCCTAAGGGATTTTTAAAAGGAGTTCCCTGTGGAGGTTAAATCAGACCTAGCCTTGTTCCTGGAAACTCTAAAGTCTGACCTTAACGTCAAGCTTGCCGCGTTGCAACAAGACATGGACTCAGTTGGAACCAGGGTGTTGGACCTAGAAGCCAAATTCCTCGAGCTGGAAAAATGTACTGGTCAGATGGAAGATCTAATGCAATCTTTATGAACGCAAGTCCAGGCAACCCTCCTGAAAAGCCAAGATCCGGAGAACAGGTTACGGTGCGACAGCATACGGATCTGTGATCTACAGGAAGGAATAGAAGCCCTAGACATAGTGGCCCTCGTTACAGGCCTTAAGCAGAACTAGGTGAGTCACTACTGAAGGTTAAATTGGACAAGGTATATTGTGTGGATCTACAATTGACTGGTGAAAGGAAACAACCATGGGATGAGCTGGTGAAACTTCTCTCCTTTAAGATCAAGGAGGCTGTCGTTAAGGCAGCACAAAAGGCAGAAATGGTTGCCTTCCAGGGGCCTACCTCTTTACTTTTTCAGGACTTAGCTTCTGCCACACTAGCCAGACTTCAACAATTCTGACCAATAACAGATAAATTGAGGCGGGAGCCCATTAAATATCATTGGACATATCCATTTGGCCTTGTCTTTGATTTTCGGAATAAACTCTGTCATGTGATGGATGTCTTGGAGGCCCTGACACTCTTGGACATTCCTGCCCCGGCAGGGCAGAGGTAGCCCAGAACCCTCACAATACAGCATTAGTGGCTCCCAAAACACAAACCTTTGGCTTTCCTATCACCACCACTCATGCCAACACAAGAAACGTTGACTCCCTTCTGCTGGACATTCCATTTCAAAAACCTTTGTCTTGAGATAAGCAATTTATGGAAGGTGGGCAGTAACAAATTTATTGCAAAGAGGTAACCTGGCACCTGCACAACAGTGAGGAAAGCCTCTCGGCAAGTGGTGCTTGCGGAGAGGGTATGAGACATCCGACGAGCTACACGTCTCTTTCCATGACACCTTTGCTTTTTCTTATGCTTTCTTGCCTTTGTTTGTTAATGTTTATTGATTATGCATTACCTTATCTGAATGTGCTTCATTAAAGATGCATTAGCGGTTATAGACCAAGTCGCCTGTAAGATGCAGAATCATCTACACTATGGGGGTCATTCAGACCTTGGCGGACGGCGGAGGCCGTCCGCCAAGGTACCGCCGACAAATGACCGCACCGTGGTCAAAAGACCGCGGCGGCCATTCAAACATTTCCGCTGGGCCGGCGGGCGCTCTCCAAAAGAGCGCCCGCCGGCCCAGCGGAAATGCCCCTGCAACGAGGACGCCGGCTCAGAATTGAGCCGGCGTAGTTGCAGGGGTGCGACGGGTGCAGTTGCACCCGTCGCGTATTTCAGTGTCTGCAAAGCAGACACTGAAATACTTTGTGGGGCCCCCAGGGGCCCCGCGGCACCCCCTACCGCCATCCTGTTCATGGCGGGTTTCCCGCCATGAACAGGATGGCGGTAGGGGGTGTCTGAATCCCCATGGCGGCGGAGCGCGCTCCGCCGCCATGGAGGATTCAATGGGGCAGCGGTAAACCAGCGGGAGACCGCCGGTTTACCATTTCTGACCGCAGCTGAACCGCCGCGGTCATAATGCCCTTGGGAGCACCGCCAGCCTGTTGGCGGTGCTCCCGTGGTCGGTGACCCTGGCGGTCACCGGCCGCCAGGGTCAGAATGACCCCCTATATCTTGTACCTGGGACCAGTTTTCCCATTAGTTTTCCCTCTGGGGTTCTGGTTTTTGGGTGCTGGATATATGGAGGACAGGTTTTACTGGTGACAAGGGAGGGTGGAGGGGGGAGGCACTGACTACAACGGACTCCAGAGTGGGAGGGACGGGGGAATTACGCAAGTTAGGTTAAACAGATGGGAGGATCCATTGAGTGAATACCTTGGGTATGACACGAAGAGCCATGTTGTATCACCTAAGTCATGCTAATTACCACACTTAAATGGATTGGTAAAGGTCTGAACTCCCCAGCTAAGCGTCACAAACTATGGAAATATTTACTTGATCACTGCTATGAGGTAGTGGTGCTACTTGTGGCACACCTTAAACGTGATGAAGATCACAGATTGAAACATAAAACATATCCAGTGTTGTGCAAATCCTCTGCCTCCACGAAACACAATTGTGTTCCACTCGTTGCTGAAATTCCAGCCCAAGGAGTATAAAACAGACAAGGATGGAAGGATTATAATGGTGTGGTACATCTCAGGGGTAGATTAACCGGCTTTACCTCTATCTACGCAGCCAACTCTAATCAAGCTCTATTTGTACATTCCCTCTTTTCTTTGCTTGAAGATATTGCGAAAGGCGAAATCTTTTTGATGGGGAATTTTAACCTCAAATGGCACTCTGCCATTGATACCACCCACCCCCGTAGATCAACCACAGAGAGCTTTCCCAAATCATTGAAACAAGCAATACACACTTTAGGGCTCTTAGAGGCCTGGAGAAAAATCCACCTTGATTCCGGTGACCATACGTTTTTCTTGCAACGTACCTATTCCAGATTGGATTATATTTTTGTTAGCCAATCTCTAATCCAGGATTTGCCAGCTGCGACAATTCACCCCATTTTAATTTCTGATCATGCTCTGGGGTTGACCACGCTATACTGGGGGGTAGATGGGGCACCATGGTACCGTTGTTGTTTCTTTCCTAGTTCCCTCGTCAGAGACCACCTCTTTCGAGACTGACTCAGGAAAGCCATTTGGGAGTATTTTCAAATAAACAACCCTATGAATACTGTTCCTGGTATTAACTGGGACGCGTTCAAGGTGGTCCCTAGAGGGAAATGTGTCTCCTTGACTTCAGCACTCAATAGACAGAGGGCGAAGGACCTTCTGGCTCTCGAAACAGAACTGCATGTACTAGAACAGGCACACAAGGAGCACCTAACGCTAACCCTACAAGGAAAGTCACAGCCTTGCGAGGGAAACTTGACGCCATTTACACCAACAGGGTGGAAATTACTCTTTTGTGACTTAAACGCATGCCCTCTGAACAGGGTAAGAAAGTCGAACCACATCTAGGGAGGCATCTCAGGGTCAAATGAGAGGAGTATATTGGGGATAATAGGTGACCATCAGGTGACCCTACCAGTTCATACACAGCGAAAGGACAAATATTCAGCAACTTTTACAGGACGCATTATACAGCTGAACATACAAAGGCTTATACCGAGATTGACTATTTAGATGACGTAGATCTACCACAGGTGACGCATACCCATAACAAGATATTGGGTGAACCTATTAGTGAAGAGAAAGTCCAATTAGCGATAGCAGGCTTGAAATTCTATAAATTACCGAGGCCTGATGGCTTAACAGCCCAGTTTTATAAAACCTTCAGTTCTGACCTGGTCCCCCAACTGACATCCCTGTTTAATCTCATACCTGAGTCAGGAGCTTTTACTCCTTCCATGAGTGAGAACTGATTTTCAGTTTTCCCAAAGCCAGGGAAAGAGCCTTTCTTCAGCAACTTGTACAGACCCATCGTGCTGCTAAATGTAGATGCTAAACTTTACTCAGAGATCCTGGTCGCTAGACTGGATGACATGATGCCAGATTTGATTCACCAAGATCAAGTCGCCTTTATAGAGGGAAGAGAGACACATGATAATTTGAGGAGAGTGCTTCATTATTGGACAAGGCCACTTGCAAAAAAAAACACAATACAGTTAAGCCTCAATGCCGAGAAGGTATTTCGTCAGGTAGACTGGCCATTTCTATTGCACACTTTTAAATGCTATGACTTCTGCAACTGATTCATAGCAATGATCTGACACCCCGTCTAGGGTATGGGTGAAATGCATGGGTTCAAGTCTCTTCCTGCTGTAGCAGGGGACACAACAAGGTTACCCTTTATCCCCACCTTTATTTGCTCTCAGAATCGAACCCCTAGCGGCTCTAGTAATGTCTACACCCAGTATCAAGGGTATCCCGTTTGGCTCCTTAGAACATAAGATTTCTGTATTTGCTCATGATGTGCTCCTAACACTTAACACCTCCTGCCCTCAATGGTAGTGCTCCAGGAAGAATTATGCCACTTTGAAGAAGTGGCCGGATTCAGAATTAACTTGACTAAATCAGTTGTCCTGAATCTAACACTGCCTGCGGTGGAAATGGAGACCTTGGCGGCCACAACACCTTTCCTTCGGGCAAAAAAGGTTATCATCTACCTTGGCATTAAAATTACCAGGTTAGCTGACCTCAATCGGGTCAACTTCCCACAACTCTACTACAATTGAAGGCAGACCTCAAATGATGGGCTCCTATGTATTTTTCCTGCCTTGGGTGGATACATGCCACAAAGATGTCAGTCCTACCCAGGATTCTGTACCTTTTCCAAAGCTTCCCCACAGAATTAGACTGGGAATTCTTATCTACTTTGCATACCCTAATTACATGCTTTATCTGTCAGAATCGCAAGACCTGCTTACCCTTTAAGCTGCTTCCGCTTTCAGAAGATTCTGGCAGACTGGCCCTTACAGACTTCAAACTCTATTGTAAAGCATCACAATTATGACCTACTTCGGAAGGGCCACTCCGTGAATCAGATAAGCACTGGTTACATATGGACAGGACAACAGTGGGGAGAGTCATTTAGGATGTGGTATGGAAGTCAAAGGCAGATCACCCACACAACGCATATCTCAGCACCCCACCAAAACGACCCTTAAAGTTTGGGATGAGGTGATAAAGGCAGCAGGGTGGACTACTTTCCCTTCTCCTTATACGCAGCTACACTATAATCCGGCAGTTCCTCCCGCTCTTTCAGGTGGTCCCTTTGATTCCCGGAGGGTGGTGGGTGCCTTACACTATCTGATCTCTTCCATAATTCGAATATCCTGACTTTCGAACATTGTGAAAGGGACTTCAACCTTCCGGGCACAGACCTTTACCATTCTACACAAAGGAGACGCTGAGCACTGCACCCCAAAGTCAGATTAGCCGCCACACAAAATTTTACTCCCATCAAGCAATTTGTTAGATGAGCAGGAGCCACTAAGGGAAACATCTCCTTTTTATATTCCTTATTGCTCTCCACACTCACTGCCTCAACGCCGCAACATGTCACATTCTTGGAACATATACTTGGGGTAAACATCTCTGAAGTTAAATAAAGCAGATTATGGAGAGAAATTCCGAATTGTAATCATTTGATAGGTCTGAGAGAAGCACACTACAAAATCCTTTTTGACTGGTATTTATATCCTACTAAGCTGAAAAAAATCTTTCCCAACACTACCGATCTGTGGTGAAGGGGGTGCAAACTACTGGTGAACTTTTGCCGCATCTAGTGATACTGTCCGACAGTCCATCCTTTTAGGACTGAGATACTTGCCCAAATTAAAGACATTAGAATATCCAATTCAAGATACAGTGGGATTTGCACTTTTGTCCATATGGGATGACACCCTTGAAACGAAAAAACTTGTAGTGATAGAGACGGTAAATGTTTATGTCTGGGTGCAGCCAAAATGTATTTAACCGCGACTTGGAAGAGAAAAGAGGTCCCAGCAGTAACACAATGGCACGCCCTCTTATGGCAAGCTCTCTCAATGGAGAGAAGGACAGATATATTCTTAGATGACTTCAATAATTTTTACTTTGCTTGGGGTCCTTTGGTGTCTTACCTATCCAGAGGTCTGCCTCTGACTGCGTGCCCAATAGCACTAGGGTGCTTCATCTCTTCCAATTTAAAAAACTGGGACATGCCCTCCCTCCCCGAAGTACTCTACTGCTTCCTATGGACGCAGAAACTAAAAGCTTTATTAGTACCTACCACATAATTCGAGCAGACTGTATGTCATCCAGGTACCCTGGTTTCTTCTGAAAGTTTGCTCTTTGCTCTTTGTTATTGTTTAGTGAGTCTGAACTGACAACATTTCCAATGCGTACTTGTACGCCTTGAAAGGAGCTCCCTTAATATGATACAAACTGCGTTCTACATTGGCATGTACGTGATGTGATGGGGAGAGCTACACGATGCCTATTGCTGTTATTTGTTGTCTTTACAAAAATCAATAAAAACACGTTTTGACAAATAATGCAGTAGTTGCCACCATACTGTCAACTTTTTGTTGGAGAGGGTGGACCTTTAACTCTCCCTTGGCCAGTCTTACATTGTATTCCAGGGACCCATTGCAATATATTGGGAGAGCACCTTCAGAACCAATGTCTTTGTTAATTTATGTGAAAATTGTGCCACACAGTTCCATTATTTGGCACAGAACCTTATCCAAGGAAGTTGGGCTCATTCACTTTGTGGGGTTTAGGGTGGTTCTTTTTTTCACCACAACACCTTCAAACTTCACTGATCATTACTTGAGCTCCTGCATCCATGGTCATTCACTCACCTACTATATCCATTCACAGGCAAAATTAAACTATCCTACTTATGCATCTTGTCTCATGTCGTTTAATTATAAATATTTTTCACTGCGCTCATTTTAATGCCATGATCAGATTAGTATTGTTACATAGGTCCAGATTATCTCCTGTCCAGGATGATTTTTTAGGTGTTGCCGTTTCATTTTTCTTTGTTTTTTCAGGTCTTACTTAAAAATGACGTTCTGAATTCCACAAAAATATTTTACTACTTCACCACAATTCATTAATATTATACTACTTTCGGTTGTTTGTCCACTTGTTTGCAGTAGTAATTAGTGATGTTTATTATGGCTGTTTTCGGTTTCTTTTGTATTTGTCTCTGTTAATTGTATTTAATTGACTACTGCTCAGTCATTATGTTGTAATAACTATAAATAGTGGTTTCCTTTTTCTGAGCTTCAGCATTGTGTGTTGCAGTTTTCATATCTTCTGTTCTGCCTACTGATAGGCTTGTTCTTCTGCAACAACCCAATTTCTGTTTTCCTCCAGTAAACTCTCGTTCCACAAGTTGATCAGAAAAGTGTATGCCTTATTGTTTATATTATCTTGAAATCTGCTGGTTCTGCCTGTTAAATCAAACCGGTGTCCGTATTTCTAACGGCCAAGATTCAGTTTGACCTTATGTTAAAAATGTGCCCTGATTTAGCCCAAAGAAATAGAATGTAGTGCCAGCTGAATACATTCTGTATTTTGGTTTGCTGCTGAATTCCACCGGTCTTTGCTGGCTATAATATTTTCTGGTATGTGTTGCTTAAACATCTTATTGTGCTCCCAAACATGTAGAAATGATATGTGTGCATAACTGTTCCTTCTCTCCTTGCCACTTTATTAACATAGCCTCAGTGAATTCATCTGCCCTGTCATCAATTGTTGAGAGACTATTCACATAATGTGCCCAGGCTCACTTTCTACCAGGCTGTTCAGTAAACAGGTTGGTAGAAGAGGTAGCAAAACTGGTTCTCGTGGTGTTCTTGCATTTGAACATATGTATATACTATTTTTAGGTTGAGCATAGTAGCGCGCAAGTGCTGCTTTTCCGACGTGTTGGTATGTATCTGGGTTTTTAACCACTCCCACTGCACGCCCATCACTACCACTTGTTCGTGGGCTTGCCCTTCAAATATACTTTGTTAGTTGGTAAATGCTCTGCGTTTGTCCCTCTTTAGGGTGGTTTGGTTACCGCCTTGGACATCACCCCTGTTACATGTCTAATTGCACTTTTGCTGATACGTTTGACTGCTAGGGAACTTCTTTTTCCTTTTGTGTGTTTCTTTAATGCTGATGCTCAAGGCAGCCATGGTGCTGTGAATCGGCTTGCTTATGTGAAACTGTATTACTTTCGTTTTCAATTTATGTGGCAAGAAAAGTCCAGTTAGGCGTTTACAATGTTAATAGCTCTAACTGAAACAAATGCCAGACCAATTGCATTGCAAATGCTTGTTTAATTTTAAACACATTTTACATAATTTGAGTCGTTTCAAAGAGCATTGATAATGCGGACACAGTGTTTTGAAAATCTGAATGATTTGACTGCTGAAATGTCCATTTCATGTCCCTGGTTGTATACATTCTGAAGATCATACCAGTATAATTCCTGATGTTCATGGAAAGTAATTGTCTCCCTTTTGTAAATAACTTTATGGTTTACAAACATAAGACTTCATCATTGTCCAAGTAGAGCATACCTATTGTTTTATTGTTTGTTTATTGTGATTGTTCAAGCAATAAAACATAGTATGAAGACAAAATTATAAGTGGGTCTATGTGGTTAGTTTTTGCTACACACATTTGCCAACTATATGGTTGGTGAATGCTGCTTACAATATTGAAAAAAAACACTGTGAAAGAATGCATACTGTACTCCTTAAACTGGTTCTTAATTTAAGCATTTCAGTCACTGCCATCTTGAATTAAAGCCAGTTAAATTTATGTCTACAATCATCCAAACATAACTTTGAGGCCACAGGAATTGTGAAAAGGTATGCATAGATAATCTATGTGTCACTACAGTATAATAAATAGTGTTAATAATTTCACATTTCAAGGCAGTTTTTCAACCAATTTTACTGAAGGTAAGTAACTTGTTCATTTTGCATTGTTGTCATTCAAAACCAATTTTGAAAGATAGAGAGTACCAGAATTACCACAAGGGTAATTGTTCTCAACATAAAAAAATCAATCATCGAGTCTTCTAAAGGAACATCAAATGGAAAAAAGAATGCTGCTCATACTTGCAATTTTTGTTTGCACTGGCTTGTATTTAACTGGTTATGTTTACATTCAATACCATTTTATTTCATCAGGTTGACGACAGGTTTTTTTGGAACAAACACATGATTCAAGATGTCATCAATTTGAACGTAAGTTTTGTATCTGGTTTCTCTAAAGGTTTATGCAAAATAAATGATGGAAGAAATGCCTGCTCTCCTAAGATTCCAGACAATGTTGAATGCATAATACTGTTGACGCAAACATGCTTCAAAACTGGCTGCATGTTGGGAGCTGAAAGTATACATTACTTCTGTGCGCTCTGGAAATCCCTGCCAGATGCCACCATGCCTGTTCCAGCATTAACATGAGTTCGAAATGTATGCTGTTTGGAAAGCATTGGCAAAAATGCACAAAAACAGAAGTAATGCATAAATAATAATCGCTGTAGTAATCCACTTCTTAGAACCGGTTTCCTTGTACATTTTCTTTAACCTAGATTACCATGGTTGTGTTTGGATATTCAGTCATAACAAGACTAGACAATATATGTTGAGTAAAGGCCTCGCCCTATATTCTAGTTCAGCAAAATAGGCAAAGTAAATAATAGTAAGGCAGCTGTAGCAAGGGTTGTATATTAGGTTTATGACACACAGGAACACTAAGACTGGATTGCAGAGAGCAGAAATCATCAGCTCAGCTCAGAGGAGGTAATGAGATGAGTACGAACACACTCAGCAACCCTTTGCACTGATCTATGAGCCCCTCTGAAGGATAATCCTGACAGGACAAGGCAGTCAATGGAACAACATGGTAAATTGAGACTCTATTAGTAATGACATACTAAATATGGATTACTGAATATTAATCCCAAAATATTTTGTTCTGAAAAGATGTGACGCTTACCTGTCAAAATTATGTCGCTGTCAGTCAGTGCTGTTCATCAAACAGAACTAGCATCCTCGATGCACATTTACACATCACTATTCTGCCACAAGCCTCTGTCTGAGGTGTCCCAATCGCTTGTTCCACCCATGTAACTATTTGTAACAGGTTTTATAACCAGAGTCATATTGGAGGCCTGGTTACTCCTGTTCTGACACCAACAGTAGAAATTCTGGGCATATGGATGGATAACTATCTCCATTTTGGTAGGCAGATCAATATGGTGACAGCCACGAGCTTTGGTCTTAGATGTCTCAGGAAGTTTCTTTGGTCTCTGCCTGATAAGACCAAGAAAATTGTCATCCATGCTGTAATCCTATTGTGTTTGGATTATGGAAATGTTTTATGGAGAGTAAATAAAGCCCTCATTCAACATCCACAGATCATCCACAACACGGAAACTAGAATACTGGGATATTTACCAAGTGCACAAAGTTTTCTGTCCAATTCAGGGATCTCCATTGGCTCCCAGTAGACAAATATATCCCGTTTACAACTCTCTGCTTTGTTTACATAGCCTTGATGGGCCTTGGGCCTGCCCATCACTGCCTGATTTCACTATATTGTTTTGGCAGAAGCTTTTGTTCCTCCCAGTGCCCCCTGGGCCAGCTCTTGAGCTGCAAGTGGGCCAGGGCTAGTGGACGCTATTTTAAGTACCTATCCAAAAATGTGGAACTCCCTTCCTCCCCATTTGCAGTCCTCCCCTATGGAAATTGGATTTCATATACATCTTAAAACTTGGCTTCTATAAAATTTGTCCTTTGATTGTGGCGACAAAGGCCTGTGTCTTTGGTTTGTTCTAGCTCCGGGAATCCGTGGGTGGTTAGCTATGTGCCCTGTAAATCCCATAAACAGAGGTGGAAGCTGGTGGTGTGTGTACATTTTCACTGATTGTCCACTGTTTAGCTTTTAGAATCAAAAGCATCTATGATTGTTTCAGTATTTTGTCAGATACCTTTTTGTTTAAAATATCATTATATGTGGTGGAATTATATCTTTCCATGGTTTTATGTACAGTAAAATCCATAAAATGTACGTATCTGGGTATATGTGGGATACTGTGACATTTGTTATAGAGTAATCACTTAAAAAAAATTCTATTGATTTTCTTTTTTAAATTTCTAACTAAATTGAAAGTTAAAACTAGCTTGAAGATAATTTGGGTTATTCAAATCTCCTTTCCTTGATACATTTTAGAAGATAAGAAAGAAGGAAATCGGAAAAATTGATTTCTGCCACTTTAAGGCAGACAGGTTGCTCGGGAGTGTCCCACAGTGCATTATACTCAATAGATCTGTGGAACAAGAACAGTGATTTTCAATTTCAAATGAATTTTTGGAGCAGCTCTTTTGTTTTGCTCAGTCCCATTTGATCTAATAGCTTTTCAGGTGTTTCTGATGGGGGCATGATATATAGGAATTGTTTGTGAACTGCTTTTACAGACACTAAGTTGGTTTTTGTAAATAAATGTCCACTCTGCTGTGGCAAAAAGTAAGATCATGTTGATAATGTTCACTGTTTGACTTTTTTGCTTAGGCAGTGTCATCCCCAATCTTTTTGCCTCCAGCCTCCTATTTTTTCTGACCTGTTGCTGTTTGCTTTTGAACTCTGAGCACGTTACCGCTACTAACCAGTGCTAAAGTGCATATGCTCTCTGTGTAAGTTGTATGGTTGATTGGTTTATCCATGATTGGCATATTTGAGTTACTAAGTAAGTCCCTGGTACAGTGCACTAGAGGTGCCCAGGGCCTGTAAGTCAAATGCTACTAGTGGGCCTGCAGCACTGGTTGTGCCACCCACATAAGTAGTCCTGTAATCATGTCTCAGGCCTGCCACTGCAGTGTCTGTGTATGCAGTTTTTAACTGTAAATTCGACTTGGCAAGCGTACCCACTTGCCAGGCCTAACCCTTCTCTTTTCTTACATGTAAGGCACCCCTAAGGTAGGCCCTAGGAAGCCCCAAAGGCAGGGTGCAGTGTATGGTTACGGTAGGACATACAGTAATGTACTTTATATGTCCTGACAGTGAAATATTGCTAAATTCGTTTTTTACTGTTGCAAGGCCTGTCACTCTCATAGGTTAACATGCGGACTACCTTTAAATATTATTAAAGTGGAGATTCCATTTGGGAGCCGATAGACATGTGGAGTTTGGGATCTCTGAGCTCACAATTTAAAAATACATCTTTTAATAAAGTTGATTTTAAGATTGTGTGTTTGAAAATGCCACTTTTAGAAAGTGAGCATTTTCTTGCTTAAACCATTTCTGTGACTCTGTCTGTTAGTGGATTCCTTGTCTGGGTCAGTTTGACAGTTGGGCTGGTTGCACATCTCACTAGACAGTGACACAAAGGGAGCTGGGGTGTAGTATGTATCCCCAATTATAAGTGTGCTCTGTTATCTGAAACAGGACTCATTCAAGCAAAAAATAAATAAATAAATAAACAAACGAAAAACACCAAACAGGATGGATTCCTCCTGCCCCTCAAACCTTAATGGACTCAGTTCACACACCAAGCATTCATTCCCTGATGCAGCAACAATGTCATGGGTCTCAGCATTGAATTGCCTGTCAGTGTGGCATCTTTGCCATCTTCCCTTGGTGGCAAGGGCTTTGAAATTGAAGCAGAGTTGTCGTGGCTTAGGAGAAGACAAACAAATCCTCTCTTAGATTAGATGTTCTCGTTCTATATAAGGGTGTCCAACCTAGAGCTAGTAGCCCTGGATCCATGCCAGTGTTTGAGGAAACCCTTTAATTATGGACAGGTGAGGGATCACTGGGTGTTAGGAATTTTGTGGATCGCAGCAAATTCCTGTAGTTTGTGTGACAGAAATGCAAGAAAAATAGAGTTTTTATTCAGCATTTCAGCTTTGCAGGGTATTCTGGGTAAGAAAACTTTGGGGAATCCACACCAGTCACACCTCTATGGACTCCCCCGGATGTCTAGTTTCCAGAAATGTTTGGGTTTAGTATGTTTCCCTATATAGCCGCCGAACCCAGGACCAAAAACACAGGTGTCTGCCTTACAAAACCAGTTTGTTTTGTGATAGATAATTTTGATGTCTCCACAATACAATTTGGGCAGTGGAATTCGGGGCTGAACTAAATTGGGGAGCTCCCAAGAGAACACCCTCTCTGTGCTTGCCCCCCGCATTCACCTGCTCGCTGGATTGGGCTAACCCACTATTGCCCTGTTGCACAGACTGTGCTTGCGAAGGGACAACAGGACTGCTCTCATCACCTCCCTCACAATTTACTGGAAGGAGTTATCCAATGGGACTCCTCCAACTGAAAAATCACTCCCAGAGTCTACACCATTGTCCTATCCCCTAGATGCTGTCTCAGTATCTGCTGTCTCAGTCTCTGATCCTATGTCAGAGCTGTCCTCTATAACCAGAGTGACGTCAGCAGCAGTCATCCATCAAGATGCTATCTCTGCTATTGGCTAAACTGTTGCTCTAAAACACTAGCCTGCTTAGACAGTCCCAAAATTGCTGGTGTGTGTGTGTGATACGTGCAACAGCAGAGGCCACCTTACCTGCTCTACTTCCCTCAATCAGCATGTTCTTTCAAGACACTCAAACACCTTGTCACATACCATTCGTCAGTCTTTAGCACCTCCTGCGCCCAGTCCAATAATTATTGTTGGTGCTCCCACTCCCATGTCCTCCACCTCGGATTCCCTCATTACCACCCAGCAAACGTGCTTTTCATCTCTCCATAGCCACCCCCCACCCCGCACATACATTTCATTTGTATTATAGCGCAGGTAGTCGCTGACTTTACTAATGTACTCAGCTATTTACATAAAATACAGATTTGCTCTTTGCAGTAGTCATATAAACCTTCTGCGCTTCTTTATGGCACTAAAACTGCCACTAGACAAAAGTCTGTTCCTTTTGTAGCAGAAACATAATCACAAGACTTACTTGACTTCTTTATTGCTGCCTAAAAGCTACAGTTAAAATGCGTCATTTGAAGTATGTGCACTGCTTCGAAGACGCAAGCTGCAACTGCAAGGCAACTGGTGACATATATATATATATATATATATCTATATATCACTTTTATATGTGGGTCTGGTTTTCCTGGGGGCCGATTGCAGCCCCCAGGGAAACCACACATGCACTGACAAAAGTGATATATATATATATATATATCTATATATATATATATAGATATATATATATAGATATATATATATATAGATATATCTATCTACATGGATAGACATATCTATCTACATGGATTTATATATATATATATATATATATATATATATGTAGATCTGTATTTTTTTTGGGTAGTTGTAGGGTTTCCTTGGGGGCCAAAATGGCCCCCAGGGAAACCCTACAAATACAAAAAAATAAATTGCCCCCGCAGTGGTTCGCCCTGCCTACGGACGACCCCCTGTCAATTTTGTTATATATATATTTTTTAATTACATTGAAATTTAAAAATATGGCCCCACAGGGGGTCGCCCTGCCTACAGGCGACCCCCTGTCAATTTTGTTATTTAAAAAAAATAAAATTAGCCCCTGGGTTGGCGCAATTGCGCCCCCCCAGGGGGCCCGACATTGAAATTTAAAAGTATGGCCCCAAGTGAAATCCCTGGTGTCTAGTGCGTTTTCTGGCCCTCGGCCAGGAAACGCGTTCAGAAAGGCCTTGTATGAAAGGGGAGAGTCTCCCCTTTCATACGAGGCCTTCCCGAACGTGGGAAAGGCTGTTTGTGGCCGTTTTCCCCATCGGAGCAGGAAGCGGCCCTCCGATGGGGAAAACAACACTGTGATGTCAGCGCACCTCGTGGCACGCTGACGTCACAAAGGGGCGGGTGGGGGGCAGGGGGAGACACGGAAGCTCTTCCGTGTCTCCCAGGGCTTGAAAAAAAACAAAAAAAAAACTTCGAACTCCCTCCCTGGTGTCGGCCACTAGTCGTGACCTGCACCAGGGAGGTAGTGCGGGCATCGGCCAGTGGCCGACGCCCGCATTAAAGGGATTAAGGAGCAGGCTGCATCATTCAGCAAGCAATCAAGGACATAGACACCAGTTAATAAATATAGGAGCAAAAACAGCCTTTAACACTAGCTCAAAAGCCTCAGCATAACACTTAACATTGACGACCTAACTCTTCTGCATAATCAAATGCTAAAGTGGGAGCTATACAAACTCCTTCTGATGTAACAAAACATCTGAAAAGATAATTGTGAACTCAGCATTGTTGTGAATAGTTAAGCATTATGATGACTGAAGTGTCTCAACCCATTGTAAATCCATCTGATGCAATTAAATGGATGAAGACAGAGGGGGTTATTACAACTTTGGAGGAGGTGTTAATCCGTCCCAAAAGTGACGGTAAAGTGACCGATATACCACCAGCCGTATTACGAGTCCATTATATCCTATGGAACTCGTAATACGGCTGGTGGTATATCCGTCACTTTACCGTCACTTTTGGGACGGATTAACACCTCCTCCAAAGTTGTAATAACCCCCAGAGTAATTAAAAATTATGGTCAACATCAATGTAGCTTGGTTAGTCCATAAGTTACAACTTTAGCTTCCTCACACACAAAAGTGAAGGACATTCCAGTGAATCAGTGCTATTAGTACAGAGTATGGACATCCATCCTCTATATGCTTTTTTAAAAGTGGCAGTGCAGTAGCAGCACTCATCTAACGACAATGCAACCATTTGCCTATACACACATTGACAACTGGCACCTGAAGTTTAGTTCTTACCAAAATGCTGATATAGATATATACACAACCTCTCAAGTACTCCAAAATATTTTGATCCTAATAATTTACTTACGTATCCTTACTACCCCTGCATGGGTGTAGGCCATCAACCAGGACTCTCCAGCCCTCTCATTCCTGGGTTTTTCTTTCAATCTGACTTCAGGTGTAACCCATTTCAAGGCCTAGTGCCAGGTGTTTCCTTCGCCTTCTCTTTCACTTTTCCCTTGAGGATTCCAGGTCAGGGTTTGATGCTGGCGTACTGAGGGTGTGATGTATCTCGCCCCAGCCACTTTTCATGATTTCTTCATGAGCAGGGAATCCAAAAGTAGCACCGTAGGTTATTGTTGCTAATGGTGTTTTGGCAGCAGATGTAAAGGATTTTCCTCAGACAGTTGTTGATGAAGGTCTGGACCTTGTTGGTGGTGGTCACTGTTGTCCTCTAAGTTTCTGCTCCATACACAAAGACCGATTTTACTTTGGTGTTAAAAAGCCTGATCTTGGTGTGCAGCATTAAGGGGGTTATTACAACTTTGGAGGAGGTGTTAATCCGTCCCAAAAGTGACGGTAAAGTGACGGATATACCACCAGCTGTATTACGAGTTCCATAGGATATAATGGACTCGTAATACGACTGGTGGTATATCCGTCACTTTACCGTCACTTTTGGGACGGATTAACACCTCCTCCAAAGTTGTAATAACCCCCTAAGTCTTTGAAGCTCCAGATCTTCTTAAGATGAATAAAATCAGCCTTTAGTTTGCCCATTCTTGTCTTGACGTCAGCGTCTCTCTTGCCCTGCTTGTCTATGACACTGCCCAGGTAGGTGAACACGTCAAACTCTTCCAGTGCACTACCTGTAAGAGTGACTGCATTTGTACTGGCCCTGTAAGCTTTCATGATCTTGGCTTTTCCTCTAGGGATGTTGAGGCCAAGTTGTGCTGATATGACTGCCATGCTGTCTTCTCTTCCATCTACAAATTGGTATCAGAACGTAGGGCCAGGTTCCCTACAAAGTCCAGGTGACTGGGCAGCGCCCAGTGTGTCCGCTGGATCCCATTTCTTCTCCTTATTGTTGTTTTTATGATCCAGCTATGGCCAGCAGGAAGAGAAAAAGGTGAGAGCAAACAACCCTGGCCGACTCCAGTCCTTACTTGGAAGTCTTTCGTGAGTTGGCCTCCATGGACTATCTTGGAGGTTATTCAATCGTAGGAGTTCTTGATGATTCTTACAAGTTTATCTGGCACACTGTAGTGGGGGAAGAGTTTCAAAGGGTCTCTCTGTCCACCCTATAAAATGCCTTCTCATAGTTGATGCAGGTGACATACAGGGTTCATATAACTCTGTTGAATTTTTCTTGTGGTTGATAGAAGAGTTATACCTCTATAGTTAGTGCAAATACTCGGGCCACCTTTCTTGGGGATCTTGATGAGATATTTCTCCTTCCGGTCTGATGGCACCTTTTCCTCTTCTCAGATCCTTCCAAACATGGGGTAGAACATGTCTACTGATGTTTCAAAGTCTGCCTTCAGTGCCTCTGAAGGAATGTTGTCAGGTCCTGCTGCCCTCCCAATTCTCAGATGTTTGATGGCTTGCAGTATTTCTTCCTTGATTAGTCTGCTGCAGTCGATTGACAAGTCCTTGTCGCTTGGTTGTATGTCCAGTGGTGACTGCAGCACAGGGTGGTTCAGCAGTGCTTGAAAGTGCTCCACCCATCTCTGTTGTTGGCCTTTGTTACCCTTGATTGTCTTCCCAGCTTTTATTTTTAACAGGCATTTCTGTCTTGCTGTAGCTGCTGGAGAGTTTCCCTGTTATGCCCTAGAGTGGTTTCAAGCTTAATGGCTTGCTGCTTCATGGGCTTCTGTGGCAAGACCATTAATGAATCTTCGCTTGTCTGCTCTTAAGCTTCTCTTCGCTTCCTTGTTAGTTTAGATGTATTCGCCTTTGTCTTTTGTGTTTTCTGCTCTTGTTTGGATGGTGTTGGCTGCAGAGTTCTTTTCCATTCTTTATGCTTATACACGGTACCTAATTGCAGGACGATGCTTCTTTGATCTTCTCCCACTGACTTTCTACTGTGTCTCTGTTGCCTTCCAGGACTTAAAACTTGTTACAAAGGGTGGGTGACTGAGTATTCAATCGGTTTCTCTGCATCTATGAGTAGGGTTGGTGCTATATTTTGCAGACATTGGTTTATCGGTTCCATCCAGGCTTTCTTCAGCTTTAACTTTATCCTGTCCATGACAAGGTAATGGTCCACTGCCACGTTTGTACTTCTAATTACTCTCACATTCTGCGGGGACCTCCAGAACATCTTGACAATGCAGACATGGTCAGTCAACTTTTCTGTTGAATGGCTTGGTGACACTCATGTTGCCTTGTGTATTCTTTTGTGTGGGAATACACTACTGCCTACTACCAGAATGCCTATGACTTGTTTGTACCCAGTGTTGTTGCTTCCAATCTTGGTATTCATCCTAGCAACCTATAACAAATAGACATTCCACTCAGTTTAGAAAATCCTGTACTTGAGATGCATGAGTTGCAAGAGTGTGTATCATTATAGGCAATAAAGTATTGCATTTCATTGGAAAGTTCACATGGATCCTCTGATGATATAATTAAACTGGTAACGTTTACAAAAATAGGAAGTTCTTATGCTGGCGTTAAAGGTGGTCCAGCAAGGCCTCAGCCATATTTTCCTTCCTAATATAGACAAGCAATACAACAATCAACTACTATCACAGCAAGCAGGGAATATGTATTCTTTCTAGATTTTCAAAGGGGGTTAAAAAGCTGGCTTTATCTCAAGACATAATACCCGTTCAACGTCCTGATATAAAAAAAATTGAAAACAGACATTTTAAACTGATATCTCTCAAGAGATCATCATTATGTAATCAGTGGAAAAGTACTTTGAGAAATTAATGTTTTTGGGGGACTGACAGATGGAACTGTTCTCAAGTACATGAAACATGAAATTCTTGGACTGTTCAGAACAAAACTCCACAGGGAATTCCCTGTTGATTGCATTCTTCATCTACCAAAATTATTCTCACACTGAAAGATTCCAAAATCAATACAATCTTTATTTCTTCTATGTAGCCAGACAAGCCATGTGAGTTTCAGAACTGTTCATCCTTAGAAAAACAGTAAAAGGGTTTGCTGTATAGAGCAGACTTCCTATCCACAACAAAGGGAAAAATCTGTTCAGCATAAGTATTGGGCATCTGAGGAATTTCAGTACACACAACTAAATCTGTCACCGTACTGTAGGAATATTCTTAAGGACCTCAAAAACATGCCTCAAGATACCCCTATGCCTTCAAATAAAATATATTGTGTGTACGGTGGCAAACAAGAAAATTAGCCCTCAGATATACTAGGAAGAGATAATGCTTCCTTACCTCCTTCAGCCAGTCGAATTCTCCCTTACCAGTGATGAATAATTTTCTAGATGGTACAAAAGTATGTCCTCCTCTAACAAGACTCTCCTTATGAGATGAAAATATTTATTTTTAAATTAATCTGCCTTCAATATGCACCAGTGTGTATGTGTGGCCCACATTTTCCATGGAATATTTTTGTTGGCCAGAAAGGATAGTGACATGATCTCTGTCCTTCTGTAGGTTTATAGGATTTTAACATAAGCTAAATATTTTTTATAAGCTATCTTTCACAACAATTAATGTTAAAACGTAACTTATTTGAAAAAAGTTTAGATCATGGTGCAAAATATGCATTTCATAAAGCGTGTAAATTTGTGAAGAATTTCTTCAAGAAAGAGTCTGGTAAATGTAAAAACAAATTAACTGTTTTGTTGGTATGTTTTCGCAGAACTACATTTTACACACTGTTGTCCTATGGTATTAAACTACCTAGTCTTTCAGGCATACAGATTGGAAGCACTTCTTTAGGATGTTACAGGAAAGCAGGTGCCATTCTAGTTTAAAGGTTTAGAAAACTAAGCTGTGGATGCCATAGAGGTAAGTAGCTAGGCTAAGTCCCAGGTTATGCCTGCTGTAACAAAACCTAGATTCCGCGCTCCTGCTTTTTGTACTGTTGGCCAATAGTCAATTTTACAAGCATTGAGTCCAAATGTGAAGGTGCAAGTCAGGGGACTATAGGAATGTCTCTAACACAGATAATTAGAGCAATTGTGCACAAAACTATCCCTGATTGAACATGTACATAAATGTTTCTTTAGGATCCACAGGTGGATTTTTGGATCATCCCAGTGATCCAGGGGTTTGTGCAGATAGAAGAACTTGTGGTAAATTACAATGAGTCATCCGATGAAGAGAAAAGCAGCCCCGACACACCACCACAGGAATGTACCTGTGTGGACGATGTACACCCGCAATTTCTTGTGGCACTCATATCGCGTAGGAGCCGACATCGAGCAGGCAAGTGCTGAATTGTTCACGCTTATTTTCCAAGCTCAAGTGTAAATATGGCTGTCATGCCCAGTTCAAGAAATTAATGTAAGTCCAGAGAAGGCCTTTGAATAGATCAGTGTTTGAATGTTTAGAAACATACCATCCTTTACTTAGCAAAAATGATTAATTTTAAGTAGTTGATAGAAATGTGCTTTTATACTGTACCATATGCTTTCTAACTTTGTATTGCTGCTGAATGTGCAATATTGTTTTTTTTTATTGATACTTCACTTTTATTATTCAAAAAGTCTTCAAGGTCATATATGCCCTTATTATACCTTGGGAAAGGGCTTTTCATGTGCTGTTATACTGAAGAATGTAACATTTCCTAGCAGTCGTGAAGGAAAGTTTCAATTTTGTGTCAGGACCAAAGGTGAAGATTATGCTCATCTTTCTTAACTTTTTATTAACCAGCAGAATATAAAGAAACTCAGAACTCCACGAAAAAGAAATACAAAAAACACAACAGCCAATGAATAATCTTCCCAAATGACCATATAGTCCTCTCTCAGGCACTTCCTCTTTCTTTCCTACTTGGGAAAAAGAAAAGTGCTCTTGATATTATATTCTTTTTTTTGCGTATGTTGTGCTTTGATATAACGTTTGTTGGTACGAGTTAACTACCCTTGCTTTGCAGATACTTTGACTGTGGGAGTGCACTCACCGCTCCTCTCACGGCTGATTCCCTCAGGCTGCTAAAATGCAATGAGCCCCTTTCGCCGCAGAGTGCGGGGTAGTGCTGCGCCGTGGCCATCGAAACTCTGGAGAGGTGCCTGACTCAATTGGCATATGCCTGTCCCGTCCCATTCAACCTCTCTCGTCCCATTCAACCTCTCTCTCCCTCAATCCAAAGGCCCCCCAATGGGCTGAGACCAACCAACTCACCGTCCCCCCAAACACAGGATAAAATCTTGGGTGAACATGACTGCTTTCGATGAGGTGAAGCATGCTTTGTTAGAGCGCCTGCTTCCCCCCTCTACTATTGACCTCCCTGGATGCCTTAAACACCGTGGTGGATCCCCTTTCAGTATTACCCTCAGTGGATGCTGATGATGGTGACTCTCAAGGGAATGCCAATGATGAGGGGGCCCTTCAAGGCCTTTGAGACCATCCCAAAGTCCCTTGGTGGACCCCCACGCACCGGAATCCTCCGATATACTAGACCTAGATGACCTAGTCCACCCCCAATCATCAGAATGGTTTTCCTTAAATAAGGTAAGTTCCTATGTTGTTGGCCATCTGAGGATACCCCTGAAAGAAGGAAGTCTGTGCCAAACTGCAGGCTAAATCCCCCCACCCCTCCTTGCCAGGAAAAGTATCTTCCACCCCCTGAAATTGACCTAAGAGTAGCTACATTCTTGCAAAAGTTCATTTGCGATCCTAAAAACGGGATCAATAATAGGGCTTGGAAGTCCTGCCAAGACAAAGCTTTTACAAGTCATTGGGCCTCTCATGAAAAGTCCGGAGTTGATCTCAGGGTGGGCCCAAAGGGAAGTAATTTTTCTGGGGAATGCCAACTTGGCCCTCTCGGCCGAGAGGAGCAGATCATTTCTGATTAAAGTAGACCCCAAACTAGGGGACCTTGCTTTCACTGAGGCCGGGCCAGTGGTACAAGGCTGTCTCTTCAGTGTACCGTTCATCAAAGAACTGTCGAAATTTGTGGCAACGTTCACGTCTCTTGATATAGCCCAGTCCTCAATTAGGAAGGTTTCCATCCATGCCTTTTCATCGAGGCCATTCGTGGTAGAGAGTGCTCGACCGGCCGATTCTACATGCAAGGCCCCACCAGAGAATAAGGCTTCCACAAAGGTCAAGGCCAACACCGTTTCGGGGAGTTCTTCCCCACCATATGAGGCCAATGTGGCAGAGGCAGCAAAGGGACACTCGGAGGCCAGCTCCAAGGATCCCAAGCTGACGAGTGTTCTGACTGGGGTTTTCTTACCAGTAGGGGGGCGGTTGGCTTAGTTCCTTATCAATTGGGAATCTCTTACTTCAGACGCTTGGATTCTTCAGACAATCCACTGCTTTCAGATAGAGTTCTATGGCTCCCCGTCAAATCCTCACGCTCGTGCCCATTGGCCATTTCAAGATGGAGGGCATCCGCCTACTCCGCAATCTGTTGGGTCTCGACGAGTGGATGATATGTCTTGATCTTCGGAACGCATAAATGACAATCCCAATTTTTCCTCTCCATCGTGGCTTCCTACTATTCCAGTGGCGGGTCGAATTTACAAAATCACAACCTTCCCATTCGGTTCAAAGGGCAAGGGGTTTCCGTCTGATCATCTACCTCAATAATCTCCTATTGATGGACCAATGCCCATGCAGACTAGGAAATCAGCTGCGGTACACCATTTCCCACCTTGAGAATCTGGGTTTCCTCATCAATGTCAAGAAGTCACTTTTGTCGCCAACCAGACATACTACCTTTCTGGGTTTTGTCATCAACCTCTCAGTTTACCCTCCTGGAAAAAAGCGAAAATTCACAGAGAATTGAGGAAGACCATCTCCAGGCAGTTGACTTACCTATTTCAGATAGCTTTCATAGTGGGTCTCCGATCTTCTTCTATCCAAGCAATATTTCTGTACCCTGTTCATTACCGGGCACTGCAGTGGCTCAGAACATTCCATTTATGTACGGGTCTGACATACTTAGATCACGTTCCCCTAACGGAAGAAGTGAAGACAGACATGCTTTGGTGGCGGTCCCACATGGAAGCGTGGAATGGTCACGCCATTTTCAGCTCCGATCCTGATATCAAAGAATCAGACATCAGCGGCTCCAGTTAGGGTGCATGCTTTGGAAACTCTTTCACAGGCGGGAAGTGGTCTTCGGACGAACAGTCTATCCACATCAACTGCCCAGAGCTTTTGGCAGGGGCCTTCTCCATTCAATGTTGGACCAAAGACAGGGCAAATTGCTCCGTCCTGCTGAAAATTGACTCCTTGTCAGCAGTCCATTATATCTATCATTTGGGAGGTCCCAGATTTAAGGTCCTGGCAGACCTGGCCAAAGACTTTTGGCATACTGTCTAATTTTCAATATGTCAGTCACTGTGGAATACCTTCTGGGGACCTTCAATCAAATAGTGGACTGGTGCTCAAGAGAATGGCCAGACACCAGTTTGTGGCAGTAAGATCCGAAGTTGTTTTCCAGACTCAACTCCTGTTGGGGCTCATTTACAATAGATCTTTTTGCTTCTCATCTGGACCATCCGAACCCTTTATGCGTTAGTTAGGAGCTGGACCCGCAGGCTTTGGCGACAGACGCCTTCCTTCAGGAGACAGAAGGCACAAGTGGTAGTGATCACACCTGTGTGGAGATCGCAAGTGTTGTTTCCAATTTTTCTGGAACTTCTTTTGATTTCCTAATCCCTCTTTCCCACGATCCAGATATTCTGAAGGATTCCCTCTGTAAGAGTCACCGGGTAGTCCTCCAAGGCAGTCTTCCTCTCACAGCATGGAGGATTACCAGGAGAGATGGAGAGTCCCAGGCCTTTCACAGAAAGCTGAAAGACTATTGGCCGCGGCCTGGGCGGACACCACCTCTAAGCAGTACATATCTAAATGGTCCAAATGGGTGTGTCAGTGTGTTCAACTCTAAGAGGATCCAATGGGGTAATCAAACTTGTGGGACGTTAATGTTGTTCTGAACCTCTTTCAATCGCAAAGAATTGGCAGCAAAACTAGCCATGCTACTGTGCCTGGTTTCCTACCGTAGGGTTTTGGATGTGAGAGCTCTGGACATCTCGAGAAGGGTCTTTAGTCATTAGGGAGTAACCTTCTGTGTCTCCAGGAGAACAAAAACTGATTCCAGAATGATATTTTATTCTGCCTTTGACAAGGTCTGCAAGCTGTGTGTTGTTCGCTGCTTGAAGGTGTACGAACATGCAACAGAGGATTTACGTCCCCCCACGGGGGATGTCAGTTATTGATAGCCATTAAAAAAAACTTTTCAAGTGGGTTCTTCCCCACCATAGACCGATGGGCCATGCATGAGGCAGACATCGATGTTATGCTCTTTGGAGCCCATTCAGTCAGAGGAGTTGTGGCCTTGACGGCTTTCTCTCTAGAGGCTAGACTGGAAGACATTATTAATGCAGCTTAATGGCCATCATACTCTGGTTAAAAGGTTCTACTTCAAATTGGTAATCTGCTTGGCATCCGTGGTGGTGGATTAGCTTTAAATGAGCATAATCCTCACTTCTGGTCCTGACATAGAATGGAAAATTTCCTAGCTATTGTAACGAAACATTTCAGTTCTCTTAAGGAGACAAGGTATATTCCCTCCCATGCATTACATAACTTCTCTCTGCCCGAAGGAGTGAGGGGGATTCCTGATTTTCAACATGGTTAAAAGTAAGTATTACATTTTTTGGGAAATCTGGGTACAGGATTATATTATGGGCTTTATTCTAAAAAAAATTATTTTGCACTGATTATGTTATATTGTTGTATGTGAATCAGGTATGAGTCGCTTTAGGCAGAAAACTTTACTTATTTCCATTTTGGTTTTTCTGGTCTCCAGGCATTGAGTCAACCAAAGGCGAATAATTAGAGCAGTGTTCCTACCTTGCGCCAAGAAAGAGGAAGTGCCTGAGGGGCCAGAAGACTTTATGGTCATTTGAGGAGATCGTTCACTGATTGTTGTGTTTTTTGTAGTTCTTTCATGTAAAGTTCTGGGAAAGGTGATTTCTTTAAATTCTAGTGGTTAATGAAAAGGAAAGAAAGATTATCATATTCCTCGCCTCCGTGTCCTTAACAGAAATGAAACTTTCCATTATGATAGCTAGGAACTGTTTTATTCTATTAAGGGAACGGAGGTGAGGATTACGCTTAACTCCTTCATTTATTCCACTCAGCAGACTTAAACACAACAATGAACAAATACAAATCCCATGAGACTTTGCAGTAGTCTATAACAATAACCATAGAGAACACTCCAATAAATGCAGCATCAAGGAACTTCTTCTCTCAAGTAAACATCCAGGATTTTGCAACCGTCCAAAATCTTTTTTTCTGGTCCGAACCTAGAGAAGATAGAGAAAAGAAAGGATTTCTCTTTGTTGGCCAAGTCCTTCCAGTTCAAATCAGTATCATTACATTTCACAGATGGCAAATGCATAACACAAAAACAGCCTTGTGAGACATTATGCATTGAATCAAAATTAAAAGTCATATTTAACCCATTGCCAGGCACCATAAAATCAGAAGATACTTATCTAACATCGGCGAGTTTCAAACACTGGTAGGAAATGGGTATGCCCAAAAGGGAGGGATAATCTCACCTCTGTGTCTTTAATAGAATTGAAACTTTCCTTCATGATTGCTAGGAAATTGTACATTCTTTGCCAGAACCGGAGGCTTGGATTATGCTAGTTAAAAGCTGGTCGACAACCAGAGAAGCCATACCGTGATGGGTTTAAAATAAAAAGTCTTAAAAGTGGAGTCCAAAGACCAGTCAGCAGCTCTAAGGATATCTTTCAGTCTGCCCCCCAAACAGAAGACTTTAGACGCAATAGCCTCCCGGTAGAGTGGGACCTAAAAGAGAATGTGTCCATAACTGCTTTGTGCAAGAACCATCCCACCCATTGTGCAATCGTAGTGGCTGAGACTGGTTTTAAAGACTTCTTGAGGGAGAGAAAAAGCTATGCAGTATGGTCTGTTTCCTTTTGTCATATTTCATAAGCCTGACAGCAACGGACTGTACTGTTGGGATGGGAGGGAAAAGCTGGGTAGTGTACCACTCTGGTTTGGAATTTTATGTGATGTAAAACAGTAAAGGATATCCCCTCCGGAGTAGACATACAAGCTGTAACATCAAGGCTCTTACGTCAAACACTCGTTTGCGGGAAGTAAGGCATAACAGAATTGCCAGCTTACTTGTTAGATCCTTACGTGACAAATATTGATTGTCTAGCCAAAAATCCAGTAACTGGAGGACCACATTAACATTCCAGAGGGAGGAGTACTTAGGCTCTAGAGGAAAAGATAAGCAAACTCGTCTCAGAAGTCTGCAGACTAGCGGGTGTTCACCAAACGGAATATCCTGAACAGGAACATGACCCACCGAAACGACTGATTGACAAGCGTTGATTGTGCGATATGCTAAATCTTTTCCCAGCAGTTCCCAGAGGAAAGTGAACACATAGTCTACATCTGCACCCACTGAATCCAGATCCCGTTGCAGACACCAGCGTGTCCATCTTCTTCAAGTTGAGCCATATCGTTTAACAAAGGAGTCTGCCCAAGCATGACTGATCAGGGAGGCAGCCTGCTCTGATAGGCCCAGGACTGCTCAGCATCCCCTGTAAACTTCCAGGCCATAAGAAGAGTTCCGTCCTAAACCAGAGGGTGTAAGTTACCTGCGAAGTGGGATTGGAAAATCCATGGAAAGTTCCGAAGAACTGGATATTAAACTTGCGACTTCCAGAGTAGGATCACCAAGATCACCTCCGCCTTCTGTTGTCTGATTAATGCAGTGATCCTCGCTATCATTGAAACGGGGGAAAGGTGTACCCCTGAAATTGACTCCAGTCCTGTAGGAAAGCGTCTCTTGCCTCTGCCAGAGAATCTGGATGCCAGTTGAAGAAGTGTGAAAACTGGTGGTTGCCTCTCAAGGCAAAAAGGACTACCTGCCATGAACCCCAGTGATCCATTATCTTTTGAAAGAGAGATGGATCCAATTTCCATACACTGTAATCCTTGAGATGTCATTCTCTTGTCAGATGCACTGGTACCTTCAACCAAGTACCCCCAGTCGATTGATGTATCAGAATGCTGAGATGTTATCCATCTTCAGAAGAATAGAGCATGACACCATGTTGGCCGCCAGGCTCTTCAGTATGAAGGAATCTAATAGGAAATTAAGGCAATGTATGTGAAGTTTCCCTCCTAGTTCTGACCACTGTCCTCCTGTGGTAGTATTCCCCCCCCCAGGGAGTGCACCAGCCTAGTCGGCTGGCATCAGATTCAGTGATGAGGTACGGGGCTGAGCCAAAGTTGGCCCTGCTGTTCCAGTCATGCAAGTGATCGAGCCACTATTGGAATTCCATCCTCGCTTCCAGGGAATAGAAGATCTTCTCCTCATACGTCAACCCCCTTCTGAGGTGTTGGGCTTTCAGGCGTTGTAGTGGTTGATAATGTTGGGGATCTGAGAATATTGCTTGTATGGATGCGGATAGTAGTCCTACTATTCTGGCTAGGTGCTGGAGCGAGAATTTCTCCTTGTCCAGCGACTTGCAAAGTTCCTGACGAATCAGGAGCATCTTTTCCTGTGGAAGACAAAGGGATTATTTGACCATGTCCACCTCGAGTCCCAGAAAGGTCATTCGTTGGGGTGGAACAAAGTCTGACTTTTGGACATTAAGTATAAGGCCTGGGTCCTAAAGAAGACCTTTTGTCATCTGAAGGTGTGATATTAGAGTGGCCTTGTCCTGGTGCATTAAACATTTTTTTTCCAGGTACCGTGCCCAGAGCCATTCGATAACTGGTCACAATACCTTGGTGAAACACCAGGGTGCAGAGAACAAACCCGAATGGTAGACAAGTGAATTTGTAGATATGCCTTCCTCAAACTGCGGAAAGCATCTCTGAGGGTTGAAAGTTGGAATGGTTAGAAAAGCGATCCAATCTTACTAACCCATCGTTGGGTAATAAAACGACCTTGAGGATGTGAATGCCCTCCATCTTGGAGTAGAGATATACCACCCAGCTGTCGAATTCTATTAGGTTCATAACTGGTCTGAAAACGTCCTTCTTTTCGATCAGAAAAATGGTGCTTAGGAAACCTCTGAGACAAATGAGTGATTGTTCCCTTTTGAAGAAGTTCTCTCACCTCTTGATTCCCCACCTGTGCTCCCTCCTGTGAGAAAACCAAGGGACAAGGTTGACGGAGTTGGTGGGGTGTGTTGTAAAATTCTATGTGAAAACAACTCCCTGTTTGAGGCCCCCACATATCCCCGTTATGGACCTTCACTTGTTAATAAACCATTGCAACCTGCCTCCCACCCCTGATAGGGAAGAAGGGGAATTGCTTACCGGTTGTTTCACCTGGCGCATTGCTGGTCCCTCTGAAGGATCCTTTGCATCCTCTGCTATGACCTTTAGAGGGGTAGAACCCTCCAAATGTATTGTGGTCTTGCCACTGGATGAAGCGCCTGGTCTATTTCTTGGGGTTTGAAGTGTTGGAATGGCTGGAGGAGCACCGCCTTCCTCTTTCAGCCCCTTAAAAACTGATGGGTAAAGACCTTCTTAATTGATTGCTGGACTTTCAATAGTGATGAGAAGGTGTTCACAAAATGTGACAGTTCCTTTTGTGAAAGGGTTGCTGAAAAAACACCCATTTGCCATTGGTCCGGCATCTGTTATAGCCAACTCCCCCAATCTGGGTTCTATTTTGATGAGCAAAGAGAGTCTTCTTTCGGTGGACAGGGCTCAATTGGTATTCCCCAAAAAACATAGGGTGCACTGGTCCCCACCTGATAGAATGGCACGATTGATCATATGACGGAATTCCCTTGCATCCTCAGCCATATCTAACATTTTGGTAAGTGGACCCAGGACATAGAGGGCCTTGTCCTGGCAAGAGCTCTAGGAGCAGTTCAGACCCTTCTTAGGGTCTTTTGCGAATTGGGCCAGGAATGTACCCATTCTGGCACCCATGTCTGGTGTGGCTGCCACTTTGTTGGTCGGAGAAGGTCTTGGACATTCCACTCTTAAGCGGCCACGGACCTCCTGGTCCGTGGGTTTCCTGATCCTGCTCGCAAGATAGCTTGCCACTTTGGGGGTAGGGACCCACTCGGACAAGCAAGGGAGGTAAATGTCATCCAGATTCAACATTCCCAGAACACCTGTAGAATCCATTTCGCTGTCATCCAGCCTGTTTTTTTTGGCGCCGCCTTCTGTCCACCATGGTCGGCTCTGGCCTAGTTCATCACCCAAATCTCCACTAGGGGAATCGGAATCATTCCCTGAATTCTCATCTGTTCCCGGAGGGGAGCAGAAATTATCTTTGGGCGTCTCCTCAAGCTGGGGATCTGGAGCCTCCTCTGTGTCTCTTCAGGAAGGCCTGGCAAAGCCTCTCAAAGGCATACATGGCGGAAGGGGCTGGAAGGATATTGGGTCTCAGTGATTTGGAAGTGGGTCTTGAGTACCCCTTGGCATTCCCCTAGTGTCAGCAGGAGTGGGCCTTCCCTCTTTCCCAACTGAGGTTAAGATAGTATTTCTGACCACCAGGTCAATAATTCTCTGACTAAGGGACTGCAGCACCAGTGAGACCACCCTTTCCAAGGAGGCATACATGGCATCCACAAGCTCCTCATGAATGGGGAGCGGGGTCTGTTCCTCCTGAACTGACCCCCAAATGTAATTCTGAGCACCAGCCATAGTAGTTCAGGTGCACATTTTTTGGAGCTCAAGGCAGGAAAGTGGAACTGTGAGCGGAAGTCTAAACACCCAGCAGAAATTGTACATGCTAATGCTTGATGGGACTTTAGGCCTGCCTGATTTCAAAGGCCTGATTGTGAAGTGTAAGAACAGTGCTCCGCGGTGATATGAGGTGCTTATCTGTAGCCTAACCACAATTAGAGATTAGAGAAAACTAACTGCCACATTGGGCCCTAGGAAACTGAGAGCCGACTTGATGTGCAAAGAATGTGAGGAGAGGGGCGCTCTCCTCAACCGGCAAGCACAGGATGCACATGCCCTGTAGGAAGGCTGTCCGAGCGCAGGCCTCACACTCTCCCTAGGCATACGAGAGTATGGTGCAGCCCAATTGCTGCACGCATCAGGGGCTCTCTCAAGGCAGAGGGAGTTCCCAGGCCCATCCCCACTCCTTGTGCCCGACCGCAAATGCGGCAGCAAAAAGAAACAGGCCAGAGATCTGCCTGAAACCTCCCTGTATTCACAACCCGGTTGGGAAAGAAGCAGTGATGTGTTGTGGCAGTAATAAACAGTACCAAACCATGACGCTGCAAAAGTTCAACAGTATAACACAGCAATTCAAATTAGGAAAACATCACAAGAAATGCTAAATCAAGGAAAAACACTCATCTGGCTTCTGAGCAGCAAAGAAAGAGGAAGTGCTGCTCCTTAATGCTGCATTTATTGGGATGTACTCTATGGTAATTGTTACAGACAACTGCAAAGACTCATGGCATTTGTAGTATTTCATTTATGTGTTTAAGTCTGCTGAGTGGAATAAATGAAGGAGTTAGGCTTAATCTGAGTCTGACATAGAATTTGCCAGTCTATTACGCAGGTGAATGGTGGTAACTTACCCTGACGCAAAGCAGAGCAAATGTAAACCTAATGAGTTCCGCAAACCATACCCCTCGCTGTCTCCAGAAAAATGTTCTATTTTATTTTGCTATAATGTCTATATGTATGTAGGATGGGTAAGGTTATTGGTAATGTGAATTAATTTCAGAATAACCAGCTTCAGGAGCCACAGAGATTGTACTCGAAGTGAGTCACCATGAAAAGAGTTAGGTAGCCCTCTGGCACCGCTCTGAGGAAGGGACATGCAGTAGATGTTAGATGCACTAGAGCATGAACCCGACTCTTCAGTTGGCACTAGTAGCAGCAACATGGAGTTCCAGCTACTAGAAACTGCTGGAATATTTGTAGGTTGGCAGCAGTAAAAAAGAAAAAAAAAAAAAAAAACATGCAGATAAGGTGTTGCAATTGGAGTCAAGAAGGTGCGCATTCATCTGGATGCTGCAGGAGACCTCCCACTGTTTAGCACACAGTGGCCTTATTTAAACTTCCTGGTGTATCACGAATTTACTGCTTGTAGCGTGCAACCAAGAGCTATTGAAGCAGGAACCTACCAGAGGGGGCATCACTAACAGAAGAGATTTCCTACTAAGATACTTTAGCACTGCAGATCTTTCAGTGCCATAATTACTGCTTCATTTGACGAGCCAGGGGTAGATACCCTGGATTCCATAATAGAAAAACAAGGCACAGAGGCTCAAGGCTGTGCTCTCAGTAAACATTGAGAGACTTAGCAACTTTAACACACAGGGTAATGGAATACAGACCTCTTGTAGCATTAGCTGTGCCATATCCCATAGTATTAGCGGGATCTACAAAACTCTGGACCCAGACTCTGCGGTTCATTTTGAATTAAAATGTTCAACACATCCCTCCACTGGGGGGAAATAACAGGTGGTTTCCTGAAATGGGTCAGGATTATGTAAGCAAGATAGCTAAAGAGTGGACAAATGCACCCACACAATATCTGTGCAAATGCTGGAAACACCAGTGCAAACTGGGAATACTGGGTAAAGCACCTGGATGTTTAATTTGCTCTATAAATTATTTCATTTATTTATTGAAAAAGGAAATGCAACTCACATTTGGGATACATGTCACGATCTGAATGGTTCTTACTGCAATTGTCTGTCAATCTCGAGGCACCACCTGGTCTCTTGCTGGCCAAGGTAAGGGCGACCCTTTCCAGTAGCCAGGGTGCTGCTGATAGAGTAATACCAGGCAGACAGTGACCTCCTGAAGGAGTCCCAGAGGATAAAAACCCAATCCTGGGAAAAACCTCTGAAGTAAGGAACTCCTGAAAAAGAGGTAAGAAAAAAGACAAGCGTAATATGAACTGGAAACAGCAAAAACTGCAGACAAGAAAAAAACAGGAGAAGTCCAAGAAAATCACCTGATACAGGAGCATGGAGCATCACCATAACGGAAGTGTTTGCAACACAAGGAACAGAAGACCAACCATGCTTATAAACTGGTAAACAGGAAGTGACACATAGGACGTTTGAAGACACCATCTTGAATCGTGAAAAGCCGAGTGAATGGAAAAATAGCCATGGTGTAAAAGAGGAAGCAAAGCATGCAGGGAAGGAAACACAGACTCCTGGGAGGAAGAAAAGATGGCTAAGAGGAACACCATAAAGAAAGAGAAAACAAAAAAAAGAAAAAAAGGCAGAAAGAATAGGTAAGAGAGATTATAAGGTCAGAAAGCGGGCGCAACGCGAAGCATCGCCCAAATAAAGATGTACCAGTCGCTCTGTGGACCGAAAAATAGGCAGCGACCCGAATCAGGGCTCAATGATTGACACATAGAGTGGCTGTAAAAGATAATTTGGGGGCAAGAGGTTGAACCATTCTGTCTTCCACCTCCTGCACTCACCTCCACCAGGCAATATGGGATGATATGAAATGTGGCAGTGCTGGTTTTCAGCAAAATACTTGTTATTTTTTAGTAGAGTCCCTGCTGCTTCCACTTTCAAGCCCACAGCAGGATTCTTGCATTGCCCCAAGTCTCTCTTTTACTAAGTATATTACAGTTCCAAGTCTGCATCTGTCAGATGGCTACCATCTTTATTACACCACATGTGCCACTGAAGAATTCATGAACACCTCTTGCTCACCATGGCTCCAAAGGCGGTAGTGGGCTCAGTCGCTGCATTGACAGTTCCCCAGCCATTTAGTTGTTTCAGGTAGGTTTCAGTGTCTTATTACTGACCTATGCTGATTGGAGGGTATATCGGGCAAATAATCTTAGGGAATATCTGGCATTCCACAGGGTACCAGGCTTTACCTCCTTTTCTATTATCTTTTTACCAGCGTTTCATTCTTTAGAAAGTCCTATTCCAGAATCAGTCTTAAGTTAGAAATCTAATTTTAAAACCCTGCCATTTTCATTCATATCAAAAAGCAGTATACAGATTAATCAAATTAAAAGGTTTATGTGTGTGGTTGCAATGCTAATTTTAACTGTGCCAAATTTCAGTTTCCTATTAATGAGGCTTACATCTCTGTGAATTTTTTAGCTCATTCATCTACAGCTGTAATACCCTTTCACTGTATGTGGCTTTACCGTTTTCTTTTCCAGGCATGAGATATAAGCGCAGAGGGGTAGATAAAAACGGCCATGTTGCAAACTACGTTGAAACGGAGCAGTTGATCCATGTCCACAATCATACGCTCTCCTTCAGCCAGATACGAGGTTCAGTACCAGTATTCTGGAGCCAAGTGGGATACCGGTACAACCCACGGCCACGATTGGACAAAAGTGAGTACAGGAAGCCCTTAGTGGGTTTTTGTTTTTTTTGGAGGGGGGGGTGATGTTTTTTGTTTTTTTTTTATTTTATTTCAGTATTAACGTTTGAATGTAAACATTGAAAGAAGTACAATAAATAAAGTAAACCAGATAAATGCAGAAAAACCTACAAAACAAGATTGCCTAACTATACATGTTATTCATAAAACTTTGGTTTGCACTAGAATGTATATTAAAATGCTATTTACTATCATTGTTGGGGGGGCATTTAAGCCCACTTGAGGCTTGGGCTCTTGTGAGTCATGGCCCCTCCCCATACTCAATGTTGAGATATATATATATATATACACACACTCACTACTGGTGGTCACCAGTAGGTAGTTATTATAAGGGAATTGTTTCCATAGAAAAAGTGTTTTTTGCCTTAGCTATGTCTTTGGGGTTTGACGAATCTTCACAAATTTTTCCTCTAAAAAGGTGTGCCCAAGAATCTTGTTGTGCATGGAAAGTTTTGGGGTGATCTGTCAAGCGTGGTCCGAAAAAAAGGGGAGGGGGTCAAAAAAGTGTGTTTCCCATTTTAATTCCCATAGAGATTTTAGACACAACTACAGCCCAAACTTCTGGACGGAATTACACCACATTTGGCAGGAAGTCAGCTCTTGGTCCAGAAGGAATGCATTTTGTTTTTGGTGTAAATCCGTTCAGTAGACTTTGAGAAATTAAAGGAAAAAGAAATGTGTATATCTGGGTGAGACTTAGCACAGATCACATGGTTAGAGCTGATTGGCTGTCAGCACTTCAACCAGGAAGTGGTGGCAGCCATCGTAGGACCAATATACATGATAACACCCCATTGAAATGCATTATAGTAAATGACAGGTTTTGAGGATCACGAAAAGAATGTGTATAGGGTGATAACAAATTTTGGTTACAATATAAATCATTTGTTGATGGTACCATAGTAATTTAAGGAATTGTGGCGTGTTCTAAGGTGACTTTACCCTGTTGGGATTTCATGAATCATGTTTGAGAGAAAACTGTTTTCTTATGATTTTCCCATAGAAGTTTTGGAAGGTGCTCCAAAAGCTCAAATTAGAGCATATTTTTTGTAAATTCACACTGCCTGTCTCAGCCATATGAGAATAAAGTCAGATATTCTCAGTAAAACATACTTTCAACAGTAGCAGTCAGTTGTTTCCCCTGTGTTCTACTGCAACCTCCCAAAGTGTTCTAAAGAACAACTAGACCACTAACAGTCTTGTTATGGCAAAAGTGTGGCATGCCTGAAGCCACCTTGATGGAATCCCTAAAAAGTACTTAAAAAGTAAAATATTTAATTTAGAAAGGAACAAAATGAGGGGGTTCATCTTGTCATGGATCTTATGGTTTGTGCTGTAGAATTTAAGTGAGTTCTCAAATATCTTTCTCTTCTATTTCATTAAGACATTCTAACATGCGGGCTGAAACATGCACTTTCAACACCAGCAGCAGACTGCCAGTTAACTCCCTAGTGATCAGCAGCTTATAGTTTTCTAATGAGCAACTAGAGTGTGGACATTCTTAATTTATGCCAAAAGTGTGCCACACCTGAATGCCATGTTGATGGAATCGAAGAAGGAAACGGAAAGCATTTTCTACTAAGGATCTGAGCCTAACTAAAATGTCCCAGTAACCTTTGTTTTTTAGTGAATTTTTAAGGTTTTTTAATTCTATTTCCTAACTATAATGTCCCTGTATCCTTTGGTTCTATATACGCCACACTCCTCGAATTTATCAGTATTTTATTTGAGTCTCACAATCGCACTACCAACACGTTTCAACCTCAAAGGTTCTTTCTCTTAGTATGTGAGTCCCTCTTCTAATCACTTTATATATTAACTCTCACATTTGCCAATTAGGAGGCATTATGGGAGATGTAGTCTTTGCATTTAAAAACCATGCTTCCTTATATTGAATATTGTCATGATTTTAGTAACATTTCAATTGGGAACCGCGTTTCAAGCATTCAATTAATTAAATCACCAAGCCAGTAAATTGCATATATAATGCAATAGAAAATCTCTTCATGAGCTTGAGTGGTTCTAAGTTATTGAGTGTCTCCTCATATGTTTATTTCAGATACAGTGATTAGGTCTGAAATTGTGGCATGCAGTCTAATACCTAATGGATAGTGCCTATGCCCTCATCCCTAATTGTCTTTCTATCATATATCTGTCTAGTACCTGACTTCTGACACACCCACATTGGTTACATATATGAAATGTATACTCAGCAATAATACTGGCCTGTCGCATATATCTCTCTCTTTAGCTTACAGTTTTATCTTATTTTCTCATTCAGAACCCTTATATCAGCAAGTGCAGAAAATATTGGCTATGTCATACTTACCGTGGATGATGTGTCTTTGTAACATAATTGTACAAATAGTTCTTTATCATTGTTAAGTCCATGGGGTACTTTTGTTTTCAGTATGATATATTTGGATTCTAGACGTCTCCGTTTTTGAGTCTGATTTCCACAACAGTCACTTGATGGGATCATGTCCACTCCATAATTCCTCACTGTTCTCCATTTGGTATATTGGCATTGCACTACTTGCTTAGCTGTTGCATATGTCGGGTTGCAATGTTTCACTGCTCATATGTGTCCAGTATCCTCCTTTTCTGATGGATACAACTACCTGTGGATTCCTCACCCATTGAATACTCCCCTTGCGCCAGCATCCGACGGAAATCTTCTTCCTAGCTTCTGCATGTCAACGAGGAAGTCACAATTGCCCATGCGATGCCGTCTGACGTCATACAGGCAATAAGAGCTCCGCTTTGCGGTGGCAAAATGTCAGTTACGGACCCACATACTGACTGTTTGTGGTGTCTTAGCTCCGACCACGACGTTGACAAATGCGATTCTTGTCAACGGATGAATCCAAAGGCCTTAAAGGAGCGAGAAGCAAAGCTCTTTTTGGCGAAGTCGAAGAAAAAAGAAAAGCGACATCATCGCAAGTCATCTTCTCCGAAGTCGCATCGGCGTCATCGTGACTCCCGGCGCTGTCGGGAATCTCGGCGCCGGTCGAGTAGGGAGAGATCGCGTTCGAGGTCGCCTTCAACTCGACGCCGGAAGACATGGGAAGTGAGTCCCACCATCTCTCTCCAGCCGCAGACGCTGTTTGCATCACCGGCATCCCCGACTTAGCTGACGTCGCCTGTGAATCCTCCTTCGGTGTTCGAGGTTCCTCGGCGTCAGGCGTTTTCTCCAACTTCACAGACACCGGGACCGGCGTCGATGTCGCCTCCAACCCAGGCTCCTCAGTACCCGGCTTTCCCGGCCCCTGGAGCCGACAGTTCCCCATTCTTGAATGCGATGTTCTAAATTTTTCAGCAGATGGCTCCAGGTGGTGGGCCGGCTGGTCCTTCGGGCCCATTGGCCTTCGATATGGGTGCTCCGGCTCCGTTACGACCGGCACCTTTTATGCCCTTCCTTCCCATGGGAAATGTGGGCTCGGCGCCGGCGCCTATGGCGTCAGCCTTTCAGCCGGTGACGCCGAGTAGACCTGTGGCTCCGGCGCTGGAACAGTCTCCTGTCCGCCCTTCTCCTCGTTCGGCCGAAGAAATCCATGGCACCGATGGATCCGGCGTCTGATGGATCCGAGGATCGGCGTCAAGCTTCGATGTCTGCTGAAGCCATGTCGACGCCGAGGATTGAGGAAAGGTTACACTCGAGGAGGCTTGCTCTTCGCCTCCTTGAGGAGCAAGAATATCGGAGACAGGCGTTAGAGGAAGGAGAGATTGAGGAATCTCAAGGAGACCTCCATGGTTTAGACACGGCCAGTGGTCTGGACAACTCTCCAGAATGGGACTTGTCATCACCTGGAGAGTATACGGAGGAGGCTGCAACATTTCATTCAGTCATCAAGAAAGCAGCTGATTTTTTAGACCTCCCTTTGCCGGTGTCTGAGCCTAAGCCTAATATTTTAACGGAGGTGCTGCATCCTGCTTCAACAACTGCAGAGCCACTTCTGCCTTTTAATGAGACTCTGTTGGATCCAATCCTGGAAATTTGGAAGAAGCCGGTGTCATCTTTGGCAGTGAACAGATCAGTGGCTCGAAGATATCGAGTGGCTCCTCCTGACCCAAGCTTCCTCTCCAGGCACCCAACCCCTGAAAGCCTGGTGGTTCAGGCTTCATGTTCAGCCCGGTTTGCCCCAGGATCATTTCCAGCAGTGCCCTCAGACAGAGACTCTAAGAAGATGGACCTTTCTTCAAAAAAGGCTTTTTCATCATGTAGCATGGCTTTAAAATCCACTAATGCTACCTGTATTTTAGGGAGACACATTTATGCCCTAATGGATGAAATAAAGTCGTCTCATACTAAGGTGCCCCAAGAGGTTATGAGCCTAGTTTCTGATGCTCAAGCAGCGGCAACCCAAGTAATTCAATCTGGACTAGATACGACTGACTCTGTAGCCAGGGCTATGGGTACTGCTGTTGCTACAAGGAGGCAAGACTGGCTTCATAGCTCTGGTTTCTCGTCCGATGTACAGGCAACCCTCTTGGACCTTCCCTTCAATGGCGATAAACTTTTTGGCTCCAAGTCGGACTCTGCACTAGAGAGGTTTAAGGAAAGTAGGGCCACGGCGAAGTCTTTAGGCTTTCAGGCCTCCTCTTCTGTTTCCTCCAGACTTTTACGAGGTTTAGAGGGTTTGGTCATTGTTCCTCCTCCTTTCGAGGGAGATTTCAGCAAAACCCCGCCTCTGCTCTCTCCTATAGATCCTACAGGGGGAGGGGTAGGGTCCGAACCAGGGGAGCCACCCAGCAGCACTCTGCCTCTTCCTCTGGAGGGGTGCAGCATGGGAAGCAGCCTTAGCCTTCCACCAATTCCTTCTCACACAACTCCTGTAGGGGGGAGTGAAGTAATTTAGATGCAGGAAACCAGGAAACAGTAATCCGTATTTATTGAAGAATAATTCTAAACGAAGAAAAGGAAACTCCAGCCACTCCTGCTCTGCTCCTTCACCAACTGTCCTGACCAACATTCCACACAGTCCCATTGATGGAGCAGGGGCGGCCGGAAGAAACCAAGTAACATGTTACAAATAAACAAAGAGCAAAACAATGAAATACAATTACACAAGTGATATGATGCATTTTAAATACATGAAAGTTATTTTTTCCTTACTTATTCTTAACACAATACCACACCACCTTCCTCTTCCAGAAAAGTAAAAATATATCCATCTACATTACTTGACTTTGACAATTCCATTTGAGATTCCACACACGACCATCATCTAATTTAACAGCACCACTGTAAACTTCAATAACCTTAAAAACTCTACTAAAGTGAGATTGCCCTCCTGTAATTTTCCCAGGTAACTTGACCTTTACAAAATCACCCTCCTCAATATGTAACTCTTTTACAGATTTCCTCAAATCATACACTTGTTTTCTTTTCTCCTGACAAGACAAATGTTTGCTCCTTGCTGAATCCCTCCTACCTTCATAATTGAGTTGTTCCTTAGTATAAACTTTAACCCACGGAGGATACACCATAGTATGTGGTATATGTTTCTTGAACATGACAAAAGGGGATTGGCCCGTGCTAGTGTGTGGCGTGAACCTATATTCCTCAACCTTCTTCTTAATCATGAATTCCCAATCACACCCTAATTGATTTGCCAACTGAATGGTCTCCTTTAATGTCCTGTTGAAACGTTCCACCATCCAATTTGTCTCAGGATGGTACAAGGCACTCTTTCTATGCAAAATCCCTCTTTTACTCAAAAACTCACGCATAAGTTTAGATGTGAATTGAACCCCATTATCAGTCAAAATGGACCTGGGATTACCTTCTTTACTACAAACATCTGTGAGAAATTCTACCACAGTCAAAGAGGACACTTCTGAAGAGATCATGATCTCTGGCCACCTAGAAAGCTCATCCATAAGAACTACAACAAATTTTGAATGTGATTTATAGTTCAATGGTCCTAAGATATCAATAGATACTGAGTCCCACACTTCGTTAGGAGCTTTCTTGAGTATCATAGGTTGAGTTCTAACTTTCAACGACTTATCTGCAACATTACACTCCACACAATCACGTACTTTTCTTTCAATATTTAAGTTCATACCCGGCCACCAGTATACTCCTCTCAGTCTTTCTTTAGTTTTACAAATCCCATGATGACCACTATGGGCAAAATCCATGATGCGCTCACGCAAATTACACGGGGGAATTAACCTTTCTCCTCTCAATACTATCCCATTCTGAATGGACAATTCATGCCAAATTTTACTATAATTCTCACTCATATTCTCATTTTTATTTAAGGCCCGTCCATCCAAAAGTAAATCTCTGACACGGGAAAGATTTACATCATCCTTCATTCCTTGTAACCATTCATCCTCTGTAACACACCCGTCAGTGACAGCACATACCTTAACATCCTCGTCATCCTCGTCATTGAACTTTCTCCACAAGTGGGAGGTTATAACATCAGACTCATGGGTCACCAGCATTGTGGAGAAAGGCTATGCCCTTCCCTTTCGGGAGTTTCCTCCCCCCATCCCGCCCATTCTACTGTTCAGAAGAGGATCTCCTGTTACTAGAAAAGGAGGTTCAAGTCCTCCTTTCAAAAGGTGCGGTGGAGTTGGTTCCAGAGCAGGAGAGGGGTCAGGGTTGTTAATCAAGATACTTCCTGATCCCCAAGAAGGATGGTCGGTTAAGGCCAATCCTGGACCTGAGGATCTTGAATTGGTTCCTCAAACAGGAGAAGTTCAAGATGCTGACCCTAGCTCAGGTGCTTTTGGCGATGAACGATGGAGATTGGATGGTGTCTGTCGACTTACAGGATGCTTATTTTCATATCCCAATACTCAAGTCGCACAGGAAGTATCTCCGGTTTGTGGTGGAGTCGCAGCACTATCAGTTTGCGGTCCTTCCGTTTGGTCTTACTTCAGCACCCAGAGTCTTCACAAAGGTGATGTCGGTGGCTGCGGCAGAGCTCAGAAGGAAGGGGATAGCAGTATTTCCTTACCTAGACGACTGGTTGATCAAAGCCAAGTCTCCGGAGCTGGTGTTGCTTCACCTTCAGTCGACAACCCAGTTGTTGTTCGATCTGGGTTTTTCAGTGAATGTACCCAAATCTCACTTAGAGCCCTTTCAGCGCCTCCTGTTCATAGGGGCAGTATTGGATACAACATTGAATCGCGCCTTTCCTCCGCCTCGACGGATTCAGGACATTCAGGCGTTGGTTCCAATGTTTCAAAGTGGAGCGGTCGTTCCAGTCCTCAAGGTCCTACGCCTCCTCAGTCTGTTTGCTTCTTGCATTCTGCTTGTCACTCAGGCTCGCTGACACATGAGGGCTCTTCAGTGGTGCCTTCGAAGGCAGTGGTCTCAACACAAAGGGGATCTCGAGGGTTCGGTGAAGATCTCCAGAGATGCTGATGCGGATTTAAAATGGTGGATTGCGGACGGCAATCTTTCCCGAAGAAGGCCGTTCTCGCAAACTCCGCCGGTGGCCACAGTAATAACAGATGCTTCCACTCTAGGGTGGGGAGCTCATCTGGGGGACCTGGAGATCAAAGGTCTTTGGTCTCCAATGGAACAGATGTTTCACATAAATCTGTTGGAGTTGCGGGCTGTACGTCTTGCACTCAAGGCCTTCCTCCCATCCCTTTGTGGTCAGTCGGTTCAGGTCCTGACTGACAATACTACCGCGATGTGGTATATAAACAAACAGGGAGGAGTAGGGTCGTACCTTCTCTGCAGAGAAGCTCTACGGCTTTGGTCCTGGGCAAGGGACCATCAGATTTGCTTGATAGCAAATCATCTGGCCGGAGTCTTGAACATGCATGCGGACAGTCTCAGTCGTCATTTTTCGACCGATCACGAGTGGCGTCTCCATCCGGGTCAAGTCCGTCAAATCTTCCAGATGTGGGGAATCCCTCGGATAGATCTGTTTGCCACTCGGGAGAACTTGCACTGCCCGTTATTCTGCAGCCTCCAGTATCCGGTACAAGGAGGGTTGGGGGGCGCGTTTCAGATGTTATGGTGCGACCAGTTGCTTTACGCGTTTTCCCCCATACCTTTGATTCCCCGAGTTTTGAGGAAAATTCGCCAAGACCGGGCTCAAGTCATCTTAATAGCTCCGGATTGGCCAAGGAGGGTATGGTATTCGGATCTTCTCCAACTCTCTCTGCCCCCCGCTCCGTCTCCCTCTCAGGGCAGACCTTCTCTCGCAGTCGCAGGGGCAGGTTTTACACCCCCACCTCCAGAGCCTGCACCTTCATGCCTGGAGATTGAACGGGGCAACCTGAGTTCCTTTTCTCTCCCACCTGATGTAGTGGATGTTATTTTATCGGCCAGGCGACACTCCACTAAATCTATCTACGCTAAAAGGTGGGCTAAATTTGTGAATTGGTGTGGAGAGAAGCAAATTGCCCCCCTACGTGCCCACTTATCGGATATCTTGTCTTTTGCGTTGTCCCTGGCACAGAGGGGTTGTGCAGTGGCTACAGCCAAGGGATATTTATCTGCCCTGCCAGCCTTTCTATGTCTTACGGACCAGCCTTCTCTATTTAAATCCCCTATAGTGCTAAGATTTTTAAAAGGTCTCATTAACAAATTTCCTCCCACTCCTTTCATTATGCTTCAGTGGGATCTAAACCTAGTCTTGACTTTCCTTATGGGTTCACCGTTTGAGCCTATGCATTCTTGCCCCTTAAGGTTATTGGTTCTAAAGACTGTTTTCCTTGTTGCACTTACTTCTGCAAGAAGAGTGAGTGATCTGCAGGCTCTATCTGTTAAACCCCCTTTCACATCTTTTTATGGGGATAAGGTGGTGTTGAGGACCAAGGCTGCTTTCCTACCGAAGGTTGTTTCACCCTTTCATATGGCCCAAACAATTACTCTTTCCTCGTTTTATCCTCCGCCTCATCCTTCGAAAGAAGAAGAAAGACTACACCGCTTAGACCCGAGGAGAGCGCTGAGCTTCTATGTGAACAGAACGAAGGATTTTAGGTTGGAGGATCAACTTTTCATCGGGTACGTGCGAAAGAGGAGCGGAAGGGCAGTCCACAAGAGAACACTCTCCAGGTGGGTCATTCTTTGCATTAAACTCTGTTACTCTCTAGCAAAAAAGGAACCCCCTAATGGAATAAGAGCTCATTCCACCAGAGCTAAGTCGGCCTCTTCGGCCTTGGCTAGGGGTGTTCCTGTGGTCGACATCTGCAAGGCTGCAACTTGGTCATCCCTCCACACTTTTGCGAAGCATTATTGCTTGGATTCTGAGGTTAGGAGGGATGGCCATTTTGCACGGTCAGTGCTGCAGGATTTCTTGGTTTGACCATTCAGGCACCCTCCACCGAGTGCGGTACTGCTTTGGGACTCTATTCAATAGGTGAGGAATCCACAGGTAGTTGTATCCATCAGAAGAACAAGTTACTTACCTTCGGTAACAACTTTTCTGGATTCCTCATGGTCCCACCCGCCTCCCCGTTGCCTGTCTGGTCTAACCAAGTTATTCTTGGGTGTGCTCTTCTTGGTATTTGAGGGCTTGTACATATACTGTATATATTTATTTATGTATTTATTTATTTTATTTAAAAAAAAAATCTTGAGTTTTTGGAATGATGGTTTTATCTTGAATGTTATTAAATATTATTTGATTGATTGTCTCAATGGCCTATTAGTCTCAGGCACGTAAAAAAAATTGGTACTGACGTCGGCGAGGACCTCTTATTGCCTGTATGACGTCAGACGTCGTCGCGTGGGCAATTGTGACGTCCTCGTCGACGTGCAGAAGCTAGGAAGAAGATTTCCGTCGCTTGCTGGCGCAAGGGGAGTATTCAATGGGTGAGGAATCCACAGGTAGCTAATGTATCCACCAGAAAAGTCATTACCGAAGGTAAGTAACTCATTCTTTTAGCATACATTTTGTACTTCCAACATATCGGAGACCATAGACACATTCAGTTATATAAATCACATATTGTGAATTGCATGTTATTCTTTTTCTGATAGGGATTGTCTTTTGGTCTCTATCCATAACGTTTTTTTGTTTACTCCAATCTTGCAAGCTTTACAACTACTTCATTTGACCAACCCACTCTGTCGTTCTTCTAACCAGATGTTTGGTCGGTGATCCTGAAAGTTACTTTTTACTAGTTTATCTTTTAGTGACTGTGCTTTTCTGTATGTCACCTGTGGGTATTTTCCCAAAAGCGTGCTGGTGTCAGGGTCTTTAGATACTAAATGCCAATGCTTGCACACAATGTTCTTTATTCTCATGCTCTCTTTGATGTACATTAGTATCAGTCTAGGGGCTTCTTGGTCTCCTTTTGTTGTTCCTTGTCTCTCTTTTCGGTGATCAGTGTTTTAGTGCGAGGTTTCAGTCTCACTTTTTGTAGGCTCTTTTGCAGATCCCTTTGTCTATAACCTCTTCATTTCAATGTTTTGATTGTCTCATCAAATGTTTCTTCTGCAGCTATATCTCTGGTACAATTCCTTCTTCTCCTTCGCAACTCCTCGTATGGTATGCTCCTGATTAATGGTTTCGGGTAGAAACTTGTTCCGTGTAGGATGCTGTTAGTGGATGTTGGTGTTCATGGTTGAAGAGGATTACATTGTTGGTTAGGCACATCTCAATCATAGTTAACAGCATCTTTGTTGTAGTTACTCCACATTTCACTGCCTCAGGAAGGGAAACGTTCAGAACAACGACTCCGAAACAATGCTTGCGTTAACGACGACTCCCTTTTTCTCTGCCTTACCTACGCATGTGCTGAACAACACACGTGTGGTTAAGGCAGAGAAAAAGGGAGAGTGCATCAGGAGAGGACGCGGTCAGATTAGTGGGGCTGGGGTAGGGTTGGGGGATAGTTTTTAGGGGTGGAGGATGGATTGGGGGTAGTTTAATTTTTTAGGGGTTGGGGGATCAGGGTAGTTATAGTTTTTAGGGGCGGGGAATCGGGGCAGTTCTGTTTTTAGGGGCGGGGTCGGGTAGTTTTGTTTTGGGGTTGGGGTACTTTTCCTTTTGCGGGTGGGGCGGGGTAGTTTGGTTTTGAGGTTGGGGAATTGGGGTAGTTTGGTTTTCAGGGAATGGGAATCGGGGTAGTTTGGTTTTTGGGGGTGGGGGATCATCGGGTAGCTTTGGTTTTTAGGGGTGGGTGAGGGGTCGGTTGTTTTTAAGGTGGGTGGGAGAGGTCAGGAAAGGGGATTAGGGCTAAGGGTGGGTGGGAGGTATCTGGGGTAGTTGTTTTTAGGGTTGGGGGATCGGGTAGTTTTAGTATTGGGTTTGGGGTACTTCTGGGCCTTAGGGCAGGTGGGGGGTCGCATGCTAGAATCATGCATGGCGTTCTCACAAATGCCTTTACTAGGCATGCTTTTACAACAAAAAGTAGTTGTAAAGGTATGTGTGGTAAAGGCATTTATGGTAACAATGCGGTCGTTGTCCGGCCACGTTGTTCAGATATGCATGGTTCCAGCATTCATTGTTCCCTGAGGAAGTATGTACATGCCCTCAGACCCACCTTATGTATTATGGATGTATATAGTATTACCACATTGATGGTCACTAGAGGTTACTTGTTATCCTAGCATATGTTTGTCAGTGCGCGCAGAAAATCACTTGTCTCCCTGATGTAGGAACTCAAAATATGAACAATGTGTGCCAGACAGTAATCTACATAGATTGATACCTTTTCAAAAGAGAATCACATGATGACAGAATTGGTCTCCTCGGTGGGTCACCACAGGGTGTTGTGTATCTTTGCCAAGAAGTAAATTGTTGGGATAGTTGGTTGTTCATTGAGCATAAAGTTATACTCATCATCATTGATTAGCGTCATCTCATGCCATTATTACAATTTTTCACTGACGCTAAGTGTCATTTGGTTAATAGGACTTTTTTCCAACTTTTTGTAATTAGTTGTATCATGTAACTGTCTGTAAGCCTCTTTAATGCAATCTTTTTTGTTAAGCAAGCCAACATTTCCTCTGTTTTACGCTGGTTTTATGACGATCTGATAATTTTCCATCAAGTTTTTTTTAAGCTTCGCATTCTCTCCTTGTCATATTTTCCATTTTTCCTGGACGTCTGATTTTATTCGCCTGCAGTGATCACATATGAAAAAATATCAATTTTGTTCCCGGGTGTCAGTGAAGGCAATATTTAGATTTGTTCTTTAAATATGGAGTACACAATAATTGGAGGAAATATATGTATGGATGAGGTATTAATGGATGAAGATTACATTTTAGTTACCTGCATTACTGCTATAAATATGTCCTTCAATCTGTATTTAAAGAGAAAGAAGACAAATAATAGTTAAAGTTTGATATTATTAATATATCTATTAAAATGAATTAATCTGTAATAAAAACATATTGTCATTAAGAAAACACAAGGAGGTTATTTGTATATGACAAATATACATAAAATGTACACATCTTATGTTCCTTTGTCCACTGTTCTCAGTTTCTATACTTTTTCACTATGAAAGAAGTGTGTACAGAGACTCAACACTAAACAGTGCTGGGAAAAACAGTCATATAGACTGTAAAAACCCCATAAGCACAAAGCATGTTATTTAAAATTAACATTAATATGCATCACACTCAATAACTTCACAGTATTACACTACAATAAAGTGCTACTGTGAATTGCACTCACTATACCATGTAAATAATTTAATTAAGTTACAATTACTAGACTAAACAAAAGTATGTATGCTAAAAACATGTTGCTTATTATTATACCTGGTACAAAACTATGAATAGAAATAATCAGCCATTTTAAATATGAATTTTCTTTTCAGGACATCAGTTCCAATAGGCTGAATATTGTGTTAGACAGTAATAATCTGTGTACACAGAAGATTGTGTGGTTATTGTTTCCTAAAAATAGTATGAACATATGCATCCACAGTTCATTTTTGGATATTCTTTTGTTGACAAGACCCTTGATAAGCTGAATGATGTCTTAACCATTGATGCTTAACGTACAGAGCAGGTTGTATACTGTTTTGTTTGTGAAATCTTTCTGAATATATTTTATGCACATTACTTTTTGACATCTTTTTGAAGACATCACCTTCGTTAGGCCGAATGATGTCGTAAGTAGTAATCAGCAACCTAGAGAGAAGAGCGTATCCAATATTTTCCCACACATCCACCTTAGAACTTTGAAGAAACAATAAGTAAGAGTTAGGAAGTTTGAAAGGTAGTTTTTGTTTGAATTGCAGACTGCTTTCATTGCATTCTGCCAATCCTGTTTGTGTTTCAAAATATACAGTATAATGCCCAGATGTAATATTTAGGCATTTATGGAAGATAATAGTCAATGTACAGTATGATCTCCCTGAAATTGATATTTGTCCTGCTTTGAAGTTTGTAATTTAATTGTCCAATTTCGATACATCTGATCCGCATAGTTGAAACATTGCTATAATGGATTTACCACTTCTCTGTATAAGCATTGTAGCCAGTACATTTGATTAGCAATTTGAACAGGTCATGTTTTGGTCACTCTTTTTAAAGACACACTTTTACAATCTAGCAGAGTTACATGGAGAAATCACTCAGATTGGATTTCAGTGTTAGATGAGAAAGAGCAATTTTCACACTCATGGTTCCATGTATAACTCAGTCCAAATATGTCTTCAGTATTGACATTTTCTTGATCTAGAACTCCAAGAATCACTAGAAGAAATTCCTGTGTGTCTTGTTCTGCGTTGATAGTAAAAGCTATAGATCCACTAATTGAATTGCATTAAAACATGTGGTAAATAGAAAAGAACATTGAGAACAGCAGTTTACACCATTAGTATTATCTAACTGGTCACCTACTAAATCTCCATCATTCTCCATTTTTCTTTTTTTAACAGGTTCTTGTTTTTCCTTCTTTGCCATCTTTTTTCAGGAATATGTGCTGTATCTGTTAAAAGTTTCATCTTAGAACATAATATCTGTTTTTCATAAACATGATACTGTCTGAAATCGGGAGCATATATGCTTCTTAATCTATTATGCTTTCTAACACAACTTGCCACTGCACTGAGGTAATTTTCATCAAAACGAACCAGACAATGTTTGTACTCGTTACAACGCTACTTACCACAAACTCTGGGTACCTCTAGAATACCTAGGATGTTGGAAAAAAGGACGCAAATTTGGCGTGGGTAGCTTATGTGGACAAAAAGTTATGAGGGACTAAGCGTGAACTGCCTCAAATAGCCAAAAAAAGGCTGAGGGGGAACAGGCCTGGCAGCGAAGGGGTTAAATACTGTACTTCCAATATTAATAAATGCAGCATCTACACTTAATCTCTGTGACTTGTTGATTGTTACAGCATAAGCAAGACAAACAAGGAATTGCTTCAGCTCCACATATAAGTCCTTTACAAGCAAAAAGCGTACAATACGCCAAGCAATTTTCTTCACATCATTAATCTGATAAAATTTTATAGCTAGGTATTCAACCTCATCACAGTTAGAGAATTGTACGAAATCAGCAACTTTTCCCATTGTACCGTTTACTAGTACTTCTTCAACATTTAAATTGTGTCTCAAAATAACTACAGTTTTTGCACACACATAAGCACTTTTCTAGTTCAGCAGTCCTGGATACAGATTTCTCCAAGGAGTTTAACTTTTCCTGTAGTTTTCCACTCAGCAGTACTGTAACTCCCTGGTGCTTAATTTTTTTCCACAGCTATAATTTCTAAAATTTACTGTTTCTCTAGTTTCAGTAATTATTAATTAAATTCAGCACACTCTTGAAGTGTAGGCTTGAAAGACACTTTTGATTTTCCTTCTTTCCAAAAATTAAACATTAGCGCTGCTGCTGTGTTGTCAACGGGAAAACAGTTTCTTAATAACTCTACTCACCAAGGTATGTTTTCCCTCCTCTGTCAGAACTCCTACTCTAATATCCTTTAGAATGTTTACATATTCCAAGTCAGAAGCTTGGCACATATTTTTGATGAGTTCCTTATATTTTAAATATTGTCAAATGTTTACATTACCAATACTTCCAAATAAGTTTTGAGTTTCATCATGTGAAAGGGTTTTGGAAACAGGCTGTCCTTTCACAGGGGTAAGTTGTAGTAGATCGCCAAAAACAATTACATGCTTTCCTCCAAACAACACATTGTATTTTATTTTTTAAATCTGTTGCATTTTCAGATTAACCAAGCCAAGCATTAACTTTTAAACCATGTTTACCTCATCAATAGTTAAAAGCTTCAACGTCTTCAAAACTCTTTCCCCCTCATGAAAAGCTTTACCAGATAACTTCTGGTATTCCCACTTATTGTTGTGTTCATCCGGTAGCATGACCAGTTTACATAAAGTTATTTAATTTAAGTCTTTGATATTGGGTGCAGCTAATCCAGTAGGTTATGTTACTACACATGCTAATTTTGATTCTGTAATCTTGTGTTGGTAACTCGAGAGAACTTTAGTCAAAAAGCTTTTCCAAGTACCAGCTTGGCCACTGATATATAATAGTATGGTGTGAATGATGAACAATTGCATACTTTCTTGTCTTGTAGAAATCTATGTTCTTTTTTGTCTTTTTTTCAATATAAATGACTTCCTGTTCGTTGTTCAGTTGTGCAACTGTTCCAGATCTACACATTCCTGTCTCACTTGCTACATTCCAGTTTACACTTCATTGATAGCTATTGCAGCTTCATTCTCAGTAATAGGTTGTCCAAGTGGATCCTGACTCAGTGGTCCTGAACTTTGGCTGCTTTGGGAATTATCATTAGCTTCCTCAGCAGCAATCGTTTCTTCTTGTTGTATCTCATCATTTAGCATTTGTAAATAGTTTGTAAAAACTGAACCCTGAATAGTATCTTTGACAGAATTGAAAAAACTCTTCATAGCAGTCATACTCTCCAAGTAATTCCAATTCACTATGCCAAGGCTTGAGCAGTTGAAGATGGGCCAAAATAGAAATAATATTTTTTCTCAGACGTTTGGCAGCTACGTTTTCAGTGGTTAATTAGATTTGCTTTTTTTGTGTTTGACTAAACAACCATCACATCCACGTACTGCATATTTCCCTTCTTCTATGTTTTCATTTACATTGCTTCTACATCTGTATTATTGAAGAATTTCATAAAGGCACTTGATTTCACAATATCTGTACTTGGTGGCTTAAATTCTGCTAGGTATTGTATTTCTGGAAGACTTTAACACTATATTTCGTGTACTTGCTAGTCCAAGACTTACCCAAACAATTGCCTTTAATTTATTTTGAAAACCAGCTTGCTGAACTCAGCCTGACACAGGCCTCATGGGATCCCATTTCCTTTAGGGAAAGCATTTTTAAACTGAATGAGTACAATTTCTTTGCAAGTGTCTTTTCTGCAGAAATCTCTTCCCACAGCTCCTTCATCTCTGTCTTTTCTGACTTTGTAATGTATGAAGTGACATACCTGACCACAGCTGTGGAGTTGTCAGCAACAAACTGTATGTCCACATGAGCATTGCACATTTTTAGAATCACAGGGTTATAGTCATTAATATATTTGGAAGCCTTTGTTCTTGTTAGGTTGTATGTGTTCTTTAGTGATTTCATTGTCAGTGTATAGCTGAATGAAGACAGAAAGCTGTTGACTTTTCCTTCGGAAATAAGTGGTGGCGGAAATCCAAATTGACATCTTGTGTAAAATTTGCCCTTGGATCTATATTTATGACAGTAGCACTTTCCACATTTATGTGATTGGAATAATAAAACTTGCTGTCCTAGATTCCTTTCATCAGTAGCTTTTGGTATGGTGCATGTGACTCTGTTCAGTGAAAGACAATACGGTATCATCAGGGTCTGCTCCAAATTTAGGTGCGTCTTTTATCCAAAATAGCATGTGAATAGGAGGAGCGCCTCTTGCTTGGTACTCTTTCTGCCAAAAGAAATTAGTGACTTCCCCAAGTGGAGGTTTGGATTAGTTACAGATGGATGTCATCACCACTTGGAACTTATGGTTGAAATACCTGCATACATTATCAGGATCTAATGAGCAGAGTTATCCTGCCTTTTTTACATTTATGTCTTTTATATTTGAATTTTCCTCTCACAAAAATACAAGCAGGCCTTCCCAGGCACACTCAGCGCAACTGAGTGTGAGAAACCAGGTAGGTGGACCTAGAATTCTCAGCATACATTTAAGTTCTCCATGTCGGCGATACCACTATTTATTTGTCCCACATTGGCATGCCATTAGGTTAATTATGTTGTATTCTAAATTTCCATCTTTTCTATGAACGTTAAGAAAATCTCTTGCAGACAGATATTGAAAATGAACTCCTGTCTTTAAAATGTGCTGTACTGCATAGGAAAGTCCAGACAAGTCACTTTCAAAAATAAGGTGAAAAATATATATATATATATATATATATATATATATGTTGTTTTTTTACGGAATACACTGTCGGAATCTTTGTTCCTCCGACTATAATCGGGTTGATCGGTATTCAGCTGCTGAAACCTGTATGGGCTGTTCATCACAGGAACCACCTACTCCAGTTGGAAACAACTAGGGAAAACAATGGGCTTCTAAACTTTTTTCTCAAATAATCATGGGAGCTCATTTAACTTGCTTTATTTGAAACAGCTCAGTAGCATCATCAGTGACTTCTTTGGAATGTAAGGGATTGGATGCTGTAGTACTCATGAATTTCTTCTGTTTGTGATTGATCCACTTTTTCAGTCTGACCACTTGCTGCCAATGTTTTCCTCTTCAGTTTTAGACAATACATGTACATTCCGAGTTTGACTTTTATACTGAGTGCGTCGACAACTAATGTACACACTGGTGGGTTTTTCAGAACACACTGTTTTAAACTTACTAATTTCTTCTGTAAATTTCTCAGTAGCAATAGCTGTAGTATGTTACTCGACACATGAAGCTACACATTCTATATTTTCCCTACAGTCGTTTTGGGAACCAAAAAATGAAACTGCTCCTCCTCACAAAGTTTTCTAGCTCTGCTACTGTTCCATGCTAAAGCACTCTATTAATTTCACCTAAACACAGCGCTGGAGTCTTCATATAGTAAATCTTCCTAACTTAATTTTGCATCTTTGAGTGGTGAATTGCCAACATTCTAAAGTGATGAAAGGTTCTTTGGCACATTTTCTTTGAGACAAGCTAGTGAATGCCCTTGCAAATGTGTATGCTTTCTTACCTTGGGTGGATCTAATATTTGCAAAATTAAAACTTTTTTTTCCGACTTCTGCATGGAAAATTAGGTACAAAATTTGTTAATAAGTCAATTGATTGCTGTTGAATACTACAAATGCGACTACAGTTCCACTTATATGCAGGAGCCTATTTACGCCTTCCCTCAACCTCTTCAGCTATCACTTCTTCAACATTCTTTGGAGCAATCTCTACTTTTTCAATTGCACTACCATCCTTTACCTCATAACAACGACCAGTGGAATCAACTTCATGCACTAATGTGTTCTCTTGGTAATAGCCTTCTTCATTAAAGGAAGGCTCTGTACTGGAGGCATCCTTCCATTCACCGCTAAAATATTTGCAAAAATTACTTTTATTGATACATCTTTTCCTTTGGCTGCTTCTCTTTATACATGACACTTTTATCTAGTGTCTTCATTCTTTTGAGTATTAAAATAAAAAGTGTTCTCTTTAAGGAAAATGCCTTATCAACTACATCCTCAACACATTTCTTTTGTTTCACTACTTGTCTTCTCTTTTGTTACTGCTTCATATTTTTCACTAGATTCCGAATTACCATGCCATGGAACATTTTAGCTCTAATTTCTTTGATCTGCTGGTGCATTCTGGTTATGCTGTCTCCTTTCTTAAATGATGCCTTTCTTGTCATTTGACTTGATTTTTGTCATTCTTTGGCTGATTTCAAACATTTGTTTATGTACTTGGTTTTGTAGACTTTGTAATTTCCTACAAACAACTTTTAAGAAGTGTTTTGTTCTTACAAGTAGCTCCTTTCTCTTTATCAACATTGTCCACATGTTCTCTCTTTTGTTTCTGTGTTTCAAGTCGATAGTATGTTTTCATCAGTTTCCTACGCCTTTGTTTTTTTCGGCATTGTAGATGTATGTTTTAATACAAATAGATGTCTGAAAAGAAAAAAATCAGCATATTTACATTTGCATGGCATATTGTTCAATAATATATGATAAACAATAATTATACAGTCACATCACTATCTGGTAGGCACTCTATGTAACTAACTTTTCATGTTTAAATCTTTTAAATCAGTGTACAGGAGCCTCTTTTCTTATAGCCATCAATGTCTATCAGTGTGTGGCTCTGTATCTTATCACATACGTCACTGTGTCTCTAGCTGCACCAGTGTATGCATAAGTGTGAATCTTGGTATGTCAGCATATGCATCCATCTATCCATGGGTGCATCAGTTGATGCGTAAGTGTGTCGGTGGGTGTGTTACTGTATGGATCAGTATGTGACTGGGTATATCAGTGTTTGTATAAATGTGTCATTATGTGTGCTACTGAATAGAATCCTTTTTTCATTTGTGCCTCAGTTTATCCATCATTGTCTGCTTGTGTATATCATGGTATATATGAGTCTGTACCTCTGTATTTTAGAATATGAGTCAGTATTTGAATGAATGTGTTAGTGTGTGCCTAGTTTTCAAATTGTATGCATCAGTGTCTGTTTGGGTGTGTCACTCACTCAGTATTTGACCTCACACCTCAGTGTGTACTTCAGTGTGTAACTCTATGGATCAGTGTGTGCCTGTGTATTTGATCACATGCATCAGTGTGCTTCTGATTACGTTAGTATATGCATAGGTGTGAGCTTGGGTGTATCAGCGTATGCATCCATTTGTGCCTGGGTGTGTCTGCGTATATATAGCTGTCCCTGGCTGTGTCATTGTGTACACCAGTGTGTATACAGAGATGTAGCTCTATGCATGAGTGTGTCTCTGGGTGCCTGAGCGTAACCATCAGTGTGTAGCTGTATGCATCAGTATGTCTCTGGGTGTCTCAGTGCAAGTATTAGTGTCTACCTGAGGGCGTTACTGTATTTATGAGTGTATGCCTGGGTGTATTAGTGTTTGAATGAATCTGTGCCTTTCTATTCTAGTGTAGGCATCATTGGATGCATGGCTTTTAAAGGCCTAGTAAACATGGATCCCTTTTACGCCGAATAATGCATAAAAGGGTGTTTCTTGGGGTGTTCCCATGCAACAGCCTTGGAACAGAAGAGAATCTGATGGATTCCCACATTTGCAGATCTGCAAATGTGTTAGATTCCGATGGCCCTTCATGTCTAGTTTTAAAGTGATGGATCGGGGAAAAATAAAAAAAAATTCTCTCCATTTGTTCCTCTTTGAATGAGTAGTGCAGTCTACGGCACACATTAAAAGAGCAAAACACCATTAAATATTGTTTATATGTAGGAATTTGCCCTTAATGCATATAAACACTCATCCATGCGATGCCGATACCCTTACACTGTGGTAGAAGTGTGTCTGCATTGTTGCTAGGTAGCAGTGTGTGTGCCAATGCGGGGTAGAAGTACAAGAATGTGCCACACCTTCTTCATATGGTGCATACCTAACCTTTTCACAGTGCAGCAAAAAGATGTGCAGCACTACCCTGTGCCAAAACGTACAAAATGAGGGCTCACACTGTACAAGTGACAAACTGCTAAATAAAAATGTAAATCTTACCTTATAAGTTCATACCACACTCTATATAACCTACATATAGCATAGTTTAGATTTCACTTATTTAAACTAAAAACACACTCAAAGGTGCTCATTCCGAGTTTGGCTGTATCCGAACCTCCACGCCAAAGGCGGTCTTATGACCGCTGGCACGGTGGCGGTGAACACTGCCAAATAACTAGTAAGGTGGTGAACCCAACACAATACAGACAACTCACTGCCAGCCCCGCCACCGCCGACGAGCAGCATCCGCTGGCTGAAGACAACTTCAGGCAGGAGGCAGCCAACGTCCCACCCTCCATATTCCGAGTAACCACTCCGACATGATATCCGGTGGGGCCTTACCACCATGAAAAACCTGGCGGAAACAGAAAGTATAAAAGGAAACACACACCTCCAGGCGCAGATGAACTGCTTGACTTCACAACATTGTATGTCGCCATACACCTTCAGGAGCAACGATGACGACGAAGATGACAACCGTAAGTATACCTAGCACAGAGGGGATGGAAATGGCAGTGATACACTCCCACACAGAACACACATACCCCACACACACAGTGAAGGCCACACACACACACGCACACACAACATACGTCAATGCCAAATACCCAATACACACACAATGCCATGCATATACGTGCCAAACATACTGCACAACGCTCAACACCACCACCAACACACCCCAAAACCACATGACAACTGCCCCACAAACACCTCAACGATGGCATAGACGGGCACGTTGTGCGACATCACACACACCATGAATTCCATGTAGCAATGACACACAATCAATAGCTGTGAACACACATCCAAACAATCATACAGGTGACACAACACGTACAACCAACAACCAAGGAAATACACACATGCAGCACTAGACACACTGACGCACACAACACCCCATACAAACACACAAGCAAACAGACAAACACATCACAACATCCCCATGGCCCAAACCATCTATCAAGCACATGCAACAACACAGACACAATCCACACATAGACCTCACACACCTTTACACACAGATGTCACGCCACCATGTAGAAGGAAACCAGGACAAGCATCTTATCTTTCCAACCACAGCAATTTGTATTTGTATTCAACCAATTAACTATATACAAAATGTGCCAATGTCAAGTCCAATGTCCACTTCAGCTGGACACATTGGGGGTGATTCTAAGTCTGGTGGGTGGCGGAGGCCGCCCGCCAGACTTCCCCCTCCAAAATACCGCTCTGCGGTTGAAAGACCGCTGAGGGTATTTTGGGTTTTGCACTGGGCTGGCGGGCGACCGCCAAAAGGCCGCCCGCCAGCCCAGTGCAAAACACCCTTCCCACGAGGACGCCGGCTCAGAATTGAGCCGGCGGAGTGGGAAGGTGCGACGGGTGCAGTTGCACCCGTCGCGAATTTCAGTGTCTGCAAAGCAGACACTGAAATTCTTTTTGGGGCCCTCTTACGGGGGCCCCTGCAGTGCCCATGCCATTGGGAGCGGGAGACCGCCGGTTTTCCACTTCTGACCGCGGCCGAACCGCCGTGGTCAGAATGCCCAGCGGGGCACCGCCAGCCTGTTGGCGGTGCCCCCGTCATTTTAGCCCTGGCGGTCTTGGACCTCCAGGGTTAGAATGACCCCCGTTGTCCTTTAATATGGGCCCAACTTGACTCCTGATTGAAAATAGGCCTCCACTTCTTTAGGGGCAGCAATGGGACAGGCAGGCACCTCAGGAGTGTGGGTTGGTGGGGGAGCTTTGATGTGGAAGGGGCACATTTCGGCTTGGGAGGGATGACCTTGGCACCGGGAGGAGTGGCTTTTTTAACTGGGTGGAGGAGCAGGGGAAACACCAGAGGGGGGACCCAAGGAATGGGAGGTGGAAGGGTCGAGAGGGGCTGGAGGACACGCTGTTTACAGGGAAGCCGGGTTGGGAAAGGAGTAGGGAAGAGGTCAAGGGTGGCAAGGAAAATATTTAGGTATATGGGGGCGGTCACGTGATTGAGGGTTGGGAGTGGAGGTAGAGGGAGTGCTCATCTGACGTGTCTGTGTGCCATACGTGGATGCTGGTGTTTGCAGTGTCTGGATGTGTGCTGTGGCTGAATGTTGGGTAGGTGAGTGGGTATGTATGCATTTCTTGGGAGGGGGGGCAGAGATGCAGGGAGAGGGAATGGGTGATGTGTCAATGAATGTTTTGGTGGTGTGTGTAAGTGAGGTGGACGTGCTGCAGGTGGCACAGACGGTAATCGTGGTAAGTGTGGATGTGGTGTGTGGGGTGTGTGACTGTTGTGGTGATTGAGGGGATGACAGAAATTACAGCAGGTCCAGTGTGTGATGATGCTGTGCTGGCAGGTATGAGTCGAGATGTGACTGTATGGGAGGATGTAGTGGAAGAAGTGTCTGTTGTTGTGTCTGCAGATGTGTATTGTGTGTGTGCATGCCTGTGTGAACGTTTGTGATGCCCATGTCTGTCTTTGCGCACCTGTCTGTTGTATAGGGTGTATGCGTGTGTGTTGGTGTGCCATTGACGGGTGTAGGGAGAGGGCTTGTGGATTGGGAACAGGTAGCTGGAGGTGGGATGGAAGATGAAGGGACACTGGCTGCCCTCAACGAGGAGGCTAGAGCCTGAAACGATTCCTGGAGGCCTGACAATGCACTGTGAATGACTTCCAGCATTGCTCTGTTGCATCTGGGATGCCAGTCCCTGGATGGCATTCACAATCGTTGTCTGCCCCACAGAGATGGACCTCAGTAGGTCAATAGCCTCCTCATTGAGGGCAGCAGGGGAAGTGGTGCCTGCAGCAAAGGAGACCCCCACCCTCCTGGGTGAGCAGGCACAGGCAACTGGGTGGGGTGCTACAGGGAGGGGGAGGGCGGTGCTGGAAAAGGTGGTGGCGGACAATGATGGTGTTGGTGTGGTACCAGAAGGGTCCGCCACTGCCAGGGAGCCGCCATCGGAGGAGGTATCTGAGTCAGATGTTGTGATAGCTCCAGTCTCCCCTGTGGTGCTCCCCTCACCCTCCGTCCCACTGGCCCCTTCGGCTTTACTACTGGCCACCTCCTGGGTCCCGTGGGCTGCAGCATCCTCACTCGCCGGTGCCCTTCCTCCCTCACCAGATGATGCTAATGCACAGACACAGACAGAGGAGGAGAGAGAAAAGGAGGGTGGCAGAAACAGAAAAGGAGGAAAATATTAGAACCCACACATCCACTTCACATACACACAGTGCAGATAACAGTCGCTGCCTGTGAAACAATAGGCCAATTAGCAGCCATTCACAAATACAGTCATGCAAGCTATGTCCATACCCATCTCAACCCTGCAGACCAAACTCCTGCATGAAGACAACTACATGCCCATTATTGCCAAAATGACTACTCCTAGAATCAAGCCCAGGACTATACCCAATCACATGTCATCCATTACAGGATGATACTAATCTAAGCAGAGAGGGACTCAGGACACTAACTAACTGATAGGAATGTGAGGAGTACATGTGGTACAGAAGATCCATTGATGTAGGAAGTGATGCAGCTGCAACCTTAAGTAACATGCCGGTCATTACCCATATACAGTGCCATCATGACCACTTCGTACTACTACAGTACACGCAGAGATGGAGGATGCAGCCATTGACATGATAGCAGATTTGAGACCCATACCTACAGCTGAACATGTGTCACTGTACCACCACTTCTCATCCATCCTACATGGCTCAACATAGCAACCGCCACACACTCCTACTTGATGGGTGTGGCAACCAGGACTGTACATTCCCTAAATCACATCTGACTACGTTCATTCCAAGGAGGGTGACAGTACACAACCATGCAGTAGTCACCTGACAGTCAACACTTACCCCCTTGAGGCTGCTGCGCTGCCTTCAAGCGCCCATCCAAATCAGGGTACGCCACTGCCAGTATGTGGGCCATTAGGGGGTCAGGGTCTGACGTGCACTCCTCCCATGTTGGGAGGCTGCCCCCAGCTGGGCCTCTGCGGTCTTCCGGGTCCAGCGTTGCAGGTCCTCCCACCACTTCCTGCAGTGGGTGCTCCTCCGGCAATGGACCCCCAGGGTCCGCACTTCCTTGGCGATGTCTCACCACAACCCCTTCTTTTGGTGGGTGCTGACCTGATTGGGAAACAGTGAGAAAAGGGGGGACAAGATATAAATGAAACCAATCCAGCAGTAAGCTCTGGCGACACACAACGAACACTGCTCATGCACACTGGCAATATCTCACACATATCATGTGCATGCTACTCACCTGATCAGTCATGACATGTTAGTGTGCACAGACATACATCGTCAAACACCACCCAACTTGTGGGACCAAGGACGTTGTACTGACCTGTTGTCCTGGAACTCCGTACAACCACCCATACTTGGGTAGGAACCTTCCACAAGTTTTTCCAGCTCTTCTTTTGAGAGGGCTGGGGCTCTTTCCCCTGCAGTGCATGCCAAGAGACAGGACACAGCAGCACACAAAGTGGAGGTCTGTCTAGCCCAAATGCCAAGAGTCAAGGGAGCTGGCCCACACAAAATGGCAGTTACGACTGCAGCAGTCATGACTGTCACCACCAGCGGTGATCACCATTGGTCCCAGTCTCCCATTAATATCAATGTTAACCAGTGAGGAGTTGCACAGCGGTTCTGACCGCACTCCGCGATGACGACTTCCGCCGGCAGAACGAGGTCACTTCCATCAGCCCAATGCATGCCAGACACTCGGATGACATTTTAGTCTGTGACATTACTGTCCTGAGTTTACACAGCAAAACTACCTGCCTGTCGTCACAAATACATACTTCAGCCCTGACATGGTGAATATAAACACATGTAGTGCATGTCTAGCGACATTTACAGACTTGTCACACCAATTGTCAGCATATTTGATCAGTATAGTAAAACACAGGGAAAGTGTAGGTGTACATGTCCTGTATATGTCCATTCACACAGGAATCATGTGCCATTGTCTGGTTAGGTACAGAGGGTAGAGTAATGTGTACTCCCACATTATAGGCAACTTGCATGACTATTACATAATGACTGTCGTGTGTCATACTGAATAGCCTACATTGTGACAGATACCCTGATTGTTGTTTGTATCCCCGCACAGATTTGTCCACAATGGAGTAATGAGGAATGCACCAATTTACCGGCCACTCATAGAGCTTGAAACCATGGAAAAGCGCCACATCATCCTGACCTATCGACTGAACCATTTGTGCATCAGGGAACTGGTCACCCAGTTGAAGCCAGATCTCCTGCCGGGTTTGAGGAATCCCCATGCCATCCCTCTAACAGTCCAGGTGTTGTCAGTCCTGCATTTCCTGGCGAGTGTCTCTTTTCAGAGCACAGTGGGACTGGCTGCAGGCATTTTGCAGCCCAAGTTCTCTAAGGTGTTGCAGGATGTGCTGGATGCCCTACTCAAGCATGTGCACAGGTACATTAAGTTCCCACTACCTCCAGATTTTCCCACTGTGAAAGCAGCGTTTTACAACATCTCAAATGTCCCACATGTAATTGGGGCCATTGATGGGACTCACATTGCCCTGGTACCTCCGAGGATCAATGAACAGGTCTACAGAAACAGGAAAAATACATATTCACTCAATGTACAAGTGGTGTCTTGCAGACCAATACATTACACATGTGAACGCTAAATTCCCAGGATCAGTACATGATTCATACATCCTGAGGAACAGCAGTGTCCCTGCAATGATGTCACAGCTACAGGGAGAAAGGGCCTGGCTCATAGGTAATTGTACAGCTCTCCATGTCAGACGTCTATACCCCTCGTGACACAGTCAGCACTCCGCCTAGCAATGTTACCCATTGCCATGTTTTTTTTTCCCACACAGGTGACTCCAGATACCCCAACTTGCCCTGGCTCCTGACACCTGTGAGACATCCAACTACATTAGGGGAGAACAGGTACAATAAGGCACATGACCGGACCAGGCGTGTGATTGAACGTACTTTCGGTCTCTTAAAAGCCAGATTTCGTTGTCTTCATGTGTCTGGTGGTGCTCTACAGTACAATCCAGGGAAAGTCTGCAAAATCATTGTTGCATGCTTCATGCTCCATAATGTGGCCCACTTTTGGAGGAGGGGGACGTTAATGCTGGAGCAGTGTTTGTGGCCGGTGACACTGATGCTAATGGGGAGGCTGACGAGGATGAGGCATATGACAACAGGACTGACATGATTCGTCACTACTTTCCTTGATGTACAGGTATGTCTGCATTACATCTCATCCGCGCATGGGAGATGTATTGCTGAAGCCAATCTGTAACCAGTATTTGCATGCATCAAAGTATGTGTGGGGACTGGAGCCTTACACATTGGGTAACGACCTTGAAGGATAGGTGACTCACAATGAGAGGTAGTGGAAATGCACAGCTGCTAAGCTCATTTGTGGAATGCTGGTGCCATTGCGGTACAGCCTTCTTGTTGTTCTAAAGTTTTAGGGTCCTCATGCTGCCTATTTGGGAATATGTTAGGGGGACTTATCAGTCTTGTCCTGCTGCTTAGGCATGTCATGCATTGACATCTGCTGGGTATCAAGCACCTGTTCATGACTACTCAAGGAGTTGTGCAATTGAGGATGTTACCTGTGTTTCATCTTTCCTGTCCCACATGTGTGAATGCCAATGCAGACCCTTACATATGGTGTAACATAGCTGCTGGGACATTCATCCTTTGTGTTCAACTGCTATTGATGCATGACTGTGGATTACATTCCTCACAACTTTGTACCTCATTTCATTTATTTATCCCTCTTCAGATGACATCTCTGTTTGCAGTCTGCTTGCTGATTTCCCTATTGGCATAGTTGACAGTGGATGTTAAAACAAAATGGATGTACTTACACACCTGCTGGAGTATCCCAATACATCTGTAACTTGGACATTTAGGTTGTGTAGACCTGTGTATTCTTTTGTTGTTCTTCAACATATTTGGCAATACTAACAATAAAGAGACATGCACCATGACTTGTGATAATAGGTGTTTATTTAGTATTATATTTCACAGTCCAGAGGAGTGAGGTAGTGCTCTAGGTGATGAACAGAGTGGGTGGTCCAGCTGTTAGGTCCTGTGTCCATTTGCTTCGGAATGATGTGACCTTGGTATTGGACAGCCAACAGGGTGTAACAGATTGAACAGAGAAAAGACTGCAATGAATTCCCTGTCCCAAGCTCCTCAGTAAGAAACCTTGGAGTGTTGTTTGAACATAGCATAGTTAAAAGTTGCTACTGGTGCCTGAAAATGTTTCCCTTTCTTCAAAAAACTTAAAATTCGGGTGACCTTAGCAGTAGTGATTTCTAGACTTGACTATTGTAATTCGCTGATGCTTAACATCAAGAAGGTCTCTCTTAATCAATTACAATTGATTCAGAATGAGGCGGCTCGCTTAGTTCTGGACATACCGAGTCCTTCATTGGCCGGCAGTAGTTTAAGACAGTTGCACTGGCTACTGGTGGAAAAACGGGTTACATTTAAAGCACTCTGCCTTACATATAAGGCTTTTCATCAGGAAGGCTGTAATTATTTAAGTTCGACCTTACGGCCTTACCAGCCATAACGTCAGCCCAGATCATCTGCACTGGAAATTATATGTATCCCCCGTTGACGTACAGCTAGATGGTGGGATAAAGCCTTCTCAGTTACATCGGCAAGACTCTGGAACTCTCTTCCACTTTCCATCAAGATGGAGCAGATGTACTTCCACTTTCGGAAGAGGCTTAAAACTTGGTTATTCTCAGACTAGGCTAGTTACCTTTCTTTCTTGGCATCTCCTTTTCTCTTTTTGATGTCCTTCTACTTTTCTGATGTTCTGGCTTCTCTTTCTTTCTTTATTCTTTTTAGGTTTCCCTTCTGATGTTACGTTAGTCTTCAGCGGTTCGATGCTACAGCTGGAATGCGCTTTACACTAACCCACAATACAATACAATACAGTACAATAACAGTGGCACACAAGAGTGACATTTCAGAAGAGGGATCACTTCCTGGTGGGGGGATTGGTCTTGGCCTGGGGTCCTGCAGGATGTCTGGATGGGCTACCTCTTTTATTGGGGGTTCCTCAGCTGCAGGGGTAGGGGTGCTGTTGCCCTGTGGGTCTTCATGCTGTGCCTCCATTCCAGTGGGTGGAGAATGTCCGCCGGATGCAGTTGAGTTCCTTGAACTCCCCTAATATGGAGGCCATGGTGGCATTGTGTGCCTGCCACTGCAGCCTGGCCTCCTGGTGGTATTCTCCTGAAGCCTTTGTGTGTCTTGCAAGGTGGTGAGTATCTGGCCCAACTGGTCCTGGGTTTGCTGGTAGGCTCCCAGGACCCTGAAGACAGCCTCCGGGCCTCGTCCCTTGTCCCACTATTGGCCTCCCACTGGCCCTTGCCCCCTGTGCCCCTGGTGCAGTGTGCCCCCTCTGACTGACACCAGGACTGTTATTGTCTTGGGTTTGCACCGTTGACTCCTGCCCCTGTCCTGTGGGGCACACTGATGATTGATTTGACCTTGGGACACAGGTATGGGAAGGTGGGCTCTGCTGTGCACTGGCTGCCACAGGGGAGGTGGTTTGAGTTGTGGGTAGGGTGAGGCTGGTGGTGGTGGATCGACCACTCATGCCTGATAGGCCAGGTTCATTGACCGAATCCAGACTTGCATGTGAATCCTCCCCGATTGGTGCTGCATCCAGGCCTGTGCTTCCTGTCACTGGGCTCCTCTGCTGTGTGTCAGTACTTGGGAGAACTGTGAGATGAGAGGTATTGTGTCAGAAGATTATATTTTTGTGGTGACACACATGGTTGTATTTCCTCATTCACTGTATTTGCAGGGCAGTAATGGCATTGACAGTTTTCAGTCAACGGCTTGTGTTCCCATCAGTGGAGGGTTGCAAGGCCCTAATTTACAGTAGTTTACATTTGTCTTGCCACTGTCATTGCCATGAACTGATGTGCATTCCTACCACATATTGGTGATGGGGAGTGACATGGTTTAACGTGCAGTTGCAGAGATGTGATATGGACGTAGCAGTCAAGCAGGGATAGGGAGTGTTACATTTTGGTAGTTGGGGTACTTTCTGCTGTGTGAGGCATAAATGCACTAGGTTGGGCTGTGAGGAAATGGCGTCAGTGGGGAGATGTGGCACGCAAGTGTGGGTATAGGGCCAATGATGGGATTGTGCACATTCGGGTAGTTTGAGGGGGTGAGAAGGTGGTGGGGGTACATGCTGTGCACAAGGACCTGGTGATCAATGAGTATAGTGGACTTACAAGTGTCCAGGCCACTAGCAATTCCCGTCAGCCCTTCTGGTTGTAGTATGGCCAGGACCATCTCCTCCCACAATGCCATTTCTGAAGGAGGTGGTGGGGATCCGCCACCAGTCCTCATGACGGCCACTTGGTGCCTGGAAGCCATGGCCCGTACCTTCCCCCTAGGGCCGTTCCACCTCTTTCTAATGTCCTCCCTTGTGCGTGCATGGTTCCACATTGCATTCACTCTGTTGACTATCTGCCGGACCAGTGCCCCAAACAGTTGCAGCTCCACTTTTACTATTTCTTCGACCATTACCCTGAGCTCCTCTTCTGTGAATCTGTTTTTTTTTGTGGTGTCAGGGTGGTTGTGTTGTAGGTTGGGGTGTATGGTGTGCAGGGATTCTGTGTATGTTGTTTGTAGTTGTGATTATGTGTAATGGTATGTGCGTGTGCTCTGTGGTTTTTTTGTGCAGTGGTGTGTTGTGTGATGCATGCTTAGTATGATGGTGCCTGTGGTATCTAGGTGCCTCCATTCAGTGTGCTCTTCTCTCGCTCTGTCGGGGTGTCTAGTTGCAGAGGGTTTTGGGTATGTGTGGGGTGTGTTTTGTAGTGCTGTGGACAGGTGTGTGTATGTGTTTTAGGTGTTGCAATTGGTGTTATCCTATCTGGTCCAGTGTTGCTGCGGTGGTGGCTACTTTTTTCCCATGGCAATTTGAACCGCCAATGGATTACCGCTGTGTTGGTTTCTGCGATGCTGACCTGTGAATCGGAATTTGGCAGGCGACATTTTCTCGGCGTGGCGATGGTGGTGATGCAGCCGCCTCCTTCATACCGTCATTTGGGCCGACGGTGTTGTTACTTTGGTCTAAATTTGGCAGTGTTGTGTTGGTCACTCGTAATGCGGCGGTCTTTGGTAATGACCGCCAAACTCGGAATGAGCACTTAAGTCTTGGAAAGTGTTTAGAAACTGAATGTGAAGTTGCCATTGGAAACCGGTTCTAGGACGGAAAAATCATAGCTTACAAGAAACTAGTGTTTTTCACTTTCTCACACAATAAATACCTTGCTATACATTTAAATGAGTATTTCAATACATGTCAGTCTCTCTCAGGCAGTATGCCTTTCTTTATGTTATATACATTTTTATGCATCCTATTCACACACACACACACATCTTTGAATATACATTTGTTATAAATATATATTCTACTTCACATACTTCTTATCTTTCGTTGATAGTTAAAATACTCTCACAATATCACTTTAACCCTTTTCTTTGTGTAAGCATAAATTCTCAGCATAAGAATGGTACACAACTTTCACACCAAGGAAATCTTAATGGCAACCTTTTCAACTTCACTATGAATGATGTGGTAGTTAACAAATCAAAAACTGGCTTTCATTGTTATTTTCTGTTACCCAACCTCGGAATGGTTAATGGCTGTTAACCCCTTGTTTCCCTTCTATAAAGCGTCCCTGTTTGGTAGTGAATACTACTGGAATTACAATGCTGTCATGGCGCTCAGCGCGGCCCACCCCCAGTGTAACTTTGTGATGGAGTCACAACTCCAGATGTGGGTTCAAAAATGCACTTACGATCGTGTTTCGATCCATTGTTATACAGATATAATATAGACTTATAATACTGAATTGGATAAAATATTTTGTTTCCAACTCATACTCTGCCAAAAACACTATTTTTTGAACATTTTAAATAGGCTTTAATGGAACCACCCTTCCCCCCACAGTTTTCACCTCAGCTCTCAAAGCAACCCCCTTTGGATCACTCCATTGTACCAATAGTTCAAAAGTTCAGAGAACTATCTATGCAACAGCAGCATACTAGCATTCAATTTCTTATGTACCAGGTGTGGTTGACTGTTACAGAATGTAAGGATATGCAAAATAGCATTACTTGTTTGTAAAATAATCTGACCCAATCAGAGATCTACTAACTTAATGCTCTAAATAACTACCTACTTTTATCTACCAGTGTCCTTACAATGTCTAATGAAATCAATGCTTTTTTTAAGCTGGTGCTTCCCTCTATTTTAGCCACCTTACATTTTGAAACCTGCCTCATTCACCTCCAGATTTCCCCTTGACTGCTACTGCATTTGGTCAGAGAGGGTTAAAGTAGTAGCAACTGTTTTAATTGGATGAAAGTCTTAGAGATCCCAATCCCCCTCGCCTTATCATTATGCACTGTGGTGGGAATTACCTAGGCATACTCACTGGGGTAGGACTGGAAATCCGAATGAAGGATACCTTTGCACAACTTACGTCACTTTCGCCTCATACTGCATTTGTGTTATCTAACTTATGCCAGATGCAAAAATGGTAAACTACATTTGGTCCACACATTGAGAAAGTCAAGAAACATGTTAATGAAACAGTTTCAGCTTTTCCCAGAGATCATAACATGGGCTCTGTGTACGCTAATTACCTGCACTTTGACAAACCAGGAATGTATAGAAGAGGTGGTGTTCACTTTAAAGATGAAGGCAACAGGGAGCTTCTGAGTAACTTCAAACTCTGGGCCGCTCTTATGTGTATAAATCATATACACACATTTAACAGAAAGGCTCTTCTTAGACCCACCCTACATCCCAAACGTTGGTTAATTGTGTTTAAAAATCTGATCTATTTTTTTTTTTTAATTTTGGAGCTGTGACTGCGTTGCAGATTTGCAAACCAAATGCACACATTCAATGCACAACAGCAAACACAGCCAACTTATGCTTTGTTAGTGTGTGAGTGGATCTATCATTGGGTCCGTGACTATGGGGCTCATTATGAACACTGTGGGATTCCCCACCGTCTTCATGCTGGCGGTCTAAACACAGACCGCCAGCCCATAGAAGGCCCCGCCGGCCCTATAATATACATTCCACTGGCCTGGCGGACAGAAACCGGCCCCGCGGAATGGTGGGCCAGGACATTGCCGACGGCTCCATGGCTGTCATCAATGCCGCAGTGCGGCGGGTGCAGCAGCACCCGTTGCCCATATCACTGCCTGTAAATCTGGCAGGGACTGGCGCGACGGGGCTGTGCATGGGGGCCCCGGAGCACCTCTTCCGATTCCGTCATCTGCGGAACCCGCCAGGGAAAGGCTGGAGGAACAAGGGCTCTTTATCTGTAGGGCAGCGCTGCCCTGTCGGATAAAGAAAGCCGCCATCGTCAGGCTACCTGTCGGCTGTAGCCTGGCGGGTGGGCCGCCTGTGGTGGTCTTCCTTAGTTAGTAATATGATGGTCCAGACCGCCATTCCGGTGATTTCTGGCACCGCCGGCATGGCAGTCTGGACTCCGCCATGTTCATAATAAACCCCTATGTCTGTGAGTGGGTTCCTGGGTGTATTCAAGATTGTGAGTGACATTTTAAGTGACTACATGAGTGTATGAGTAGATTTGTGAGTGGGTGCTTGACAGTGTGAGTGGGTCTGTGGCTGTGTTAGTGTCTCTGAGTGGATTTGTGAGTGGTTGCATGACTGTGAGTTGGTGTGGGGCTGCAAGAGTGTGTAAGTGGGTGTATGAGTGGGTATGTGAGTGTTTCTGTGAGTGGTAGCATGAGTATGTGAGTCTCTCTGTCAGTGTGTAATGTCCAAATGGGTCTGTGGGTGGGAGCATGACTGTGAGAGTGGGTCTCTTGGTGTGTAGAAGATTGTGTGAGTGGATTTATAAGTGGCTGCTGGAGTGTGTGAGTGAATTTGTGAGTGGGTGATTAGTGTGTCAGTGGGTGTGTGAGTGGGACCATGAAAGTGTGAATAGGTCTGTGGTTGTGTTAGAGTATCTGAGTGTATTTGTGAGTGGGTGCATGCGTGTGTGATTTGGTGTATGAGTGGCTGCGTGTGTGTGTGTGTGTGTCTGAGTGAGTCTGTGAGTGGGAGCATGAGTCTGTGAGTGGGTCTGTGAGTGTCCAGAAGATTGCCTGAGTGTATCTGTGAGTTGGTGCCTGAGTTCCTTTGTGGATTTGTGAGTGATTGCATGAATGTGTGAGTGGGTATATGAGTGCCTGTGTGAGTGCATGTGGGTCTGTGAGGAAGCGCATGAGTGTGTGAGATGGTCTGTCAGTGTGTTAGAGTGTCTCAGTGGGTCTGTGAGAGGGTGGATGAGATTGAGAGTGTCTGTGTGTGTGTGTCTGTGTGTCCGAGTGGGTCTGTGAGTGGGAGCATGAGTGTGTGAGTGGGACTGTGGGTGTCTAGAAGATTGTCTGAACATATTTGTAAGTAGGTGCCAGAATGTACGAGTGGATTTGTGAGTGTGTAAACGACTATATGAATGCGTATGTGAGTGGGAGCATGAGTGTCTGAGTGGGTCTATGACTGTATTGAAGGGTGTCTGAGTGGATTTGTGAGTGAGTGCATGAGTCTCTGGGTCTATAAGTGAGTGTGTCAGTGTCTAAATAGATCTCTCAGTGGGTGTATGATTGTCTGAATATGTCTGTGAGTGTGTGCATGAGTCTCTGAATGGGTCTGTGAGTGGGTGCATCAGCATGTGAGTGGATGTGTGAGTGGGTGCATGAGTGTATGGGTGCATATGTGGGTGTGTTGAGTGTGTGAGTGGCTATATCAGTGTATGTGTGGCTAGGTGAGTGCATTTATGAGTGTATTTATAGGTCTGTGAGTGGATGAGTGACAGTCTGACTGGGTCTATGAGTGCATGCATTAATGTGTGAGTGAGTGTGAATGTATTTTTGCTTCTCTTTTGGATGGAGTCACGACTCCATTGCGGCTTTACAAAGGGGACCTCGCTGAACGCCATGACTCTCCGACACCCTTTAATTTAATAGCCCCCATGGGGTCAGAGTACCTCTACCCTGATCCCTTATATTGTTTTCAGCCTCTAGTGTGGGTCCTAATACACGTATTCCCCATTCTTTGTTCCATAGGGATTTTGAACAGCCACAGCGCCGAAACTACTGGACAGAATTACACCAAATTTGGTAGAAAGGTAGGTCCTAGTCCAGAAAACGATCTTTGTTTTGTTTTGGTGTACATCCATTCAGTAGTTTTAGAGAAATTAAAGAAAATCCAATTTTTTATATATATAGGGACATGAAGGATTCACGACCCCTCCCAATCTCCTACTGAGCTCTGATTGGCTACCAACACTTCAACAAGGAAGCCGTTGAAGTGTTGTCAGCCGTCTTGAAGTCGAGCCCCTGAAAAAAAGGTTTAAAAATTACAAAAGGGGCCAGGGTATGAACACCCCCCCTCCCTTCGGCTAAAAAGCATTTTTTTCAGTAAGTGTACAGTGAAATCACAGCGGGGTTGTGAATCCACAATACAAACTAAAAAACAAAACAAAAAACAAGCGTGGGCTCTCGTGGTTGTTTTTAAAAAAGCCAATGGTCAGGCTAGGTCCCAGGGGCACTCTTTTCTTTTTACTAGGGAAGGCCTCCTCCCCCAGGGCAAAAATGCTTTTCGAATGTGGGGGAGGACCAATGGCCTCCAGCACAGCCCCAGAGACCACCACCTCCCTGGTGTATCTGTTATCTTCTGTGCGGGAGGGGGCGCGTGGCCCTCCTGCAGCCCCGGGGATCACCACCTCCTCCTTCTTTGAATAGCCACCTCAGGTAACCACAAGCCTAAGGTGGGCTACCCGAAATGGACACTCAGTGAAGGGTTCCACCATTTGAACTAGGCCTTTTGGAACAGGGATATACCCACTACCCAGAGGAAGTGCTCATTACAGGGTGTAGGCACCACAAAGAGTAAGTAGCCCATTGGCTACTACCCTGCACTCCCTCAAAACACCCTAAATTCAGTATTAAGGCCTCTCCCCAGCACCAGAAGCCTGATTTGCCTGACAGCAAGAAGGAAGAGGACACAGACCAGAAGAGCAAGAACTGCGGACACCTGGTAAACTTTTAGCGCAAAACCCTGCCTGCTTACCTGCTGTCTTCCTGCAGCTTTGGGGATTACAAAAGCCTCAGGGGTTCTCCAGCACTTCGCCAGCCCAGCAGCATCTCCCATGGTGTGAAGAAGCCACTTCCCTGCTTCTTGCAGGCACCAACAGCAGCGTCCAGTCCACCTGCTGACCCCCAGGTCCACCGTCGCAGCAGCCGTTCAGGAGGATGGTCCTGTGCTCCAAGTAGCCAGTCCTGTCTTCCCACTACATGAGAAGACCCAAGGATCCATCGGAGCCGAGCTGCACCAACACCTGGGGTACTGGATCCCTTGCACCTACCAAGGCTTGTTGAAGCCCACCCTGGAGTCCAACAGAAGAACGAAGACCTGCCAGCGAGGGACATCAGCATTGCAGAGGACAGCTTTCTTAGTCGTCCAGTTGCCTTGTTCTGTCTCTTCCTCTGCAGGTCACCCAAAGAACCTTGTGTGCCTTGATTCAGGAGCACCACTGCTAAGGATCCACTGCACCTGAGCATCCCGGCCCAGGTCCATGACTTACATGGTGTCCCCCATATCTCCAGATGTCCATCAACCGAGCCCCCTTTTGGCAAGCTCCTGGACTTGTTCCCGAATCCCTCCTTGAATTCTCTTTCCAGGTGGTCCCCCTCGTCACCAAGTGTTCGGTGCTCAGGAACCTAGCACAAGCAACATCACTGCACCCGGACACTTATGGGAAGGTAAACCGGAACTGCTGGTTTTGTCAATAATTTTGCACCCCTAGCACTTCACTACCTTCAGTTGATCCCTAAGAACCGGGTGTAAGACCTTCCATGCAGCCATAGTACTTTGGAACTCGTGCTCCATAAAAGCACGTTCATCCACAAAAAGTGTTGCATAACTTACAAATCATTCAAAGAATTGCTACAGTATTTATTCTTCTGCCAATTTTCAAGGTTTTTATAAATAATACAATATACTAGCTATTTTTCTAAAAAATTGGTCTTGAGTTGCTTTTTGAGTGTGTCTCATTTATTGACTCAGCATGTTTCACAAACGCTTAGCACTACCCTCTAAGAAGACTAACTGCTTGCCCACAATACCACAGAATACCACAGAAGAGATCTTTTGGGGTTGTTGTTTTTACCCCTACTAAGGGTCGCCCTGGACTATCTGCATAGTGCCCCCCTACATTGGGTCACTGCATAGATAGCCAGCTTTCTACAACAACCTTTTCTGTCTTTGCCAGCCTCATGTAATCATATCAAATTCTCAAGTTAAAAAAAACCAAAAATGTTTATACATTTATGGCCAATGGGTAAGCCCCCCTAATCAATTGGTCTGTTCAGTTTTCATTCACATTTTGCTTCCACCCACTACTCAGCACACAGCATGGGGCGGCTCATGACTGGCTCTCTAGCGGTGTGAGTGATTGTATTTTGCTTGATCATATGAGCACAAAGGCGCACGTTCCTAAAAAGAAGTTCACTTTGGTGCCAAGGCAGGACGGACAGTAATTGACTTTTGCAAACACCCCTCACACCCCCCTAACCTTAATTTTGTTTCACTCATCATTGTTTGCTTAAACTATGTCTTCAGGTTACAGTAATTCAACCTCTACAGCACTTTTTCTTGCCAGTGTTACGAATCATATTTTTCCTGAGATTTGCATGAAATCGAAAAAGGGTTTCCTTTTTCACTAAGTACACCTTACTCCTAGAAAGCATCCATACTGTTCTATTAAGATGCTGTGTAGTTGTTAGTTTTTCATTTAAAATTATTATAGCTGGCAAGTTGCTGCTACATTTAGGTGGTAGCATGTTTTTTTCTTCTTTTACTTTGTGTAGTATTCACTTGCAATAAAATCAAAAAAAAAAAAAAAAGAACTATTTGTTGCACCAGCTTGTCATTACCATTGTATTGTCATTACAATGTTTGTTCATACCTGGGGCTGAAATTTGAGAGTAGGGGCTTTTAAATGTTTTTGTATGGTGTTGAATATTTACATGCGCTAGATGGCTAGAAGTAAATCTGTCCCGTCTACTTAGATTTACTCAGTATTTTGTCTTCTTTAGTTTGTATGTTTACTGGAAGATCAGAGGGCTTCCCCCTAACTGAAGTTGATACTATGCAAGAAATTGATTTTGCTTTGAAGTGAAGAGAGGATTTGTTTTGAAGTACATGGAAGACTAAGGAAACACTATGGGCAAATTATGGCTTGAAAACGTGAGATCAGATTGGGAGACTGGTTTCGCTACCACTGTCTGTCGCTGACTGAATCACCACTGGAACAAGAAGCCTTGTTACTTCATTGTCTAAAAGACCTCAACACCCTTATTAAGAGCTCACATACCTATAAATGTAGCATGATAGTAAAGTAACAGGAGCTGGTATTCTGTATTGAGATCGCCAGCACTTGCTTGCAGATGTGCATGACCCCTTGTTTTGTGATATAGCTAATTATATACTTCATGGGCAGATTGGCTCTGCCATGTCACTCCTGACAGCTGGTTGTTGGTTGGGGTGGGGAGAACGGGGGGATAGATTGTGTACTTGACACAGGACAGTGTAATTTTAATGCATTGTCTAGCAAAGGCAATCCGCAAGCTCAAAATGCACACCTCAGGATCTTACTCATACAGTTATAAGTAGATTAGCAGTGACCTTTAAGATTTTGCATGGACTTAGGGAGGTCTCGTTTCTTGGTCTCCAAAATATCTAGGATGTGAATCCTAGTTATTCAATCATTGAGTGTCCATTCACACACTTGTTGTCTCATAGGCTGTGTCCTTTCACTATTAACAGTCAGAGTTGAAAGAAAAGTGAAAGTACATCATTTCACAGTTGAGTGATCACCAAATTCTCCTTGTTCCTATTGTTCAGTGCCCACGATTTTATAAGCTTCTTGTCTTTTAATTCGTTATCCACATAATTACAGACTCCTGAACTGTACATTGTCTGAGAGGTTGCAAGTTTCGATCTTTTCTTTCGTTGTTCACATAGTTACAGGCCAGTATGTGTTTCATTCCATTAGAAGGGTATCCAACAAACTTTGTCAGGACTTAGGTGATATTTGTAGTGTCTATCAAAGTGTATTCTTATAATGCAGTAATCCGAATTCTATCCTAAGGTAAAATGAGAAACTATATTCAGACCATCCAATGTAGTGATTTTTACTGCTGCCAGCAGATCCGCTTTCCATGACTACTCTTGTACTCTTCAGTGGCCTCACTCTGGACCGTTATTTGCCTGGAACTCCCTTCTATCAGTAGCACTGCTCACTCTAACTTGGTTGTTTACACAATTATAATTCTGTTTAGAGCCGGTGAGAGTGTCATACAAGTGCATCTTGTACAAGTGCTGCAAAAATGAACAGGGGTAGGACGGATGAGAAAGTGGGGAGCTGTCTCTAAAAGGTTAAATATTGAATGGTGTAAACCCATTATGTGTGGGTTATGAATACTAGTTTACTTTATCTTCTTACGTGAAAGGAATGGATTATACTGCAGGAAGAAATATAAATGATCAGGTTGCAACAAATTGAAATAAATCAGGTCATAGTGTACCCTGAGGTGGTTTCTTGTCTTGAAAGATAGTCAAAAGTAGTAGTAAGTGACTTTCTGTCAACCTATGTCTTTTGGCAATTTGGAATTTTGGAAGCATGGCTGATAGAAACTTCTAGCTGCAGGTTTCTTAGCTTAGAATTATCCCCAGGCATCAGACTTGAAACAGAATTTTTTTTGTGAATAGTACCCCATGTGTTGATAGAGGGCATTGTTTGGCTCTGCGTGACATCACTGGCATTGTCCACACCAGAAGTGACGAGTGGTGCCTATGTAGGTGCCACCTCGTTAGGCTGATGTCAGTTCTTTTCTTTCCACGCCAGTCAGCGCAGATCCGGAGAATAGCTACAGTCAGTCACTTTATTGACTGGCCTTTTTTTTTTTTTACCTTTGTCAAAGATTATTTGAGACAATGGTCCTCATTACAACCCTGGCGGTCGGTGTTAATGCGGCAGTAAGACCGCCAACAGGCCGGCGGAAAAAAAATGGAATCAGGACCGCCAACATAGACAGCCACTTTAACCCTTTTAGTGTGGGCGTCGGCCACTGGCCCACACTAGATACCAGACTCGAAACGGAGAGAACACTGCTTGGGCATCAGATCGAAATGAAACAGGCACCTCAGGGGGAAGGGAAGGGGGGGGCACCTCAGCCAGATGAGTGCACAACGCCAGCTCCACGAGGGGCCTCCATGCCCATTGATGTGTCATGGGGAGTGCAAAGCCATAGTCTCTCAAGTCTCTCCAGTGGGTGGTTTGCCCACTGCTTTATCCTGGGGAGTGCAAAGCCACAGTCTCTCAAGTCTCTCCAGTGGGTGCTTTGCCCACTGCTTTATCCTGGGGAGTGCCAAGCCACAGTCTCTCAAGTGGATGCCTTTCTCCACTGGTTCTGGAGGGGGCTTTGTGCCCAGAGTTCTTCATCCTGCCAAGGACTGAGGTAGTGGATGTGATAATCCACTGGGTCTGGAGAGGGCTTTGTGCCCAGAGTGCTTCATCCTGCAGGGACTGAGGTAGTGGATGTGACACTCACTGACGGTGGTGGAACATGCAAGCTGCGCATGCTCCTGGAACTGACCACCAGCCTCGTACAACTGACCACTGGGGATGGCAGTCATGTTTGCGGTGGTGCCACTGGCTCAGGATGTTGCAGGGCCGCTGGCGGTGCTGGCGGCGGTGTCAGTAGTGGCGGGCTCACTGACTGCGGTGCTGGCAGCGGTGTCTGTAGCGGCGGTGTCAGTAGCGGCGGTGCTGGTGGCGGCTCACTGACGGCGGTGCTGGTGACAGGCTCGGTGTCTGGGGTGCTGGCAGCGGTGTCAGTAGCGGCGGTGCTGGTGGCTTGCTCACTGACTGCGCTGCTGGTGGCGGTGTCAGTAGCGGCGGTGCTGGTGAAGGGCTCAGTGTCTGGGGTACTGACGGCGGTGTCTGTGGCGGCGGTGCAGGTAGTGGTCTTGTCCGCCGTGCAGGTTGGCGTCGACGTGGACCTGCCTTTGATTTTCTGGCCCTTTCCCACCTTGGATGGTGGCGCAGCTGTCTTGCCGCTTTCAATTCTTGTCTTGACTGAGCCCTTGGTGGCAGGTGTTTTGGCCTTCTCCCTCTGGGATGTGGGCAACTTTTTCTGTTTTGGAGGTGGCGGAATGTCCTTGCCCTCGCTCCTTGGGACACTGGCATCCCTGTTGCTTGGCGCACTTCAAAATCCCGTTATTGCTGGGCCCCACTGTGCCCGGTGATGTGGTGGCTGAGGTGCTGGGTTGGGACCTGGAAAGGCGGGCCCTATGGGACGGACGGGGGGTGGGGGGAGGTGTAGGGAAGAGGTCAACATTTGATAGGAAAAGTTTTTTTTAGACACACTGGGACGGGTAGATGGAGGGGGTATGGAGTGGAGGAAGAGGTAGTGGTTGTAGGAGGTGTTAGTTTGGTGACTTTGGGTGAAGGTGCATGGGCTGTAGGCTGTTGTGAGGTGGATGGGTGTTGGGTGGGTGTGTGACTGCGTTTGTGTACTTTGGGAGGAGGGCTCACAGACACACTGGGAGAGGACACAAGGGATGTGTGAATGGCAATGGGGGTGGTGAGTGCACGTGAGCGCTGTGTGGTGATGGGCGTGCTGGTGATGGAGGTAGTGGCTGAGGATGTAGTGCATGCAGGTGTGAGTGGAGATGAGACTGGGAGGGAGGAGGGAGGAGGGAGACGTGGAGGAAGGGGACACAGTGGAGGCAGCGGATGTTGGTATGTGTGCATGGGTATGATGCTTGTGTGAGTGCCTGTGGGATGTGTGGTGCTTATGTTTGCCTGAGCCACCCTTGTGTGATGATGTGTGTGCATGCTGGTCTGATGGTGTGCTTGGGATAGGCTGAGGTACAGGGGATTGTGTCTGGGTGGAGGAAGTTGGAGGGGGGGAGGCTGGACACAGGGACAATGGCTGCCATCAGTGCTGAGGCCAGAGCCTGAAATGCTCGCTGTTGGGCTGCCTGGCCAGAATGAATGCCCTCCAGGTATGCATTTGTTTGCTGCAACTGCCTCTCTACACCCTGGGTGGCATTCAGAATGGTATACTGCCCAACAGTGAGGGATCTCAGGAGGCCAATGGCCTCCTCACTGAGGGCAGCAGGGCTGACTGGGGCAGGGCCTGAGGTGCCTGGGGCGAAGGAGATGCCCACCCTCCTAGGTGAGCAGCCACGGGAGACACGCTGAGGGGCTGCTGGGAGGGCGGTGGTGGCTGTACCTGTTGATGCGGTGGGCACAGAGGGGCCCGCCACCGCAAGGGAGCTCCCATCGGAGGAGGAGTCGGTGTCGCTGGTCTCTGCTCCTGTCCCCGCCGTGGAGCTCCCCTCGCCCTCCGTCCCACTTGTGACTTCAGACTCCGTTGTCTCGCCCTCCAGGGCCATGTGGGATGCAGCTCCCTCCTGCTCCGATAGCACTGCTCCTCCGCCTGATGATGCGAATGCACACAAGAACAGGGAGACCACAAAAAAGGGGGGAGGGGGAGAAAGAAGAAAGACATGTTCAGTGCATACAATACCGCTACAGTTGGTGGACACTACAGACACAGCACAACACATGCACTTAGAGTTCCCTAATTAATCACAGGGACATGGGGTACAAGGCCTATGCCAAATTGCTGCACACATGGAGGTCACAGGAGCCTGACTAGGTGTAGATGGCTCTTACCACTGGTGGGGTTGGAGTGCCACATAGCCTGCCTCACAAAGAGTCCTTGTCTACAAAGCTCACCCTGGCCTAGGGGAACCCACTGCCCACCTCCCCCAACCAGACACCTCCTAATGCTTGCAGAGTCAGCTGAATGAGCGTGTACTCACCCCCTTGTGGCTGCTGTGATGCCCTCAAGCGCCCATCCAACTCCGGATACACCACCGCCAGGATCCGGAACATCAGGGGGGTCATGGTGCGATGGGCATCCCTCCCACATTGGGAGGCCATCCCCAGCTGGGCCTCCACTGTCTTCTTGCTCTAGCGGTGAATGTTCTCCCATCTTTTCCGGCAGTGGGTGCTCTGCCTGTGGTGGACCCCCAGGGTCCGGACGTCCTTGGCGATGGCACGCCAAATATCCTTCTTCTGGTGGGCACTGACCTAGAGGAATAGTACAGTGGAAAAGGAAAAACTTTAACCGTCTGGACCGTCACAGTCATTGGCCCACGTTCCCACCCTTGCCCTGACGCACATATACTCACCGTCCGTTCATGAAGGCCTCAGTCCCCCCCCCGTATCTTCCATCCACACCACTCCAAACAGGCATTGCCCATACAGCATGCTCACAGTGTACTCACCTGTTAGTCTGGAGGACCGTAGAGTAGCGTGTACTGGGGGAGGACCCCATCCACTAACTTGTCCAACTCCTACGAAGTGAAGGCAGGGGACCTTTCCCCAGACACATGAGCCATCGTCGCTTCCAGACTGAGGTCACAGCAGCACTTGCAGTGTAGGTCCTTTCCTGTCAAAGGTCATGTATCAAGTGAGTGAACAGACAGAAAATGGCGGTCACGTCCACGGCGGTGCGTACCGTCACCTCCGGCGTACATCGTCATTGGCTCCTGGGAGCCATAGGGCCCAATGTTAACCAATGCAGGATTGCGCCGCGGTCTTCGACCGCCTACCGCGACGGTGTACAACGCCAGCGCAGTTACCTGATATCCCCTTGTCCTACATTACAGGTCAGGCAGCTGCCATTTCAGGGGGCCACATGGCATTATTTTTTAATGCGTCACACATATCTAGGCCTTGCATACACACAGAGACAGGCACATAGCGGATTGACAAATGTGTGGAATAAATTCTTTTTTTTACTACCTCAGTGTTGGCTGACTCTGTGCTCGCTGTTCTCGTCCATAGGGTACGTCCGCTGGGGAAGGTGAGGAGATGGCTGCATCCTCCTGTGTACAGACTGCTGGTGCACCTGTCGACAATGGAAGAGAGACATGTAATAGTCACCTACAGACTTGATCGTGCAACAATCCATGAACTGTGTGCCCAGTTGGAGCCAGACCTGTTTTCAGCTCTCTGCCATCCCACAGTAATCCCCCCTCTAGTGCAGGTCCTGTAAGTACTCCATTTCCTGGCCAGTGGGTCCTTTCAAACAACAGTGGCTATTGCATCAGGGATGTCCCAGCCTATTTTCTCAAACTTGTTGTCCAGAGTGTTGTCTTCCCTGCTGGAACACATGTGCAGCTATATCTTTTTCCCTCAAGGGGAGGATTTGCCTACAGTGAAAGGTGACTTCTGTGCCCTGGGACATATCCCCAACATCATAGGTTCTATTGATGGGACACATGTGGCTTTGGTACCCCCATGCAGGAGTGAACAGGTGTACAGAAACAGGAAGAGCTATCATTCAATGAAAGTGAAGATGGTGTGTTTTGCCGACCAGTACATCTCCCATGTGAACGCCAAGTTTCCTGGCTCAGTGCATGACGCTTACATTGTGAGGAATAGCAGCATCCCTTATGTGATAGGGCAACTCCAGAGGCACCGTGTGTGGCTAATAGGTGAGGACAAGGACCTTCTACCCTGTGAATAGTTGTCTGGGGTTGTCCCTAAGGGTTAGTGTGTGTCTAACAGTTGTCCCTTGATATTTTCAGGTGACTCTGGGTACCCCAACCTGTCATGGCTACTGACCCCAGTGAGAAATCCCAGGACAAAGGCAGAGGAATGCTACAGTGAGGCACATGGGCGAACTAGGAGGATTATAGAAAGAACCTTCGGCCTCCTGAAGGCCAGATTCCGATGCCTCCATATGACAGGTGGTTCTCTGTACTACTCACCAAAGAAGGTGTGCCAGATCATTGTGGCCTGCTGTATGCTGCCCAACTTGGCTTTGCGACAACAGGCGCCTTTTCTGCAGGAGGATGGTGCAGAAGGAGGTGTTGTGTCAGCTGTGGATCCTGTGGACAGTGAAGAAGAGGAGGCAGAAGAAGAGGATATCGACAACAGAAACAACGCGATCCAGCAATACTTCCAGTGAGACACAGGTAAGAAGACATCACTGCCTCCTACATCTCATACAATTGTTAGACCTATCAAATGTCTGTCACTTTCACCCAGTGTATGGACCCTGACCTGTCACTTTGCCTTTAGATTTCACAGATGTGGGTCCCACTGTGTGACCTCTGCTATGTTACCTCATGGACTAGAGCTGTGTGACATAGGTATGTTGGCAATACAATGGACATTGCTATTTTCCTTAGTTATTGCAATTGCACATTTGTGAAAGCACAGACTGACTCCAGATTGTTTTGTGATTCAAGGGTGTTTATTTAAGTGCAAATTAGTGGAGGGGGTGGTAAAATGGTATGGGGTGATGGTGGTGGAATGTCCATGGCAGAGTCCAGTTATTTGTTTCACAGGTGCATTGTCCAAAGGGGCATAGGAAGTGGAGCTAGGGCAGTTTAATGATGGACAGGGCGACGAAGTGGGACAGAAGGATGACATTCAGGGTGGTCTCATTTCTTGGCAGGGGTCTTGGCATTGTTCTCTGTCTTTGTCCTGGATCTCACAGACTGTTTGCGGGGTGGTTCTCCATCTGCAGGGGGTGGGGTGCTGGTGTCGTGGTCCTGTGGCGGTGCCTCCTGTCCACTGGCGCCAGCGGAGGTGGTGGGCAGTTCATCATCGAGGCTAGTGTCAGGGGCCCCTTGTTGTGCCACAGTGTCCCTCCTGGTGTTCACACGGTCTTTCAGCACCCCTAAAATGGTGACCAGGGTGGTATTGATGGACTTGAGTTCCTCCCTGATCCCCAAATACAGTACTGTTCCTCCTGCAGCCGCTGGGTCTCCTGAAACTTGGCCAGTACCGTTGCCATCGTCTCCTGGGAATGATGGTATGCTCCCATGATGTTGGAGAGGGCCTCGTGGAGAGTGGGTTCCCTGGGCCTGTCCTCCCCCTGTCGCACAGCAGTCTTCCCAGTTCCCTGTTTTGCTGTTCCTCTGTCCCCTGTACCGTGTGCCCACTGCCACTGCCCCCAGGTCCCTGGTGTTCTTGGGTTTGTGGGTTTGCCTGGGTTCCCTGTAGTGGTGGACACACTGCTGCTTGACGTGTCCTGGGGACAGAGGTATGGGCCCGCTGGGTGGGTGCTGTGCTGGTGTTGCCTGAGGGGGGGATGCTCTGTGGTGGCATATGCCAGTGTGAGGGGAACTGACTGTCCTAAGGTCCCAGATGGGGCGGGCTGGTCATCTAGATCCAGTTGGACAGAGCTGCTGTCATCACTGTCGGCCTCTTCTGTGGGGGGAGTGGACACGTCTGTAACCTCCTGTCTGGTGATGTTGGGTAGGGGTCCTGCAGGGGTGTAAAGGCATGATTATTGCATCTGTGTGTGTGCCATCGTGTGCAATGGGTGGGTGACCCTGTACCCCAGTGCTTACATTCTTGTCTAGGACCTTTTGTAATATTTGGTTTGGGGATCTGTGTGGGTATCTGTAGTGGACATGCTTTGGTGATGGGTGTCCATGCTTTGGTGTTGCATGCAGGGCTTGGTGTTGGGATGGGTGGTTTGTGATAGTGGGACATATGTGAAGTGTTGGAGTGTTGGGGGTGAGGGTGAAGGTGGGGGTATGTGATAGCATGCAGGTAGGGTGGGGATGTAATAGTTAAGATTTGACTTACCAGAGTCCATTGCTCCATATACTCCTTCGAGGCTCTCAGGATGCAGTATAGCCAAGACCTGCTCCTCCCATGTTGTTAGTTGTTGGGGAGGAGGTGAGGGTCCGCCGTCAGTCCTCTGAACTGCAATCTGTTGTCTTGAGACCACGGAACGTACCTTCCCCCATAGGTCGTTCCACCTCTTCCTGATCATCTCGTGTTCTTGGATGCTGTCCCACTGCGTTGACCCCGTCTACGATTCTGCGCCATAGCTCCATCTTCCTAGCTATGGAGGTGTGCTGCACCTGTGATCCGAATAGCTGTGGCTCTACCTGGACGATTTCCTCCACCATCACCCTAAGCTCCTCCTCAGAGAACCTGGGGTGTCTTTGCGGTGCCATGATATGGTGTGGGTGATGTGTGAGGTGGTGTGTGTTGTGATGTGTGAGGGGATGTGTTTGTGTGTGTTGTGTGAGGTGCGTGGATGTTGTGTGAGTGATGGTGTTGTGTGCCTGTGGATGCTAGTTTGTTGATGGTGGTGTCTCTCTCTGTGCTTCGTTCTCAATTTTTGGTAGTAAGGGTTTGTGGGTGATGTGGGTGTGTGTTTTATATTGTATTGGGTGTGTGGGAGTGGTGTGTGTACGTGTATCAGGTGTGTGTATTTCGAATTGTTCAATGTGGTTGCGTTTTGTAAATGTGTGTGTATTTTGAGCGCAGTGGTGTGCACCCCCAATGGAATAGCGCGGTTGAAAGACCGCCGCGTGGATTTGTGGGTCGTGATAGCATGGGCTTATTCCTGTTGGCGTGACGGTGGAGGTTAAGTTATCGCCAGTTTATCACTGACCTTTGGTGTGACGGACTTGTGTGGGTGTCTAGATTTTTGGCGGATTCCGAGTTGTGGGTCGTAATAGCTGTAGCGGAATTCCGCCGCCCCTGCGGTGTGTTGGCGGTCTTCTGCACGGCGGTAAGCGGGATTTGCTGCCAATGTTGTAATGAGGGCCATAGTCTCCTAGTGTGGCAGGGATGTCCGCGAGGAAGGATGGTTTTAAGCCCTGTGGCACCTGTCACAGGCACGTCAGTGACTAACCTACACATTGTCTGCCTCTGGTGCCTTGAGCGATTGTCATCCCAGGCACCCCAAGGCCTTGAGGAAATGCTGCTTTAAGCTCCTTGCCGCTTGTCATGCGACACCACAATGGTCTTGATCCTGGTTGAGAGGAAGGTCCCGGGATCAGCTGCGAAGCCACTCTACATATTTGTAGTTACAGTGAAAATCGTCCTGATGTTCTGGTAAGTCTCATAAGTATAAAAAGAACAAGAAGTTGGAGAGGTCTTCAACTTCACCCTGTCCATTGAAATCATCTGACAAGAGCATTAGCATTGGAGGCCTGGATTTGCAGTTGAGCCTGCGCCTGGGCCATGTCTGCGCCTCTCTGGTTTCCAGGACTCGGAGAGACCTGCACCCAAATCCAAAACTTTTAAGAGGCCATGCACCTCATATTTTGGATGGTCTGTTCCTGCTAGAGTGCCTTCGAGCCCTGCGGTTTGGGCCCCTGGCGGGTGCGCCCCTAGAGTCAGTCGAGCCACAAGGACGGTTCTGGACTGGCTCTGTTTGAGATATTTCAACTTTCCCCAGCACCGGCTCCATTGCTGATATCCCCAGTGCCACCCGTGTCCACCAACACCATCGTCCCCATTCTCATCTCTGACTCTGACACTGACTCAGATGAGCGTCGTCCGACAACGAATCTGCCACGGACTGAATGCATGCCATCCATGCCAGAGCCTGTGTCCTATTCCAGTGGGTTAGGACTTGGAGATGATTGGGATGGGCCAGTGAACCCTGAAGAATACCAGCCCCTAGACATCACCGAGGACTGGTGTTAGGAATTGGTGGATGCCAGTGGACTGGACACCTCCCCAGATACTGGCTTGTTTCTCCTCCTACCATGGCTATGGAGGATGGAGCCCTATTTGCAATAATGGCGTGGAGGATGGCCAGGGTCCTAGACCTTCAGCTTCCTTCCGTGGCTGACAAGACAAACATCTTGACGGAGGTGCTTCAGCCTGGAGTCACCCTTCTGAACCACTGCTTACTTTTAATGATTCCCTCATGGACATCCTACTCAGAGCCTGGTCAAACCCCTGCACAGAGGCTTCTGTGCATAGGACTTTTACCTACTGCCATTACCCTGCCCTCAGGGGACCCTAAGTTCCTCATCCAACATACCACCCCAGAGCCCTTGGTGGTCCAAACCTCCATATCCAAACTAAACCCTGGCACATTTTCTACCACTCCACCAGACAGGGAATCCAAGAGGTTGGATACCTTGGGAAAGAAGATGTTTCCTTTTGCCAGCCGGGCACTGTGGTCCGTGAACACCGCATGTCTTATGGGCCGATACTCCAGTCACTTCGGGACTCGGTTGCACAAGTGCTGCCTATGGCCTCAGAGGAGGCCTCAGTCATACTCCCCCAAGCTATTTCTGACGGGAGAGACACAGCTAAGTTCACCACATGCGAAAGACTGCATAAAATCAAACTCTCCCCCTTTTTTTTTTAAGAAAAAAGGCTACGTACACCTCAATCGCTAATCAGCGTGTGTTTAGGAGACTGCTTAATCTGTTTCTGTGATTTAAATTGTGTTTAGAAAGTGTCTGCATCACCTGTTTTTGCCTTGAAAAAGCCAAATATCTGAGTGCGCGAGAAGCAGTATTTCAGTGTTTTACAATCTCTCCCTTACCTGGAAAGTAGACTCTGCTAGCTTGGAAGTGTGGGTGCAGCCTGTCTGTATCCAAGGAGATTCTGAATAGAGCAGCTGCTCCCTCCTCCCTTCCCACAGGGGTTGTTGTTGTGATTGGTTGCTGGGATTAGTATTTATATAGGTTTAAGAATTAGGGTTTGTGTTGTGATTGGTACTAGAGTTGGGATTCCTATTGATTCATGGTTTTAGGGTTGGTGTTGTGATTGGAACTAGGATTGAGATTCCTATTGGTCCATTATTTTATGGTTGATGTTGTGATTGGTACTAGGGTTGGGATTCCTATTGGTTCATGATTTTAGGATTGGTGTTGTGACTGGTACTAAGTTTGGGATTCCTACTGGTTTGTGGTTTTAGGGTTGATTTTGTGATTGGTTGTCAGGACTCAGGTTATGATTGGCAAATAGGGCTGGGTCTCCCATTGGTTGTGGGGTTTAGGGTTATGAATCTGATTGGTTAGGGTCAGGACTAAGTTTCTGTTGACCAATAGGGTATTTAAGCCTGGGGCTAAGGGCGTCTCTGCCGGGCGTCGAGGCTAAGGGCGGAGAGGGCAAGTGCATTTGCCTGTTTGGGCCGAGAGCCAGAAATGCTGCCCAATTTTCCATTTACCAGAAATGACCTTACTCCCTACACATCCATCAACATGCAAACACATCATCAGCAAAGGCATCCAACTCTTGCATCACAAACTGACCTCATACAGATTGCAATGTCTCATCAACCAACACAAAACCCCACATACAGCACCTATACACAGTATCCACCACACCTACAACAGTAAAACACCTTCTTTTTCATAGCAAACACTAGTCTTTCCATTCCCACTAACACAAACTGCCATCGGCCACACAACACAAAACCACATTATACATTACTTTCAGCCATCCAGATACACATTCCCTATTCATACAAACCAACAGCACTATCCTCTTTGCTCCTGCCAGACCCAATTTTATCATGACAATGCCTAAAAACACCACCCCCCTCTCTCCTAGCCAATTTCACACTACCATACAATCCTTACACTCCACTCCACTACACATATTACCTCTTCCAGTGATCAAAACTAACACACACAACCCTGACCCACATCCACCCTCTCTTACACACCTCATACACTCTTCTCCAAAACACATCAGCACTCCTGCAATATTCTAATATCACTCACAAGCACTAACTCACATACAAATCCTTCACAAAAAAACACTACATCAATATCTCCTCTCACTATTCCACAAAAACAAAACAGACCACACACATCAGCACATCAAAATAGCACAAACTTTCATAATACTTTCCGTCACACCCACCCTCATAACTACACAAAGAATACAAATCCTTACCAATCTTTACTCCTAAATGCTCACTCTTCACAAACATCTACCATTAGCACCCGACACAGCAACATTCATTCACCCGCCTCTCATTCATTGCACGATGTAGAGCCTTACATTATGATCCACATGCTCCTCCACCACCCCTAACACATACTCCTTCCACACTAAACACTAAAACTTCCACACTCTCTCAGCCACCAAGTCCACCACCAAAATACACAGACCCAACAAAATGCCTCCTAAGCCTGCTGGAAGAGTAACACGGTATAGAAAAACAGGACTATTGTGACCCTTACACAGTTATCACAACTAAAAACACACCTGCTACATGCTCAAAATATACTGCTTACTTTTCCCCAAAACAAAACAACACTCCCACAAACACACATTTTTTAAACTGCCTGATCATAAATGCTCGATCACTCTAAAAAGTCAAACAACACATCTACGACCTGCTCACGGGCACACAACCTGACTTACCATTCATAACGGAATCATGGTTGGAAGATGACATGGCCTTAGTGTGCATGAAGCTGTTCCTCCGGGCTATCGAACATCACACAAAGCCATATAGGCAAGAGAGGAGGTGGACTAGCTATTCTATTCAAACAAGCAATACATCACAGTATTTCTATACAAGGTTGTGAGGCCCTCCTCACCAGATGCAACCCCACACCAACTTCCTCCTGTAACTTTCTCCTCCTTTACAGACCTCCACCTAACAACTCAACGTTCCCAGACATTTGTCTAGATACATTATAACATTATACTCAAACCTATGCATTCTTGGGGACCTAAACATTTGGTTTGACAAACCCAATATGCCTCATCCATCACCTGTGGCCTAGTCACATTAAACCTACATCAGATTGTACACAATCCCACACACAACACTAGAGTCAGCTTTTGCTATCCTAATACCACTCAGAAAAACTAAACAGGACACAAGAAAACCAACACCTTGGAGAAGCACAGGATTTAGAAAGGCACAGCAACAGATCAGAAGGTTGCAACAGACCTGGCTCAAAACAAACAACATTCAAGACAAACTTCAGCTGCACAAACTTAATAGGATATACAAATCATCAACCAAAAAAGCTAAAAAATAAATAAATAAAAAAGGTACTACTCAGACAGAATGCTAAGTCTGCAACTCAAAAACTTTATAAAATTCTCAATGAATTTCAAAAACCTAAATGCATGGAAGGAAGTCATTGCACTACTCAAGATTTCACAAACAAACTGTCAACTCATTACTCAATCAAGGCAGATACATTGGACTTCTATTTAAAACAGAAGAAAACCATCAGCACCAACCTCTTTCCTAAAATCCCCTCCAAGAATAAACCAACCCAGCCTCTGCACTCCTTCAAACAAATATCACAAGGTGACTTTATGGATTTGGTCAAAGCAAGCAGGCCTTCCGGTTGCCCTTCTGACCCTTGCCCACCACACATCTTCAAGAACATTATTTTATCTACTTTTGCTGCCATACAAAGCAATGTGTCAATAACTCTTTAACTACAGAACGTTTCCTGAAGACCTGAAAAAGGCATACATACGTCCGTTATTAAAGAAAACAAACCTAGACCCACAGGACCCCAACAACTACAGACCAATCACAAATGGACCTTTCCTGGGCAAACTGATAGAAAGAGCGCCATTTGCTCAGATGTCACAGTTCATTGAAGACAATTCCATACTTTCAGACTACCAAACTGGATTCTGCCCTGGAAGAGGCACTGAATTGGCACTCATAATAATCTGGGATGATCTTAAAAATACACTCGACCGCAATGGAGTTTCTGCACTACTTCTCTTGGACCTCTCAGCTGCCTTTGATACTGTTGACCATGACAACCTAATTCAAAGACTCCACAAAGCCAGCAAGAGTCTTTTCTCGACTGGATTACACCCTACCTTCAAAACAGAACTAATATTATCTATTCTCCCCCCTTCTCGTTCAAAGCCTACCTCACAAAAGCAGGGGTCCCCCATGGATCAATCATCTCACCTATGCTTTTCAACATCTACAAGATGTCATTCCCAGAATTGATCAATGATTTTCAACTCACATGCTACAACTATGCAGATGACACACAAATACTACTTAAATTGGAATGCCCCAAAGACATTTCCTCAGAGACGTTGATCAGTGGATGACTTGCAGCCATCTCAAACTGCTTCCAAAGCAAAAATATTCAAGTGTTGGGACTTGAAAAATGATGACCTGCTCTGTGCCGGCCTGACGATCTCGGACCACCTCCTCAAGTAACTAAGGAAGTTAAGAACCTTGGAATTACCATAGACTACAAGTTAACAATGAATGCCCAAGTGGACAAATTAGCACGATCACGCTTCATCATCTTGAAGACTCTGCAATGCACCTTACCCCACCGCAGATTTCTACACAAGGTGCAGGCTACTATCTCTCTTGTACTATCCAAACTGGATTATGCCAATTGCCTCTACCATGGATCATCTCTATCTATTATGAAAAAACTACAACACATTCAGAACTCAGCTGCCAGGCTACTATTACATGTAAAGCCACAAGCCCACATCTCCCCTGCCTTGAGAGCACTACACTGGTTACCCGTTGCCAGAAGTTCCACCTTCAAGCTGCTTTGTATCTCCTACAAAGCTATACATGGAACTGAACCACTTTTCATCAGAATTAAAATAACCGATACATTCAACAAAGAAACCTCTGCTCAAGATTGGCACCCTGCCTTAGAACACCACCACTCAAGAGTTGGCTCTTTCCTTCATAACCACCATATTCAAACAGCAAAGGTCTGCATATGCCTATGTTGATAAATATTTATAATCTGATCATGTGTATATTCTAGATATGTAAAGTTCTTTAAGAAATGTGTATTGTTACTATTTCATAATAATAAAATATACACACTGTTTAAACCTGTTTAACAAATGTATATTTACTCACTGTTAAATATATATGTGTGTGTGTGTGTGTGCATGCGTGCATGTATATAATGGTGGTGTATATGTGTATATATATATATATATATATATATATTTATATTTATGTATATTCTATGCTTGACATGTTCATAGGTCTTTGCATAGCTCCTTCATAAGTTGTTATATTAGATACTTAGGAATCCCTGCTTTCGTTTTTATATCACAATTATCAAATGTTTTATTATCACAAGCATTTTGCTATTCAAAAATTGAGGAAAGATAAATGAATGTTAGAAAAGTATACTTATTAATTAACTTCAAATATTACAAATCTTGTAAGTCTGTGTTTATACAATACTACTTTTCTTCTCATATTATTATACTCATTATTGTATTCCTTGCACATACATTCCCTTACTATCTATTTACATATCTATTTATTACTCTAGTCCTACTGTACTTAAGTAAAATTAAATAAAAATAAATTAAATAATATCTATAAATAAAATTAAAATTATAAATAATTACATTTAAAAAATAATTAAAAGAATAAAAAAGAATTATATATATAAATAAAATAAATAAATAAAAAATAATATACATTTACTCTTCTTGTAAGCCTTACTCTGTCTCCTCATCACCCCACGTCTCGATCAGTCCATCCTCCATCCCCACTCTGACTCATCCCAAACCCATTGTAATTCTTTCATCTCCAAAACAACCCTGGCTAAGCTCTTCCCTTCTCTACCACATCTAGCTCACCCCAAATCTTAGTTTACTACCATGATCTCCCAAATAACCCTACTAAATATCCCTTCATTTATCTCACCTTTGACTAATCCAAAACCCCTCCTGCTACTATGATCTCCCGAGCCCTTTCCACAAACTCTTCCCTCCTCCATCTCTCCTTTACTCATCCCAAGCCTCATCCTGTTACTATAAACTCCCAATTAACACTTCTGGATTCTTCCCTCCCCTATCAGTCCATTACTCTAGTCAATCCAAGTAACAAACCCACATATCCTCTGCTCACATTAACGCATAATAATACTAATACTGTACTCATATTTCCCTGTACTAATCCACCACAAATTCCTCTTGGGTTCTGGAGTAGAGTGCTACTTGCCGAAAAGCGATTTGACGCCTTGTCAGGGATGGTAAGCACTAGATAAATACAATTACAATAAAAAATACGCTCTGGGCTGGTTATGACCGACTCACTAGGCAGAGCTTTTTAATTGTCAGTGGTCCTTAGGCACCATTCCTGGTTGAGAACCAGTGGTTTGTCGAGCGATGTCCACACCTCGTTCATGGACATGCCCTTTAATGACTTCTGTCTCTTCGGATACAAGGTGGACTCAGAGCTAGAGCACTTCAAGGACAGAAAAGCTATTGCTAGGTCCTTGGGTCTTTCCATGCCCCATCACCAACCCCGGCCTGCATTTTGCTCCTTTCGTGGCCCTAAAAGGGGCTTCCACCCACCTAGCCACCATGCCACAGCCCTTACGTGGCTGAAGATGCGGTACCCACAAACCCCATTGGTCAGGTAGCCAGAGGTCGGGCCAGTCTACCATCCCCCTTGGAGTCAAGCCTCCAAGCCTCTTTTGTTTACCCTCCGACCACGATGGGCACCCAGTGGGAAGCAGGATATGCCATCAGTTGCACCAGTGGAGGTCAATAACATCTGACCGCTGGGTTCTCCAGATTGTCCGATGGGGTTACTCCCTCTCCTCTGTGACTACCACTTCACCTATGCCGCTCACTTGTGACAGGCTGACGGGGGGCATATCTCATTTCTCTACCAGGAAGTGGCAGCTCTCATGACCAAGGAAGCCATTGAAAAGGGGAGCAGCATGAGAAGTAGGTCACGATTGCTATTCCAGCTTCTTTCTGGTGCCCAAGAAGACCTTTGTCCTATCATAGGCCTGAACCCTCTCAATTTCTTTCTGATAAAGGAGAAATTTAAAACGCTGATGCTCGCTTAAGTCCTGTCTGCCCTGGACCCGTGAGACTGGATGATATTGTTGGACTTGCCAGACACATATTTCCACATCCCCGTCCCGCCTGCTCACAGGCATTAGTTGAGACTTCTGGTGGACCACGAGTACTTTGTTTGCCGTGCTCCTGTTTGGCCTTACTAGTGCTCGCAGGTGTTAACGAAGGTGATGGTGGTGGTTACAGCTCACCCGTTGAGGTCAGGGTTGCCACTTTTCCTCTATCTCAAAGAGTGGCTGTTGAAGGCAGGCTCATCCCAGACAGTCATTTCCCAGCTCCAGACTACGGCGGCCTCCTGCACTCGCTTAAGTTCACTATCAACATGTCAAAGTCACCCCGACCCCTTCTCAGGTGCTCCCTTTCATCTGGACTGTTCTGGATACAGTGCAATTTCGGGCTTACCTTCCTGAACGGTGAGTTCAGCATATTTGGGCTATGATACGGATGTTTTAGCCTCTTTCCTGGGTTTCGGAGAGACTGACCCTAAGGCTGCTGGGCCTCATGGCTTCCTGCATCCTGCTTGTGACACATGCCTGCTGGCATATGCGGGTTCTGAAGTGGGACCTGAAGTGTTCCAGTGGGTGTAGCATCAAGGGAATCTCTACTGCATGACCCAGCTCTCAGATGGCACTGCAAAAGATCTGCAGTAGTGGTTAACAGACCTCTATTGGGTCAGCGACAGACCCCTCTCTCTTCTCCAACCATATCTCACAGTAGTGAAAGATGTCACTCCTGGGATTAGGCGGCTATTGAGGATAGGTAGAAATCAGATTTCTGTGATTTCTGGAGGAATCGGGACGTCACATCAAGCTGTTAGAGCTCCCAGCGATCCGACTGGCATTAAAAACCTTTCTACCCTCCATCAATTGAAGGCTAGTGTAGGTGTTCATGCACAGAACCACCTCCCTGTAGTACTGCAATAAACAGGGTGGGGTGGAGTCATTGACCCTTTGTCAAGAGGCCTTACATCTCTAGACATAGCTGGAATGTCAGGGCAGTTCCCTGGTGGTTCAATACCTGGTGGGATCTCTGAAGGCCAGAGCAAGCAAACTCAGCTGAAGATGCTTAGGTCTCTTTCAGAAGTGGGGAAGAGCCTTGGTTAGACCTGTTAACTATTGCCAAAAGTGCAGTTTTGTGTGCTGGAATTTCCAAGGCATCTCTCACTCGAAGACGCTTTTCATCTCAAGTGGAGCTCCAGCCTCTTGTATGCCTTTCGGCCCACATGCACCCCGCATATACTCATTCACCAGCACTGGCATGCACGCATTCACTTACATGCATCCATACACGCACTCACTCACATGCATCCATATACACTTTCACTTCAACATTCATACACGCATTCACCTCAACAGTCATACACCTACTCAACAATGCATACAAACACCCATAACCGCACACATACACACACCCATTCACACGCGCAGACAACACCCACTCACACACGAACACAAAACACCCCTCACCCTATCCCCCTCTCCCCTGTTGGATGCATGACTTACCTTGTCCAGCGAGGAGGTTGTCCGGCAGGAAACAGGAATGGGTGCTTCCACCGCCTGCAGTGCCCCTCCAGCAGGACACCGCCAGGCCGTATTACAGGTTGTAATATGGCTGATGGAGCCCTTTTGGCGGGCCGGTGGTGGAACTGCTCATGCGCCTCCGACAGCCAGCACGACTACTGCAGGATTTCTGCCTAAAATGTGGCGGAAATCCTGCATTACTCATAATATGGTGGGCGGAAGACCGTCAGCACTGGCGATCTTCTGGCGCCTGCAGCTTTGGCGGTCTTTGAAAAAGACAGCCAAAGTCTTAATGAATGAATGAATGAATCAATCAGTCAAATAATTTCTTAAGCGCACTACTCACCCGGTAGGGTCTCAAGGCTCGGGGGGGGGGTTACTGCTCGAAAAGCCATGTTCTGAAGGTAAGGAGGTCCTGGGTTTGCGTAGGTTGGTGGGGAAGGGAGTTCCAGGTCTTGGCAGCGAGGTGGGAGAAGTATCTGCCGCCAGAGGTGGTGCGTTGGATTCGGGGGGCTGTAGCGAAGGCAAGGTCGGCAGAACGGAGCTCTCGAGTTGGTATGTTGAAGTTTACTCGTTCGTTGAGGTAGGCCGGTCCAGTGTTGTGGAGGGCTTTGTGAGCGTGGATGAGGATGAGGACTTTGAAAATGATCCTTTTGTTGATGGGCAACCAGTGTAGGGATATGAGGTGGGTGGATATGTGTTTGTGGCGAGGGAGGTTGAGGATGAGACGTGCAGCTGCATTCTGGATCTGCTGGAGTTTTCTTTGAAGCTTGGCTGTGGTCCCTGCGTAGAGGGCGTTGCCGTAGTCCAGTCTGCTGCTAATGAGGGCGTGGGTGACTGTTCTTCTTGTTTCTGAAGGAATCCATTTGAAAGTCTTGCGTAGCATGCGAAGGGTGTTGAAGCAGAAGGATGATATGGCGTTGATTTGCTGGGTCATGGAAAGAGACAAGACCAGTACGATGCCAAGGTTGCGTGCGTGGGTGGTGAGTGTTGGGGGTGGTCCGAGGGTGGTGGGCCACCAGGAGTCGTTCCATGCTGTCTTGTTGGGGCTGAAGATGATGATCTCTGTTTTGTTTGAGTTTAGTTTGAGGTGGCTTGTCATCCATTTGGCGATGTTGAGGAGTCCGGCGTGCAGGTTAATCTTGGCGGTAGCTGGGTTCCTGGTGAGGGAGATGATGAGCTGGGTGTAGTCAGCGTATGAGATGATGGTGATGCCGTGGGGGCTGAGGATGTTGGCGAGAAGAGCCATGTTGATGTTGAAGAGGGTGGGGCTGAGGGAGGATCCTTGGGGGACCCCAAAGATGATCTTGGTGGCTGTAGACCGGAAAGGAGGGAGGGAGGTGAACTCTTTGGGTTCTTTCGGAGAGGAAGGAAGTGGGCCAGTCTAGGGCCTTGTGACGAATTCCGGCATCGAAAAGGCGTGACCGGAGGTTTTGGTGGCATACTGTGTCAAAAGCTGCAGAGAGGTCTAGGAGGATGAGGGCGACGGTCTTGCCCTTGTCCACTCTGGTCCTGATGTCGTCTGTGCAGGCGATGAGGGTGGTCTCAGTGCTGTGGTTCTTGCAGAATCCAGCCTGGGAGGCGTTGAGTATGTTGTTTTCTTCTAGGAAGCGAGACAGTTGTGCGTTTACTATCTTCTCAGCGACCTTTGCGGGGAAGGGGAGAAGAGAAATGGGTCATAGTTTGTGAGGTCTTCAGGGTCTGCTTTGGGTTTTTTGAGAAGAGCGTTGACTTCAGCCATAGTCTGTGAAAAGATCATAATGTTGCTGTATCTGATGTCTCATTTTGGGTTCCTGTAAAAATTCTCATTCTTATGATATTGTGTGGAAAGATTAAAGTTGACCACTTGGAGTAGGTTCAATGAGAACCTCATTAATAATAATAGTAATCTGACATTGTGTGGTAGAGAAATGACATGGTTGAAGTTGTGACCAAAGAGATAGATCGTAAATGTTGTTTATATGAAGTATATATGGTATGCCATTGGAGGCAAGGTTCAGTGTACTCTTAGTTTTATGTTTGGGTTGCAGTTTTGACCTTATCAATTTATTCTGATTATTTTTACTGGAGGGTTTTGCAGAAGTATATACAAAGTACACATCTGAGACCATTGTATTCATGTTTAATTTTCGTTATGGGTTTACAGTTTCTTATTAGCTAAACAGGAATGTTGCAACAAATCAAAATGGTTCTTATACATTGGGTGAATATAAATAATTTAGCAGGGTAATGTGCATGACAGTGTTAACCCTGGGACAGAATATGTGGTGGGAGCAAACATTATGACTCAATATTCTTTGGCATCACAGTTGGAATGAAATCCCCTGTTCTCAACGTGATTGGAGTTAGTAGAACTGAAAGAAAAAGAAAAGGGGAGACAACAATGGATCGTATTGCTGTTGGTTAGATTGTCTTTGTCATTCTCTCTAAGATTTCTTGATTCCTCACCAGGGTTACCGAGACAGGATAACCGTTGATTCAACTCATCCAATCTAATGTAATCTTTCTGCCTCCTTAGCTAGTCTATATTTAAATGTACCAAGATGTAAGATCTATTGGCCTTCTCTTTTGCATAGTAACAGTTCTTGGTTTTCAGCCCTAGTGTTTACCTTGATATAGTCTAAAGTGAAGAACGTAAAGGAGTATTGGGGTTCATGATATGAGCTAAAGTCTTCAGATAGTGGAATTCTGGGGACATTCTGTATGTTCTTTAATGTTCCTGAATTCTGATTTTAAGTGGAAGAATTTCCTTCAAGATTGAAACTGGCACAGCTCACAAATGACCTGTAGGGAACAAAGCACTAAGGCCCGATAGTAGTCGTCTTGTTTTAAGTTGATCTAATTTCTTGAAGAGTCCCAGAACAATGAGGTTTGTGTGGCTTCGGCAGAAGCTGGTGAAAGAATCACAAACATTGTTGAAAAAGAGGTGTTTTATGGTGCTGGGCTTTACATTAGCAAGAACGACATTGAGTCACTGGAAGTTAAAAAGTGTTTAGTTATAAGAGTTTTACATGCCGATGCAGAGGAGCTACGTGGGTGCAAGTAGATTAGGAATCCTTTATCTCTGATGGTGAATTCTCACTCTCTTTTATTATGGCACTTTTAAAAAAAAATTTTTTTTATTGGTTTTGCATTCCAGATACATATTATATACTTGTACCATTTTACAATAGGATCATATTTATCTGAGTTAGTAACATTCAAACACCTAACCCCCCCCTACTTGTGCACACTTCAGATCCACCTGTAAAAAACAATATTCGTACATTCCGCTGTGGATGGGTTCCTGTGCCTTTATTCTGGTATTGGGAGACCCCGCGTGCGCCCTCTGATGTGGAGCATGTACCGCTGGGTCCTCTCTTGGTGATAAATAATGGTGCCTATGTATGTATACGGTGATGGGGAGCGGGATGTGTGATAATGTGTTTACCGTGTATATGGAGTGGAGTGCTGGCACTGGCGGGCGGTGGGGGAGCAAAGGCAAGGGTCTTTACGCGTATTTGTCTGTAATTAGTTGCGCGTCCGGGGAGAGGGGACTTCTCCGTCATGGGGTACGCAAGCGTGTTGCTGCTCAGTGTATTGTGCGGGAGGGGGTGCCCACTTCATGGGGGTTTGTCATCATTTTTAGCTTTGAGTTTGGACACCAATGCTTCCCAAGTGTCACAGCCTGTGTGTTGTTTCCCCTCCCGTGCTTGTTTCCTCAATACCTGATATTCTGTGCGGGCCCAGCACAGTGTAGTGGTATTCCATGATTTCTGATCAGGTGCTCTAGGCGCTTTCCAGTGCATTGCTATTAATCTTTTATACATCACGCATGCTAGGTCAGCAAATTTGTGTAAGTGTCTGTGTCTTTTCGTTCTTGTCCTCAGCCCCAGGAGGCATGACTTGGGATCGGCTGTCAGCCCCAATCCTGTCAGTTCCGAGATCGCTAGCACCGCCTCTCTCCATACCTTTTGTACTTGAGGGCATTCCCAGACCATGTGGTAAAAGTGCGCCCGTGGGGCTTTGCATCTGGGCATGTCGGCACCGAGCCAGGAAACATTCGCGCCACCCTGGCTGGGGATAAGTATGTTTGGTGTGTATAGTTGAACTGGGTGTAGCGGAATCTGGGGTTCCTCGACACTCCTCAAGTGTGTTGCAAGACTTTCGGCCAATTTTCCTGTGGCACTGGGTCCGGGAGGACCGAGTTCCACCTCTCTCTGGCCCTCACCATATGCGGCTCAGGGGGATTGTTAAGGAGCTTGTATAGGCTCGATACTGCTTTTGTATGGGCATCAAATTGTAGGATGTGGTGAATAATGGGAAAGGTCTTCGGTTCTAGGGTTCCTGGGCCCCATATTTTTTTGATTGCCAAGCATATGGCGTGATATGACAGGAATTGGCCGGGGTTTACTTCTGTGAGAGCCTGCATGGCTTCAAATGGCATTAGTTTACTGTCCTTGAAGCAATCACCTACTGACTGTATGCCCGCCTCTTTCCACACAGACGGCTGATGCGTTGCAGGTTTATACCATCCCGGGAGGAGATCCAGTGGGATGTGCGGGGAATAAGGGAGCATCTTGTGGTCTTTTTGGACGTATTTGCCCCAGCATGCGTGGGCCGCTGCCAACAGTGGGTTAACCAATTCACTTTTTGGGTGTTTAATTGACAGCCACGTTATCAGTGGAGTCCCCTTTAGCCAGGACTCCAGCCATGCGGATTCTGTCGGCGTAGGATTGTGGATCCAGTTTTGTAGCCACTGCAATTGGGCCGCCGCATAATACAGTTCAAAGTTGGGGGCACCCAAGCCACCCGCGTCCACTGGGCATTGTAATGAGGTTAGTGCCACCCGCGCTCTGCCCCCTCCCCATATGAGTTGTAGGAGCGCCGTGTTCAAGTTCCTGAAAAAGCTCCCTGGGATGCTGATCGGCAGAGCCGCAAAGTAATATAATAGCCTCGGTAGTATTAGCATATTCGCGACCGCCACCCTGCCTGGAGGCGAGAGTGGTAGTCTGTTCCAGAATTGTAACGAGCCCTTTATGGAGGCTAGTGCTCTCCCAAGGTTCCCGTCTCTCAAGTCATCTGTGTTGTGGTATATGTTTACCCCAAGGTATTTGAATGTTTCAAAGCACCATTTCAGACGGCCCGGCGGGGCGGTCTCCTGCCTCGCCGGTGGCCACCTGCCCAGCAGGAATGCGCACAACTTATCCCAGTTTACCACTAGGCCAGATATGCTTCCGAATTCGGCCAGCAGTGACATTACTGCTGGCAACACCTCGCTACTTTTACGTATATAAATTAGGGCATCATCAGCATACAGGGAGATTGCGTGATGGAGTCCATTCCCGACTATCCCCCAGCTGTCCTTCATCGAGCGTATTCTTGCTGCTAGTGGTTCCATTGCTATAGCGAACAATAACGGGGATAGAGGGCATCCCTGCCTCGTGCCCCTGGAGATTGGAAAGCTATCCGATATGACTCCCCCCGTTTTCACTCTAGCATGGGGGTTAGAGTAGAGTGTCCGGACCCACCAAATATAATTGGGGCCTATTCCCATTCGCCGCATTGTGGCTAGTAGGAAGTCCCACTCTAGCGTGTCGAACGCTTTTTCAGTGTCCAGTGACAGCACCATTTCATCAAGTGCTTCGGGGGGGGGGTATCACCCATTATGCTCAGCAATCTGCGAATGTTTAAGAAAGTGTTGCGTTTCGGGATGAAGCCATTCTGATCCTCATGTATTAGGGTGTGTATAATGGGAGCTAGTCGGTTAGCCAATATCTTACCTAATATTTTGCAGTCTAAGTTTAGGAGCGAGAGCGATCTGTAGGATTTAACATCAGTGGGATCTCGACCCTGCTTGGGGAGAAACACTATCATAGCTTCTCTCTGAGATGGAGGGAGCTGTTCGTTGGCCCACGCCTCCTCAAACACCTTTAGCAGTTGGGGCTTTAGGCGAGAGGAGTAGGTGGCGTAATAATCTATCGGGAGGCCATCTATGCCAGGTGCTTTGTTCCTGGGCATTTGCGACAGGGCTAAGTCTATTTCGCCCACTGTCACAGTGGTTTCAAGAGAGTCTCTGTCAGCTGGGGATAATTGCGGTAACAGAGAGTCTCCCAGGAAGGACTCAAGTTGTAGTGGTGTGCACGAGGTGCGTTTAGTGTACAGCTTTGTATAGTATTCACGTAACGTTCCATTTATTTCGTGTTGCGTGTTTACCATAGTGTGTATGTCTACCCGTATGGTCCCAATGGGGGAATGCTGTTTATCCTCTCGTAACAACCACGCCAGCAGTCTGCCCGATCTGTTGCCTTCTGTGTGCAAGCACGATAAGTGATAGTTATAATCGTGACAACGGAGTCTGCTGTCTACTTCGTTGTAGTTCGATCGCGCTTCTTTTAACGCTGAGTGGGGGATTTCGTTGCGTGCCACCGCTATTTCTGCTACTCTGAGCTCCTGTTCTAATTTGCCGACTTCCACCTGCAGGGAACGTCTTACTCCCCATGTGGTGGACATGCATTGTCCTCGTACCACCGCTTTGTGGGCGTCCCGTTCGGCCGCCCGTGAGTTTGCCCTTGAATCATTTGTTTCCCAGTACTGATTCAGTGTGGTTTTTAGAATTTCCACGAATGCCTGGTCTTGTAAAGCGTCTACCTGCAGGCACCACGTGGGAACCGCCTGTCGCCTCCTGCCCCAGTCCAGTGACACTTTCAGTGGTGAATGATCCGACAATGTCCTTGCTAGATATTCCGACTCGTTGACCAGTGCTCCTATGTCCCGGGTGCCCCATATTATATCTATTCTAGAGTGAGTTTTGTGTGGTGCTGAGTAGAATGAGTATTCCCTCTGTTGCGGGTGTCCCATGCGCCATAAGTCGTATAATCTCATGTCCCCGACCCATGTCTGTAATGAACTTGTGGTGTTTCTTTTTGCTGTCGGGCTCGTTGGAGCGCGGGACCTGTCTAGTGTTGTATTTGGTGTGCTATTAAAGTCTCCCCCCCAGATGGCCGGAGCCGAAGGGTTAACCAATAATGACGGCGTGAGAGTGCTCAGGAAGCCTGCGATCCCGCAGTTTGGGGCATATATTCCAACTACTGTCAGCTGTCTGCCGTCTAGCTGGCCTTCCACCACCACGAATCTTCCGCATTGGTCTATTCTGTGCACTGTTTGGAGGAATGGGACCCCGCTTGCTATCCAAATCAGCACGCCCCTCGCGAAGACCGAGTATGTCGTGCCTATTACCTGCCCACCCCACTTCGAGCGCAGGTCCCGCAGGTCGGACTCCAGCATGCGTGTCTCTTGTATAATGGCAATGTGTGTTCTCATGCGTTTAAGGCGTGTATACACCCGGGATCGTTTACTCGGCGCACCCAATCCCCTCACATTACATGTTACAATATCATATTGATTTATGCCACGTTTCGTGGGAAGTGCCATGTGAGTTTGGGAGATGTGCCTATTCGTGCATGCTTGCCATTTGCCTCCCTCCCATGCTCATCCATCTCCTCCTCTGAGTCATTTAATGGAGAATTCGTTTGCGGCAATGGGCCCTGCCTTCTAAGTGGATCTGTCGTGTGCTTTGTTGCTAAATTACAACTCCCCCCCCACCCCAACTACAACCTTAACCCTACTAAGAATTTGGGTGAAACTACTTAACCCATAACAGTGTGAAAAAACCTGTATCCGACTGGATATCCGTGGTGGTGTAATGTTGGCAACCAGATGTGGCTCTTTTACGGGGCTCACATCTATCCGCAGACTTAATCTGCTAATATCGCTGGGCGCCCCCCGTTATGAAGGAGAGAGAGAGAGGGGCCTCCCCAGCCTGCCCGACCCTCCCGCCCCCTCGCGCACACGCTTCAAGAGATGGGGGTGATTGTGTAAAAGATACATGCTGTTGTTGTAGTACAGTTCTTCAGGGTTGTCCCCCCTCGGAGGGCCCCGGTGACATCCAAGCACGGCCACTATTTGTGTTAGTGAGGAGGTGGAGCGGTGGAGTGTGGTTAAAGATCGTCTGCAGTTCTGGGGGTGACTGTCGGGCCTTTCTACCCCCCTGTTATTGTAGAGTCAGAGCTGGCCGTGTCAGAGTCTAAGTTTATCTCAGAGGTCCTCCAAAGTTGCTTTGCATCAGCAAAGGTGTTTCCTTCAGTACTTTTGCCCTTTCTTCGGCTGCCTGTCGATCGTTAGGTTGACCCCTGTTGCGTTTCTTGGAACGTTTCCTCGATGCAGGGGTTATCCATTCCTCGGCTTCCTGCGCATCCTCCCGGGGGCACGCCAGGCCCTTGGCGTGCAACCATGTCCAGGCGTCCTCAGGGGAGGTGAAAATGTGGGTGTGGTCCTCCGAGACCACTTGTAGTTTAGCGGAGAACAACAAAGCATATTTGATGTCATGTTCTCGCAGGCGCTGTTTGATTTTAACGTAAGTGTTAGGTTGATTTTGCACCTCCTGTGTGAAGTCTGGGTATGCATTAATAGTTGAGTCCTCGTAACTATACGGGCCTTTATTGCGGAACTGTTGCAAGATTGCGTCACGATCCCTGTGATTTAGAAATCTCGCAATCAATGCTCTGGGTGGTTGACCTGGGGCCGGGGGTCTACCCGGGATTCTGTGCACCCTTTCTATGGAGAAGAACTTGGACGGAGCCCCGTTTAATACTTCCTTGATTAGCCATTGCTCTAGGAGTAGCTCCAAGTTCGGTTGCCTCGTGGTTTCAGGGAACCCCAGAAAATGAATGTTATTGCGGCGCGATCTGCTCTCCGCTTCCTCCGATCGCCGCCGGAGCGCCTTCACCTCGGCATCTAGGCGCTGTATTTGTTTTTGATTATCTTGGGCCAAGGGGGCCAGTTCGGATATCGCCTCTTCTGCCGATTTCACTCTTTCCGTCAAATTGCGGTGGTCCACTCGGAGTAGACTTAGATCTTGGGAGACTGTATCTATTCTATTTTCCAGGGATGATTTAGTGTCCATGATTGCTTGTAATACTTTCTCAAATTGTGCGGAATATAACAAGAGTGTGCTTTCTAATGATTGTAGAGACGGATTTGGTTGTTGGTCACAGGATGATGCGCTTTGGGCGTTCCTGTCTTGGTTTTGGTTCTTGGACGACTTAAGCCTGCCTGCCATTATGCCTCCCTAAAGGAAGCCGTGTGGGGTGCGGCGGCGCTCTGTACAGTTTTGTTTGGACCTCACAGTAGTTTGCCCCTGTCCCGACTTCCCTTGGCTCCGAGTTTGCTCCCTTGCTCTCCTGGCACCACGTTGTTTAGTGGAGTGTGGGCGGGGCTTATTCTTCCCTTTTCCGCTGGACAGAGCGTGCCATTGTCCACAAGCCAATGCTGGGGGCCACCGGTGCAGCCGACGGGATCAGGGTCGAGTGGTCCCGGGATATGGTAGTGCGTCTTCTTTGGGGCCAGTGTTCCGTGCTCGCCGCTTTAACGGTTCAGTCACCCGAAGGGGGGCAGGGGCGGAGGTGGGCCACGGCCGCACAGATGAAGACGGAGGAGACAGCCAAGTATTCAGGCCGGGGCGGCCATCCCCAGGGCGGACCCACGCTCCACCCCGCTCACAACGGCCTAGGCCCAAGAGTAGGCGTTCGCCAGTGTTCTTTGTCACAACATGGGTCCTGTTGACCTGGTGTGTGGCCCCGCCGCCTCCCACAGGCCGGGCACGCTCCCGCGCTCGTCCTCCCGTCCGGGTGGGGCCTCCCAGAACGCAGTGCGGCGCTCAGTAGGGCGCGGGGGGGGAGGAAAGAGCAGCCCACTCTGCCCCCGGCCGCCGCTTCACCCCCGCTGCAGTGGTCTAATTCCCCCCCCCCCGTGGCCGACAAGGTTGCAGCTCTCACCTCACAACGGGAGCCGCGCTATTTCTCCTGTGTACAGGAAGGCCGGGCCAGCTCAGGACCTCCTGTAGGTCGCCACGTGAATTTAGTCTGGGGCCCCAGTCCGGGGCCGCCGCCACCTCTGATTTACGGCGCTGCTACTTGTGCCGGGTGCGCCGCAGGATTCTCCAGGCCCCCCCGCGGGTCCGGCAGCTCAACGATGCCTCACCCAGAAGGGAGGAGGCGAAACAGAGGGGGCACTCCCCGCCCCTCCGTGTCCCGGGTAACCAGGGCAGGCCCAGCTTCAGCAACAAAGTGGCGGCTTAGCACCCCAGCCCCACGGGGAAGGGAGAGCCGATCCGCCGGCTGCAGCTCACCTCGCGGTGGGCGGCGCCATTTTAAGAGCTCCTGGCTCGTCGCCTCAGTCTCTGGGCCAGCCTCGGCCGCTTCGGCCTCTTTTTTCGGGTGTCCTCTCCACGCGGCTGCACTCAAACTGGGGGGGGGGGGGCAGCAAACAACCTCCACGGCGTCGGCGAAATTTTTTGGGGGGGAGGGGGGCGCCCTACAGGATATTATCGCTTACTAGGCGTCCTTCCCGGCCGCCATTTTGGCTCCTCCCCTTTTATTATGGCACTTATTAATGATAACATTATATCCTGGTAGTTTTGCTGTGTCATTTGCTAGGCATGTTGCATGCCCTTGTTTAGTTCATATATGTAGAGTTTATTCTTTGATAATGATCTTACAGCTTGCATTTAAAATCTTTTATTCTTAATGGGTAAGAGCATCTCATGCATTTGATTGAAGAAGAAAGCATTGAGTGCCAAATGTGTGGAAGATTTGGATTGCAATGACAGTGAGTTTTATTTTGTCGCCAAATATACACACATGGTAGATAACCTAAGATCTCTCCGTAGTCAACTTGCTGCCCCTGCCCCCCTCCTGTCTTCCCTACATTCTCTGTGTATCCATGCCCCTGTCCTGCCCACTGCTGTCTCTTGTGATGCCCCGTCCCACTCCGACCTGTCCTCTTTTCTTCATGTATGTGCCCTTGCCTTTAAAATCTTTTATTCTTAATGGGTAAGAGCATCTCATGCATTTGATTGAAGAAGAAAGCATTGAGTGCCAAATGTGTGGAAGATTTGGATTGCAATGACAGTGAGTTTTATTTTGTCGCCAAATATACACACATGTTAGATAACCTAAGATCTCTCCGTAGTCAACTTGCTGCCCCTGCCCCCCTCCTGTCTTTCCTACATTCTCTGTGTATCCATGCCCCTGTCCTGCCCACTGCTGTCTCTTGTGATGCCCCGTCCCACTCCGGCCTGTCCTCTTTTCTTCATGTATGTGCCCTTGCCCCCTCTCTCGAACACCACACAGTCAATTATGCTTCCTTTGCCTGTGCTTCTCCTGCCTATACAAGCCTACCCTCCATGTTCAGCTTGCTGTCCCTGCCTCCCTCCGACTTGCCCTCTATTCTCCGTCTGTGTGACCCTGCCCACTCCCACCTGGTCTTGGGGTTTAGCTTTTTGCCCCTGCTGGCCTCCCCTCCATGGCCAGCTTGCTTCCCTGCCACCTCCCTTGCCCTCCGTACTTTATGTGAGTGCCCCTGCCCTCTCACGCTCTCCCTCTGTAGTCTATTGTGCTGCCCCTGCAAATGGTGGCCTGCCCTAAAAAAAACAGGCTGTTGCCCCTGCCACCTCCTTACTACTCTCTGTGGCACTCTATGTGCTGCACATGCTGGTCTGCCGTCTATGGTCAGTTTGCTGCCCCTACCCCCTGCAGCCTACCCTCAGGCCTTCATCATAGTGCACCTGCCCCCACCCACCTTTTTTTGGTCAGCTTCCTGCCCCTGTCTATGCCTGCCGTATGTGGTCAACCTGCTGTTCATGACCCTGTCGTCGCCCCATCCAGCATGTTCTCTGTGTGCATGCCCCAACTCACTTCTTGCTGTTGGTAACCTATTGTGCTGCCCCTGCTGGCCTGCCTTTGTGGGTCTTTTATTGTCCCTGCCCCTCAACCTTTTCCCCTGCCCTCTGTTCTCTATGCATGTGCCACTGCCCCCCCTGCTTTGTGTCTTCAGTGGTCTGTTGTGCTACTCCCGCTGGCCTAACTTTTGACTCAGCATGCTGCCCCCCCATCTTGCCTCTGCCCTCTGTTCACCGTCTCTGTGCCCGTGCCCCCTTCCATCTGCCCTTCTTGGTCGTCTTGCTGCCCCTGCAATCCTGCTCTCTATGGTAGCTTGCTGCCCTGTCCCCTCCCCTCTCTTTTCTGTGTGCAAACCTCTACCTCTTGCCTTCTGCCCTCTGTGATCCATTGTGATGCCACTATCCATGCCCGCTCATCCTACATGGTCAGTTTTCTGCACCTGCCCTCTTCCCTCTGGTGTCCATGTTTGTGCCTTTGCAACCTCCATCCTGCCCTCTACACTCTGTTGTGCTGCCACTGTCAACTGCTTGTCACCATTTTACCATTCTAGGGCACTAATTCTAATATCTATGGCAGCAGAAACCCACTCATTTTGTGTGTTTCTTAAGGAAATAATTTAGGCTTTACAACTATGAATACAGCAAGATAGCTTCAAGTGTGCCACACATTTATCATAAATACATAATGTTAGTGTTCTAGTTGTTCGTTAGAACACTGTGGGATGCTACATTAAAACACTAGGGGATCAACTGACAGGCTGCTGCTTCTTTTAGAAGTATATATTTTACTCAGAATGTCAGACTTTATTGTCGTATGGCTAAGGAAGATAGTGGGAATTTTTAGAAGTGTGCTCTCAGTTTAGCTTGTGGAGCACCTTTCAAAACCTCCATGAGAAAAACTTTCAAACATGGTTCATCAAATTCCAGCAGAGATAAGAATTTTTCACTAGCTAACATCACCTTAGAACACACAGGGGGTCATTCCGACCCTGGGGGTCAAAGACCGCCAGGGCCGCGAATGACGGAAGCACCGCCAACAGGCTGGCGGTGCTTCCAGGCTGGCGGTGCTTCCTAGCCCATTCTGATCGCGGAGGTAAAGCCCCGGTCAGAAAACCGGGGCCGGCGGTTTCCCGCCGGTTTACCCCCGGCTGGGCGAATCCGCAGTTTGCAGCGCTGCCTTGGGGATTCTGACCCCCTTCCCGCCAGCCTGTTTCTGGCGGTTTTCACTGCCAGGAAGAGGCTGGTGGGAACGGGTGTCCTGGGGCCCCTGGGGGCCCCTGCACTGCCCATGCCACTGGCATGGGCAGTGCAGGGGTCCCCTATTAGGGCCCAGGGCGGCTTTTCACTGTCTGCTTAGCAGACAGTGAAAAGTGTGACTGGGGCAATTGCACCCGTCGTATTGCTGCAACACCGCCGGCTCCATTCGGAGCCGGCTCCTGTGTTGCGGCCCTCATTCCCGCTGGGCCGGCGGGCGCTAACTTGCTTAGCGCCCACCGGCCCAGCGAGAATGTCAGAATGTGGGAAGCGGTATTTTGGCCGCGTGGCGGCCAAATGGCGCTTCCCGCCTGGCGGGCGGCGGTTGTTAGAATGAGGGCCACAATATCTAAAATGTATATGGTATTGCCAACAAATTATTCATATTGTGATTAAAATCTATTATCACGCTTTGCATTTGTTCCTTCTTGTGACCCTCTGAAACAGTTTTTCACCACAGTGCATTTGATTAGGGACTGTGTTCCAGAGTCTCCTAATGGCTTGCACACTTCGCAGTCCCTGTTGTGGCCAGCCAATCAAGGGGGGTTCTTCTGGACCCTTCCACATGCCACTTGGCGCCAGGAGTGCTCACCCTGCCCCTTAAATATTTTTTAATTATTTTTAAGGTTGCAGGGATCATGTACTTGAGTCCTGTAATGACTGCCACTGCCTGTTGTTGAGTTTGTGGCTACCACAACCTATTGTTCAGGTTGTGGACAGTCAATGTTGATTAACTGGTCCCCTTTAAAGTGGCCAACCTGAGAATATCAGAATGGCAGCATTCCATGTAGGTTTACTATTTTAAGCCTCCTTTACCACCCTGAGCACCTAAAAAAAAAATTAAACCGCTGAACGGATTTTCATCAGATGACAAAAGGCTCACTTTCTGATTAAAGTCCTGACTTTCTGCCGAATTTGGGGTAATTCAGTTCAACCATGTTGTTTGTATTGCTCCCCAAATTTGTCTATGTTTTATGGGAATTAACATCAGTAATCAATGTTTTGATACCCTTTTTCCTTTTTTACCAGAGTTATTAACAAAACAAAAACATGCCACTGTGCTAGGGCTAAAAAACATGTTTTTTAAAACTGTTTGCAGCAAATTCGCGAAATACACAAATTAGTGGAAAAAATTTTAAAAAAATAAAAAGAAAAGAAATAACGCCTGTTTCTGTGAGCCCCCTAACCCCTCTTGTGAGCCTGGTCTCAGGGGCATTTACATTTTTATGTGGGGGCCTTGAGTCCCCCTGCAGCCCAGGGGATCACCACCTGCCCAGGGCATTGCTCAAGTTGTGTGAGCGTGGGCCACGCAGCCCCTGGGACCACCACGTCCAAGGGGCAAAGGTTAAAAACAGAAAAGGTGGTCCGTTTCGGACCGCCACAGCTCCAGGGTCCAGCACTTCCCCGGGGCTCTTTTTATTAGAGGGGTGTCTGCTTGGTGCCAACCCCCGGGACATCGCAGTTTGCTGTGGCTTGACTGTAGCTTTGACAGCTGCAGCCAAGCCACAGAAAATACTCTGCTCGCACAGAAGGAGAGCTGTCAAACAGTTCTCTCTCACTGTGAACAGAGGTTTCCTCTGTCGCACTGCCCGCGGAGAGGCATTACTCACATCCTAGGCAACTATAACTCGCGGCCTCGCCATGCACTGATATTACAGCAGTCGTGAGAATTTCTCTTATGTCCTTAAAAGTATAAATGAAACATTAGCAGTCAAATGTTTGAAGAAAAACTTGTGCATGGTGGGGGCATGAGTTATAGTTACCATAGGGCGCCGGTTATAGTTACTTGAAAGTACTCTAACTATAACTGCTGAATTTCTTAGGTTGTGTACAAGTAAATTCACAACCTAACTATAATGTCCCTGTAACCTTTGCTTTTTTCAGTGAATTTCTATGGTTTTGTTAACGTATAGTCATTTTTATGACCATACGTTAGTCCAACCACTGCAGCGCATGGCTTTTGGACATGCACAGTGGAAACACCCAGCTGTGCACAACCTTCACCCGTGCGCATCTCTGCGTGCAGGGAACAGAGATGAAAACTCTGCTTTTTGACAGCGGGATGTGTTTGTGGGCACCTGGGGACATAGCAGGAGTTGACCCTGAGGGGTGGCGGTTACCAGGGCCATCAGTTGCTCCCAACAATTATAGCCCCGGGGAGGTGGTGGTCCCCAAGCTTTGGGGGTCCCAACCGGACCCCCTTTACTTTATTTTTCGTGTTTGCCCTGGGGAGGTGGTGGTCCCAGGGGCAGCAGCTTCCTGGCACTAAATAGTAATGAATACCAGGAAGGTGGTGGCCCTGGGGTGGGGTGGGGGGGGAGTTGACCACCCAAACACCCTATTTATTTCACAAAGCCCCAGGGAGGTGGCAATCCCTGGAGCAGCATGGGGGGGGGGGGGTAGGGGCCCCCGCTTAGTTTATTAGAGCCCCGGGGAGGAGGTGGTGCCCAGGGCTGGGGATGGGGGGGCATCACCCTGCCTCCAATTAAACAATGCCCCTGGACTTGGCCCACCTGGGGGCTTAAAAAAGAATACAAAATAAAAAACTCATCGGATCTGCTGCAAAGCACAGTGAAAGATGCAAACAAAATGCCTTTTTGCCCTGGAAGGGTCCCTCTGGGACCCCGTCACCAGAGCTATGTGGTCAGGGTGTCTGTACCATAGTCCCTTTCTTTTTTATTTTTTTACATTTGTTTCAAGGACACAGCTCAAGCAGAGTCCCAACATGGCTGCCAACACCTCCTTGTTGAAATATTGACAGCCAATCAGATCTCAGCATTAGATTGGGAGGGGTCCCAAATCCTTTGCGTTCCTATATATACAAATTTGGATTTCCTGTAATTTCTCAAAAACTACTGAACGGATTTACATCAAATAACACAAATAGTTCTTTCTGGACCAAGAGCTACCTTTCTGCCAAATTTGGTGTAATTTTGTCCAGTGGTTTTTGCACTATCGCTGCTCAATTGTTCCTATTAGAATAAACGTTGGAAAACTACTGAACGGATTTACATCAAATAACACAAATAGCTCTTTCTGGACCAAGAGCTACCTTCCTGCCAAATTTGGTGTAATTTTGTCCAGTGGTTTTTGCACTATTGGTGCTCAATTTTTCCTCTTCCTATTGGAATAAACGTTGGAAACACTCGAAATTCCACCGCCTGTTTGACGGATCACCCAGAAACTTTCCAGACAGCAGCTCACATGACTGTCTAATTCTTTGGGAGATTTTCGTGAAGTTTCATCAAGCGGTGCCAAAGATATAGGCAATCAAGAAACATATATATATATATATATATATATATATATATATCAGAACAATATCTTCACAGGAGCCTCCTAGCCCATGCAGCAACATTGTGCGTCTGGAAGTTAGGGCATGTATGTATTCTAAGCAGCACTCCAGCTGTTAAAATGGAATAGCACGCACTCCAGAATTGACATGCAGATATACTTATTGCAGTGATTTACACCTGAAACAACCCAACGTGTTTCTGCGCTACCACCTTGATCGTGGGTTCTGTACAGACAATCCACAAATGTGTAAGTAGGTGCAGATAATGAACCACATAAACAAAGACTGTGGCTCAAGTGGATGTTTTCCAACTTAATAACTGGCAGTCATCTGCTGGGCTGAATAAATTGTAAATGTTTTGTACATAGCTACCTTTTGCCTTTGTTTAAAAATTGTTGAGAGGGACTCTATATAGGCTCCTATAGATGAATACGTGGATGGAATATCTCTTGTGTTAAAGCTTGTAGAATAACATTTCTGAATTTGCAAGTAGTCCTCTTCCACTTATGCTGATCCTCCACCAGAACTAAGTTTAAATAATTCATGTCTCTTAAGGGATTTCCTATAGCTGGATCTGTTACACCCTTTTTACTTTTTTTTATAGTTGTTATAGTTATATCTTTTCTGGCTGGGGTATGAGATTGCTAATCTAGAAAGTGTTTTCGAAAATTAAACACAATGAAGGAGAAGGAAAGCTTTCTTATGATAAGTCTTTATTAAATCCATAAACAGCCTATTCTTCTGTTTCTAGTAAGAAAGGAATAACTAAATAACGATGCAGTTCTTTCCCCCATGTGCCCTGTCAAAATGAATTGAGGCCACCTGTCACTGCAGCACATTCTGCGATTCTGGGGTACCCCAGTGACTTAACGTGACAATGTTATTTTGTGCTTCATGAAACTGCTGCCTACTTGATTACATGATCTTTATTTTTCCTTTTAAAAGTCTGAATTATAATTATATGACCAATTGATTGTTCTTTTTCTTTCAATCTGCAGTTTTCTAGACACAAAAAGTTGGAACTATCTTGCACTAAACATGTTAAAATATTTAATGTATTTGTGGCAGATTTTTTCCTTGAAATAAGTGTTTCTGGGATTTTCCAAAGAGATGAATATATTTCATGTTTATGAATTTAATGAAGAAACATATAATGAATAACTAGGATTACAAGTAAGTAACTCTTCCTTTTTTGTTCCTTCTTTCATCCAGGCGAGAAGGAAACAGCGGCTTTCTTTCGTGCGCATTTTGAAGAGGAGCAGAAAATACATAAGAAGCAGGTGAGTTACATGGTCTGTATCTAGTGTTAAGTATCATTTGACAGTTGTGCTGGCGTGATGACTGCTTCCCCTACTCACTAACCGGATTCATATTGACCAATATGGTTTCTTTCCGCGCAGAAGTACCTCTTTAAACATACAGAGATTGTATTGGTTGATTGATGGAGATAGCACAAGAACAATACCCAAATGTGGGCAGCCTCTCCTTAGACCTCCAACAGGGATTTGATTCCCTGGGTTGGGATTAGATGTTCTTTACATTGAGCAAATTCAACATTACCCTCACCTTCAATAGTTAGCTTAAACTCCTCTATACTAATCCCATAGCAAGAGCCAAAACTGGGCCGCATATTTCATCACAATACCTGCTCTCCCGAGGGACCTGTCAGGGCTGTCTATTGTTCCCCCTTTTGTTAGTTCTTGTAATGGAACCCTGGCGCAGACACTCTGGCAGGAAGCTGCAGATTAGAGTATGCCACGTAGGCCTCAGACCCACATTGGTTTGTTATACACGGACAACATGATGGTGTACACTCGGGACCTTGGCATAGATCTCACACTTATCTCCACTATACTTCAGCCCTTCTGCGCCTTGGCTGGTCTCCAGGTCAATCATAGTAAATGACAATCATTTTCATTCCGAGACGCTATGCCTCACGACAAGATGTCCCTGAGCACTCAGACCATAGCAGTTATACATAATACATTTCAATACCTGGACAACCAGGTGTACAGATCACCTACTGATTTGTTGGCCGGCAACCTGCTAAAAACCATCACGTCATTAAAATCTCAAGTGAAATTCTGGGTTACATTGCCTCTGTTGGTGGCAGGCTGTCTGGCGGTATCTAAAATGATGATGCTGCCAAAGCTGGTATATTATTTTGTAAACTTACCGGTTGTTGTCTCTGGGGCCTTTTTTAAGACTTTGAACTCTCTACTGCTTGATCTTACATGGGGCTTCAGGCGATGGCGCGTTAGCCTACTTAAATTACAGCTACCACCGGGGGATGGTGGGTTGTGTGTGCCGAACTTAAAGACCTACTGCTTTGCTGGTCAGTTACAATGACTGTCTTATTGGCTGGCCAGAATGCACTTGCAAGAAATTGGTTATTCACCACGCATGTTACAGTCAGGCTAGTTACATAAACTGCTGCTGCCGGAGTAGTGCGAATTCTCCCACCCCCAACCGGCCCTCATGGCTACCCCTACTGCTTAACAACGCTATCACATACTGGAGGAATGCGCTCTGTAATATGAATAGACCCATGAGCTAAGCCCTCTAATATTCCTCTGTGTGGCTTGCCTACCCTGGTGGGCACACTTACATCCATCAGACTACTACAATGGGAGAATGAAGGGATTGCCACAGAGGGCGACTTGTTCAGTGATGGGACTTGAATGACCCACCAGGACTTTATGCAGCTAAAAAGACTCCCTGGTTCCCTCTTTCTCACACATCTACACTATGCTTGCTTGAATTAGCCGCCAACAGGTTCTTAACCTGATACGCATACACTGATTCAGGCTGTTCATGAAATGGACACCAACAGTTAACTGGTCAAGTGGCTCTACAACGGACTATGTGCCCACTTACGCACCTCTCTAGTCCTGTTACAAACACAATGGGAAGTGAACCTCAAGCACTCTTTATATGACAGTATTGCGCATTCTAATTGAGTACCCTAGCATGATACCCCACTATGCACCCTTTAAATGTATCCAGTTTTTGCTTCTGCATAGGGCATATTTAACACCAAAATCCTACAGGATACTCCCACAGCCTCATCCTTCTGCCCTAGATGCCAGGCTGATAATGCGGGCTTCCTGCAGATACTATGGGACTGTTGCTTTGTTGATCTAGCGCTTCTCCTGGCCAAATGGCAGCTTACATGACATTGGAAATCCCCTCCTGCATCCATCGTCACAAATTGGCAAGAAGAGGTTTGGCGCTGGGGCAGAGCAGAAACGTATGTGCTGCGTAGGGAGAAATACTGTGGGTTGCGTAAACAACCTATAGTATTGGTGTGGATGACCTACTGGAATAATTTAAATCTCAAGAAAAGGACACCACCTGACCTTGACACACACAGCAGGGATCGCACACCATGTCCCCAGCCTCTAGTCATTCCCAACCACTAATTTCACAGGATATATGTTAATCGTTAATGCTTACTTATGGGTGTGGAGAGATCTCACCCACTATGTTCTGATGATTCTCAAGCAGACATGAACTCAATATGGCAGATAATGTTGGGGAGTGGGGGCGTGGTTGGTTAATACAGAAACGTTCTTGTTTCGTTTTCTTCTCAATCCTTTTGCCCTGTATGCCAACATGAATTTATCTTCTGCATTGTTTAACTCAAGGTATATGTTCCACATGCTTATTCATATATATGCTTGGCTGCTGCCACCCTGATGGTTTACACCACAGTATATGGAAATAATTATTTAAATTATATTTTGTTTATGGCTGTCAAAATGTAATAAAGTAAGTTTTAAAAAAAAGTATAATTTGACAGTTGATTAAAACATAGATGAATCATATTTGACAAATGAATAAGGGCCTCTTAAAGTACATTATTTATAATTTATAACCAACTCACTGTGTATGCATCACCTAACCTAGTATGTTATAAAATGATCATAGGTTGGTGATCTTGCTTAGAAGTTTAACTTACTTAAGTATTAATCATTTGACAGTACAAATATACGACTTTATATTACATGCACACTCCCGCTTAGTGTTGGAAGCAGATGTTAGCAAGTTGTTTTTGTTCGAAGAAGTCTTTTGTCACAAGGTGTCCCGTGACCCCCTCCCTTAGCTCATAATGCACAATGGCAGAGACTCTACCTTAGACTGTTTTTTCTACCATCTTGTTCAGATGTGTCTTCTTGAGCCCCTGGTTTGCCGACCAGTAAGCAGAAACTGTTCAGTGCAGACATCAGGAGCTTCAAGGAAGACCATAGGAGAATTCATCTTCACTGTTTTAACTACAGACTCAGAGCTGGGATTAGGGGGATCTGTCATGGATCGGTTTGTATGGGAAAGGTGGGTGATAGGGAAAATGTCCTTCCAGTTCTGCCCTAACTGTAATGTGAAATTCCTGTGGTTGGACTATTATCAAGTGTGTAACTTCTGCTTTCCTTGAGAACACAAGAAATTCTCTTGTTTTGCAAGCAAGACATTTAAGATTAAAAAGACAGTCAGTTACAGGAGTAAGCATTGCTTGGAGTATTACAAGATGCCGCGGCAGGACTTGCCTAAGCCACTTTTTGACTCAGAGGGACTCAAAGAACAGGATTCAGAAGGGGAAAGACCCTTTGGACTGGCACCACAATAGGCACCAGACAATCCTCATAAACGTCCAATGTGCAGGAGGAAGAACAGTCAGATAAAAGCTGCACAAATGTCAAAGACCAGCCAAGACACACCAAGACCACCTCTTAGACCAAAAGACCAACCCTCCAAGGTTTTCCTTAAAAAATATCCACTTAATGAGGCTGAGTACTCCTACCGGGGGATTTGAGTATCAAGATATAATACTCAGTGAAAGAGGCTCTGACTTTTGGTCCTGGTTGCGGTCACCAAATCACCTTGTCTTCAAAAAGACTTCATGTCAAGTGCGAGGGCCTTGAGCCAAAAAGGCTCCAACCAAGCTCCAAGTTCCAAGCCAAAACTCTGGGTGGCAAAATCTGCTTTGAATTTGACGCTGAAAAGCCCTTGACTCTGGCTCACGGTTAAGTAAGCCTTTTGTGCCCGTTGAGCTGTCAGAGATCCCAGATGTGAAAGTGGGGAAACACTACATCCTACTATTTTGAAAAAGATCCTGACTCGCCCTCTGACGCCACTTGAGCCGGGCACTAATCCATTGAAGAAAAGAAGGCTTGACTTTGAGGAGACAATCTATGAGGAATCTGAGGGATACCCCATACCTAAGAAGCCCAAAATAACTAGGATTTAGTCTAGGTTCCCAGCTACCACAACCTCACACACCAAAGCCTCAACCACAACCTCCCAGTCCAAGACCATCCCCGCCACAGCCACCGCATAGTTTGCCATCACTAGAGAGGCCACCCTACACATTGTTTGTCTTCAATCAAGATATTAGGATGACATCCAAGATTCCTATGACTGGCCACTGTCACCACACGAGGATGATGACTCATGGGCTGACCCTCAGGATGACCCTGGCTTGGAGCCTTACCTGAAGCCATTACCCCTGGTGACACTGCAACACATCTTCCAATGGCTGCTGCACACCATCAGGTAAAACGCCACTTGGTAGAGGAAGAGGAGGATTTCCTCATAGACACATGGCTCTGTCCATTTTCTGCCCATGCTTCGAAACATGGATAGGTGTGTGGCTCAGAACTTAAGAGGCAGTGTAAACCAACGTTGTCACTCCTACAGTAACAATGGGATGAACCCATATTCATCAGAAGTCACGGCAATCCTGATTTCCTACTGGTGCATACAGCTCTGAAGGGAGTATTTTCACAGGACACAGGAAACACACAGCATCTAGGCATGGAGAGCAGGAAGATTGATGCTTTTGGGAAATGTGGCGGCTGGGGCTGTAACATAATGGCATATTGCCAACTCAGTAGGGTTGTTCTCAAAGTTAATAGCTACCTTTGAAGAAGATGGAGCAACTGGTAAGGCATTTTCTGGAAGCCTGCAGGGAGCACGGTAGGGTGTTGGTGCAGGAGGGCAATACCATCTCCAATGCAGGTGTTTCTTAGATTCAGCAGACACTGTCTCCAGAGAGGTCAATACCAGTGTGGTTTTGTGCAGGCATGGGTGGTTTTAGAGTATGCAAGTTCTGTCTTGTGAAGCAGCAGCATCTCATAAATGTCGATGGGGAATATTTATTCCACACTCAGATTCACTTTCTGTTGGAGAAAGTCCAGACGGATACTGATACCACCAAGTCAGTGGGAGTGCTCCAGGCCAAGCCTGCATTTATTGTCAATAGACAAGAAGGGCCAAGACTGGCACACCATTGCAGTCCTCCGATTACTAGCCAAACACTCCTATCAGGAGTCTCAAGGCCAAAGTCCATTCAGAGGGAAGAATTCAAAACCACCGACTGATGTAAAGATAGAGTTGGCTCCAGCAGGGATGCCTCTACCTCTAAGCAGTGGGTTATTGATGATTCCCCCTGTCACACAGCACCTGTTAGGGAAAGGATTTGGTTATTTCTTCCACCAATGCAGAAAATAATCTTGAACATGTGGGTTCTGCCAGTTGTGCAGTGTGGGTACTGCTTAAGGTCACACCACACCCCAAACATACCACAATGATAGCACAGAATCAAGAGAAACTGGTAGTGGCTGCCAGGGAGAAAGTGCAAACACTTCTCAGTAATGTGGCCGTCAAACTCGTACCCCCAAACCATTGTGAACTATGAGTGTACTCACTGTATTTCCTTTTTTCCAGAGAAAAACAATACTTGTTCACTAGCTTTGTCTCAGTCTTCTCAGCTACTACATACTGTTGGAAAACGTCCTAATGATGGCCCTGCAGGTTGTCATCCCTCTAATTGTCACAGGAGACCACGTGGCACGAACGACATTACTTCCGCGTCTTTATTCATCAAAAACATGATCACTACCTAAGGTTTACGCTAAATGACCAACACTGCCATTTCAGGGTGCTGCAAGCAGCCAACAGCAATGCCTAACACACTCAAGCAGCATTTTTGCTGCTGTAGAGGCTGGGATTCACAGTGAACTCCAAAAAGGACTATCATAAACCACAAGAGGCTGATCCATTCTTAGGAGCTGTGTTAAACTGGGTGACAGGAAAAGTCTACCAAAAAGGGGGGGGGGGGGCATTTCATGAAATGCTGCTTTTTGTTTTTAGACAACAAGCTCCCTTACTGTAATAACAATAATGAAGCTGTTGGGGATGATGGCCTCATGTATAGCGATCGCACCACAGTCATGACTGCAGATGTGCCCCTTTCCGGATTGTCTGGCCAGGCAATAGTCACAAACAGTGGGTCAATGGGAAGATCTAGTATTGGTAGAGCCAGACTTCAGGACAAACTTGCATGGTGGATTTACAAAAGTTTTTCATTGGGTGGCTTTTTCTCGAACATCAGCCGAAAGTAACCTTTACCATTGATGCCTCATTTGGAGGCTAGGGAGAGTATTTGGGCAGCATGACAATTATCTGGATGCAAGAACAAAGGTTATTGCATCAACTTTCTTAAACTGATAGCAATAGAATTGGCAAAGTAGAAGTGCTTTGTGCAGTACTGCTTCAGGAACAATACAGAATCCCCCAAAATCTTTGGTTCAGTACTTCATTTGCTATACGCTGCACTTTCAAAACGTAGGATTAGCATACACCATGATTAAGCTGCATTTTGCAGCAAATGGCACTTAGAGAACACACTTGCCTCCTCCAAATTCCAGTCATTAAGGCATTCATGAAGGGGAAACGAAAGTAATACAAAGGCACAGCTAGTCCCTAGTTGGAACCTTAATGTGGTGCATACTCAGCTCATGGGATCACTCATTTTGCCACTTCACTTTTGTGAACTGCAATGCCTTTCTTGGAAGGTGACCTTTCGAATTGTGATCACTTCCCTAACAGAGACTGTGAGTTAATTAAGAATGGTACTTATTCAGGCTCAGAAGGATAGAGTTGTCATAAGGTCTCATCCCTGTTTTCTTCCTCAGGTGGTTTCCCCTTTGCATGTCAACCAAACCTTAGAGCTAGCAAGTGTTTTTCCGAATCCAAAGCCAGTAATGGCAAAAACACCACACACTAGATATTAAGAGGACACTAATGTTTTCCACTGACAGAACAAGATCAGTCTGCAAAACAAAACAGCTCTTGGAACAATTTGCTAAACCCTGCTTATGTAACCCATTTCAAAGTAGGATTTACCAAGGTGGATAGTCAGATGTGTAGACTTTGCTATGAAAGGTAAAACACCCCTTTTCTTGTATACCAAGGGCACACTCCACTAAAAATAAAGGGGCCACAGTGGCTTTCTTGGGTAACATGCAGCTAGCATGCATATCCAAGCAGCTACTCTGTAACATTACATGCTTTTATTAAGTGCAATTTTGTAGATGTTTAAGCTTGCCAGGAAGCTCAGAATGATACTGCTTAAAATCTTGTTTCAAACATCTGCCTCATTGATTCACTAGCCATCACTTATGAGGGGGCACTGCTTTTGTAGTCTGTGTAGAGCATGTGATCTACAGCAATATGTGCCACAAATGGAAAATAGCAATTACCCTGTAACTATCTGGTTGTAGCTTTTGCTGTAGATTCACATGTGCCCACCCGCCTCTCTGGAAGTGAGACAGTCCTGCAGATGAGAATTTTCAAATGTAAAATGCACCAGTAAACCATAACTCTATCCCACTTACCTGTTAAGAAGGAAAAACAAAATCTATGAGACGGGTTATGGAACTCTTGTGATCAAAAACTTCTTCAAAGAAAAACAACTTGCAAGCATCCATGCCCATGACTAGATGGCAGGAGAGTGCAGAACTACATCATTAAAAGATACATAGCAATAGTTATAGAGTAAGTAACATATTCCTTTTCCATTTTATTTTCCATAAGTAATATTATATGTCAGGAGATTTGATCCTTGAATCTGTACAGTTTTTATAACCTATTCAGATTTGGTTGAATTTGGACATGTGCAGGAAAGAATGAAAAGTGGAGAGTGTTGTACAAGAACACATTGAGTAGCCATGCTGAAAGCTGGTGTTATGAATGCCTGACTTCATTCTTATGCTTTTACCATGAGACAGCACTCGTCTCAGTGCCAGGCATGTTTTATCATGTGTGTACCCCTTGTAGTTGGTTATTACTTATTATGCTTTCTTATTTAGTTAGCAAAAGTGTTTTTATCTGAGTAGTAGGCACTTTCTTGTATACTACTTCAAATCATAAAATTACATTGAAGCGCTGCATTGTGAAGAGGATAGAACAAACAGCCATTAAGATGACTGCTTGATCACCAAGCATTTTTTCTTGGAAAATCTGCTTTGACATCATTTAAGACACACATTTTTGACTTTCTATTCTCTTAAACATTACACTGCCTCTTTTAAATAGTCAAACAGTGTGGCTGGAGAAGTGCATTTTGATGGTACAATTACACTCGTATTACAAATGGCCAGATAAATGTGATTCCTGCGCAAACACCTGATTGTGGACGGATCAATTTTTACAAACAATGTAAAGATTACGGTACTCTGTAAGTTACAAACTCTGGGTTATCTGACAGAGACATCTAGCTGTAGATTCCTTACTTTAAAATCTTCCCAAAGCGCGAGCCTTGTTCCGGAAACATTTTTCCCATAGTACATCTGTGTGTCAGAAGAGAGCATTGAACGACTCCTTATCAACATCGTCCACCAGATGTGACGTCAGCTGACTCCATATAAACCCTCTTTCTGATGTCATTTCCTTCTTTTCCGTGGTTGCAGTGCAGACCTGGTAATGGTTAGTCAGGCTGTTTTGGGCCTACTTTGACGTTTTCAGTGTTGGAACAGTGTGCTTTTTCCTATCAAGATCTTTGGGGTTCTAACCCTGTGGGTCCTGTAGACGACAAATGTCAGATACCGATCCTCACTCAATTTGGATGTGGTGCCTGGGTGAGCACCCTGACTCCGAAGAGTCTGATTCCTTTTGTCAACTTTGGCTGAAAGCTCTGCTGAGCGTCATATGAAGCTTCTGGCAGCACCAATGTCGGAGTTGTCCCAGACTTCCCATCGACTAAGGTCTCCTCCTCATGCTGACGTCTATTCACAGGCCTGTTCAAGGAGTCCTTCTCCATCGACTTCAAGAGGTTAGTCTTGACGCAAGCGTTCGAAGTCACAGAATTTGCCGACTTCTTTGAGGAGTAGAGGAGTTGAGACCTGAGTCTACCCCATGTTTCCCTCCCTTTCCCGGGACCGGAGCGACTCTGACCCAGTTGCGTGGATATTATGATTCTCTTCACGCTATCTTTGCAAAATCACCTTCCCCTTGAGCACCTGGGGGGTGCAGAGTACCTTGTTTGTGTCCAAGCCGGCAGGTTCTCCCTCAGCTTCAGTTAGGCAAACATCTTGCCTACCCTTCCTAAGATATCAGGAGCACTTATACCCCTATGATTCAAGATGGCCAGCAAGCAGCTAAACTAATAATTCGCTGTGGTATGGATACTACTGACTCTGTGAGTCGACCTACTGCTTCCTCAGTCGCGCTACATCGCCATGCCTATTTACATACCTCTGCATTTTCTGATCTAGTTCAAACCACATTGATTGACATGCCAACTCAGCTTTAAAGCTTTTTTGTGACAACAGTGGTGGAACAGTGAATTAGCTTGGTTCCTCTCTACCCTTTGGTTTAGTTCATAACTCCTGTACTGGCTTGTAGGGGTTATTTGTCTAATTATTTCACAGATGAGCCATGCTTCAGCAAGGCTGTGAGGCTTTTTCAGTTCTATGTCTGTTCCACCTAATGGTGGCACCCAGTAAGTGTTCCTTCTTTAAATTGTAAAGAAGATTATTGGGGTGTATAGTGCTCTTCGAACCCTTTGGCGCTTTTTGTGCCTGATGTTTCAAGGCTACTTTCATTATTGTCATTACTTGGTGTAGAGTGATGGCTTTCCACTTCAAGTTTGCAAATAACAGTTTTTTAGAGGGTTATCTCTTTTTCATACACCTGATAAATAGGCGAAACTGTTTACTTTACTCTGAAGAAGAGCGTGTGCTCAAGAGTTGTTACCTTCGTGGTATATACCATACTCAAGTGAAGTATTTGCTTGTATGCCGGGGAGCATTCATATAATGTGCACAGTGGGGATTCCTTAACTGGTGAGCTATTACACCTTCATTTGGGGATACAGAGTTGCTCCCTCTGCAGATAGTTAGTATTGTAACTTGTGAGATTATGGATTTATACTAGTATCCCCTATAGGGAACTTGGAATATTATTAGCTCCTTGGGAGTGTCAGTATGCTGTTTAATGTCTGTTCAAAGAGGTTTCTTTATAAGGATTCTACAACACTGATAGTGTCTGTTTACTAAGTCCTTCTTGTACTGTCAAACAAGATAGCTATTGATCTAAACTAATTATGGTGTACGTTCTGTGAGGAGAGAGGATGTAGCGCAGTGGTCAGAGTGACTGCCTCAGGAGCTGGGGATCAGGGTTTGAGCCTCAGTGCAACGTTCGGTGATTCTAGAAAAATCACTTAATCTCCCCGTGCCCATGGACAGCGGCTGGATATCCTCATGGGTGATAAACTGTGATATATAAATCTACATGTTGGACCTGGCCTTTTTTCAGGGTCATCCCCAAACATTTTGCCTCCTTCCTCCTATTTTTTCTGGTCTGTTGTTGTTGGCTTTTGAACTCTGGGCACTTTACCACTGCTAACCAGTGCTAAAGTGCCTATGCTCTCTGTGTAAATTGTACTGTTGATTGGTTTATCCATGATTGGCTATTTGATTTACTTGTAAGACCCTAGTAGAGTGCACTAAATGTGCCTAGGGCCTGTAGATTAAATGCTACTAGTGGGCCTGCAGCACTGGTTGTGCCACCCACTCAAGTAGCCCCTTCACCTTGTCTCAGGCCTGCCATTGAAAGGCCTGTGTGTGCAGTTTCACTGCCACTTCGACTTGGCATTTAAAAGTACTTGCCAAGCCTAAAGCTCCCCTTTTTCTACCTATGTCACCCCTAATGTTTGCTCTAGGTAACCCCTAGAGCAGGGTGCTGTGTGGGTAAAAAGCAGGACATGTACCTGTGTAGTTTATATGTCCTGGTAGTGTAAAGCTCCTAAATTCATTTTTACACTACTGTGAGGCCTGCTCCCTTCATAGGCTAACATTGGGGCTGCCCTCATACATTGTTGAAGTGGTAGCTGCTGATCTGAAAGGAGTAGGAAGGTCATATTTAGTATGGCCAGAATAGTAATACAAAATCCTGCTGACTGGTGAAGTTGGATTTAATATTACTATTTTATAAATGCCACTTTTAGAAAGTGAGCATTTCTCTGCACTTAAATCTTTCTGTGCCTTACAATCCACATCTGGCTAGGTTTAGTTGACAGCTCCTTGTGCATTCACTCAGACACACCCCAAACACAAGGTACTCAGCCTCACTTGCATACATCTGCATTTTGAATGGGTCTTCCTGGGCTGGGAGGGCGGAGGGCCTGCCCTCACACAAAGGACTGCCACACCCCCTACTGGGACCCTGGCAGACAGGATTGAACTGAAAGGGGACCTGGTGCACTTGTAGGCCCCTCTTTGAAGTCTCCCCCACTTCAAAGGCACATTTTAGTATAAAACAGGGCCTCTGCCCTACCACCTCAGACACTTGCTGGAGAAGAAACCTGAACCAGAACCTGCATCCTGCCAAGAAGAACTGCCTGGCTGCTCAAAGGACTCACCTGACTGCTTTCTACAAAGGACTGCTGCCTTGCTGTTGGCCTGCTGCCTTGCTGAACTCTTGTCTTGCTGCAGAAGTGCTCTCCAAGGGCTTGGATAGAGCTTGCCTCCTGTTCCCTGAAGTCTCAGGAACAAAATGACTTCTTTCTTTCAACTGGACTCCTTGTGCGTCGAAAAATTTGACGCACAGCTTGCTCTGCGATGAAAAATTCACTGCACGCCGATCCGGAAAGACGCCGCTCGACCCTGCAAGGAAAAGATCGATGCGACGCCTGCGGTGCGACTGGAACTTCGACGCACGGCCCACTGGAACGATGCGCAGCCGGACAACAAGCCCAGGAATCCACACACAGACCCCGGGACATCTGGGAATCCCTCGAACCACAGAGGAGACCGGCCCGCCCGCCGGAAAACGACGCACGTCTTCCCCGCGTGGAAAATAAAAACGCAAATCTGTGTGTGAAGGGGCGAAACCGACGCACACACCATTTTTCCACGCATCTCCTCATCTGCGGCCCTCTGCGGAGATTTCCCACTCCAAACCAGGTACTTTGTGCTTGAAAGAGACTTTGTTTGCTTTTTAAAGACTTAAGACACTTAATATCACTTTTCAGTGATATCTCTACAATTTCTTATTGCATCTTTTATCGTTTTGACCTACAAATACCCAGATAAATATTATATATTTTTCTAAACACTGTGTGGTGTATTTTTGTGGTGCTATATTGTGTTATTGTATGATTTATTGCACAAATACTTTGCACATTGCCTTATAAGTTAAGCCGAACTGCTCAGTGCCAAGCTACCAGAGGGTGGGCACAGGATAATTTGGATTGTGTGTGACTTACCCTGACTAGAGTGAGGGTTCTCGCTTGGACATGGGGTAACCTGACTGCCAACCAAAAACCCCATTTCTAACACTACATATTTCATTTTCTACTTTTACCTATGATATGGTGGTATCAGCTTTTCTGCTTTTGGTAGGTTGGATACTTTGGAAGCCAGGAAGTATCATCTTGGGGACTTTAAAACTTCCCTTGTTTTGGTCTTAAAGGTTTTATATTACATAGCCATCACAGTTTGATGGATTTTCTACACTTCAGTGTAGACATTTGTATAGAGTTGACATGATCTTTGAACATTTTTTTTTTTTTTTCCAGGCTTATGTCAGTTTATCTTGAGTCTTCATTGAGACGTATCTCTGTAGATTCTGTTCAGTCTCTTGTATAGAATAATTAATATTATTGACTCTTAAGGAGTTGTTCTGCACTTTTTCATTTGCATTCAAGACTTCCTCCTTTCCAGTAGGGTTTTACCCTCTTTAGGGATACTTCTTCTTCTTTATGAATATATTTATTATATCTGTTGCACATGAGGAGGCTAGATGTTAATACCTCATCTAGGTATAACAGTTTTCATCGTTACCTGACTCTAGTTGTTGTAGGTTGGGTTCACACTTTTAGAAGTGTTGTCATACGATGGAACATTCAAAATCAGACTTATTTTTTTATTTATTTCAGAATCTTGAAAATTTACAGTTTTTATGCATCAACATTTTTTTCTGGTTTGTCTGTAGATGAGTCACATACTCACCATGGTTTCCACCACACTACCAAGGCCCCCTTTTTTCAGTGTTGCTTTTTCATTCAGCTTTAGAAAAACAAAACACACACACACACACCCGTTTAGTCACTGCATACTCCTATGTCAGTAGGTATATACATTGAGAATATCTTGAAGATGTTTTTATCATCTCTAGCTACTTTTCCTGGGTGAAGGTATAATTATATGCCAAACGGTTGCTATTGCTGTGTTCACCTCTTTTAAAAAGGGCATTTGTATATTTTCTCTGCAAGAGATAAACATTCTATGTGTGTCTTATAGTGTAGGTCTGGTTATATCTTTACATGGTAAGAGGTATTGCTCAATGGCATGTTATGCTTCTTTGTGTTCCAACAGGTTAGAACTTGCAGTTTAGGCCTATATATAGGAACATATAGATTTATCTTCACTAGCTCATTTGGCAATACCTTTGAACGGTCATGAGTAGTTTTCTTACCCATGTTTTCTTTGTTCTTATGACTTTCATTGCTGTGGTCCTTTCCACAGTACTTTTGGGGTGCTTATGCCTGGGTTTTGGGTCTGATTAAGGGAGCAAGTAGTTTTATATTCATTATGTTAGTTTGCCTCTTTATTTTTTTTATTCCATGTTTTTGAATGTTTCTGACTCCTCACTCATGGTTCCTCCCATGTGTTTTATGCCACAAAATATGTTTGGGCTCACCTACATTGTTATGAATGCCTGGTCTTTATTATTTGTTCTAGACCGGTTTTGCTCCAGGGACAGAATTTTAATGGTCTTGATCCTGGGTGATGTATCTCCATGCTCTTATTGTTTTTATAACTTTTTCTTACTGTGGTTCTTTACACAATTCTTTTAGTAGAGAGTATGTGTTTCCTCATAGTATTTATATGAATGCATGGTCTATTTGTCGTGAACTAGACTATGTGGATAGCCTTTCCCGCAGTGGAGAAGAAGAGACTGAAAAGTCATCCATGTGCAATGCATTTTGGATGCACAGTTTGTCATTGACATTTGTCAAGTTATAGTTCTGCAGTTTTTGTCTCGGCTTTCACCTAGTTCCAAGGAAGACTGAAAACTAGAGAATCCAAAGCAATCTAAGTAGGTAAGTGTAGGAGGCTGGACTGGCTTGTAGTGAGTACCAAGGGGTACTTGCACCTTGCACCAGGCCCAGTTATCCCTTATTAGTGTATAGGGTGTCTAGCAGCTTAGGCTGATAGATAATGGTAGCTTAGCAAAGCAGCTCAGGCTGAACTAGGAGACGTGTGAAGCTACTACAGTACCACTTAGTGTCATATGCACAATATCAAACGAAAACACAATACACAGTTATACTAAAAATAAAGGTACTTTATTTTTATGACAATATGCCAAAGTATCTTAGAGTGTACCTTCAGTGAGAGGATAGGAAATATACACAAGATATATATACACAATAGCAAAAATATGCAGTATAGTCTTAGAAAACAGTGCAAACAATGTATAGTTACAATAGGATGCAATGGGGAAACATAGGGATAGGGGCAACACAAACCATATACTCCAAAAGTGGAATGTGAACCACGAATGGACCCCAAACCTATGTGACCTTGTAGAGGGTCGCTGGGACTATTAGAAAATAGTGAGAGTTAGAAAAATAACCCTCCCCAAGACCCTGAAAAGTGAGTGCAAAGTGCACCAAAGTTCCCCTAAGGACAAAATAGTCGTGTTAGAGGGAGAATGCAAGGAAAACACAAATCAGCAATGCAACAACGATGGATTCCTGTCTGAAGGTACCTGTGGAACAAGGGGACCAAGTCCAAAAGTCACAAGCAGCTCGGAGATGGGCAGATGCCCAAGAAATGCCAGCGGTTGGTGCAAAGAAGCTCTTTCTAGGCTGAAGAACTGTGAATACTGCAGGAACGACAAGGGCTAGAGACTTCCCCTTTGGAGGATGGATCCCCCACGCCTTGGAGAGTCGTGCAGCAGTGTTTTCCCGCCGGATGGACGCCAACAAGCCTTGCTACACGCAAATCGTGCGTTTGGCGTTTTTGGACGCTGCTGGGGCCCAGGAGGGACCAGAAGGTCGCAAATTGGACCTGCAGAGAGAGGGGACGTCGAGCAAGACAAAGAGCCCTCACTGAAGCAGGTAGCACCCGGAGAAGTGCCAGAAACAGGCACTACGAGGATGCGTGAAACGGTGCTCGCCGAAGTTGCACAAAGGAGTCCCACGTCGCCGGAGACCAACTTAGAAAGTCGTGCAATGCAGGTTAGAGTGCCGTGGACCCAGGCTTGGAAGTGCACGAAGGATTTCCGCCGGAAGTGCACAGGGGCCGGAGTAGCTTGCAAAGTCGCGGTTCCCAGCAATGCAGCCCAGCGAGGTGAGGCAAGGACTTACCTCCACCAAACTTGGGCTGAAGAGTCACTGGACTGTGGGGGTCACTTGGACGGTGTCGCTGGATTCGAGGGACCTCGCTCGTCGTGCTGAGAGGAGACCCAAGGGACCGGAAATGCAGCTTTTTGGTGCCTGCGGTTGCAGGGGGAAGATTCCGTCGACCCACGGGAGATTTCTTCGGAGCTTCTGGTGCAGAGAGGAGGCAGACTACCCCCACAGCATGCACAAGCAGGAAAACAGTCGAGAAGGCGGCAGGATCAGCGTTACAGAGTTGCAGTAGTCGTCTTTGCTACTATGTTGCAGGTTTGCAGGCTTCCAGCGCGGTCAGCGGTCGATTCCTTATCAGAAGGTGAAGAGGGAGATGCAGAGGAACTCGGCTGAGCTCATGCATTCGTTATCTAAAGTTTCCCCAGAGACAGAGACCCTAAATAGCCAGAAAAGAGGGTTTGGCTACCTAGGAGAGAGGAAAGGCTACTAACACCTGAAGGAGCCTATCAGCAGGAGTCTCTGACGTCACCTGGTGGCACTGGCCACTCAGAGCAGTCCAGTGTGCCAGCAGCACCTCTGTTTCCAAGATGGCAGAGGTCTGGAGCACACTGGAGGAGCTCTGGACACCTCCCAGGGGAGGTGCAGGTCAGGGGAGTGGTCACTCCCCTTTCCTTTGTCCAGTTTCGCGCCAGAGCAGGGGCTAAGGGGTCCCTGAACCGGTGTAGACTGGCTTATGCAGAATTGGGCACATCTGTGCCCAACAAAGCATTTCCAGAGGCTGGGGGAGGCTACTCCTCCCCTGCCTTCACACCATTTTCCAAAGGGAGAGGGTGTCACACCCTCTCTCAGAGGAAGTTCTTTGTTCTGCCATCCTGGGCCAGGCCTGGCTGGACCCCAGGAGGGCAGCTGCCTGTCTGAGGGGTTGGCAGCAGCAGCAGCTGCAGTGAAACCCCAGGAAGGGCAGTCTGGCAGTACCAGGGTCTGTGCTACAGACCACTGGGATCATGGAATTGTACCAACAATGCCAGGATGGCATAGAGGGGGCAATTCCATGATCATAGACATGTTACATGGCCATATTCGGAGTTACCATGGTGAAGCTACATATAGGTAGTGACCTATATGTAGTGCACGCGTGTAATGGTGTCCCCGCACTCACAAAGTTCAGTGAATTGGCTCTGAACAATGTGGGGGCACCTTGGCTAGTGCCAGGGTGCCCTCACACTAAGTAACTTTGCACCTAACCTTTACCAGGTAAAGGTTAGACATATAGGTGACTTATAAGTTACTTAAGTGCAGTGTAAAATGGCTGTGAAATAACGTGGACGTTATTTCACTCAGGCTGCAGTGGCAGGCCTGTGTAAGAATTGTCAGAGCTCCCTATGGGTGGCAAAAGAAATGCTGCAGCCCATAGGGATCTCCTGGAACCCCAATACTCTGGGTACCTCAGTACCATATACTAGGGAATTATAAGGGTGTTCCAGTAAGCCAATGTAAATTGGTAAAAAATGGTCACTAGCCTGTTAGTGACAATTTGAAAGTAATGAGAGAGCATAACCACTGAGGTTCTGGTTAGCAGAGCCTCAGTGAGACAGTTAGGCACCACACAGGGAACATATACATGCACACCTATGAGCACTGGGGCCCTGTGTGACAGGGTCCCAGTGACACATACATATAGGCCACAAACCTATGAGCACTGGGGTCCTGACTAGCAGGATCCCAGTGACACATAACAACCATACTGAAAACATGGTGTTTTCACTATGAGCACTGAGGCCTGGCTATCAGGATCCCAGTGAGACAGTGAAAACAGTGACAAACACCCTGACATACACTCACAAACAGGCCAAAAGTGGGGGTAACAAGGCTAGAAAGAGGCTACCTTCTCACACAACCCCCCCCCAAACGAAGGACAATAAGGCTAACCTTGGCCAGTTGAGACTTTATTGTCTAAGTGGTGATAAGTAGAGAGTAGCTCTGCAATAGACTGGTTACTCCCTTTATCATCCACTAAATGGTTACTTCCCTGTGGGGATGTAAACCACCCTGTTTGAAGTTTTTTAGCTAAGCAACAATGTGAAGATGTATTTTCAGAGTTTCTATCAGTAAGTTTTAGTTTAGAGCAGTGGGAATTGTCCACTGAACCTATTTGTAGTGATGGAAATGCCAGACAGGGATGCTGTCTCAGAAAAGCCATAGCTGGGCAAAAACTTTGTCCATATGGCTGGAAGAGAGAACAGGGATGCTGTTTCTCTTGGGTTGGAGCAGGGCAGGGATGCTGTCCTATCAGCTCCACACTAGGGCAGGGATGCTGTCCTAAGTGTTGTGAGGTAGTGCAGGGTTTCTGCACTAAAGTTTCTCTGGGAGGGTTGGAGGGATGCTCCATGTTAACTAAAATGGTGTTGTTTTTCTCACCAATGTTAGTTATCCCACAGAGAGGTACTTCCACCTCAGGGAGTCCAGCTTTGCCAGCTGATGATTCCCTTGGAACAGGTGCCACCCCAGGAGAGGTTTCTCCCACCACAGGAATAGTATCCTGAATGGTAGGGTGGTTAGGGGATACTGTGATACCCTTTTTACCTGTTGATGGAGAGGGATCCTGAGTTTTCAGGCCTTCTCTCCTTTGCTTTTTCATTTCACTTGAAATGAGAGGGAACAATTCCTCAGGGATGCCCAGCATGGCTGCATGGGCATAAAACTCTACATCAGCCCAACCTGAGGCCTCTAGGTCATTACCTAAGAGACAGTCTACAGGTAAGCTAGGTGATACCACCACCTGCTTAGGGCCAGTAACTCCACCCCAACTAAACTGAATTATAGCTAAGGGAAGAAACTTAGTGGAGTTATGGACATCAATAATCTTATACTGTTGTCCGATGATGTGTTGTTCAGGAGGCACTAGGTTTTCAGTCACCAAAGTGAAACTGGCACCTGTGTCCCTGTAGGCCAAGGCCTCAACACCATTTATTGACACTGTCTGCCTGTACTTATCCATTGTAAGGGGACAAGCAGCCAGTGTGGCAAGGCCAATGCCACTAGGTGTGACAGAAACTGTCTTGGGACTGATTACATCAGTTTCCACTATGGACCCATAAGTGAACCCAACTACACCCTTTGCTTGACTGTTGCCAGCAGTCCCACCACTAGTACCACTACTGCTAGGGGCACTAGAGCTTGATGTATTAGTGGTGGTAGGCTCAGGGGGTTTACCTGGACAGGACTTATCCCCTGGCCTATGGCCTCTGTTTTTACACACAAAGCACCAGGGCTTTTTAATGTGTGCAGGTTGGGAAGAAGAGGAAGAATTTGTTTTATCCCCACCCTCTGAAGAGTGTTTAAGATTTGAAGTGGGATCTTTGGTTTTACCCTTATCCCCATGCTTATCTTGAGATTTTTCACCATCTTTCTTCTTATTGCCATCTTTGTCACCCCCTGTATGAACTTTTCTGTTCACCCTTGTTCTGACCCATTTGTCTGCCTTCTTTCCCAATTCTTGGGGAGAGGTCAGATCAGAGTCTACCAGGTACTGGTGCAACAAATCAGACACACAATTATTAAGTATATGCTCTCTCAGGATTGTGTTATACAGGCTTTCATAATCAGTAACTTTACTGCCATGTAACCACCCCTCCAAGGCCTTCACTGAATGGTCAATGAAATCAACCCAGTCTTGTGAAGACTCCTTTTTGGTCTCTCTGAACTTTATCCTGTACTGTTCAGTGGTTAAGCCATAACCATCCAGGAGTGCATTCTTAAGAACTGTAAAATTATTGGCATCATTTTCTTTCACTGTAAGGAGCCTATCCCTACCTTTTCCACTAAATGATAGCCATAGGATAGCAGCCCACTGCTTTTGAGGGACATCCTGTACAGCACAGGCCCTCTCAAGTGCAGCAAACCACTTGTTAATGTCATCCCCCTCCTTATAAGGGGGAACTATCTTGTGCAGATTCCTGGAATCATGCTCTTTTGCAGGATGACTATGGGGAATACTGCTGCTGCCACCATGGGTATCTAAACCCAACTTCTGTCTTTCCCTCTCTATTTCTAAAGACTGTCTATCCAAATCCAGCTGTTGCTTCTTGAGCTTCAGTCTGGTTTGTTCCACTCTCAATCTATTGAGCTCCCTTTCTAACAATCTGTCATCAGGGTGGGTGGGAGGGACATTTCTAGATACAGAGGTATGATGGGAATGAACAGAAGGAGACCTGTCCCTTACAGAGGGCACCCTAACAGCTTGGCTACCAGTATAATGTGAGAGCACACCATTAGTATGGTGTGATTCAACCTCTGTACCAACTATGCTAGACTGTCTAGTAATGGGCAGGCTGAGAAGTTTCTTTCCTGAACCTTTTCCTGGGGGAGTCCCTGGATCAGATTGAGAACCATTAGCTACTTTTTCTACAGATTGGGCACTTATGGCCTTATCCTGTACTCTAAGCATATTAATTAACAGTTCTAAGGAAGGATTCTTCCCTACACTCAAACCTCTCTCTATGCAGAGACTCCTTGCTCCTTTCCAGCTAAGGTGATCATATGCAAGTTTGGACAGTTCAACTTTTTGGCCTGTGCCAGACATTTTTAGAGAGAGTTAAAGTGATAGACAAAGAAAAAAAAAGTTTTCAGAACTTTTTGGAAAGACAGAAAAAAAACTTTTTAAACTTTTAAGAACTTTTTGAAAGTTTAGAAGTACTTTTCAGCACTTAGAAAAGAGTGAAAAGAGGAAATGAAAAACTTTTTGGCTATGTGTATATACACTGACCTTGTTTTGTATATTTTTCTCTTATGAAAAGTACAATGACAAGAGTGGTAAGTAGTCTCAAAGCACTTATCCCACCACTGCACAACCAATGTAGGAGGCTGGACTGGCTTGTAGTGAGTACCAAGGGGTACTTGCACCTTGCACCAGGCCCAGTTATCCCTTATTAGTGTATAGGGTGTCTAGCAGCTTAGGCTGATAGATAATGGTAGCTTAGCAAAGCAGCTCAGGCTGAACTAGGAGACGTGTGAAGCTACTACAGTACCACTTAGTGTCATATGCACAATATCAAACGAAAACACAATACACAGTTATACTAAAAATAAAGGTACTTTATTTTTATGACAATATGCCAAAGTATCTTAGAGTGTACCCTCAGTGAGAGGATAGGAAATATACACAAGATATATATACACAATAGCAAAAATATGCAGTATAGTCTTAGAAAACAGTGCAAACAATGTATAGTTACAATAGGATGCAATGGGGAAACATAGGGATAGGGGCAACACAAACCATATACTCCAAAAGTGGAATGTGAACCACGAATGGACCCCAAACCTATGTGACCTTGTAGAGGGTCGCTGGGACTATTAGAAAATAGTGAGAGTTAGAAAAATAACCCTCCCCAAGACCCTGAAAAGTGAGTGCAAAGTGCACCAAAGTTCCCCTAAGGACAAAATAGTCGTGTTAGAGGGAGAATGCAAGGAAAACACAAATCAGCAATGCAACAACGATGGATTCCTGTCTGAAGGTACCTGTGGAACAAGGGGACCAAGTCCAAAAGTCACAAGCAGCTCGGAGATGGGCAGATGCCCAAGAAATGCCAGCGGTTGGTGCAAAGAAGCTCTTTCTAGGCTGAAGAACTGTGAATACTGCAGGAACGACAAGGGCTAGAGACTTCCCCTTTGGAGGATGGATCCCCCACGCCTTGGAGAGTCGTGCAGCAGTGTTTTCCCGCCGGATGGACGCCAACAAGCCTTGCTACACGCAAATCGTGCGTTTGGCGTTTTTGGACGCTGCTGGGGCCCAGGAGGGACCAGAAGGTCGCAAATTGGACCTGCAGAGAGAGGGGACGTCGAGCAAGACAAAGAGCCCTCACTGAAGCAGGTAGCACCCGGAGAAGTGCCAGAAACAGGCACTACGAGGATGCGTGAAACGGTGCTCGCCGAAGTTGCACAAAGGAGTCCCACGTCGCCGGAGACCAACTTAGAAAGTCGTGCAATGCAGGTTAGAGTGCCGTGGACCCAGGCTTGGAAGTGCACGAAGGATTTCCGCCGGAAGTGCACAGGGGCCGGAGTAGCTTGCAAAGTCGCGGTTCCCAGCAATGCAGCCCAGCGAGGTGAGGCAAGGACTTACCTCCACCAAACTTGGGCTGAAGAGTCACTGGACTGTGGGGGTCACTTGGACGGTGTCGCTGGATTCGAGGGACCTCGCTCGTCGTGCTGAGAGGAGACCCAAGGGACCGGAAATGCAGCTTTTTGGTGCCTGCGGTTGCAGGGGGAAGATTCCGTCGACCCACGGGAGATTTCTTCGGAGCTTCTGGTGCAGAGAGGAGGCAGACTACCCCCACAGCATGCACAAGCAGGAAAACAGTCGAGAAGGCGGCAGGATCAGCGTTACAGAGTTGCAGTAGTCGTCTTTGCTACTATGTTGCAGGTTTGCAGGCTTCCAGCGCGGTCAGCGGTCGATTCCTTATCAGAAGGTGAAGAGGGAGATGCAGAGGAACTCGGCTGAGCTCATGCATTCGTTATCTAAAGTTTCCCCAGAGACAGAGACCCTAAATAGCCAGAAAAGAGGGTTTGGCTACCTAGGAGAGAGGAAAGGCTACTAACACCTGAAGGAGCCTATCAGCAGGAGTCTCTGACGTCACCTGGTGGCACTGGCCACTCAGAGCAGTCCAGTGTGCCAGCAGCACCTCTGTTTCCAAGATGGCAGAGGTCTGGAGCACACTGGAGGAGCTCTGGACACCTCCCAGGGGAGGTGCAGGTCAGGGGAGTGGTCACTCCCCTTTCCTTTGTCCAGTTTCGCGCCAGAGCAGGGGCTAAGGGGTCCCTGAACCGGTGTAGACTGGCTTATGCAGAATTGGGCACATCTGTGCCCAACAAAGCATTTCCAGAGGCTGGGGGAGGCTACTCCTCCCCTGCCTTCACACCATTTTCCAAAGGGAGAGGGTGTCACACCCTCTCTCAGAGGAAGTTCTTTGTTCTGCCATCCTGGGCCAGGCCTGGCTGGACCCCAGGAGGGCAGCTGCCTGTCTGAGGGGTTGGCAGCAGCAGCAGCTGCAGTGAAACCCCAGGAAGGGCAGTCTGGCAGTACCAGGGTCTGTGCTACAGACCACTGGGATCATGGAATTGTACCAACAATGCCAGGATGGCATAGAGGGGGCAATTCCATGATCATAGACATGTTACATGGCCATATTCGGAGTTACCATGGTGAAGCTACATATAGGTAGTGACCTATATGTAGTGCACGCGTGTAATGGTGTCCCCGCACTCACAAAGTTCAGTGAATTGGCTCTGAACAATGTGGGGGCACCTTGGCTAGTGCCAGGGTGCCCTCACACTAAGTAACTTTGCACCTAACCTTTACCAGGTAAAGGTTAGACATATAGGTGACTTATAAGTTACTTAAGTGCAGTGTAAAATGGCTGTGAAATAACGTGGACGTTATTTCACTCAGGCTGCAGTGGCAGGCCTGTGTAAGAATTGTCAGAGCTCCCTATGGGTGGCAAAAGAAATGCTGCAGCCCATAGGGATCTCCTGGAACCCCAATACCCTGGGTACCTCAGTACCATATACTAGGGAATTATAAGGGTGTTCCAGTAAGCCAATGTAAATTGGTAAAAAATGGTCACTAGCCTGTTAGTGACAATTTGAAAGTAATGAGAGAGCATAACCACTGAGGTTCTGGTTAGCAGAGCCTCAGTGAGACAGTTAGGCACCACACAGGGAACATATACATGCACACCTATGAGCACTGGGGCCCTGTGTGACAGGGTCCCAGTGACACATACATATAGGCCACAAACCTATGAGCACTGGGGTCCTGACTAGCAGGATCCCAGTGACACATAACAACCATACTGAAAACATGGTGTTTTCACTATGAGCACTGAGGCCTGGATATCAGGATCCCAGTGAGACAGTGAAAACAGTGACAAACACCCTGACATACACTCACAAACAGGCCAAAAGTGGGGGTAACAAGGCTAGAAAGAGGCTACCTTCTCACAGTAAGCCTCCTGCACACCTTCCTGCAATGATGGCCTTTGACTTTCTCTGGTAACTCAGATAGTTCATGTTATCCTCAGTTTCCATGTTCCCTCTGATAGAAACACTTCCCGATGTGTGGACACATATTGTCAGAAAGGAGGATTGGTGCAAAATCACAAAAAAGTTGTCAGTTTTCCACATAAATTTTGCATGAGGTATGAGGGAAGTTTGTGTCTTCAGCTTGTCTGCCACTCAACTAACACTGCCAACTCCAGATAATTTTGAAAACTAAGAACCACAGGTAAGTCCTGTGAGACATGACTTGCTTGGAGCACAACACATTTTTTCTTTGAAAGTCCTGGAAATCTCGACATGCTGTTAAAACACTATTTCTCATGTTTAGGTCCTTCAGTGACTAAAGTTTGGTGCCAGTGGCAAAAGACCTGTGA